>NW_026889774.1:85000-747500 GCF_033153115.1 Saccostrea echinata | reverse complement strand
ACAATTAGAACATTTAGCAATTCCTATCCCCCCCCCCTTAGATGTGGAATTCTCATGTAAAATCTTGTAAGGAATCAAACAGTAACTTGACTCACATTTGAATTTCTTTCTCTTGGATCTGTTGAAACAGCTCTTCCACTGTTAGCTCCTGTTGGCTTTGTGTTTGTGCGACTTCTTCTTTTCCCGGGAGTGCGGCTGCTTCTTCTCCCCCCGAGAGTTCTACTTTATCTTCTTCTCCCCCCGAGAGTTCTGCTTTATCTTCTTCCGGAGGTGTGTCTGCCTCTTCTCCGCCTGACGCCTCTTTCCTTCCTGAGTCAATGGACAATTCTGCTCCCGAAAGCACGGCCGCCTCTTCACGTGGGGGTATTGTCAACCCTCCTTCCAGGCCTCCCCAAAGGTTTCTGTTTAATAAAATATGTCATTTATCGTTACTGTCATATACATATTTTAATTCATGTTACACGTATAATTGCCAAGTATATATCAATTCTGTGTTTATAAATCACAAATGCCTTATTTTAATTTTCAATGTGTATACCTTGCAATTATTGAATTTCTGTCTAATGTCTCGACCCTTTTCTCCACCTCGTTCTCCTTTTCCTGTCGGAAAAATAAAAACGTTCAGATTTAGTGCACGAAAGAAACAAAAAAAATGCATATTAGTGAACGATTGTCGAATTTCTGACTAAGGGATCATGAAGCAGAATTAGACTTAAGTCAGAATTTGAGTCATTCATAAGAATAAAAAACATTATTAAGTGACGCTTGAAAATTCAAATAAACAACATGAAAGGAAGACAATTTTAAACAATACTTCAAAATTTTACATGTTTTCAATGATAAAATTTTAAGAAGTTGAACAATTTCTGACTTCAGTCTAAATTTGCTCCATGATCTACTGGGGCCTGTTTTTTTCGTGTCATCAAACTTGAAGACACAACTATACAATGTATTTGAGTGAGTCTTTTCAAATTTGCGACTACACCACGACACAAACTATTGACCAATTACTGTAATGCATTTTTGGGACTTCTTTAAAAAAGCAAACTAATTATACAGATAGATATGCACTAAGTAAATAACATTTAATTTTATCTTAAGTCGGCACTGTGTACAACTTTGTAGAGCTCTTTAGCCGTTTATCACAGATAAGAATATATATATATAAAAGTTAGCATACAAAACACACATACATATTTTACGTATATAGACATAGTGAATAAATAAAATAGAGGATGATGCAAAAAATGTATAATACTAGTAAGACAGGAAAACAAAACATTTGTAATGCAAAGTATTTGCTTTGAAAAGAAAAGTTAATGATAAAAAATATTTCAGTAAATAAAACCATTGCAGTCAGTTTTAAAAAACACTAATAGCTACCTTTAAAAACTTACAGAAATTCACTAAAAATGACCAAAATAAATCAAAACAAAAAAATAATTTAAATTCCGCAAATCACACATTTTGCCTTTTGGGTCAATTCCTACCAACACTGACAAGGTTTTGTTGCTGAAAGAATTTCAGAAGGAGAAACGGGACAATTTGAATAAACAAAAAATAAAAAGAAACAAGGATCCTTGAGAGCTTACACCTCTGCCATCATAGGATGTTGCTCCAGGAAGTTCACCCCTCCCCCAAATTTACTGGGACGAAACAACGATGAGAAAAAAATTGGATTCTGAAGGATTTAAAACACACATAATAATAATAAATTTCCAAAAAGAAATCTTACCTCCATGATGGAAAATTGAAAGTGAAGAAAGATACTTGTTAAACCTCTAAACAAATTTAACTTCTGACTGACAGAAAAGGCATCAATATTGATGACGTCACAATAGAAGTATTAATCCGCAGGGTAAATCATGACGTTAAAGAGCGCCATTTAATAGTTCCATAGTTACTACTCAAGAAAAAATAGTGAAATATTTAAAATACCAGTATTTACATTTTTGAAATATGGATCAAACTGATAATTGCATATATTTTGTCGTGTTAATTGTATATATATTCAAAAATAAATAAAAAGCCCTTTCTTGATTACAGGCCCGTAGAAAGGAGGGGGGTACATGTACCTCCCCCACCCACTTTTTTCTGATGTAGTATTTTACTATAGCTACATTTGTAACATTTATTTAGATGCTGCTTCGCCCCACCACTTTCTGTTGCTGTAAGGTCGAGGACTGGGAAAATCCAGGATTAGAAAAAAATGTACCAAAATGTAAGAGAAAGGTCCACCTCCCACCTCCCCCCCCCCCCCCCCACCCCTCACACACATACACGAAATAGGATTTTCGAGTTTGGATTTTTTTCTTTTTTTAATTTGCTTTTCAAATTTTTTGGGGGAACCTCCCCCCCCCCCTATTTTTTGCTAACAAAAAATAGCAAACATCTTATTACAAAGGAAAAAATGTAAATTTAAGCTGAAAATATATGAAACAAAAATAAAACAAGAAAACTTTATGATCCCATGATAAATTGTTGACATACTACATACTACATGTAGATAAAAATGTTTTAGTCTTAAATAGAAGGGAACCGACTATATTTGTCCGAGATCGGTATACATACTTGTACGCCGAATTGCGCCAATCATTTGACCGGTGTTGCAGAGTGAGAATTCCCCCATAGTCAAACTTCCCCTAGGAAATCAGGCTCCAGATAGAGTGAGACTTTCCCCGGAAGTTTTGCTCTAGGGTGAGACTTCCCACTGGGGCTGACTCTATGACTCTAGAGCAGGATAACTCCCGGGGGAAGTCTCGCTCCATAACCCCTTTATCCTGCGGGAAGACTTACTCTATCTACTAGATGTAGAGTTAGACCTACCACAAAGTAGGTTTTCCCCCTTCATTAAATTTTGCTTTTACTAGAAGCTCTAAACACTAATGAAAAATGTTTTCTGAACTTTGAGAAAAGGTGTGAATTTTATGAATATCATGTTCGTTTTCAACATAGGGACTTGCCATATTTCTTCAGGAAAAATGTACAAAGACAATGGAGTATTAGTGAACGGAAATCACAATTATTTAGTTACACTGGGAAAATACATGCAAATAATGCTTTTTTAAAATGACTTTATCTTGGTCTATTATGATGTTAGGATTAGTTTAATCTGTTTCAGTTATTTACTGTACATACTTTTTATTCCTTTTTACTTCAGAGGGCAGATCACTCTAACTGCAAAAACCACCATGGGCTTCCAATGAGCTCTAGTCATTGTGTTTTATGGGTTCTTGTTGATGAAAAACTTTTAGTAACAAAAACATTATTTGGGGTAGTGTATATTCCCCCTGAAAATAGTTTTTACAGTGATACTGATGTGTTCACTGACACAGAAAACACTATAGTTATATAATGCGAATATTCAAGTCTACTTGGTGATTTTAATGCTCACACTGGTATGCTAATGATTACATCGATATTGATGACCATGTATTAAATACTTGTAATATTTTAAATGATGATCAAGCACTTATTAACAGTTCGCATATTCTTGAGAAATATAATGTGCCTTTTAAGGTATTAACAAGACAAATGTAAAATTAATAGAATATGTTAAAACTATTCTAGAACTTTGTAAAAACATGGGACATTTCATTGTGAATGGTCGTATTGGTAATGATATATGAGTCGGTGTTTCTACATGTAAAAAAAACTCTGTTATAGGCTATGTGGCAACGCACTTTGAAAAAATTACGCACTTCAAAGTGCGTTAATTTTGGGACAAAATCAACGCACTTTGAAAAAATTTTGCAAAGTGCGTTGAATTTGGAACCAAATCAACGCACTTTGAAAAATTTTTTCAAAGTGCGTTAAGAGTGTACATTATAATTTTTTACCATGTACACACTTAACGCACTTTAAAAAAATGTGTACAAAACTTTTGGACTTAAATTTTAGTAATAGACAACATTATTATCCCCTCGCAACGTTTGAGGGGATATAGTAACGCGATTATGTGTGTTAGAATGTGTGTTTTAGTTTTTCCTGTGCGAAACGGAAGAGACGTTATTTGCATCGGGATCGATGTCAAATGCTGCCTTGATTTATAGAATATGCTTTGGGAAGGAATGCTCCGCTTTGCGATGCCCTTGTAAAAGTTCCAGTCGAGTGAGTATTTTGGCTAATGTTTTATTTTATTACTATCAAATTAATCAGTCAAGAGTATGTTCATATTGAATATGATAGATAGATAGAGAGAGAGAGAGAGAGAATTTTCATGGTAGAGAAAAATCATAATTGCCCCTTTTTCCCTTTAAGTCACATCCACCGAACTTCTTACAAACTGGATTAAAATAAAAAAGGAACGAAATTATGCTATTAAACAATCATTTCTCAAAGACCCATTTCCCTTTTATCAAATTTACGAGAACTGTTGGGAAGAAAACAACCCCTAAAAATCTTTAAAACGTCTATATCTCAGATCCTGAAGTGACATCATCACTGAAAAAGTATTAAACCAGGTTCAAATAATTATTTATCATATCTAAAATTTGCAAGAATATTAAGCAAGACGTGCACATTTTTTTTCAAAGTGCGTTAATATGGTCGATGTTAACGCACTTTGAAAAAAAAAATAAAATTTTTCAAAGTGCGTTAACGTGGTCCCAAAATTAACGCACTTTGAAAAAATTGTTCAAAGTGCGTAATTTTTCAAAGTGTGTTGTAACAAGGCTATGTTATTCTTTCTCCAGAAATGTTAGGTGTCATTTCCAATTTTGATGTATTACCATATGATCCAATATTAAGTGATACTCAGAAGCCAATTTCCTTACAAATGTGCATTGCAAATGCTGAGAACAGTGATGGTGCTTTTATCGACAGTATGTACATTGGTCGTACATAAAATGACTTGTCAGGACAAAGTAATGAACAAAATGTAAAACCTAAATTGGTTAGAGAACGACGAGCCACTGTGTTTATAGATAACATTGATATGACAAAAGTTTAGTCTATTATAGATACACTTGAGAACTTTGATCCTATCAAAACCAGTGTTGAAACCATTAATAATATTATTGATGATATAATATAGTATGTTAGAATATTAATAATAATATTGATGATCATACATTCTATATTATATCATACGATGATATAATTCAAGAATGCAGCTGAACAGGCTGATACATTTGTTATAATTTCAATTCTAGTTCTCATAAGTAAAATGCAAACACCAGTAAGCATCTTGCATGTAGAAAGGCATTTTTTTTAAATGATGAATGTTATGTCAAATTTAACCTAAAGCATATAGGATGTCTCGCAAATATTATTACAGAGTTCTTTCAGAGGCAAATCATAGGGACCTTGTTAATAAAAGTAAGGATTATAAGAAAACTTCACAAAGGAAGTTTAATGAGTATCAAAAAGATTTTATTGCAAATCGAAGAGGCATTAGAACCACAGATCCAAAATCATACTGGTTTTTACTGAACAAGTGTTGTGATAAGAGTAATACTGTAAACAAAAAGTTAAAATTAATGTTTTCTGATCATTTTAAGAATTTAAACAATATTGACAATGATGTTGATGTAGTTTTGCTTAAGAATGTAAGAGTATTTTACTGAATTTAATTCTGTTATAAATGAACTTATTACAGCCAAAGAGGTAACCTATACAATTAAATTTTTGAAAAATAACAAGGCTTGTGGAAATAATATGATACTTAATGAATTTTTGAAGTGTGTACTGTAAAATTTCTGCCTTTATTTGTGAAGATTTTTAACATTGTTGTCGCAAGTAGTATAATACCTAGTCTTTTGTTTGAAGATTATTTATGTCCAATTTATAAAAATAAGGGTGATCCTAAAAATCCAGATAATTATAGGGGCATAACTATATTAAGCTGTTTTGGAAAATTGTTTACATGGGTTCTGAATAATAGATTGTTGAATTATTTAGAGAGCTTAGGCTTAATTTGTGAAAAGCAGGCAGGTTTTTGAAAAGGATATAGAACAACTGATTATATATTTAACCTGAAATGTCTCATTGATATACATTTGCTTAGGAGAAATTTATATTTTGTTTTTATTGATTATCGTAAGGCTTTTGATTAAGTTCATAGAGTATTGTTATGGCAGGAATTGTCGCGTAATGGTATTGATGGTAAATGTTGATCATCTTTTATTAAAATTTGTCCAAAAATGCGAAATCTTGTGCAAGAGACGGCATCGCTTGCTCTGGCTATTTTTCATCTAATACTGGTGTACGACAAGGTATAAACCTTTACCCATTGTTATTTTCAATCATTTTGAATGACCTGTTTTTGTCTCATCCATACAATGGCCTTACAGATGTATGTAATATTCCACATTTACTTTTTGACAATGATGATATTGAAGTATTTCTTAACTTATATTTACTGGGATATGAAGATGACACTGTTATGTTTGCTGAATCTCCTAGAGAATTACAAACAGATCTTTATGTCATTTACTAATACTGTCAAACATGGAATTTGCAAGTTAATGCTGCTAAAACTAATGTTGTCATTTTTAAAAAAAAAATAGAAGAGGGAAAATACTCAATTTTTGGACAATTATAAACCTCTCACTATTGTGAAGAACTTCCAGTATCTTGATATCATTTTCTCTAGGAAGGGTTCATTTAAGGTCTGACGACGAGTTCCTCAAATACCTAATTTGTATCTCTTCGTAATGTACATGTACCTCAATGTTTTTGTGGGAAACGTGTTAAAGTAGCAATACTTCGTGAAACAATCCTTGGGAAAAATATATATATATATTATTGAGGAACGTGTCGACTGACCTTTTAAGCTTGTAAATCCCGTCTTCTTCAGCAAGCTAGAAAAACCATATGTTTTATGTATTGTGTAAATCAAGAAAACTCTGTCTATACCCATTGATATTCTCTTACAGTTGTTTGATGCCATGATATCACCCATTTTACTGTACGGGTCTGAAGTATGGGGTTATAAAAATAATGATATTATTGAATCATTGCATTTAGAATTTTGTTCATATATTATGAAAGTTAAAAAGTGCACTCAATTTGTGTTGTATATGGAGAACTTTGGAAAATACCCATGTCAGTCTCTATAAAAGCAACAGTCGGTTTTTGGGATCGAATTTTAACAGGTAAACAAGAGAAAATTTCTTGAACTTTTTATGACATTATATATATAAACTTGATGTTGCTGATGTTTTTCATTCCAAATGGTTAAATTGTGTTAAAGATATTTTAACTACTGGTTATGTCAGTTGTTGGAGAAATCGATCTCCCGATAAACTATTACATTTATCTAAAATGTGAAGAAATACTATATAAATCTATTTATTGATGAATGGAAAATTCAAATATATAATTCACCAAAGTGTTTAAATTATAGAGTTTATATTACTGAATTTGGATTTGAGAAGTATTTTTGCATGTTACCTGTTTATCTCATGTATACGTTTTGCAAATTGAGATGTATTAGTCGTAGACTCCCATTTGAAACTGATAGAAGATTTTTTTTGTGATGAGTTACATTATTTGTTCAATTGTAATTACTTTAAACAAGAAGAATATTATTTTTTACCCCATGATTTATGTAAAAACAGAAATATTATGAGTTTTTCTGATCTCATGAAAAGTCATGAAAAATATGTTCTTATAGGACTAAGTAAATACTGTAAAACTGTCATTTTAGTTTTTAAACAATAAATACACCAATTATATTCACTGGCGGATTTAAGGGGGGGGGGGCGTGGGGGGCGCACGCCCCCCCCCTAAAATTTTCAAAGTATGATATGACTAATATCAATAATGCCATACTTTGGTATATAACAAACCAATACCACTATTTTTGTGCCTGGTTTTACTCTTAAAATACACGAAAACCCAGGAGTTTCCGGGGGCTTCGCCCCCTGGGCCCCCTCTATTCAAAGTATGATATGACTAGTATTAATAATGCCAAACTTTGGTACATATAAACTAACCAATACCCCTATTATTGTGCCTGGTTTTACTCTTAAAATACACGAAAACCCAGGAGCTTCCGGGGGCTTCGCCCCCTGGGCCCCCACCAGGGCTCCGCCCTGGACCCACTGGGGGCCTTAAGGCGGCCCCCTGCCTGAACAAAGTTATCCACGCCCCCCCCCTAATCACAAATCCTGTATCCGCCCATGATATTAACCATTATATAATCTTCAAACACCTGTAACTCTTGTTGATACGTATGTTTTTCCTATATTCCGATTTTGTTGACGAGTTTTAGATGTTAAAAATTTGTATTATGTTTGTACTCTTACTCTGTAGGAAAATTCTTGTCAGGCAAATTCAAAGTGGTTAAATCACGCAGCCTTTTGATATGAAGTGTTCATTTCTGGAAGCTTTAAAGTTTAAATGACAAAATTAAAAAGGTATACTATACTTTACATTATTAATACAAGATGTTTTATCCCCATTAAAGGAAAACCCAACGAGGCTATAATGATGTTCTATTACTATTACAGCAAGAATACATGTACGTACATTCTTATACATGTACGTACATTCTTTAATTTGTTTTATCACATTTAATAAAATAAGTTTCCACAGTTGTAATTATTTAAAATATCACCGTTCGCTCTCCGTTCACAGTTTTGCGTTCAGCGTTCACCGTGCGCTCGCGTTCACCGTTCACAAAGCGTTCACCGTTCGCTCTTCGTTCGTTCACCTTGCGTTCAAATTGCGTTCAGCGTTCACTTATCGTTCAGTCTACAGTGTCATTCGGAACTCCGAAGTGAAAGGATTTATCTTTTTTTAAGTAAGGATTTACAGGTTTTGAATTTAATAAATAACATACCGTGTTTAAAGAATCATTATTTCATGGGAAAAAAAATTATCTACAATATTTATTTTTATTATTCTAACTTAGCTGTTAGGTTATTTATAAAATTTATCTGGAAAATAAATGTTGTTATAAGTACATGTATGTACCTATGTAGAACGATGCTGATAAATTAAATTTAAATACGGGCAAAATACTGATACTTCAAGCACTGCAACATTTTGTTGTTGTGTTAAAGACGACAAATCGTTAATGGATAGATAATAATCGAAGTCAATTAATTTACCAACTGCAGCAAAATACGAAGATATTTATTTGTATCACATTTTTTTCCAAATAATACAGTAATACATGTTAGAACTTGTTCTGAGAGTGATAAACAGTACTGCGGATATCCAGTTAATTAAATATCTTTAGAGCGAATTGATAGTGTGGTTTAAAAAAAATATTTGTTTAAAATGTAATGACGTTGCGCACGGTGTTGGTACACATTGACGTTACGTCAAAATAACGTTATTAAAGTCATAACGTTGTTACAACGTTTTAAACGTTAATTGCATATTTTAGTTGTTTAATGTGAATTCTATTTATTTATTTTTTTTAAAATCTAAATAAAATAACAGAGCACAAACTTTTCAATTTTTGAATCTTCGTTGAAAATATTAAGATGTACACTAAAAATCTTATACTCTTATAAATATTTAATAAATTGTCAGATTTTTATTATGAAATTGTCACAGGCATACATATCCCCATTCATATCCTTGATTCCTCTTTCTATTTCTTTTTTCTCACTTTGTACGCTCAGTCTTGCAAAGAGAAAACACATCAAGTAGCTTTCTCTTTCAACCGTCTCTCCTTCATTTTTTTTCCCATTAGGTCATTTCAAGTTTTCTATTTCTATCAAACCCCGCATGCGCCTTGGTTTCTGACAACCAAGATCAGAGAAAAGCACAGAAAATCGGTTAATGCGCGGTTCCAGGAAATTTTGCGAGGGGGGGGGGGTTCCAACCAATTAAAAAAATATGACTCTAGAAGATTTTGACAGCAAAAAAATTATAACTGAAAATCCCAGGGGGGAGGGGGGTCCGGAACCCCCTTCCCGACCTCCCCCGCCTGCCTTTTTTATTGAAACCTTTTGAATTCTGTCATTTTCTTTCTATATTTTTCTAATATGTTTAATCAGATAATGTACCTAGCATTTACAACCTTGATTTTGCGAAGGAATATATTTTTCTACGATAGAAAAAATGTGTCTTTCTACGAGAAAAGTGGAATTATGAAATCAAAACATTTAAATGATCATGTACTTTTTATGACAACCGCTGTACAAAGTAGGATTTCCCCCATAACCAGCCCCCCCCCCCTCCCCGAAATCTATACTCAGGAATCTTACACTAGAGCTAATTTTCCCCTCTTTCTCTCTCAGAGTAGGTTTTCCCCTGTTTTATCAATGTTTAAATCATATCGACATTGCTAAAGTTTATATAAAAGTCGACTGATTTTTTAATAGAAATATGAGTGTTTTCGCTCAAAAATTTTTCAAAGGATCACTTCTAGTTAAATATATGGCCGATATTGGTTTCAATCTTTAGAAAAAGCTTATCGATATCCGTTCCGGTCCCTGACTTTAGGCCACATGCGTGTAGTTTCTTGTTTTTCATGTATCGTTTTAGTTCTAGTCAACTGTCTTCATATGATCCTATATCGGTATTTACAGAAACATCCTTTATAAGAGGGTCCTTACTTGATGCCTGGGTAATGGCAACGGGACATAAAACCTTAACTGACCTTACCACGTTCTTTTCTAATCTGTAAACCTTCCTCCTGCATTTTTGACATAACATGTCGCCAATGCACACAATTTTCCCGAGGAATGAACTGCATCTACTCTGCATAGCGCAGTATCTCTCCCAATGGCACAACAGTACTATTACACAGAGATGTTCTTGAAAGACAAACACAGCAATTTTTGCTCGGCATGATTTTTTTTTCGTGACACCTGCAGTATCGAGTAACACAAAGTGAATGATTCGTGTCCTTGAACAAAGTGTGCTTACACTGAGGTATAGTTCCGGTTGATTGCGTTTAATTAGTTAAAGAGAATTTTTGATCTGCATTTCCATAAATGTCTTTTATATCAACAGCAAACATATACATTTAAGGAAGAAAATAGAAGTAAAATGAAAAAGCCTGTGTGAAAAATTATATTCGGGTTTATGAACAGGTGAAAAATTTGAAAATATAAAAGTGTGCCAACAGGTGGATTCGAACCAGGACGCTAAAATTGTCCATGGTGAGAGTCTACGGACTGTCTCTCTGAGCTATACTGACTATGTGAACATACGTCTGACATAAATATAATCCAGTATGATAGAAATAGGTTTTCGCACTTTTTGTAGGTTTTTTACGAATTTCGACCCTAGGGCAGGGGCGCCCCTAAAAAATCTTGTTTTAAATCATTCTTCAGATCAAAATCTATCAAAATTTCATAATTTAAATTAGGGGTAGGCCTGCCCTGAAGGACTTCTATTCCAAAATTTACGCAAAAATTAGTGCTTTAACGGATAATATACTGTCTTAACCAACTTTGGAGGTTAATTTCAAAGTTGCATATAAAAAAAATTAGGTTCAAAATGCAAATTTGAAAAATTTATACAAATATACGATAGAAAACAACTAAAGAACATTGATTTTTAAATGTGACTTTTTCAGGAAATTGTTCTCTCCTATAGGTCAAATCTTTTGTTATAACGAAAACATCCTTTAGTATGAAATTTTAGTAGTTAAAAAAATACAATACAAGAAGCATTGCTCTTGCAAGCCGTAGGATAGGTATGACCCCTCGACCACAGAGGTGTAATACTCGATAGCTATTTTAAACCCCAGAAACTTGGCGAGACACTTAATCAATATTATGCACATGTAGTTTTATGAAATATAACTGGAGAAAAAAATCCATTAAAAATAAAATTCCTCGTTTTTTTTTTAAATTAAATGTTGACACAACTAGACTTTTTTATTACAATTTTTGTGAAGTTCCATTAAGATTGTCAACTGCGAGAGCACCTGTGAAAAAATTACAGAAAGTACATTTGTAACCATATGTCGCCCCTCCCCCCTCATATATAAGTACTGGAATGATATTTTATAGCAGAAGGGGTAAATTGGCTCTTGAAGGAATCACACTTTATAACTGTTACACAGAGTAGGGATTTCCCCGGAAAATTGAATGTGGTGTGGGATTTCTGATGAAGGGGAAATAATACTCAAGAGCCAGTTTTCCGAAAAAGACTTTAGAGGGGAAAGGCCGGTATAAAGTTCTTGTTTTAAGTTTGGGCTTTTGTACTGATATGTTTTTGTGAATCGGTAGATAGGTTCTAGAATTATAGGAGGTCGCTAAACTGAAAAAAAATAAATGGCCTTATACTGAATTAAACTTTTTTTTTTCTTCAGCCCAAGTAGTTAAGCTCTCTTTATAAATCGGGGGGGGGGGGGGGGGTTACTGACATGCAAAAAAAAAGAGATGGGGACGTTTCGCTATTAAAAACCCTACTAAATTGAAAAAAAAAAAACTAGCCAGAAAAAATAAAATTCAGATACCCTTTTACTTTTTCGTGGAAGGGGGGGGGGGGGAGGGGGCTCTCATTCTCATTTTAGCAAAGAAAGAGAGAGAGAGAGATCAATAACGTGATATGTTTAGATATTGCTGCAGCAAAATAAAAAGGGGGTATCGGCCTATGAATGAAAATTTTCAGAATATTTAAAACAAAAGATTGTTCTAAAATATTTGGAGAAGGACCTTTTACCCTACTTGGAACTCCGGACCTGCAGAAAATTGGGAAAAAAAAGAGCACGGCGATACAATTTGACGCTCCCGACGTCATTCGTATATATGTAGTGTGTAAAATGACGTTTTTCGTCCCTGTGACAAAATGGCTACATCTATATTAATGCTTGCGTTTATTTCATGTAGACGATAACCGTAAAAATTATGCTATTATCTAATACAGTATGAAATGTTCTTTCAAGATACAGTAATGATTGGTATGTATACGACATTAATTTATGTATATTTGATATGTAACTGAGACATATTAAGTAATAGTACAGCGACTCGTACGTGCATAACAAAATGGCTACACTTAACAAAGCCTTACTAATATTAACGTATCAGCAGTTATATAGCATGTATCAACATAACTAATTTTAGAAACATATGTACTTAAAGATTATTCATCAAAATTTATCTTTGTGTGGCATGTATGTCTAGTATACATCGCCATGCGGGCTAATGTCAACTTTAGGAAACGATTTTTTCCTGTTGGACATATTACTTACGCACTGTAGATACAGCCCAAACTCGTGAAATTGAGAAAATGATGCTAAAAATTCAACAATATCACAAAGAATGCATACATATTATTGTATTTCCTAAATTTTATTTAATTTAGAGGATTGGAAGTGGATCTTTTTATATCTTGTAGTTGCGAGAACAATAATTTATGTAACGTTGGACACGGGAATTTCGCCGCAATAACCAATAATGAATAAAGCCATATCATAGCTAAGATATTTTTATATTATTAAAAAGAGAATTTTTAGAATAATTTATTACCTTGGATAAAATAATTAATTTCGTTTTTAATTTCTAGTAACTTTATCATCTTGAAAACGCCAGTTTCTTTACGACATCTAAAGAGTCAGATTTTATAGTACCAACACCGTGCGCAACGACAATACATTAAAGATTTTTTTTCTACTTTACATATATAAAGTCTTTAACAAGAGAGAGAGAAATGCCTGTATAACATGATTATTATTTATATAACAAAGGTGATTCTCCAGTAATGATATTTTTCACCGTAACTTCATATGTTTGTCATTCGATATTATTAAGAGCCCCCCCCCCCTTCCCCTAAATCGGTTACTTAGTTAGTATTTCCAGTACATTTTAGTTAACATTTAAAAAGAAATTAATGTGTTTTGTAGCACAGAAATTTCAGTCTCAAAACATACATGCATCTAAACAAAGTCATTAAACAATAGTAGTTCAAAATATACACGTGTCGGCGGTGATATTTTAAATTGGCAGGGAGTATGTTTCAAATTCATGCGGCTTAATTAATCATTCCAAGTGTTTATTTCCAATGTATTTTATTCATTTATTTATTTTTTAGAAATGTTGGAATCAGATCTAGAAATGATAAGAAAAAATGTTAAAACTTCTTGGAAATACTAACACTTTGCCTTCGGTGTGACGAGACATTCACACCTGCACAGTGTCGAATGATTTTGATTGACAGGTCAAGCACGTGGACTTCGTGTGAACTTGAAGCAGGGAAATAAAAACCGATTATGACTGTAAAACAAATGGATTTGTTGATAAAAAAAAATTGTTACTTTCACTGCCTGATATATTTAGAAAAAAATTAGAATTTTTGTTTGATATAGGTACAAACATTTGAGGAAGGGGGGGGGGGGTAATACGAATCTCTCTCTTCCTCTCTCCCTCTCATTTCTCTGTTTAATAAAAACTATGACAGCATATTACTTCAATATCAAGTTGTGAAAATTTGATATATAACAAATAATATGATTGCCTCTTTGTATCATCTTGTCCGAGTATAATCACGGCCGGGAAATGTCTACAGATACATGTAGAAGTCTGCTCAATAAATCATCATAAAAAATAAAACTGACCTATCAATATATTATTGCATTAAAATTTTAAAATACGTATTTATGCAATACGTCCACATACCGTTGTAAAATATTTTTTTTCTCATTATTTTACACGGAATCGCCTTGTATGGTTGTTACAACCGTTGTAACTCATTCTATAAGTCCGTAGTTTTCTCTTTTAAAATCCACATTATTTGTAATGGTTTTATATATCAAATAAGAATAAACATATTTATTTTACAACTAGATTAATTTCATCTGTTATACTACAGCGTTCGGTAACAATTACAATGTTTTACAGCGATAAAAATTGTGCTATTAAAAAGTTGAATTTAAACATCGTACAAATGTGCAGAAAATATTGTTTAAAAAAACTGAAATTAATAATTTTACTTAATGTGCATGTATGGTCTTTTTAGGACAATTTTTCATTGATTTATTTATTTATTTATTTAGCACCAGGCATTAGAATACAATAGAATAGTTTCAATGCAAGGAAAAGATCAGAGGCACTCCGAATAAATCGTTCATCTTGCGTTCACCGTTCACTTTGCGCTCGCGTTTGCGCTCCGTTCGCGTTCTGCGTTCGCTCACCGTTCACACATCGTTCACCAAGTTGCGTTCAGCGTTCACACATCGTTCACTCACCGTTCGCTCTGCGTTCGTTCAGCGTTCGCTCACCGTTCAAGTGGGAAAGTAGAACGTTTCAGGGACTGTATATAGTTTTTGCCCTGTCCGTCCATCTGTCTGTCTGTTTATCTGTTTGTCCGCAAAAACTTTAACATTGCCCATAACTTTTGATTGGTTGGAGCTATGGCTTTCATATTTCACATGTGTATTCCTTGTGACAAGACCTTTCTTTGGGTACCACCATATTTGACCTTTTGACCTTGGAGTTTGACGTAGTTTTACAAAATTTTACCCAACTTTAACCTTGGCCATAACTTTTGAATAGTTGGAGTTAGGGCTTTCATATTTCACATGTGTAATCCTTTTGACAAGACCTTCCTTTGGATACCAACAACTTTGAACTTGACCTTCGAGTTTGACCTACTTTTGAAAAACTTTAACCTTGGCCATAACTTTTGAACCGTTGGTGTTAGGGATTTCATACTTCACATATGTAATCCTTGTGACAAGACCTTCCTTTGTATACCAACAATTGTAATCCATTGACCTTGGGGTTTGACCTACTTTTGGAAAAATTAAACCTTGGTAATAACTTTTGAACGATTGGTGCTTTAGCTTTCATATTTGACCAGGATATTTCTTGTGAGAAGGCCTTTCCTTAGGCACCATTATTTTTTACCATTTGGACTTGACCTTGATGTTTGACTAACTTTTGAAAAACTTTAACCTTTTCCATATCTTTTCAATGGTTGCTGCTAGGGATCTCATATTTCACAGGTATATTCCTCGAGACAAGACCTTACTTTGGGTACCAACATATTTGATTTGCATTTGAAAAAGTTTAACCTTTGCTATAAGTTGCCATACGGGGGCATCAGTGTTTCACAAACACATCTTGTTTTCTTAAGAAGTTATAAGACAGGTTAACGTTTTGGAACCCTACCCAAATAAATTTGCGTGATTGATAAGAAAATTCGATCTCGTAAATATCTTTGATTTTCTATGATTAAATCTCAAACTTCTGTTACGGTTCCCCTAATTATTCCAGTCACGTATGGGTTATACTTTCTGTGGAAATACGTCGTACAAGTAAAATCACACTCCCTACAACATATGGGACTTTAGGACGACAAATAATATGTTCTATTAATTGTATACATCTTATGATAAATCAGTATATTTACCATGTTCATTATTGGGATGAGGTCGATAATTAGCGTTACCCGAAATTCCTCGGTATCTTACGTAGATATCATTCCCAGATCACGTATTGTCTCTTAACGATTATATTTGTATATACAAAGTTCACTCAGCCATAGTAACAAATGTTTTCGATAGTAGTTACCGATTATCCGCGCCCTAGGGTGCATGTTTTCTTTCGTCGATCCAATCGGCAAGGCAGCATAACATGGCTTCTTTGCTCTAATAAAGATGACGGGTATTTTCACTCTGTCGTGACGTCATGACAATTGAGCCCGACGTCAATATAAACCGGAGCAGATAGCCAGTTTGTCAGAGGGGCTTTACAACTCGTATCGCCAGCATGTCTGGGAGCGAGAGCCACTGGGTAATTACTATTGAACATTAATTAATTAGTGGGATTTTGGGATAATATTTTATTTTTACTTTTAATAATTATATTGAATTGTTCTGTGGGAGAAATTTATTGGGAGGTGAAATAACTCTCCCACAACTATCAATTGTATTGTGAAGGGACTCCCAGTATTTTTGGGAAATATTTTTATACTTTTGTAAATTTATTTATAATTCCCTAAAATTTAATTCTCCCATTTGAGAATATTTTATTCCCATTTCTAATTGGGAGAGAAATAATATTTCTACGGGAGCAAGAAATAGGGATAATCATTCAAAGAGATTGTGGAAATTAAATACAACAAGCAAGAATAAATTTTTATACATTTAAATCCTGACTTAGAGTTCTTTTGTCCAATATACAGACTTGGGAGACCCACAAGTTGCATAAGGGAGAAAGACCCCGGAACGGCAACACTTCTTCTAAAAAAAAATATAGGGAAGACTACATTTGTGTGAAAATAACATAACTAAATCAATATGCCTCTGACTTTCGATATCAGAAGCACAAAAAGTGATTAGCTCAAATTCTTTACCAATGTCTTTTTTCGTTTGTTAGTGTCAACAAAGTCTTAAACAAAATTAGGCTTTTTACATAAAAAAAATTGATTGCTTAAAAAAAGAGGTGTTTGGTATACCAAGAATTGATACAAGTTTATTCACGGTAGTATCTTCTTTCCCTTTTCTAGTTACATGTAAAAAAAATACCAATAAAAAAGAAACGAATGTTGCATTATGAAAAAAGCTTCTCAGTATAATTTACTTAATATTTTCCCGAGTATGATTGGCAATATTAGCACAGCCATTTGAAGTTGCGTGTGCAAAAAATATAGAACTGTACAGAAAAGTATTTTAACACATTGTGTTAGAATCAAGTACCATGCGAGATTCGTATAAGCGTATCTATAGTGGCGAGTTTTGAAGGGGGTTACGAGGTTGTAAACCACTCTTTAAATTTACTAGTACTAGCCTATAGGAAAAAATTCCCTTCTGGTCATGTACGTCTTTCCTATAAACAAATTAAGTGTGGTTGCTGTCTGATACGAGGTTAAAAAATATAAGGGTTTTTAGGATAAAAGTGAAAAAAAATCTTTTCCTTTCACCGAAAATCATCTTATAAGGATTTTATTTACATAATGCATATGTGCATTGTAATGCAGATTGTTTTAAATTCATTACGATTTACAGATTTTATTTCTATAATATTACATGACTTGAGGAGGGTGGTATGCGCGACAGAGGCAACGTCGTAACAATTTGTAAGCACATATGCTTAAAAATTGCATGGCTCTCTTTTTTTATTGAATGGCTGTATTGCTTAATGGAATGATTGTAATTTTCCCAGAAGCATGGCTAAGGCCTGTTATAAGATGAACATTTACTCAAATTACACTGATGGCCCAACGGTAAATCATTTAACACTATCCATTCAAAAATGTTAAAAATCTTTGGTTAGTAGAGTAGGACCATGCGACAAGTAGAGGTTTACATATAGGTTTTATTAACGATATACGCATTTGAATAAAGCACCAAACTAACATTCATATGCAATGAGAAAATATAACATACCGGGTAATGCGTAGAACAACGAGGGAGTCATGATGCAACTGCATTTTGGCTAACACTCAACGCAACGACACAATATCTGAACAGGACAAAAATTATAAATATAAAATTTAAGTAAACTGAATGCATGCAAAGAGAAAGGGATAGTGAATGTCAAACCCTTATTACATACTTGATCAAATGAAGAATATTTTATAGACCTACTCTCAGAATGTGGATCATTTAGATACTTTTCATAATCGTACAACAAATAATATCCAACTGGGACTTCAAGCTGACATATCATCTTCCTTGTATGTTAGTAAACATATAAGTATTGTTCTTCAAACATATAAAATTCCTCTTCATTAAATACGCAAACAAACCACACAGTGGTCTAATTGTGAACTGGGAAGCAGTATGTTCTGTTGTGTGAATTTATCGCCCGTATAATTTTAAATTACTTTCTTTTTTGCATAAATAAACAATTCTGCTAAATCCATTTTAAAGTAAAATTTACTTACTTACTTAGGCCAGTCGTTCCTGAGGAACATAGGCCATCGACGACAGTCCTCCAACGAACTCGATTCTGGGCTGCTTTCACTGCATCTTGCCAGGTTATATCCTGTGTCTTTTAAATTAGTTCTGACTCCGAGTCACGCCTCCAGGTGTTTCTTGGACGTCCCCTTTTTTGCCCTGTGGGTTCCAAAGCAGGGCCTGGCTTGTGACGCTGGATGGTGGCTTCCTGAGCGTGTGTCCAATCAAGCCCCACTTCCTCTGTCTGATTTGTACGTCCATTGGTTCCTGTCCTGCTCATTTCCATAGTTCTTCATTTGAGATCCTTTCAGGCCATCGGATGTTGAAGATGCGCTTGGGACAGGTGTTGTAGAAAGTCTGGATCTTCTGCAGGGTTGCTTTGGTCAATCTCCACGTCGCTCACGGTCTCTGCACCAAACAATAGGACGGACTTTTCATTAGAGTTGAGGATCCGCAGTTTGGTGATAATGCGGATGTTCTTTTGAGGCCCAGATGTTCTTTAGCATGGTAAATGCAGTTGTTGCCATGCCAATTTTAAAGTAAAATGATCAAGAATAAACATTTTATAATTTCTTTTAAAATAGCGATAAGAATTTTCTCTTTGTTATATAATGTATTTTTCCTATTATCTTTTATTGTAAATAAACTGTAAAACATCTATGTATTATGCTTAGATATAGTTTATTTCACAAGGCAAAGAGTAACTGAGTCAGACGGACAAGAAATAAATAAAAAAGAGAGAGAGGGGGAGAGAGTGGGGAGGGAGGAGAGAGAAGGTGGGGAGAGAGAGGGAGAGGTAGTGGGTAGAGGTTGTGATAGAGTAGGGAGAAACAGAATGGGGTGGGGGAGATTGTGAGGGAGAGAGAGAGAGAGAGTGGGGAGGGAGGGAAAGAGGTGGTGAGAGAGAGAATGGGGAGAGTGAGTGGGGGAAATTGTGAGGGAGAGTAGGTGGAAGGAAAGACCATATTATTTCTGTTTAATATTTAAGATATATAACTTTTAAATTAATGTGTTGCAAGTTACCAATCAGTTTTAATTTCTACGTGTTTTCCAGTTTATATATATATATAGCCGCTCAGTTCACGTCTACGAAAGTAAAGTCTGCAAGTTTGTCGAATTTTGATAATGAAAAATTATGGAGAGATAACAGAGCCACAAATTTTATTTTTTTTTCTAATTGTTTTGTTTTTCCAAATTTATTTCAAAAAATTTAATTTATTTCTTATTTCAATTCTTTTAGTTTAAAATTTTCAGTTTTTTAAACCATTTTTTCTTAATGTCATTTTATGTAATGGATAAATAACAAGATGGTGTTAAATAGTTTAGAAAAAAATTCTCCCCGAGGGCCGAAGGCCCGTGGGGAGATGTTTTCTCTAATTTATTCAACACTATCGAGTTATTTATCTTACGTAAAAAAAAATCCCCATTCATTTATCCAACTTTGCTGTAATACATAATACATACATACATGCTGTAATAATGTGGATCTAGCTCACTTAGATATCCAACAGTGACACAATACAATAGCCTAATCGAACTCCCGTTTTATTCATGGACTATTGAGCATAAAACTGCATGGTGCTTGTAGTGTAATGTATAGGAAAAGGTATAAAAACACGTCTTGATCGTATAGTGGTTTATTTAGAGACTTGTTATTATCTATAGAAAAGCATTATGACGTCACAATAGAGTTAACGTTACATAAAAGCGCGGATAATCCATGACAGTGCTAAGTCATGGATAAAAAAAAACGAGATGGTGTTGAATAGTTTAGAGAAAACATGCAATCCGAGGGCCGAAGGGTTGTTTTCTCTAACCTATTCAAACCGTTCACGGTAGCTCAGTCGGTAGAGCGCTCGCTCCGTGATCGGGAGGTCGTGAGCTCGAATTTCGGCCGCGACTGACCTAAGTCGATAAAAAATGGGTAACAACTGTTCCTTCGCCGTGCGCACGGCACTTTGAAGTGAAAGTTGCGGGTCCTTCGGATGAGACCTTAAAAACCAAGGCCCCGTGTCACGGCAGACATTGACACGATAAAGAACCCTCACTGCTCAATGGCCTGAGTGCCGAGTAAAGGTCAAAATTTGAAGCCCTTCACCGGTATATGGTGACGTCTCTATATGAGTGAAAAATTCTCGAATGGGACGTAAAACAACATACAATCAATCAATCAATCTAACCTATTCAACACTACCGAGTTATTTATCTTATTTAAAAAACTTCCCCACTTTGGATCCCAAAGAAACATTTACCCATTCATATATCCAACTTTGCTGTAATACAATGGGATCTAGCCCATTTAGATATCTAACAGTGACACAATACAATAGCCTAATCGAACACCGCTTTATTCATGGACTAGTGAGCATAAAACTGCATGGTGCTAATGTCATTTCAAACTTTTCCATTGTTCTGAACAGTCATGAAATCAGATGAAGAATAGTTTTAAATCCCCAAAAATTTAGAGAGGTTCAGATAGTGTTTTGAATACTTAAATTCTTATAGTGTGAAAAAGTCGGAGTTATTTTTTTTATGTGCATTGGAAATACATTTTAAACTCTTTTATCTTGTTCATTGCGAATCCCACTGTGGGAAGTGGAGACCGGTCCTTCGGATGAGACCGTATAAACCGAGGTCCCGTGTCGCAGTAGGTGCTGGCACGAAAAAGATCCCTCACTGCTCAATGGCCGTAAGTGCCGAGTATAGGACAAAATTTGCAGCTCTCCACCGGCAAGTGATGGCGTCTCCATATGAGTGAAAAATTCTCGAGAGGGACGTTAAACAACATTCAAACAAACAAACTTGTTCATTGCTTAATTATGTTTGTATGCACAGTTGGATATTTAAATATCCAACCGATAGGCAGTTGGATCTTTAAATATCCAACTTGTGATGGTTGAATCGGTAAAATATATGTAGACTAATAACAATGGATGACATCATTGAGGTTTTTTAATGTAATTTCAAACCTTTCCATAGTACTGAACAGTCATGAAATCAGATGAAGAATACTTTAAAATCCAAAATAAATTTAGAAAGGTTCAGATATGTTTTGAATACTTCTGACCTGAAATCAGAAGAGAATTAGAGAATTTCGATAAAGGGTTGGAAATTTATCATTACGTATAAGATAGTGATTTGTTGAGAAAAAGTGCTGGAATCTTATGTTCCATTCAAACAATACTTCTAGTAGTGCTTAAACAGATGAAAAGATTGTCAGTGTTATGCGGAAAATATTTCATATCAAGATAAAACAAGAGGCCCATGGGCCACAGCGCTCACCTGAGTAACTTTGGCCTTGCTGTTTTTCACCCGATTTCTCTCCCCCCCCCCCCCCGTAGTACTTATTGTGGCCCCGCCCTATCCCCAGAGGTCATAATTTGAACAATTGGAATCTACACTACCCCAGCATGCTTCCAAGTAAGTTTCAGCTTATCTGGCCCAGTGGTTCTTGAGAAGATTTTTCCTATATATTTCAATGTAAAACTTGGATTCCCTATTGTGGCCCCGCCCTACCCCCGGGGGTCATGATTTGAACAATTTAGAATCTACACTACCCCAGCATGCTTCCACATAAGTTTCAGCTTTTCTGGCCCAGTGGTTCTTGAGAAGAAGATTTTTAAAGATTTTTCCTATATATTTCAATGTAAAATTTGGATTCCCTATTGTGGCCTCGCCCTACCCCCAGGGGTCATGATTTGAACAATTTAGAATCTACACTACCCCAGCATGCTTCCACATAAGTTTCAGCTTTTCAGGCCTAGTGGTTCTTGAGGAGAAGATTTTTAAAGATTTTTCCTATATATTTCAATGTAAAACTTGGATTCCCTATTATGGCCCCGCCCTACCCCCGGGGGTCATGATTTAAACAATTTAGAATCTACACTACCCCAGGATGCTTCCATATAAGTTTCAGCTTTACTGGCCCTGTGGTTCTTGAGAAGAAGATTTTTTAATGACCCCACCCTATTTTTGTCTTCACTTGATTATCTCCCCTTGTGAGGGGACTTGGCCCTTCATTTTAACAATTTAAATTCCCCTTTACCCAAGGATGCTTTGTACCAAGTTTGGTCAAAATTGGCCCAGTGGTTCTTGAGAAGAAGTCAAAAATGTGAAAAGTTTACAGACGGACGGACGGACAGACAGACGGACGGACGGACGACGTACAAAATGTGATCAGAAAAGCTCACTTGAGCCTTCGGCTCAGGTGAGCTAAAAATAGATGGACTGTCAATTTATTAAATTGTTTTGGGAAGTATGCTGGAAAAGTATGAGAACAGAGATGAACCTCGAATAATCTGAGGGGATTTGCTGATAACAGACCCCTGAAATAATATTCATCAATAGGAAGTGATGTGGTTAAGGTTCAAGGTGAAAATGTATTTATAAGCGTGTCAAAAAGGGATGCTTTCAAAATTTAAGACCGGAAACATTTCTGTAAAAATACTATCGGATAAGTATTGGATATTTTATTGATGACAAGTCTAAAAGTGTGCAAAATTCGGAGGAATTATTTTTGTGAGCATTAGATATGCATTTCTAAAACTAATGATGTGAAAATGCGAAATAATTAATTTCGTGTGCATTGGAAATAAATTCTAATAGTGTGACAAATACGGAGTAATTATTATTTTTATGTGCTCTGGAATTGCATTTTAAAAATCTTTTGTCTGTTTTGTTCATTTCTTAATTATGTTTCTATGCACAGTTGGATATTTAAATATCCAACCGATAGGCAGTTGGATATTTGAACATCCAAATGAAGGCCAGTTAGATCTTTAAGAGGCTGTCCATTCTGAGATCAGGCAATCGCTATTGTAGCATCGGCACATGCATTTCTCCGCATTTTTAAAATACCCAATAATAAAAGAGATAATACACCAATTTTATGTAGTTAAAGTGAATACCATGATAAACAGTTCTTTAAGGCTTAAACTGTGGTTCTTTTCACTGTCTACTATATAATCTATAGAAAATGTACCTTTTAAAAATGTAAATGATTTCTAATACAATGTATTCTGGGGAAAAATCAATAGCAATATTTTGAGAAAAATATTTAATGATAAATATAAGACAATAAAATTTCTGGGATAGTCATAAATTACAGAATTTACCAACAAGTTTCAAGTTTTTATTTAAGACAAAGACCCCAACTGGGGTATACGGATACAAATGATAAAACAAAATAACAGACAAGCATGAATGACCAACAGAAGCATCAATAAAAGACTGTTATTGAGTTACCTCCCTTGATATGATCATGAATAATGAGAAATGATCGGATCATGTACGATTCGTATTTAAGAAAGTATTGTTATGAATTTACATGGACCTGTACCTTGTGCCTTCCATTGTTAACACGTAGTTTAACATGGATATTTACACATTACTACGGAGTGTAGATACGATATTTTAAGTGATAATATGTGTTTTATTCCAATTTATTTATAATCATTCGCTTTGATTGAAAGCGAAAGTAGAAACATGCCGTTTTACAAGGAGAATGTGTTGTTTTCATTCATTCGGGATGTTGTTCTCGATCCCTGTGGCATTAAATATGTGTCATTCAGCAGAGCAGTGCTTACCTGTGTTTATTAGATGTTTTACCATCGACCGTAAGCGATATTTTATCGATAATCCATAGTTTCAGCTCTGCTGTGCTTCGATTTCCCTCCAGGTTTCATTACTTCGGCTTGAAGTTTTGCACGCGAAACTTTGTTTTTTAGCCGCTCGCTGATTTGATAGCGACCTAGCTCTTCTGTGTATATAAACAGTGAGGCTCGCTGAAGGTGTTAGACTTTCCAGATTACAATTAGACTACGGAGATTAATACAATAGTAAAATGGCCTAGAAGGTGTTGTTTAACAACCCTTCCAAATTACAGAAGGTGAATTTTTCCTTGAAATAGTGTGCACCTTCCCCCGTTACCAGAGTTACAGCATACTCTCCTTCCGTAGTTCTGTTTGTCTTAGCAACGTCTGCTACGCCCCTTCATTTCCATGTCGTCGCACCTTCGTTTCCAGAGTGGTGCACCTTCTATTTTTACACCTTCCCTACGTAACCAGGAAGTTCCAAATATCGAGTATGTTTTATGTCCTTTCATACAATAAATTATTATATGTTTCTTTTATACAAAGACTTTCTCTTGTTTTGTTGACTGTCGAAAGGTACAGAGCCCACGTATTATTATAACGAAAGTTAATTAATTTATATCAGGTTTATTACAAATATTTAGGCACATCATATTTTCATTACATTGGTGCCAGAAGTGGGATTATAGTAAATTGATTGAATTTATTTTTCTGTACCTTGCAG
Organism: Saccostrea echinata; assembly: GCF_033153115.1. Lineage (NCBI taxonomy): Eukaryota > Metazoa > Mollusca > Bivalvia > Ostreida > Ostreidae > Saccostrea > Saccostrea echinata. The sequence continues at coordinate 722,422 of NW_026889774.1, read as the reverse complement.
TTGAAAAACAAGACTAAGTTCCCCATGAATATTTTTTTATAGACATTTTTATTGCAAAATATTTCCAATGAATTCAATGAAGTATTCTTCAAACAAAGTGATGTCCATCATTCTACCATGAATGAGCTTGAGCCTGATAGTGAATCAACTCAAGTTGTTCATGATATAGGCCTGTCCTCTGGTGCTGGAGAAGGTTTACCAGGTGCATCCAATGTACCATTATCTACTGATTCTGCCAATATGAAAAAATATTACCAATGTCCTTAGTGACCATTTCAAAGAAATTCATAGTGAATTGACAGAATAGAAGTATTTGTGATGAAACCAATAAGAACATGTTTCGTGTACAATTTGGGGTTACAAGAGATATTAATCTCATGAAAAGTGATTTTGATCAAAATATTTCAAACATGAGAAACAGAATGGATGAAATTCAACAAATGGTTGAAAATACCAAAAAGTCCCAGTCTCAAAGTCCCACCACAAGTTTTATTGGGTTGGAGAATATAATTGAGAATTATCAAACTTCTTCCCAGAGTCCTCACCCATTCCTTCCATCTAAATCTAGTTCCCAGTGTCCTAACCCAGAAACCCAAATCCCAAGTAATCACCAAACCATACCCCAATGCTCTGAAGGGTCTGAGGACCTAGATGAATACTTAGCTCAATTTGAAATTTTGTCTGAATTAAATAGGTGGGATTTATCACCAAAAATCATTACACTTAGCAAGTTCCTTAAAAGGCAATGCCCGTGCCATCCTTAGTGAGTTGTCCAATGTAGAGAGGCGCGACTATAACCATTTAGTCAAAGCCCTTACAACAAGTTTTGGATCTCAAGGCCGAGCCGAGATTTACCGTGCCCAACTTCAGACCAGAATTTAGAAATAAAGATGAAACAATTTCAGAGCTTGTCCAATCTATCAAAAAGTTAACTCGTCATGCTTATCCTGAAGCACCATGCTCTTTCACAAAAATTCTTTCCCTAGATCACTTCATAGATGCCATACCTGACAGTGACGTGAGACTAAGGATTCGTGAGGCCCATCCTAAAGACATTGATGAAGTTGAAGCTATCCGTCTTGAGACTCATCGTTTAGCTGACAGACAAAGGTGTTCAAGCCGTCCTATCCCTGCTGTTAATGAAAAACAGCCTGTCCAATCCAGTCATTCTCATACCTTGAATTTAATAAAGAATGAGTTTTTCCACATAAAAAAGGACATTGGATCCTTGACCAATGAGATTAGGAAATTTACCCAATCAAATTTAGGAAATCAAAACAACCAGAGGCCTTTCCAAACCCAAAGAGCCAATGTATCCTACCCCAATAGACAAAACAGAAGACAACATGTTCCAAATTCTGGTCAACCTCAGGGAAACGGAAGACAGTCGTATCCGAGGGTCAAGGAACGACTTCCTCCAAATGGCCCACAACAGTTTTATTGAATGAGTGCAAATCTGGGGACGAGGGTTTATTTATAGGAGCTCAAATTCAAGGTGCCCCAATGACAATGCTTGTTGACAAAGATGCCAATGTTACCATAGTTAGTGAAAATTCTTTTATGTTTATTGATCCCTCACAAAGGCCCAGATAACTCCAGTTCATTCTAAGCTAATTACTGCAACTGGAGCATCTTCCTCATTTATTGGTCAAACTCAGGTTGAAATTCAAATTGACAACAATAAATTTGTCCATAATGTCCTTATAGCCGACATACAAAATGATGTTATTTTTGGGATAGATTTCATAACCAAGCACAAGTGTGATGTACTTTTATCCAAAAATTGCCTTGATGTGCAAGATGACAAAATTCCTTGTTTTAGATATTCCAATGAGGTATTTACTTGTTGTAGAATTGCTGTGACTAACCATGTTGTTGTACCTCCTGGTACTGAAATGATAGTGCCAGGTAGACCTATGGGTCAAGTTACTAAGAGTGCTAGTGTGTTAGAACCTACCCAACATTTTGTTGAGAAACAAGGTCTTCTCATTGCCAGATCCTTGGTAGATCCTGCAAAAGGTGTTGTTCCTTTAAGAGTTCTGAATCTACAAAATGAACCTTGTGCAATTTATAAAAATACCATTGCTGTCACTTGCGAGCCAGTAAATGACCTTGATATCCAGGTTCAGGAAAAGTCAAATGAAGTTGACTGTTATAATGTGTGCATGACCAAATCAAAGAATAGTTCCCAAGAGTTACCTTCCCATATACAAGATTTATACAACAGAAGTGTGACCAACTTGCATGAAAATGAATGTGCTTCCTTAAAGAACTTACTTGTTCAATATCAAGATATCTTCTCTAAAAATGACAAAGATATTGGTCATACTGATATCATACAGCACACCATTGATACTGGTGATGTACACCCAATACGACAAAAACCACGTCGTGTACCATTATCCAAAATGGCAGAAGCCGAGACCGAATTAAATAATATGGCTGACCAAGGTGTAATAGAACCATCCACAAGTCCATGGTCATCCAATACTGTCCTCGTCAAAAAGAAAGACAACTCCTTAAAATTCTGTGTTGACTATCGTCAATTAAATGACGTTACCAAGAAAGACTCCCACCCTTTACCCCTTATACACGATACTTTAGATGCCTTATTAGGTGCTAAACTTTTCTTCAGTACTTAAGACTTAAAATCTGGGTATTGGCAGGTTGGAATTACTCCAGAAGATCGCCCCAAAACAGCCTTTTCCTTTCCTTGGGGTGGTTTATGGCAATTTACTGTAATGGCATTTGGTTTATGTAATGCCCCTGCGACCTTTGAACGGTTAATGGATAAAGTTTTAAATGGCCTGTCCTTGAAAGTGTGTTTAGTTTACCTAGACAATATTATTGTGTTTGCTAAAACTTTCACTGATCACTTAGCAAATCTTGAAAAAGTATCTGAAAGATTAAAATGTGCAAACCTGAAATTAAGCCCCAAGAAATGTAACTTTTTAAAAACCAAAGTATCCCTCTTAGGACATGTTATAAGCCAAAATGGAGTATCCACGATCAAAGCCATACAAGACTGGCCCATTACCAAATGTGTCAAAGATGTTAGAAGTTTCCTTGGCCTTACCTCTTATTATAGGCGCTTCACATCAGATTATGCCGTCAAAGCCAAACCTTTGCACAAATTAACAGAAAAGAACAAACAATTTGTGTGGAATGAAGATTGCCGAATATCTTTTGGAATTTTAAAATCTGTTCTTACCGAGACCCCAGTAGTGGCTTATTCTTCAAAAATGACCATTTTGTATTAGATACAGATGCCAGTAACTATGGTATGGGAGCTGTTTTATCCCAAATACAAAACAATAATGAAAAAGTTGTATGCTATTTTAGCAAATCCTTTAGTGGTCCAGAAAGAAAATATTGTGTTACAAGAAGAGAACTTCTAGCTATTGTTATGTCCATAAAACATTTTTACATTTACCTTTATGGTAGAAGATTCACAGTTCGAACCGAGCATGGAGCATTGCGCTGGTTATTAAATTTTAAAAATCCTGAGGAAAAATGGCAAGATGGTTAGAGATATTATCATCTTATGACTTTGAAATGGTACATAGAGCAGGAAAGTCTCATTCCAATGCAGATTCCCTTCTCCCAGCATCCTTGTTTTAGTTCTAATTGTAAACACTGCCAGAAATCTGAAATACAGTTTCAAGTACCAAATGTACCAGTAGTAACCATACTGACAAAGTCCAAATTTGAAGAAATACAAAGAAGGGTCCTGAACCTTCAGAAAATTTTGAAATACCAATTCCTCCTGATAAAATTGTTGACTTACAAAATAAAGACCCAAACTTGTCTTTCATTTTACAGTTGAAAAAGAATCTCTCCAGAGCCCTTTCATACTCCTGCTAATCAACAGAAGCTGTCTGCAAAACCATCTGCACCCTCTGTGACCATTCAACCATCAGCAGCCTCTGTGACCTTTCAACCATCTGCACCAGCTGTGAACATTCCATCATCTATTCCACCCAAAACCAGCACATCAAACTTGCAGTCTCTTACAGTAGCAGCCAATTCCAAGGACACTCGCTATGTCACTACCAGACTCTCCTCCAGTTCGTCTTCCAGCTCATCATCATCATCCTCTTCATCAGCATCTTCTGCAGCCTTGTCTGTTCATGTGAACCCTTCCGAACTTGACCTCTTCCAAGCTGATCCTGCCATCCAGTACACCATTAGCAGCCCTAATGCTCCAGGATACTCCCCAACACCAGAGGAAATTATTAGATTGCAGGGTATGGCTCAGTAACAAAAACAAAGGATCTATCTGAATGTTGGTGGAACTAAGTTCGAGACCAGTGTCCCTACCTTGCAAGCTGACCCAAGCTCTTACTTTGGCCAGGATGATCCTCCCGTCATCTCCCCTGAAACCTTATGCCGTGTACAACATCTACACCTACTTCATTGACCGTGATCCAAAACTATTCTTCTTGAATTATCTGCGTCATGGTGCTGAACTTCTCCTGAACTGTTTGCCATCAGATCTTTCTCTCCTCTTCTGCCTCCAGAGAGAAGCATAGTTCTTCTGTCTCCAGGAAATTGAAAACTTGCTACAGAAGATTACTGAAATTAGTGAACAATAACTGTAATATGTTATATGTTGTGACATTACAGATCTTCGTTAACATGAGATGAAGATTTTACGCTGTTGCATTGTTGTTATAGTAATCTTAATAACTTGTTGAAAGTATATATTGTAATTAATTGCTAACTATTTCATTGTTATATGTTGTACATGTGTGTAATTGTTTAGAAACATGCCGTTTTACAAGGAGAATGTGTTGTTTACATTCATTCGGGATGTTGTTCTCGATCCTTGTGGCATTAAATATGTGTCATTACGCACAGCAGTGCTTACCTGTGTTTATTAGATGTTTTACCATCGACCATAAGCGATATTTTATCTATAATCCATAGCTTCAGCTCTACTATGCTTCGATTTCCCTCCAAGTTTCTGACTTCGGCTTGAAGTTTCGCACGCGCAACTTTGTTTGTTAGCCGCTCGCTGATTGGATAGCGACCTAGCTCTTCTGTGTATATAAACAGTGAGGCTCGCTGAAGGTGTTAGACTTTCCAGATTACAATTAGACTACGGAGATTAATACAATAGTAAAATGGCCCAGAAGGTGTTGTATAACAACCCTTCCCCAGAAGGTGTTGTTTAACAACCCTTCCAAATTACAGAAGGTGAATATTTCCGTGTAATAGTGTGCACCTTCCCCAGTTACCAGAGTTACAGCATACTCTCCTTCCGTAGTTCTGTTTACCTTAGCAACGTCTGCTACGCCCCTTCATTTCCATATCGTCGCACCTTCGTTTCCAGAGTGGTGCACCTTCTATTTTTACACCTTCCCTACGTAACCAGGAAGTTCCAAACATCGCGTTTGTTTTATGTACTTTTATACAATAAATTATTATATGTTTCTTTTATACAAAGACTTTCTCTTGTTTTGTTGACTGTCAAAAGGTACAGAGCCCACGTATTATTATAACGAAAATGCTGTAGAGTACAGGGAAAGTAATTATTTATACCAGGTTTAATACAAATATTTAGGCACAGCATATTTTCGTTACAGTATAGAGCATTTATTTAGAATATATTTATTATTCTTCGTATTTTTTAAACCAAATGTAAAAAAGATTAATATCTAGTGAAATTTATATATTTAGCCCGGACCTATATAGCCTTAACCCAGTAAACAAATATGGCCGAGAAGTCCATATGGGTGCAAAACACAGTTTTATGTATGACGTTATTGCGATGTTACCATGTGAGGGACAATCAAAACTGACCCCTATAAAAAATTATATGAAGGCTTGTTACATAGACATCTATATATATTAATGGAAAGATAAAATGATGAATTTTATAAATATTAAAGAATAATCCATTCATCACTTACTAAAAACATGTATTTAACACACAAAACACGACGGAAATGGGGAAATTTATGTGTCTAATCGCAGTACACATATGCATTTTTACCTCCCTTTATCAACAAAGAGCGCAGAAATCAGAAAATATAAGTTAATTGCATTTGACAGAACAAGTCCTCAGGTTTATTTTTGATGTCAATACTAGCCTAAAAAATTACTGATAGTGCCACTTTTTACTGATAATTTCTGATATTTACTGATATTATCCTGTTGGTACTGAGAATTTCTGATATTTGCTGATATTTTTACTGTTGTTACTGATAATTACTGTTAGTTCTGATAATTACTGATATTTACTGTCGTTTTTACAGTGGGTTCTGATAATTACTGATATTTGCTGAGAGTTACTGTTGGTACTGAGAATTGCTGATAATTACTGAGATTATTTTCCAAGTTCATGAGATGTAAAATTTAAAAGAGACTGGGGTGGATGGATTAAATAAATTAAACAAATTAATTTCATTTTATAATTTATCCTTTATATCTTTTTTTAACCCGTAGTCATTTAGAATTTGTAACTTGAGTGACAGCAAGGATGATATACATTTTGTCATAAAAAATTATTTTCAAACTAATTATATATTGGAAAAAAACTTAGATTTCTCTTTCTGTAAGAAGATTCAACCTACCACCCCCCCCCCCCCTCCAATTTCATCCTGTTATTTAGTTCCGAAGAAGTTACTTGTATTATTTCAATCGATGACTAGTAGGCCTAAAAAGGACGTAATAAATCAGTGTCTTATTATAAAACCAATTTAAAAAAAAATGGATTCACATTTAATCCATACATATGGTGCGGTGATGTTGGACATGGAGATCGGTCCTTCGGATGGGACTGTATAAACCGCGGTCTTCTGTTAAAGTAGGTGCTGGCACAAAAAAGATTCCTCGGTGATCAAATAGTGCAGAGTCACGAGAAAGATCCCTCTCTGTTCATTGTTTATAAGTGCAGAGTACAGATAGAAAATTGCAGGAGAAAGATTGCTCATAAGTAAAAATTGCCGCCGAGTACATGTCAAAAGTTGAACACGGAAGATCCTGCCACTGATTTATGGACATATACATGTACATGTAAGTACAGCGTACAGGTCGAAATTCGCAGCTTTTAATAGGGAAATAATAGAGTCCCGATATGAGTGAAACGTTATCTAAAGAACACATGTAAAAAAAAAAATTAAAACCGTTCATTTTCAATGCCATATAAAGTACTGTAGTTATTTGTTTTAGAAAATTCTTGATCCTCCGCTCCTAAGAATTATAAGAGATTGGATCAAAGTTAGTCAAGATCGATACACCACCAACCCGTTCACACGTTGTAATGTTTTGAACATTTTCTAAAGCATTACAGATTTTCATAGGAAACATGTAACAAGTAGTTCAAAAACTTTAATCTTGTTAAAACACATACCATATATAATGTTTCTCGAATACATTGATCATGATTCCATTTGTGTCGTCAAAAATATTTTTAATAAATAGAGATTTTTAATGGACTGTCAGTTAAAACAATCAATGGGAAAATTAAATGTTCGATACTCATTAAACCTCAGCCTATTCATTTCATATCCTTAGATAAATTAACACAATTCATATATAATTTTGACTGAACATGTCCAGAGACATGTATTGTCCTTAAAATAAATAAAATTAATCTTAATGCTAATATTTTAAATGTTTTAATTGTTGGATATCTTAAAACGAACTAATTACACGAAGAAACTTCACCTTTAGTTTGTAGGAAGTACGTTTTGAAAGCGGGAAAGGGGGGGGGGATCTATAATCATCCTGAAAATTATGTATTAGAACTTTTTCCAACAGAATTTGTTTCTGCACATAGCGCTTCCTTAACCAATGATATGTCTTATTTAGGCCTGAGTCTCTTCAGTGGAAAAATATTTCGAAGATTTTTGCAGAAGGGTAGACATTTACATGTGTAAATGAGGACATACTGATCATGAACAAATAGAATGCACACGGAAGTATACATGTAGTTGATTTGTAGAGGAAAACAACAGATCTAAAATATTTTTATACAAAATTTAGCTATTGTTGGAGTTAATTGAAACAAGCCAAGGATAATGCAAGGATTTGGCGTCAAATAAAATTTATTTATTAAACTTGAAAATGATATCGTATTTTTACAATGTCATATAACAGAGAATCAGCATGTTTTATATCAGTATGAATTATATTTCTAACTTAATTCACAATCTATCCCCTCCTTTAACAGTTACTGTGACTTATTTTTCTGTTGCACTTAGCTCATTAAATTTATCAGAATATTAAAATACCAGGTAAAATTTGGTTTACATGAAAAATCCTGTTCAATTCACCACAAAAATATAATTCATCCCAAATTTTACAAATATAATTTTGTCTGATTACCGTTGAACACTGTAACGGGGTACAAAGACTTTTATGGGTATTGTACACAAACGGAAGTGCTGTAATGTACACTGTACGGTAACGAGAAAATAACACAATAGGTGTCCCTGCTGTATAATATATACATGTATGACACGGCGAGTGAGAGGAAGGGCACTCGGGACTCACCGGATACTACAGTCAGTTACGCAACAATGAAGTGACAGGTGGATTTAAAGAATGTACATCTCTTCTTTGATATATATCTCACTTTCGTTTATTGCGTAAAAAGAACAGAAAGACAACAATTACATGAAAAATAAAGAATTTAAATGTATCAAAATATGAAGTTACATGTATCAACACGGTACTTGTAATCTAGAATGTTTAAGCTAAAATTCTAAGGGGAGAATTACTTCTATTTTTATTTTTCTGGCTAAGCTTGATGAGTAAAACTCATCATTAAGAATGCCTCTTTTCAGAAGAAATAAATTCATTACATATAGTAAACATATACATGTAGATAACTGAATGAAAAAAAAATTATCCATGTAAAAGTCTCCTTCGGGGAATAGGGGAAATAATTTAGTTTTAACTAAACAAGGGCCCGGGATGTATTAAAAAAATGCAGTGTCAAACTTCTTATTTATGTAAACCTTTTATTTCCCTCGAGGTTGGGTACATGTTATTGTGCATTCTACATTTAAGGCAGAAAAAAAGGGGGGGGGGTATAATAAGCAGATTTTTAACACGAATATTTATTCATTTATTACAGGGTGACAGAAATGCGTTTTTTTTTTCGGTTATAAAATACTTATTAATATAATTTAACATTACATCTGAGAAATGTTAAATTTATTATTTAGATACATTAACTTAAGATCAAGGTATAGACTCAATGAAGACGTAGTTTAAGAATAATGCCGGGACCAGCACACATCTGTTGCATGTAATTGACTAATATTGGAAGGAAATTTTAGAATTCTGTTTTGAAAACAATTTACATCAGGCACCGTTGTGATAAGTGAAAATAAATACTTATCATTTGAATATATTAATTTTTAAGACTTGCAAGTAGTCTTGAATATCTTCAAAATTAAAAAAATATAGATCGGGATATTTTTTTTCCTTTAAATTTATTTCTGTAATCATAGTTCTTTCAATTGTAAGCATTAGATATATTAACATCCTCTGTTCTTTGTTTGAATTTAAATTTAAAAAAAATTGTTTAACACGCCCGTGGGAAGCGAGAAAGAACGTCCAAATAATTTTACTGCAATACTTCCATCAGGCTCATTTGTACAGAAATGTGTGTGTCTTCTAAAAACGTCCTGTAAACTTTTTTTTCGTTTTGTATATATTTATTTTTTATTAAGCAATCCTTTACACTGTTTATTTATTTAATTTGTTTTGGGGGCTGGGGGGGGGGGGGGGGGGCTTGTTAAGAAATTCTGAAACTGCTTTCAACATAACTTTTTTTTACGTGTAACAACTACTGTATAGATAAAAAATGAGTACAAGCTTTAAAGGATTATTTTTTAATTACATGTATAACTATTATTGAAACAGCTAGAGTTGAAGAAGTCTTTAAAAAGTTTCATCTACCAGTTATTTTTCTTTTCTCTGAAATCATGTTTTAAAATAAGAACGATTATTAACGATTTATAAAGGATTTTCTTTCCTAATTCTTCCTTTCAACCAATTCCCCTCCTTTTCTATTCATTGTTAGGCTTGTTTTTACATCTTTTGGGTTCAGAAAAATAATCTCAGTAATTATCAGCAATTCTCAGTTCCAACAGTAACTCTCAGCAAATATCAGAACCCACAGTACAAACGACAGTAAATATCAGTAATTATCAGAACCAACAGCAATTATCAGTAGCAACAGTAAAAATATCAGCAAATATCAGAAATTCTCAGTACCAACAGTATAATATCAGTAAATATCAGAAATTATCAGTAAAAAGTGGCACTATCAGTAATTATTTGGGCCAGTAGTGTGTACTTTTAGGGTACATTTTCCAGCTCTTGAAAGAGCTATTCAAGTCATGCAATTCTGCACGTGTGAAAACCGGATGTTTTGAGAGTTACCTCCCACTATTAAAATGTCGCACAGATTTTTTTTTCTAAAACAAGATGTGTTTGTGTAATACTGATGCCCCCGTATGGCAACTTATAGCAAAGGTAAAACTTTCTCAAATGCAAATCAAATATGTTGGTACCCAAAGTAAGGTCTTGTCTAGAGGAATATACCTGTGAAATATGATAGCCCTAGCAGCAACCATTGAATAGATATGACAAAGGTTAAAGTTTTTTCAAAAGTAAGTCAAACATCAAGGTCAAAATTAATGTTGCCTAAGGAAAGGCCTTCTCACAAGAAATATACAAGTGAAATATGAAAGCCGCAGCACCAATCGTTCAAAAGTTATGACCAAGGGTAAAATTTTTTAAAAGTAGGTCAAACTCCAAGGACAAGGTCAATGGATTACAATTGTTGGTATCCAAAGGAAGGTCTTGTCACAAGGAAAACCATTTTAAATATGAAAGCCCTAGCACCAACTTTTCAATAGTTGTGTCCAAGATTAAAATTTTCCAAATGAGGGTCAAAGTCCAAAGTCAAGGTCAAAGTTGTTGGTATCCAAAGGAAGGTCTTGTCACAAGGATTACATATGTGAAGTATTAAAGTCCTAGCACTAACAGTTCATTGGTTATGGCTAAGGTTAGAGTAGTTAAAAGTAGGTCAGACTCCAAGGTCAAGGTCAAAGTTGTTGGTATCCAATGAAAGGTCTTGTCACAAGGATTACATATGTGAAGTATGAAAGCCTTAGCACCAAAGTTATGGCCAATGTTAAAGTTTTTCAAAAGTAGGTCAAACTCCAAGGTCAAGGTCAAAGGGTCAAAGTTGTTGGTATCCAAAGGAAGGTATTGTCACAAGGATTACACAAGTGAAGTATGAAAGCCCTAGTACTAATTGTTCAAAAGTTATGGCCAAGGTTAAAGTTGGGTAAAATTTTGCAAAACTGGGTCAAACTCCAAGGTCAAATATGGTGGTACCCGAATAAAGGTCTTGTCACAAGGAATACATATGTGAAATATGAAAGCCATACCTTCAACCAATCAAAAGTTATGGGCAATGTTAAGGTTTTTGCGGACAAACGGTCAGACAGAGAGACAGACGGACGGACGGACAGGGCAAAAACTATATACCCCCGAATCTTCGATACGGGGGCATAAAAATATATGCATATTTTTTCATTTAATATTAAGATAAGACTCTACTTTATGCAAACAAAAACAAAAGAAATGCGATTTTCAAGTACACTTCCCATAAATAGCAGAAAATTAAAATCCCTACCTATTATCCTTTTCTCTGGGAAAAAGCCCCTGGATTGTTATCTACCTCAAAGGAAAAAAAAATACTTCTGTATTTCAATCTCTAAATTGCTAATTATTACATTAGATCTGATTTCATATATTGATTTCATTAGCCATTGAAAATCAGTTGATATTCAAATCATAGGTGTTTCAAATAAGGAACGTGCGTGCACGCGCGTCTGTGCGTAAGGGGGGGGGAGTAATTCGTTAATCTGTGTATCAGTTTGCTTTTTGATAGGTATATGCAGGGAGGTTTTTTTTTTGACAATTAAGATTTCAAACTGATTTACAAATCTCGTACATAGTAGACCAACAAAAACCAATAATAAAATGGATGGTTTCTGCTTGTGCATAAAAATACAATGATCAACATAAGAAAATAACCCCATCCCATTCCGCCTCTCCCCGCCAGACACACACACATATACTTCTTATTTGCTAACCAATGCACACAATCACGTGTACATGCACATCAAGAGCTTTTCAAGGATCCATGGTCGATCTTTGGTTATTAAGAATGTCAGTGATTGGATATATAATTCAGACTGCTTTATAAATAAACATGTCATCAATCAAAGTTAACTAAATGTTTTATAAGTATGCAATAAAAATATTAGAAATAGAGTTAGAAAAAAAGATACATTTAGATTTAGTAATGTCCATAAAAGCTATAACGTTTGTGTGTCTGTCTATTTAGCAAAGCGAGTTCCCAAATTGTTATATGTTTAAATCCATTTTGTGATGTTTTGTGTTGAACACAATACAAAAAAATATTATATTATGTTTTACTGTATTTTGTTTTATTACATTTTGCGTTGTCCTCGACGCAAAAAATAAAAACGCAAAATATAACAAGCAAAAAGAACATTATTACATTTTGCATTAATCCCAACACAAAATGTAACAACGCAAAAAGTAATAATCCAAAAATCGTGTAATTACAATTTGCGTTACTATATTCTGCGTTGATTGCGACGCAAAATGTAATAACACAAAATGTTATAATCTCAGTTTATTATATTTTGCGTTGTTATTACATTTCGCGTTGTAACAATGACTATCAATTACAAGTTTTACTTTATTTAATAAAATGAACACCAATGAGCAAATTCAGCATTTTACTGTTAATGGCATGTTAGAATATGAATTTAAAAAGCTAATTCAGGGATAATTTTAATGTGAAACAGACACTGTGTTAAATTGACAGATTGTCCCAAAAGTCCGGACTGTGTCAACACGACAAAAAACCATTATTCAATGTCATATATACATATATTTATATTATCAAATATCTCTGGTTGTATTCTCAATCATGAACAATTATCTTCAAGGTCATGACCTCATGAAGCTTCTTGGTTGACTTTGACGTCACACTTTGACATCACAATGCAAATGCATCACAATGTAAAATAATATATCACAATCCAATCTGTGACGTCATAATGTAACACATCGATATCACAGTATTATCATCATACATGCAGCATGAACATGTGACCACTGTATAATAATTTAATAACTAAATAATAACATGCCTCCAATTGATAAACGTAAGTCAGCAAGAAAAAAGAAGAGTCACACCAATATCTTTAGAAAAGGACACCAATCTTGAAATAAGGATAAGAGGTGCTCAAGCAGAGATGATCGCGACACCTCAGTCAACAGCACTGTACGTCGTCCGGATAAGGCCGTCTATGAAGCTGCCTCAAGGAAGTACGATGGGTCACCTAACACCGTTCCGTGCAAGTTACGACCAAAAATAAAACAGACAGCAGATAATGAAACATGTGAAAAATCTACTGAAAATATAATTGTGAACTTTGCGAAATTGCAAGACTATATAACACTGTGCATGAGTCACAACTGTAAAAGACCGGGTGGTGTCAACAGAGAAAAGGAATGTGTGTATCTCTACAAACCAGTTGTAGCAAATGTTTGTTTGATACGAAGCCTGTAAGTTGTACATGGAGTGTAAAAGAAAAAACAATAGAGGTCCATCAGCAGGATGTCTGAATGAAGGACTGTCAGTGGCAACACTAAATTAAAAAATGGGAAGCTCAGACGTACAAATGCTAATGGCATTTCTTGATATTAGAAGTTCATGTTTAAAAAATATTAACACTAAAATCACTAAACAATGTGAAAAAATGGTTGTAATTAATGAGAACGCAATGATTTCAAATCAGAAATTGCCATGGAAGTGGCAACCTGCCTTGGTAAAGGAAAGCTTGTGGACGTAGAAACAGACACATGCTACAACTACCGCAACCAAGCTGGCTATGAAGCAGCTACGTAATCATTCAGTCCAATTATTGAAAAGATCACAGGACATAATCTTCCCATTGCAATGGCAACAGCAAATAAATTATGTTCAAAAATTAACAGCTGTAACCATGAAGTATGTTCTCCAACTTATAATACTGAGGACTCCATTTCTTCAAGTGAAGCCAAACTTGCTAACAAAACTTACAGAAAATTCACGATGCCAATATACTCACAATAAATTCTGTGATAAGTGATGCAGGTGCACAAATAGGCAAAGTTGTTAAAGAATTTGGGAAAAAATGGCACCACTATCATGTACTTTCAATGTTTTGTACATAGATTACGTACAATTCAGAGAAAAGTTAAAAGGAAATGTTTTTCGAAACTTCCGGCAAGTTATCAACAAGACATTTTTCGACAAAAATTGGCAACATGTATTCGTTCTCGGGGGAGACTCGAGCTTGTACGCATTAAAAAAAAAATACACGCCAGACACTTTTGCACCCAAGGCACTAATGGCGGTTAAAACATTGTTGACTGTTTCAGCGGGAAAAGATCTTCAGCATGCCATGCTCACTTGGAGTCATTCAATATGCAGTTTCTGCCATACGGAAACTACTTAGACCTCGCCGCTGAAGACCGTCGAAAGCTAGAATCAGTATTAAGCAAATCCCTGTCTTTGGAGATTTTAAATAAAATGTCACTTCTACATACAACCAATCAATGCGAAAGCTTGCATCACAGGGTTTTCACATATGCACCAAAATCTTTGCTCTATAAAAGAAATTTTCATGGTCTATGCCATTCAGCCTGTCATTCATCTACATGTACATTTGGAACAGGGAAATCATCAGTATTCTTGGCATTTAGCCCTCTTGGATTAAATTTTTCAAAACGTGCTCCTTTCTTTCGTTTTATCACTCGAAAGGATATACTGGCTTTGTATCATTCACAGAAAAAGAAAGCAGTGAAATATAAAATACAACGATATCTTGCAAAATGTAGAAAAAGTAATCGAAAAATTAAACAAGGGTCTTTGTATTCAAATGCATGCAATGAACTGAGTGAAATTCACAATTATGGAATAAATGTCAACAAACAGTAAACTGAAAACATTCCCCGTGTTTTTCTTACCGATCTAAATATACAATTTTTAAAACCATCATGTACAAAACATGTCTTCGCATGCTTGCAACGAATACGGTGCACGATATCGCCTGGTTCGAGAGATAAATGTTTTATATGAATACACTTTTTCTCATGACACAAGTTTGAGACATGATGCTGTTTATTTGAAAAGTGGCAGTTGTTTTCCAAAAATAAATGAGTCTGTGAACAGTAAAAATTTGTCTTTTATGTCGGAAATGTGGCCTTAGAATGGCATAACCATCTGTCATTCCATACCAGATGTTACAACCATTTACGACATTATATCTGTAGACTTTTGAAGTCAGAAACTGTCGCTCCTCTGGTCTAAAGGGAGTTTCATATGCTTTACACATGCTAAGTACATTGAAGGATTTAAAAAGAGATATAAAGAATCCAGCAGTCTGAAACAATAATATAATAATTATTAAAATTGTGTTTTCCTGTATCTGCAACTGAGGGTTTGAATTTTAAAGTGTAGCGAGCGAGGTATCTAAAATGTAACCTGAAGATATGAAATGTGTTTCTAATGCATTAAACCAGATAAAATGTCAATATGTCAACATGAACCTATACTCAATTGTTTAGTACATTAAATAAAACTAAAATAGCAATTTTCTGTGACCTAAAGGGAAATAAATGAAGAAAAATGTCATATTATGACATTCATTAAGGGTGCAAAACACAGTGTAATGTATGACGTTATTACGATGTTTCCATATGAGGGACATGCAAAACTGACCCCTATAAAAAATAATATGAAGGCTTGTTACATAGACATCTATATATCAATGGAAAGATAAAATGATTAATTTTATAAATATCAAAGTATAATCCATTCATCACTTACTAAAAACGTGTATTTAACACACAAAACACGAGGGAAATGGGAAATTTATGTGTCTAATCGCAGTACTCATAGGCATTTTTACCTCCCTTTATCAACAAACAGGATTTTGTGACCCTTTTTTAAAGTGAATGTTTTACGACTTGGATTGTTTAATTCAAATATGTATAAAAATTGAATTGTCATAAATAGTTTTGAAGTGAGAAGTTCTGACTGAACTTTTCTTTTAAACAAGAAGCCCATGGGCCACATCGCTCACCTGAGGTGGCTAGGAAAAAGCAAAAATCAGTTCAGTATTGAAAAATGTACATGGGGGACTTGAATTTTAAAATACCTGAGGATGCTTCCATATCAATATAACAAATGACTTTGCTGTTTTTGAGCAGAAAATTTTTTCCTGTATATTCCTTTATAAAAATTTGATCCCCCATTCTGGCCCCTCCCTAATTCCAGGGGTCACCATTTGAACAAACTTGAATCTACACTACCTGAGGATGCTTCCATATCATTTAGACTAAACATGGCTTTTCTGTTCTTGAGAAGATTTTTTCCTATATATTCCTGTGCAAAACTTTGATCCCAATTGTGGTCCCATGGGGGGCATGGGGGGTCATGATTCGAACAAACTTGAATCTACACTACCTGAGGATTATTCCTTATCAATATGACTAATAATGGATTTGTTGTTCTTGAGAAGATTTTTAAAGTTATTTTCCTATATATTCCTATGTAAAGTTTTGATCCCCCATTATGACCCCAACCTACCCCCGGGTGTCATGGTTTGAGGAAAGAGCTAGGTTCACTTTATGCATAAAATGACCCTGTAGATATACCAATTTATTGACTAACACCTTGTGTTCCATTTTAAACATCAAGATAAAGTAGAGACTTAGTTCTTTCATTTCCTATTAAAATTTTTCTCCTTAAAGTCCAGATCTTGGAAAACAAGCTTTATGAAATTGCAATGTTCTTGAATTTTAAGGAAAACGGGTATATTTAAGTACTTTCAGAGAAGAAAAATAATATGAGCGCACCCTCTGATCTAAAAAATAAAACATGTTTTGTAATCCACAGAAACGATGTTTTAGATCAGAGATTAAATATCGAAAAATAGCTTTAAAAATTGGCTGTTTTTGTAGAATTGTTCAGGATATGAGGAAAATGACGCATTTCATGACGTCATAATACATTGGCTAGCCAGAAAATTACGTCATTTTTTGTAGATTCGCAATCGCCAAATGTCTAAATGAAATTTGATGCATTGTCAACTAAAACTAAGCAGTTTCAGTTTTCCAGAAACTCACAGGGCCAAAGAAGGCCCTAAGTGAAGCTTGTTCTTTGAATCTACACCACGTAATGAAGGTTTCACACAAGTTTCAACTTTTCTGGGATAATGGTTCTTGAGAAGAGGATTTTTGAAAGATGACACCAAATTTTCACCAATTCTTAATTATCTCCCCTTGAAAGAGGGTGTGGCCCTTTATTTGAACAAACTTGAATCCCCTTCACCCAAGGATGCTTTGAGGCAAGTTTGGTCAAAATTGACCCAGTGGTTCTTGAGAAGAAGTCGAAGATGTGAAAAGTTTACAAACGGACAGACAGATGGGCAGGTAGACAGACAGACGGACGCCAGACAAAATGTGATAAGAAAAGCTTACTTGGGCTTTCAGCTCAGGTGAGCTAAAAAGCTGATGAGTGACATACCTTAATTTCAAACATTTATTGTGGGCTCTAGTGCACTCCATCCTTGGAAAGCTGTTGTTAATGGAAATGTTTTGGGACTTTTAAAAATGGTGTCTCTTAATTTGTGAAAAGGAGTTAATGTGGTGTTGTATTTTATTTTGATCAATTTGAGTTGAGTGATATAATTCTTTTGTATTCTTGTGCTATTTAATCATGCCCATTGTTTCAAGTCCATTTATTCATTTGACCATTTCTTCTTCAGATCTCAGTTGAGTTCAAGATGGGAGGAAGCTTCCGAGAGCTATTATAGACAAAAAACAATGGAAGTAATAAGGGAAATTGCGGAACTTATTATCCCACTCCAGTCCAATATTTTGCTTAAAGAAATAACTCAGAAACATTCTGCACCTGACAATGATGATGACTTCTTCAGCTCCATGGTTGCAACATATCAGGAAGCTTCCTCTCCATTTCTGAAGCGGCAGATTTTATCCCTGTTAGTAAACCAGTACTGCAAAGAAACACTTTTCAGTGCTATAACCAGTTTGACAAAACATAAGATAGACTCTGCTAGGAAGTATGCCATGGTAAACAGACTTGATCAGCTTTCTACAACTTCATCAGTTACATCAAAGCTACCCACAGGCAAAGTGCAGAATTTCATCAGCTTCATCTCCCAGACTCAATTTATCCAAGATGTGGCTTTGGGAGAGAGGGTCATAAATCTTTCAACAGGCCAGAAAGTACACATTCCTGATGTTATACGTACTGTGATTGGTAGTAGAATCATAGCTACATATCTTGCATATTGCACAGAAGTAAAATTTCCAGCACTAAAAAGATCAAGCCTGTACTACATTCTAAGGCAGTGCTCAACCAGCCAGAAAAAAAGCTTGTGTGGGTT
Source organism: Saccostrea echinata (assembly GCF_033153115.1). Classification (NCBI taxonomy): domain Eukaryota; kingdom Metazoa; phylum Mollusca; class Bivalvia; order Ostreida; family Ostreidae; genus Saccostrea; species Saccostrea echinata. The sequence goes on along the minus strand of NW_026889774.1, from coordinate 703,889 downwards.
AGACAGTACAACAGCGGATGGCATGACATCGCTTGACAGACTAAAACTGTTATCAGAAAACATGATGGCATGCAGTGTAAATACGAGAGAAAATGTGTTCAAGGTAAAAATTATGTACTTTTTTAAATGTACTTCACAGTGAGATCTTTGTACTACGGTTGACATGATTTTCCTCCATGCATACTCATCTCTTTGTGATAAACAATTATTTTTTGAATCATGTGCCATGGTGGTGCACTATACTAGAATACAAAACTTAAAATATTGCATGTAAATTAACATTGTTTTATTAAAACATGCATTATTTAATATCATTTCAATATTTTTCATTGGATATTGAGTCCAGATTACACGCAGCGAAGCGATACCTCTCTTATGATTATCAGTAGCATGTTCGAGAGTCTTCACAAGTTCCTGATCACTGTATACAATACTCTCTGAGTCATGGAACTGTTGCCACTCTATCAAAGACTTGCTGTCCTTTACATTAAGAAAGCTGTTAATTCTGTCCAAATATTTCATCAGTGATTGATGATCTTGAGCAAATCATTCTGGATGGACAGTATCCCACTAATGAAGTCCGTGCAGAATTCGTACGTGACTTTCAACTGTGTAAAGAAAAGATTTTCTAGTGGAAGCAGCATATTTTGAGAACAGTAAATCAGGAAACTGCAAAAACAGCAATATTGGAAAAACTTGAAGAAAATGAAGCCCTTATAGTCATGGATTGGGCGATGAAATTTCTTCCATGGATTGACAGAGAAAAGCAAACTGATTTTTATGGGAAAAAAGGCATCAACAGGCATGTCAGTGTTGTGCTATCACACAATGAAAAAAAACTCAAATAAGTACTGATTGCTATGTGCATCTATTCAATAGAATACATGTACCCCAGGGTTGGTTTGTAGTTGCTTCAATACTGAAGAACCTTCTTCAATGCATCAAAACTCAGAGCAGCAAGATAGCAAGAGTTTATCTCAGAAGTGATAATGCTGCTGTTATCACTGTAGTCCCTTGATTGCTTCCATATATGGAATATCTGAAAGAACAGGAATACACATATGTCGATATGATTTTAGCGAAGTGCAAAGTGGGAAAGACATTTGCGATAGACGAACAGCTCCTATGAAATTTCATGCTAAACGATATGGCAATGAAGGACATGATATAACCACTGCTGAAGAATTAAAAATAGCTCTCGAGAGTTGTGGTGGTATTCAATACACACGTGTATACGGCTGAAATCAATTTTGATTGCCAGAATATGAAAAAAAATGTGCTATTCCTAATATCAACATTTTAACAACTTCAAATTGAGGATACTGGGATAAGAATGTGGCTTGGGTACAGTATTGGAGAGGGAAAGTTTGTTCCCTATAATATTATACATCAAACTGCCAACTCACAAGGAAACATAACTCTTAGGGTAAGTTAAAATCATGATGATATGTATGTATTACATAAAAAAAATAGTGTCATAAATCCCATTTGTTTTCTATAGGTCTCAAAACATAGTACAAATGTAATGATTACGGAATTTTAAGGTACGACCATGCGGATTTCTCAATTAGTCACTGTTGACATCACGTGACATTAGTAGGGTATATATACCGAGACTTCGCAGTCGTCTGTTGTTATTGTGAAGACCAAGCCGAGCAGCGAAGACGAGTGTAAGTGTAGTAGTTACGGTTATTAATTCCTCGCCTGTGTTACAGTTTGAGAGTGAATTTGGAAGGCCATTTGAGGTTTGACAAACCAGATATAAGGCCTGCCACGAAGAGGTTGTCCTTCAGTAAAGAGGCTAGCCATAAAGTTAGCTCGTCTGCATTGGCTGACCAGTCTGTCCAGGCTGCTATACTCATTGTCCGTCCTGAATAAGGCATCCTACAGTGAGTGTAGTGGTTGAAGGGCTATCACATATACTGTCCGTCCTGAATAAGGCATCCTACAGTATATGCGGTAGTCCGAGGGCGACTGGGCTCTTATTTTAGAGTTAGGTTAGGACTACCAGTTAATTAATTGTCGCTTGCCTCTGATTATTATGGTGATTTACTAGTTAATTTCATTTTACCTAGATAAGGTTAGGACATATTTGTATATTTCGGGCAGTCCACTTAAATCATACCAATCAGTTTTTAATCAGTTATTGTTGAACACCCCAAACCCTGGAATTGACCAGGTACGACCCCTGTGTTTAATGTAAATACGTTACAAAAATTTTGTGGCAGCGGTGGGATTTGGGGTTGCATTTAATCATTAAAGTTTATATATGTTATCTTTTTGTCTTTGTTGATTTTTGACGAGTAATTTATTTTTGAAATTATTGATATGTCTGAAAGTGACATGAACGCTGAGATGACTGCCTTAGAGCAGGAGTTAAGTAGGCTTCAGGCTAGTATTAATAAAAGTCAAGCAAGGACAGCCGCCAGAGATTCAGGACTGCCTGAAAGTAGGCGGACTACCATTGATGACCAAGATTACACGAGTGAGGGCGCAAGACCAAATACTGTTAGGACGAGCACCCTACCAAATATGTATACTAGGCCTGACAATCGTAGCGATTTAAGAAGAACTGATAATGGTGAGCCAGATAGGATTTCTATCACGAGCACACCATACCCTGCTAGTACATCCAGGTACGATTTCCCTTTGTTGAATGAGACAAACATTACAACACGCCGCCCTGAGAATATAACACAGGCAGACAAACGGAAAAACGCAATGGTGAAACCAGATAAATTTGATGGAAGTTCGTCATGGGCTGATTTTAAGTCTCACTTTGATGTCTGTGCGGAACTGAACAGATGGACTCTGACTGAGAGGGGGATGTACTTAGCCGTTGCTTTGAGAGGTCAAGCACAGAGTGTGCTTGGAAATCTACCAGCGGTAGACAGATGCAACTACAGACTCTTAAGTAAAGCACTTGAAGAGAGATTTTTGCCGTCCAACCAGACAGAATTATATAGGGCTCAGTTGAGGGAAAGAAAGCAAAAGGCTACAGAGTCATTACCAGAACTTGGACAGGACATGCGTCGACTGGCAAACTTGGCCTACCCAACCGCCCCTGTGGAAGTGAGAGAAACTCTGGCAAAAGAGCAGTTCATTGATGCCCTGAGGGAAAGTGACATGCGACTGCGCATTAAACAAGCCCGACCAATGGACCTGAATGACGCAATCAGGCATGCTGTTGAATTAGAAGCATTCAATTAAGCTGAACGACGTTTAACAGAGAGCAAAGGGTATTTGAGGGAGGTGAAGCCGGAGGAAAAGGCAGACCAAGGAGATACTATTACTTCCCTACTGAAAGCAGTCCAGGATATCCAAAAGGAAATGCAATCTATGAAGATAAGAATGGAGAAACAAAGCTCTACAAAACCTTCCTCTGCTGGTGTGACCTGTCATTACTGTAAAAAGAAAGGTCATATGAAGAAGAACTGTTTCAAGTATAAAAATGCGATACAAGGCACGGCAAGTACCAACACTAGACAAAGGCCAGTACCTGTAAGAAATGAACATCAGAATGTTAAGCAAAAGGATAGCACAGCCAACAGGACAGTCGAAAGGCTGGTGAAGCTGGTATATTCATTGAAGCAATTATTAATGGCTATAGGGTTAAACTACATGTAGATACTGGTGCAACCCTCAGTATTATTTCACCAGACATACTACATTCTGTTCTTAATGATCCGCACCCAAGACTTGCTGAAGTTAGCAAGCCCATCTTAATGGCTGATTGCACTGCCATGAAAATAGAAGGGTCTCTCTCAATTTCCCTTACAATAGCGGACTCAACGTTTAGCCAAACATTTGCAGTAGCAGACACTGGTGTTGATGATATACTTGGTCTTGATTTTATGACAAACAATGAGTGCTTGATTGATTTGACAAACTCTTGTATGATCATTAGAGGCAAGCGTGTAAAACTTGCTTTTGAGGGAAAAATAGGATGTTGTAGGATTACCAAGTGTCCCACCTTACAGTGAAATTGTTACCATGGGCAATGTTATACCTCCTGTCTTTGAGAAGGTACCAAAATTTGGTATCGTCGAGTCATCTGACCGTTTCTTAAAAACTGATAGAGGTTTAGTGGCCAGAACTTTAATAGAAAGCAACAAAGTAGCACCTGTTAGACTGATGAACCTTTCAGCAGAACCACAAACGTTATATAAGGGAACATTTGTAGCTACTTTGTCTGCCATTGAGAACGTCTATGATAAGAGAAACTACTTGCAGGATAACAAGAGAAAATTCCTAGACCATCTTAAGGATTTGTATGCAAGGTCAGTAGCAGGACTGACTGCAGACAATGCCAAGGCTGTTAAAAACTTGCTTTTGAAGTATTCACATCTGTTTGCTGCCTCAGACGCTGATTTAGGCCAAACCAAAGTTACCGAGCATACCATAAACACTGGAACAGCCACACCAATTAAACAGCCTCCAAGGCGCATGCCCATTCATATGCAGGAGGAGACCGACCGTCATATCGATGATATGCTAAAAAGGGAAATAATAGAGGAATGTACAAGTCCATGGTCATTCCCAGTCGTGTTAGTAAAGAAGAAGGATGGGACCACAAGGTTTTGTGTCGATTACAGGAAGTTAAATAATGTAACCATTAAAGATGCATACCCACTCCCAAGAATCGATGACTCCCTTGATCAGCTGTCAGGAAAGAAGTATTTTTCGACCTTAGATCTAAATGCTGGGTATTGGCAAGCCGAAGTGGCTACCAATGACAGAGAAAAGACAGCGTTTGCGACCAGAAAGGGCCTATACAACTTCAAAGTCATGCCATTTGGGCTTTGCAACGCCCCGGCGACTTTCGAGCGATTAATGGAAACGGTCTTGAGAGATCTGCAATGGCAGATTTGCCTTGTATACCTTGATGATATCATTGTTGTTGGAGAAACTGTAGATGATATGATTAAAAATCTTACTGTGGTGTTCGACCGCTTAGTAGCAGCTGGCCTTAAGCTGAAAGCCAGAAAGTGCACATTGTTTGCTACAGAGGTAGAATATTTAGGGCACATTGTGTCCCAAAAGGGGATATCAACAAGTCCGGATAAAATTAAAGTTGTACAGGAATGGGAAGTTCCCTCCAATGTATCGGAGCTCAGATCATTCCTCGGATTCTGTAGGTACTACAGGCGTTTCGTAGCTAACTTTGCATTAATAGCCAAACTTCTTCATGATTTAACAAAGAAAGGAACACATTTTATTTGGAGTGACAAATGCCAGGAAGCAAAGGGTATTTTAGGGTATTTAAGGGTATTTTACTACGTAAAGAATTGTCAACCTCAACAGTACTTGCCCATCCAGATTTCAGTGCAAGGTTTATTTTGGACACTGATGCCAGCAGTTTTGCTATTGGTGCAGTATTATCTCAGATGCAAGATGGTATTGAGCGGCCTATTGCTTTTGCAAGCAGGAGTCTGACATAATCTGAAAGGAAATATTGTGTTACTAGGAAGGAACTATTGGCTGCAGTTCACTTTGTGAAATACTTTCGGCATTACTTGTATGCTCGTCAATTTACATTACGTACAGATCATAGCTCACTCAGGTGGCTAATGAACTTTAAAGATCCTGAGGGACAGCTCGCCCGATGGATGGATGTTCTCTCAACATATGACTTTACCATTGAACATCGACCAGGAAGATTGCATGGCAATGCAGACGGTCTTAGTCGAGCACTTGTAGACAATGTAAAGTTGAAAATTGTGCAACTGACCATATGAGTATCTGCCGTACTAAAGAAGATGACCAATTGTTACTGCAAAAGCCATTGAAATGCCTACAGGATGATGACAAAGACATATCTAAAGTAAAAGCTTGGTTAGCAGTCAAAAGTAGGCCAAACAAAGATGTAGTGTCCTCAGAGTCAGTCACTGTGAAATCTCTTTGTGCCCAGTGGGACAGGCTTGTTATTAATGATGAAGTCCTCTGCAGGAAATGGACTGATTTAATTACAAGGCAAGATATTCTACAAGCCATTGTGCCCAGTAGTGAAAGGAGAACTGTGTTAAAGCACTACCATGATTGTAGATCCGCAGGCCATCTTGGTATTCACAAAACACTGGCCCGAATTCGACAGTCTTATTATTGGCCTGGTCTGCAAAGAGATGTACATTCCTACATTGCTGGTTGTGAAGTATGTACTAGACGGAAAGCACCTATCCCAAGCAACAAGGCTCCAATGAAATTGGTGTATTCTGGCTATCCATTTGAGAGGATTGCCACTGACCTTCTTGGAGAGCTACCTGTGACTGCCAATGGAAATCGATATATCCTGGTAGTTTCGGACTACTTCACAAAGTGGACTGAATGCTTTGCAATACCTTATATGGAAGCGTCCACAGTCGCAGCAAAGATTGTTGACGAGGTTATTACAAGATTTGGAGTACCAGCTGTGGTACATTCCGACCAAGGGCCACAATATGAAAGTAATCTCTTTAAAGAAATGTGTAAATTGCTAGACATCCAGAAGACGCATACCACCCCGTACCATCCCCAGTCCGACGGGATGGTCGAGCGTTTTAACAGAACGCTCACAACAATGCTCAGTGCGTTCGTAAATGATCATCATAATGACTGGGATGTGCATTTACCTTTCATTATGATGGCCTACCGCAGTTCAGTACATGAAACGACCGGTATGACACCAAACATGATGATGTTTGGAAGGGAGGTTGCTACACCATTGGATCTCCAGTATGAGATGCCACCTCAAATAAAGGACACACCAAGCAATAAATGGGTATGGGAGTTGCAGGAACGTCTTGAGAAGGTTCACTCATTTGTTAGGAACAAAATGAATCAGTCAATGGTTAGACAGAAGCATTATCATGACCGCAAGTTAATGTGGAAAAAGTTTGAACCTGGCGAGGAGGTGTATGTTTATTTCCCAAGGAGAAAACCTGGAACATCACCTAAGTTAACCAGTTTTGGCAGGGTCCCTACAAGGTTAGGAAAAAGTTGTCGGATTTGGCATACCTTGTAAATTGTGGCCCAAGAGGTTCAGATCAAATCATTCATGTAGATAGAATGCGCAAAAAGCGTATGCAAATTCTATCAGGCGAAAGTGATGACATACTACATAGTGAAACTGATGACTTGATGGATGATAATGTGGGTCAAGAAAAATCCGATTCAGATCAACAAGCTAGTAATGATGATATCCTCCCTGATACTAATCCAGCAAGTAATATTCGTCCAAGTAGGGCTCGTAAGCCACCGATCTGGTTGCATGATTATGAAACTGACATGTAATGATACTATGATAACTGTTCATAAGAAATATTATAAACACGTAATGCATGCTTTGTTCATTTATTGTAGATGGCAAAGACAAAAGTTACTCCAGGGAAATGTCGTAGGTGCCCCATGTGTACCTATATGGCAAGATCCGAAGAGGATTACAAAAGTCATGTTATACAGTGTGCTATGAGAACATTTAAGTGCACCTTTTGCTGCTACTCAAGCAATAAGCAGATAAATTTCAAGAGACATGAAAAAAAGAAGCCATCTTGGCCTGATTGAGGAACCCATCAAGCTTGATGGCAAGCCCGAGAAGAGTGGAGAGTCGAGTAGGAGTAAAAGTGCGGAAGATGCTGAACTGTCAGAGGAGGATTGGCTCAAACAAGATAATGGAGACATCATTGGTACTCTGTCCACTGACAGTAGTGATGAGGAAGAGTCGAAAGATTCTCAACCACAGAAAGAGGAAAGGGCCACTAATGATCAGCTGCTGGAGGGTAGAGTCATAAGAAAACAGACAGCACCCACTAGACCTCACAATTCCTCATTCCACCAGTACACCAGAAGTTGAAGACACACAGGACGCAAGATGTGACAGTTGTAAGAGGAAGATATCCATGGTGGACATCGGAAACCAGACAGGTGCTAGTCAGAAGACCATTGTGACCAGGCGAATTAAGAGATTTCGTGAGGGTGACATTGATATTGAAGAAGTGGTAGAGGAGAAGACAGAATTCTGCTGGCATTTGCGGCACATAATTGTACATAGTTTTATATATGATTATAGAATACAGAAGAAAGGAATTCTTTGTATATAACTTTAAAAAAAAAATATTTGGTTGTTCATTAAAGCTTTTTCTAAATGATACAATTAGTTTCTAAGTTGTACATGCGGGACGCATGTCATCGGAGGCATGGGTAGTGTAATGATTACGGAATTTTAAGGTACGACCATGTGGATTTCTCAATTAGTCACTGTTGACATCACGTGACATTAGTAGGGTATATATACCGAGACTTCGCAGTCGTCTGTTGTTATTGTGAAGCCCAAGCCGAACAGTGAAGACGAGTGTAAGTGTAGTAGGTACGGTTATTAATTCCTCGCCTGTGTTACAGTTTGAGAGTGAATTTGAAAGGCCGTTTGAGGTTTGACAAACCAGATATAAGGCCTGCCACGAAGAGGCTGTCCTTCAGTAAAGAGGCTAGCCATAAAGTTAGCTCGTCTGCATTGGCTGACCAGTCTGTCCAGGCTGCTATACTCATTGTCCGTCCTGAATAAGGCATCCTACAGTGAGTGTAGTGGTTGAAGGGCTATCACATATACTGTCCGTCCTGAATAAGGCATCCTACAGTATATGCGGTAGTCCGAGGGCGACTGGGCTCTTATTTTAGAGTTAGGTTAGGACTACCAGTTAATTAATTGTTGCTTGCCTCTGATTATAATGGTGATTTACTAGTTGATTTTATTTTACCTAGATAAGGTTAGGACATATTTGTATATTTCGGCAGTCCACTTAAATCATACCAATCAGTTTTTAATCAGTTATTGTTGAACGCCCGAAACCCTGGAATTGACCAGGTACGACCCCTGTGTTTAATGTAAATACGTTACACAAACATGTAAGCACACTTTTAGTTTTGTGGTTGCAAGAGTTATATAAATTTTACATACTACAAGTAACTATAAGAAAACAATGTTATCAAACCAATGGATACATTAAGATATCAAATTAGCAGAAATCAAATTATAGTTTAAATGTATCTTTGAAAATAAAGATATTGTTTCAAACACAGTATATCTATTGTTTAAGTCTTCAAATTATAGATTCTGGAGCATCCAAAGGTGACAAAAAGATGTGATTCCTGTCCAAGAAAAAAATATACAAAGAAACACTTCAAAAGCAGGGCGTAAGATGAAATTGTGTCATTGTGTGGGTAAAATGAATTTTAAATGTTTATGATTTCTGTCAGAAAAGTTTTATATAGCAGTCAATTCTTGTTAGATAGATAAAAACAATTTTGACTTTCTACTTAAAAAAATATTCAAAACGTATAGTTAAAGCAAAGTTGCTAGTTGCGGAAAAGTTTGCAGAATTGTGACTTGATTTTTGTAGGTAATATTAATTTGGGAAAACTTGGTGGACTGAAAATTTGGACACTTCTTTTCTCAATCTAAAATTCAATCAACAAAACTATGGGAGTACTGAAATATATCTTATAAATCATTTTATATTTTATCCAGGAGGTTTCCTTACATATGGCAGATGAAAGACCTTGTAGATGACTATACATGTGGTGAATGTGGCATTGCCTTTTCTTTCCTTAAAGAATACAATATTCACCAAGACATTGGAAATCACAAAATAAAATCCGAAGATCACGTTAAAATAGCCAAGGCCCAAGTTCTTGCAGCCTAGCCAAACCTACAGCAAATAGCCCAGGCCAAAGTTCTAGCAGCCTATTCGAACCTACAGCAAATAGCCCAAGCCCAAATTCTAGCAAACTAGCCAAGCACCAAAACCATTCCTGTTACAGAAATGCAGCAAAGAACTACGCAGGCTAACTCTCGATTCCCGCCTACATTTTACACCCATTTAATTCAATACTAATGGCAATTTGACCGTCAAATCTTCGTTGAATGCAAAGAACAGTTCAATGGTACAGTCCCTGAAACGTTCTATTTTCCCATTTTTCCGTTCGCTCACCGTTCGTTCACCGTGCGTTCACCGTTCGTTCACCGTGCGTTCAGCGTTCGCTCTCCGTTCACAGTTTTGCGTTCACCGTTCACCGTGCGCTCGCGTTCACCGTTCACAAAGCGTTCAGCGTTCGCTCTTCGTTCCGTTTACTTTGCGTTCAGCGTTCAGCTATCGTTCAGTTTTCATTGTCATTCGGAACTCCGAAGTGAAAGGACTTATCTTTTTGTAGTTAAGGAGTTACAGGTTTTTTTTAATTTATTAACTAACATATCGTGTTTGAAGAATCATTATTTCATGAGGAAAAATATCTACGATATATATTTTTATTATTCTAACTTAGCTGTTAGGTTATTTATTAAATTACTCTGGAAAATAAATGTTGTTACAAGCACATTCTGTACCTATGTAGAACGATGCTGAAATATTAAATTTAACTAAGGGCAATGTGCAAATACTTCAAGCACTGCAACATTTTGTTGTTTTGTTAAAGACGACAAATCGTTAATGGAGATATAATTATTCAAGTCAAATAATTACGCAGCAAAATTACGAAAATATTTATTTCTATTACGTTTTTTTTTCAATTACAACAGAAAATATAATAGAACTAGTTCTGAGAGTTATACATAGTACTGCGGATATCCTGTTAATTTATTATCTTTAGAACGAATTAAAATGATAGTGTGGTTAAAGGAAATATTTATTTAAAATGTAATGCACTACAGAATTTCTCTACTGTAATATGTAAAGTCTATAGTTATAGAGAAAAAAATTCCTTCTTCACCGTAACTTTATATGTTTGCCATTCGATATGATTAATACCCCCCCCCCCTTTCCCCCTAAATCGGTGACTTAGTCAGTACTGTATTTCCAGAATATTTTAATTAACATTTTTAAAAAAAACTACGGTCTTTTTTAGAACAAAAATTTCAGTCTCAAAACAAACATGCATCTAAAAAAGTCACAAAACAATAGTAGATCAAAATGTACACGTGTCGGCGGTGGTATTTGAAATTGGCAGAGAGTATGTTTCACATTCAAGTGTTAATGCCCAATGTATTTTACCAATTTATTATTCAAATGTTGGAATCAAATCTAGAAATGATAAAAATAAATGTTATAACTTGTTGGAAATACTCGCACTTCGTCTTCGATGTGACGAAACTTTCACACCTGCACAGTGTCGAATGATTTTGATTGACAGGACAAGCACGTGGACTTCGTGTGAACTTGAAGCAGGAAAATAAAAACGAGTATGACTGTCAAACAAATGGATATGATTTGTTGATAAAAAAAAAAAGTTACTTTCACTGTCTGATATATTTAGAAAAAAAAATTCAAAGTTTTTGTTTGATATAGGTACAAACATTTGGTGAAACCTGAAAGGAGGGGGGGGGGGCTAAAACTGAATAGTACTCTCTCTCTCTCATTTGTCTGTTTAATAAAAACTATAACACCATATTACTTAAATATCATGTTCTGAAAATTGAATTTATAACAAATAATATGAATATGTATCTTTGTATCATCTTGTCCGAGTACATGTATAATCACGGCCATCTAGAGATACATGTAGACGTCTGCTCAATAAATCATAATGAAAATTAGAAATGACACATAATATATTATTGTATTAAAAATCTAAAATACGAGCGTATAAATGTAATTAATTTTTTTTTTCATTACTTTACACGAAATCGCCTTGACACGGAAATATATATATGAATATAAGTTACAACCGCTTTAATTCATTCTATAAATCATAAGTTTTCTCTGATTTGTTATCAAATAAGAATAAACATTTTAATTTTCCAACTAAGAACAATATCTTTAATTTATACTTCAGCGTTCGGCAACAATTGCAATGTTTTAATGCGATAAAAATCGTGTGATTAAAAACTTAATGTGCATGCATCGTCTTTCTTAGGACCATTTTGGGGAATTTATTTTATTGACTTATTTATTTATTCATTAATTTGTTTACTTATTTATTATTATTTTTTTTTTTGACACCTGACATTATAATACAATAAAATAGTTTCAATGCAAGGAAAAGATCAGAGGCATTCCGAATATATCGTTCATCTTGCGTTCACCGTTCGTTCACTTTGCGTTCGCGTTTGCGCTCCGTTCGCGTTCTGCGTTCGCTCACCGTTCAGCGTTCACACATCGTTCACCAAGTTGCGTTCAGCGTTCACACATCGTTCATTCACCGTTCGCTCTGCGTTCGTTCACCGTTCGTTCAGCGTTCGCTCACCGTTCAAGTGGGAAAGTAGAACGTTTCAGGGACTGTAATTGACTGATAACTTTGATGCCAGTGTTAAATAGTTAATTATTCCTAATTCCAGCTCTTAAAATAAGGGGGATAGACGATATTTTCCATTGAAATCGGGCTTAAAAGCATCAACACATTTTAAAATATTCTTGGATACGAATAAATGTTCCTAAAATCTTTTCTTATGTTTTACGCATATAAAATTAATCATATATTATTCAATGAAATATATGGAGATAACGAACAGTATTCAAGCTCAAAAGTCCATCATACAATACAAAATAGGAGCAGAGCAAACACGGACCTCCAAACATCAGAGGTGGGATCAGGTGCCATGGAGGAGTGAGCATCCCCTGCCGACCGGTCACACCCGCCGTGTGCTCCTTGTCATGATTGGGAAATAACGGAAAAATCCGTCGACAATTCAGTGTGTAAATAATGGCCTAACAATTAGTATGAAAAACGTCAGTCAGCATTTGACTCAATGATAAATTGTATTTGCTGACAAGGTCATTGTATCGACCATAGAACTTACGAAATGATGACTTTAAACGAGACGGCTGATATTCTTGTTTCATCAACTTATTTGTCAATAATTTACCTCGTTTTAGAAATTGTACATACGTAGAGCATGCTCTTGCGTATCGAATCAACTGAGAGATATATACCCCGTATGCAGGTGATGAAGGTATATTGCTGCATAAGTAAGGGAAGTTGACGATTGAAAAGTTAAAGTCATCACGTTTATCATAAAGCTTGGTTGTTAGATTACCATTAACGTCTTTTTCAAGTAAAATATCCAAATATGAAACAGATGTGTCAGACTCTGTGGTATCTTTTATCTCAAGTTCACCAGGATATATCATATCGACATAAGAATGAAAATAGCCATTGTTAATTGACAATACGTCGTCGATATATCACAAATACAATATTTTAGTTGTAAAACCCTTTGAAATTGGTGAAAAAATAAGTACTTTTGTAGTTCTTTGTCTGTAAACATGTCCCCCCTCCCCTCCCATGAAACACAAAAAGCTTTGGTATGAATTTGTGAAATGACAGTCCATATTACCTGTAAAAAGGAATATTTGTTTCACGGGGGCGGGGGGGGGGGGGTGTTTTAAAAATATTTTCCGTTTTCCGTTGATTTCTATAGTGAAAAACACAAGTTTTACCCAAATTATATAGTTATCTCTCTTTGTTTTCCCAAAGAAGTAATGTTTTATGAAAATTCATATAAATATTTATATACATATGAAAAATCATCCAAATATGTTAACTTTTGAAAATCGACTTGGAGGTAGGGGGGAGAACAATGCTATCGTTCGCAGTTCTTCTCCATGATGATCAAACATTTAAATCTGTGTGTAGATTGGATTCACTTCGGTCAAGAGACACCGAAAATGACACGGAAGAGGAAAATTCAGACCACCTCAGAAGAAGACAAAAATTGAACAGCCAGTAATACAGAGAAACTGTTCCTACTAGAACGAGAGGAGAGAATGATCAAAACCATGCAGGATATGCAAAAGTCTCACAGTTCTCTGCTAGAAAAGATCCTGGAAAAACTTAATTGATCAGTCCAGAGAGTTCAAAACAATTACCATACATGCATCATTTCATTTCATGCATCATTTCATTCATATCTGCACTTACTTGTCATGTTTTACTTTATTTCATTTGTTCCTACATAACTAATGCATTTTGAACCTATTTCATATGTTCAAACCCTTTCACATGTTACATAAAAATAATTCCTGGATAACTGTTTTGTCTACTTTAAATTGTTCATAAAATATACTCAATTTAATTGTCTGTGTTGCATTATTTCGTTCCTTAAAAGAACACCACACATTTGATGATCATGTTGTCTGTAGACATGTTGTGTTACATTGGTCAATGTAATCATTTTCAATGTAATCAAAATTCTCTTCTTTCATATTCACACAAAGGTTGATCTCTAGTCAAATTTCCATAATCTCGAAAAGGAGTAATCAACCAGCCAAGCAAAGGAAATGCCGAATCTCCTAAAATATAATACCCAGCGAGAATATATAAGGTTAAGAGATTGCTGAAATAATTCGGATAACCGAAGGACTGTAGCATCATGGGTACTCCCTGGCGTATGTGAAACGAAGATGCTAGAAAAACCACAGTGATATTTCTTACGGTTGTAATATGCATTTGGATTTTCCGCCGGCGCCTTAATAGGGATATGCGATCCATAAACAGCTTCTAAAACATTTTGAAAGGCCCGAAATATCACTAAAGGCATTACTTGTATGTCTTATTTTGTTTCCAGTTGGCTATTGTATGGTTCTTGGCATAATGTCATCTACTAGAGCGCTCGCAACTCTTTTGATGCTTCGATGGTAGGAGCTTTTGCCAACATCAAATTTTCTTAAAACATTGAATAGAATCATTGTTGGTGGACGAGAAGTGTACATGGATACATACCGTATATACTACATTACCTGTAGCGTACATACCTATATACCAAAGAAACATGAGGGAATCCTTTACTGGACCAACAGGAGGACCATTCTTATTGTTGTACACACTGCATTCAGAAATCTTTTGTGTGAAGTCGAAAAAGACTTCTAAAATCATCAGGCTGATAGCGTAGTATTGTTATTTCAAAATAATTCTCAACTCGAGTTACTGTTTTTCTTAAAATAGGGTTGGGATGATGAGTGTATTTTCACTGAAACGATTGGATAATAAACACAGCTCTTGCTGCATTTGTGTCGTCCGTGAACATACACAGACAGTTTTGATGACCATTTTTTTTAATCTGCATCCATCTTTATTTTTGAAAAAGAAAGTTTAATTTGTAAAAATTTGTAACAATTGGCTTATTTTTTGAACCAGTTTTGCCCAATATCGTTCCAAGTTCTTAGGTTAAAAATTGTGCATTTAACAACAATTTGTTACTGTGGGTTACCTTAAGCTACAAAAGTTGACTAACTTTCACTGTAGATAATTTTAAAAATTACCATTGGTGAAACCCGGAACACAGCTACTGTCTGCAGGGTTGGTGAACTACATCTAAATGTGAAAGTAGATTATTAGCTTACTATAGTAAACATTTGTTACCAATGTCAACAATTTGTTACCAATGGTAAAAAGATGTAACAGAAACTAAAGGGAATGTGAGCACTGAGCTCACAAAATGATACCCCCGTCCAAGTTCATGTTTTGCTATGGGAGACCCAAAATAAGCATCCGATAAAGAAAAAGACTTTGCGAAAGTACCATTAAATTTTATTCAGTGGTAAAGGAGGAGTTGCAGATTAGAGATGAGCACACCTCAATATTATGGAAAGAACTAGAAGAACTGTGAGCACTGAGCTCACAAAAGGATACCTCCGCCTCTCATATATTTAAAATGGCAAAGTCCATGTTTTTGCTATGGGAACCCCAGAATATGTGTCCGATCCAAAAATAAAGTAGAAGGTGCACAATGCCACTATGTAACAAAGATTCTGGGAAAGTATTATTAAATTTTATTCAGTCGTATAAGAGGAATTGCAGATAAGAGATGGGTACCCCTCAATATTATAGGAAGACTGGCGGTGTCTATGTTTTACTATCGGAAGCCCGAAATATGTGTCCGACCAAAAATAAAAATAGGAGGTGCACAATGACACTATATAACAAAAGTTCTGTGAAAGAATTATTAAATTTTATTCAGTGGTATAAGAGGAGTTCCGGATAAGAGATGTATACCCCAAAGCGTAACGGACGTACAGAGAGACAGACGGACACCCCCATCACTATATAACCCAGATTTCAAGCGAAGGGTATAAATAACTAAAGGTGAAACCCGAAACGCACTTTTTGTTTTAGATTTAAATTTTCTTTTTAATACTTGATGTGAACTATATTTTTTATTTAATTGTTTGATATGTAAAAATTAATTATGTCACACTTGTATAGAATATTTGGTGACACCTGTTCTAAATGTCGACGACAGAAAAGCTTTTAAACTTGAATAAGGAGAAAAAGATATGAAAAGAAAGACCATCAGTATGCACTACAACAGAAAGCACCTGTTACGTAGACGTAAGGCAAAGGAGGAAGTAGAGACACGGGGTAGCTTGGCTGGAGGGACGCAAAGTTGTGGAGTTAGGTATCTTGGCTGAAGGACTAAAATAATGTCAGCTTTGCTCACAATCCTTCCATTTATTTAACATCATCGGGCAGATGAATTTCGGCCTTGGTCAAATTTTGTAAAGTGTGGGTACACCGAATGTCAAACAGTTACCAAATGGATCATACCATACTACAGAGAAAGGGGGAATTGCGTGGGATGTTAACATAAAATAAGCGGCCGGTATGTATGAATCATGTGTAATCTATGTTACTTTGTCCTATATTATATAATCCACTGGCGGATTTAGAGCCCTCCCCCCCCCCCCCCCGTTTTGTGTCCAAAATATACAAAAGATTTAATAAATCAATTTTTTTGGTGTGGCCGTGGGCCTTTACCCCGACCCCAAACTAGTCGGCCCCCCTTTTCAAGATTCCTGGATCCGCCAATGTAATCTATATAACAATATATACAGGATATAGATGTATAGTGTACATATTAAAGGGAAAAAGCAAAAATTCAATTTTTCAAGCAATAATTTTGTAAAATTGTCAGGAAAAAAATAATAACATTCCTTCCTCATATAAAACATAGATATACATTGTCAAATACTATTTTATTTTAAAAACTGGTTTGGGGAAAAAAAAAGTAAATATATATATATATATATATATATGTGTGTGTGTGTGTGTGTGTGTGTGTGTGTGTGTGTGTGTTACGGTTCCCTATTTATTCCCGCTACTATGAGAAACACTTTCTGTGGTTCAGTACAAGTTAAACAATACTCCCTGTAACATATTGGACTATAAAACGACGAATTGTTTTATTCATTGTATGTTTTATTTTATCATCAATTGTATAGTTAACAAGTTCATCATTTGGGACGAGGTCGGTAATTAGCGTTACCCCAAAATTCCTCAACATCTTACATTCCCAAGTCCCTCTTTAACTGTTTAAGATTGTTTTTGCTTACGCTTACGAAGTTCATCAGTAATAAGTCCCAAATGTATCTTACAGTAATTATCCGCGCCCTTGGGTGCGTGATTCCTATCGTCGATCCGATCGGCATGGCAGCATATCAAAGCTTCTTTGCTATAACAAAGATGGCGGGTATTTTCACTTTGTCGTGACGTCATCACTATCGAGCCCGACGTCAATATAAGCCAGAGCAGATTTTGTTTTGTTTGTTTGTTTATTGCTTAACGTCCCTCTAGAAAATTTTTCACTCATATGGAGACGCCACCACTTGCCGGTAGATAGCTACAAATTTTGACCTATACTCGGCGCTCAGGGCCACTGATCAGTGAGGGATATTTTTCGTGCTAGCACCTACTGCGACACGGGACCTCTGTTTATACGGTCTCATCCGAAGGACCGGTCTCCACGTCCCACAGTGGGATTCGAACCCGCGACGTGAGGATCAACTCCTTATTCCGCGACTCTAGAGCGAATACTCTAACCACTGCGCCATGCGGGCGACGCCAGAGCAGATAGTCAGTTTGTAAGTCGGCTTTTACATCTCGTTTCTCCAGAATGTCTGGGAGCGATAGTCGATGGGTAATTACTATTATATAACTAATTAATTTCTGGGAGCTGATGAATTTTGGGATAATAATTTATTTTTACTTTTAATAATTATATTGAATTGTTCTGTGGGAGAAAATTAGTGGGAGGTGAAATAACTCTCCCGCAACTATCAATTGTATTGTGAAGGGACTCCCAGTATTTTTGGGAAATACTTTTATACTTTTGTAAATTTATTTGTAATTCTCCCATCTGAGAATATTTTATTCCCATTTCTAATTGGGAGAGCAATAATATTTCTACGGGAGCAAGAAATAGGGATAATCATTCAAAGAGATTATGCAAATTAGATACAAAAAGCAATGATAATTTTTTATACAATTTAATCCTGACTCGAGAGTTCTTTTGTCCAATATACAGAATTGGGAGACCCACGAGTTGCATAAGGGAGAAAACTCCTGAACGGCAACACACACACACACACACACACATATATATATATGTGGGGAAAAATATTGTATATATACATAATGTACTTTACACGTTTATAAAGCTAAGAATATGTTAATGACCAAATTCCAGTAGCTACTTGTACATGTAACCAGTATCCATTTTTACAGTGATTTCAACTTTCTATAAATAATTTACACAGGTATGTTGAATAGTGGATTGGATGAATCCCAAGTACATAATCTACTCAGTGCTCTGAAAAAAGCATCAATAAGAGCAGTCAGTTTACAAGCCAGAGAGAGAGAGAGGAAAGAAATTTAAACAAACGGCGATAGACTCTTGTGGAAAACATCTTGAACAAGAGGCAAAACTGTAGGTTTAGCTGTAAACAAAAATTAACATTGATCCATATCTTTCATTTAGAATTTGTGTTGAGCAAAACTCAAAAATATGAGCAACACACTCAGTTTTTATACAGATTTCATTTTTGAGGTGTATTTTGGCAATTTAAAAGAAGCATGTAAGAAAAAAAATGTCAGTATTAAAATAAAACAGAAAAAATATTGCATATATTTCAGTAACAATCTTATTTTTTGTTTTGAAGGAGTAGTGGAGAAATAACAGCAAGTTTTGATGGAGCCTGACAAAAGCGAGGTACAGGACAGTAGTATAACTGTCCTAGTAGGCCGGGTAAGCTGAGTGCACTTTTGCCCCCTAGAGGGGGATATGGCCGGGTCAACCTAGTACACTTGTGAGATATGGCCGGGTCAACCTAGTACTTGGGGGGATATGGGTGGGTGAATCTAGTATTAAACAAGACGTTAAATCTTTTGATTGTGACGTCATGTCATTCACACAGCAAGCCTCTATATTTTCTGAAAACGGACAAAAACAATAACACTGTATAAAATATTGAATGATTTATTCAAAGCAAATGACAATTACTTTTTCTTCTGGAGTTTCATTGCCTGCTTCTTCTCTGTCTGGCTAGTAGGAAGTTTCCTCTTGTTCTTGTTCACAGTAATGGGAATGGTTTTTATCCTGGTGACTGGTCTTGTGTTCCTGATGGCTGGTCTTAAGTTCTTGGGCCTTTTCTCCAGTTTTTTCTACTTCTTTGACTAATCCCTCACTGTCGTCTGTGCACTGATTAGCCCAATGTCCAAAACTGCCACACTTGTAGCACAAGTTCTGTTTTTTCTGGGACAGTCTGGGGCCCAATGACCCAGCTCTTTTACATATAAAGCATGGATCTGTCTGTTTGGTGTTCTTTGTAGCTCCTGTGTCTTCTTTTTTCTGGTAGGAACCTCCTCTCATTTTCTCTTGCATGTTGGTGACTTTAACTTCTAATCTGGACAATCTCCCACCTATCAAACAAAATTCACTGGTGTTGTACTCTTTTAGCTGAGTCAGCATGTTGACAATACCATCCAGAGTCGTGGTCAAGATGCCCATATCTTCTTTTGTCATTGGTTCTGGTATATTATAAAGTCCCAAATCAAATCCGATCGAATCCTGTGTCTCAGGCATTGTTGGTAAGGCACATCCCAGTCCTTCATTCCTAGGTGGAATATAATTAGGATTTTCCCCGGAATTCATCATCGCCTGTGCCATATTTCTTCGTCTGTCAAGTTCAAAGTGCCCACTAAGACTGATCCTAAACTCCCAGCTCTGGTTTATATTCCTTTTGAATTTTGTAAGGTCGTGTGCAAAAATAGGTTTTACTTACGTTTGTACCGTCCCCTTGCGCTTAGCAGGCTCTCTCTCTCTCTCTCTCTCGTTTTACCTACGTTTTGCTGAGTCAGCTAGCTGTACGTACTGTGTGTGTCTTGTATAGATACATGTTTTAGTTTTTCCAAAGAAGAAAACAAGGTGTAAATAAGAAAAAAATTCTTGTCATTTCTTCACAATTGACTATCATGTCAACACATAAACACACCCACTCTTTGGTGTTGGAAGGCTATGTTTTTTTAATGCGATGTATAGAGAAAACCAAGAAGCTCTACACACCGACGCGGAACAAGTATTTCAGAATGCGACCAACATTATAGAAACAACTCAGGACTTCTGGTTACAATGCCTGGCTTTATCACATTTTCCGACAGTGGGGAGACTAGCGATTATACATTTTCTTTGTCAATGGATCTTTACCCGAAAAATGTACGAGATGAAAATGAGCCAGTATTTAGGAAAATCTTACAGTTTCCTATGTCATCCCGAAGGGAGCGAAGTGTTTCTACTTTGGAAGGAAATAGAAGCGGTGGAGAAAATCTGCATTCAACACGGAATAAAATCTGTGAAAATTTCAGACATGCTAAGAAATGTGTAACTTTTAATACCACCCTCAATGAAATTCAGTTGCCCCAATTTTGTGGAACAATCTTGAAATTATTGAATTATTGTGTGGCGCTTACTTAATGCCGTCGCTATCTATAGTAAACATTTTTTATGATTGTTAATTCATTTGCAACAATTTTTCATTAGAAAAATGAATAATCTTTTAATTGTTATAATTTTTCACAAATTTCTCCAAAAGAACCCCCTGCAGACACCATACTGACTGCCTCGACACAACCACAAAGAAAAAATAGAAATTTATTCTACCAAAAAAGTATGGACACGATTTTTAATTTTTTCTGTGAAATTGTTATGCTTCAGTAAACGTTGTTATTTATCAGTTAAGAATTTGTATGCCTCATTTTCTATTAAAGTAACATAATTATTTATCAGAAACATCATAAACAAGTTTTGAAAAGAAAATATATTTATTTTGATTGTGCGTTAGCATTTTTGTCTAGTGTATGCGTAAACAGACAATGGCTTTATTTTTACACTTGAGACCATTCAGTTGATTTAAAAACAGCATAAACACTCTTCCCTAGGTTCAATCTCATTGTATAGATTAAGTTTTCTTTGTATCACACTCTAAAAATGGATCAAATACTTATTTTACGTATTCAGGTGACCCAATTTTAGCCCTTCGGTTCAACATCAATGCATCTTTCGGTTCAACATCAATGCATCGGCAGATAAATGTCATGCATCAAAAATACTGTGAAATCATGCTTGAAACTTAACTTCGTCCTATGGTTAGGATGTTTGAAAGTATTTCTAATCCCATAAGTTATTCACTCCAATGTATATATCGAGAAGCACAAAATAACACAAAATGAAATCTCCATAAAATTCTTGACTCTCCGTCATACGGGCCTTTTGAGTGTTCTCTTTTGCGCTCGTGCTGTATGCATAAATACGGCAGTTTGCCAGATCTCGGTGTCATTCGTTAGCATCTGATTTCCGGATAGCCGTATCGACATGGCTGAGGAGGACGATGTCCCCAAATATTACCTCATCAATGGTGTCAAAATCCTAAACCTATGGATAGTGAGGGATGTGACGACGGGGAGGGAGCTAGCCAGATGGCCGATTTCGACCTTAGGCCTAGCCAGAGACATACCGGAGAGAAGGGAAAGAAGAAGACAGTGAAGACGAAGAAGGCCTTATGCCATGGAGGAGGAAGAAGAGAGGTTATCACCACCGGCCACTTATTCGGCCCCTCTCAGCTCCTGAGGATTTTAGGAATCCTTCACCCCACCTGAAGAGAGTCCTAGAAGCCCATCCCGCCCCTCCACCTACTTACAGGGGGGAGCTGCTGCTGGTCAGTCAGATTCTTCCTCCGTAGATTCGGTTTGGACACCCCCTGCAACTTCGGACTGGTCACCCCCCAGGGAATTTACCCCGGAGCGGCCATCACCAGCTAGGCCCCCGATGTCAACAGGTATGAGTAGCATGGGGGTAATTCCTAGATGGGGAATTCAGATAGCACAAGCCAGGCTGGATACCTGTGCGGTTTGCTTGGACGAGGATCGAATGTCCAACTACATCTGCTGTCAATGTCGACAACGCCCCGCTTGTTTCCAATGTACAGCTGTGCTGGTCCAGCGGCATGCATCCTGCCCACTCTGTAGGACCATGCGTCTTGCTTATTCTGCACCTGGCAGACGAGGATTGAGACGACCTCCTCCCAGACGTCCATCCCCACCCAGAAGGCCGGACTTTCTGGAGCCCCTGACATCAAACCATCCCTCTCTGGGAAAGGGGAGATCCGTGGCAGAGGCAGGCCTCTCATGGAGTACACCCTTGATAAAAAAAATCAACCAACGGCCCTTTTAAGGGCCGCCACTTCAATGATTCGATTAGATGCCTTTGAAAACATCAAGGTTATAGAAACGTATAAACTTCAGGTCACTGTTTTTTTTTTTTAAATTAATTTTTTTAAACAATACTAATTTTTAAAAAAAAATGAAATAACATAAAACATTTTTTGATTTTTTTTTTAACACACAGTCAATGTTTATGAAGTTAATGTTTATGAAGAATGTACACTTGTTTTTGATACGTGTGTACAAATTGTTCAATATATTGTTTATAATGACTCCAATTTCCTCCTGCTAAACCACATCCTGTTTTATAAGAAAAGGCATACGTCTGGTAAGGTAAAGTTCCCTATTCTTGTAAACAAGCTTGAAACCATTTTTCTCTATTTTCTGGGGTATCTTGATAATAAGGTAGGCGGTTATAATATTCCGTTCCATAATCCCATTGAGCTAACAGAAAAATGACTACTGGTTTCTGTAAAGAAAACACTTTAAAGGTACCTGGAATTCCTCTATCTTCTACGGCTAAATTTCTAGACCCTAAAGGTCTGCGGGTAGCATATACATTAGCTTGGGGGGGGGGTATTTCTCAGCTATACTTTGACTCAATCCATGAGCTTACACAGTCAAACAATTACATTGATGTACAACAGCTTCTACAGGAAAGTTTAATAAATCTCCTGTAAACTCATATTTGTGAATAATCAGATTTTTTTTTAGTGCCACACCCTTTTATATAACCTGAACACAAAATAAAAAACAATAACAAAACTCTGAAAATTTTGATTTTTATTTTCCAGATTCTTGATCATCTCCCTCTTTCTTTCCAGGAAATCTCTCCAGGCACCAATTTCCCAACTTATCTAATCTCTGGACGCTAATTCCTTGTTTCTCTCCTCAGGTTTTAGAATTCCATATTCTTCATTTTCTAATTCTGGTGTACTGTTCGACATACTAAAATCTGCTTCTAGATGAACTTCAGCCACATCCAGTCCTCCTACAGGCTTTTTCATTTGAATGAATCCCCTGATTTGATGCACTTTTCCTGTCCTTGGATGATTTTTTTGTATGATCAGGTGATTGATTAGGGTTTAACGCCGAGTCGGCAATATTTCAGCCATATTTCGGCGGAACATTAATTCTATATGATCGGTTTTGAAAGATTTTTGGTTTCTCTGGCGGCCCCCAGTGAGCCTACTCTTTTCCGAAAACCAGAAAAACGATCAGGTACTGAAATTCATCTTCACTGCTCATGAACATGTCTATATCTTCTCTCACATCATGGATGACAAATGTCCAGTTAATGGCTACTGAATAAGATCTGTATGGTTTATTTGGGTCATGGATCTCCTCATTTGTGCCCAAGTAAACATTACAAGGTTCTGCATCCAGAGTTTTTAGTTTTATTCTTCTTTTAGGACTGGAATCTTCTACTTCCATAGGCATGATCAATCTTTTTTTCCCCTAATAATTGTTTTTTTCCCCTCATCTATATCCATAGTCTCTTCCTCTATTTTTTTTTCCAAACTGACTTTGACTTATGGATGTGGTCAACTGATCACCTTGTATTTATACCCTCGGGGGATAAGAGGTGGGTGGTGTGCAAAAAAATGTTTTACCTACGTTTTACAGAATCAGTGCTTTTTCATGCTACGTGTTGCTGAGTCAGTCAATACACAAGCCTTATATTATGACGTCATACTTGGCAGCGATTCACAGTCTAGGCAACAACAAAAAAATCCCATAAACTCAATGTTAAATTATTTATTCAGGTAAATCTACAATATCTTGGAACTAATGCTCTGTTTCTCTTTTCATGTTTTAAAGTCCCATATTCTCAACAATGACCACCTTGCATGTTAAATGTTCTTTCCAATTCTGGTGTGCTGTGAGACAAATCAAGACAGGTTAACCCATGAATGGTTTTGTACATGTATCTCTCATGGGTCCAGCGTTTCATTTGAATGAATCCTCTCACATGATGAAGTTTCCCTGTTTCTGGATGCATTTCTTTTTGTTAGATCAAGTATTGATAATCACTTCTAATGAATTTATCTATATCCTGGTGGCAGTTAAATTTAATATCCAATTAGTGGCTCTTCTAAATCTCTCCTTTTTAAATTTGGCAATATAATAATTGCGTGGATCTTCTTTATGTTTGTTCTCATAATGAGTTCTAATGTCTTCCAAGAGTTGAGTTGACTTCCATGATTAATCCATCTGTCTTCTCCAGACTCATGTTTTAAATATAAATGGGTTTTTTTTTTTTGGTTTTTTTTTTTGGTGACACACTTTTTATATAGATAACAATTCCTCAAGATATTTAAAATATTTTTTTTATTCAGATTCTACAATGATTCTTCTTTTGGCTTAGAATTATGTGCCAATCTTTTCTTTTTTCTCAAAATTCTGTTTTTTATAAGCATGACAAACTGGCTTCCTCTGCAGTCAAAGGTCTCTCGTGATAATCCAGGTAATCTTTTTCTTTTGGTAATAAATGGCTATATTCTTCATCGGCTCCTTCTTCTGCAGTCAAGGGTCTTTCAATATAATCTCTCACATCATTAAGATCATCCTTTTCTGGGCATAATTGGTTATATTTTTCATGAGAAATGATCTCAGTAGTCGCTTCATCATGTATTTGAATCGATATACCTCTATCCACATCTTTCTCTCGCAGAACTCTCTTTCCAAACTGAATTTTACTCATTCCTTTACTCTTTTCTTTACTGAACGTGTTACCCATGGTAAGGACAAGTCAATAACTGATTTATTTTTCATTTTACACCCTGTATTTATACCTTTCTGTCTATATTTAATATCATGGGGAAAACCCCTTTTAAAACAATAACAGATTTTGAAAATGCCCGCATCGTCCCATTAAACTGCACACCGTTGTTGCCGTATTCTTACTGTAAGGCTGTAAATGATTTTGATAGCAAGTTCTGCTCTGAAAAAATGCCTGGCATTGAATGTGGCTCCCGTCAGGAGGGCAGAGAGTGTCCGTTAAACAAAATGAACATCGGTAGGGACACTTGGTTCGATGGTCTGTAATGTTCCTGTACCCCACATCGCAATAATCACACAGTAATGTTGGTACCCTATCACACCCGACATAGACAAAATGGCATCTTAATGCTGATCGTCTAACAGAACATTTAAACAGGTTCCGTCTCCGAAGCCTTTGTAAACGGGCTTTAAGGTAAGTTTAGAGGATGTGGACTTAACTGAAATATTTTTTAGCGGGGTGCTAACACCTGCTGTAATTTTCCCCATTCTTCGGGTCCACAAGGTTGATGGATATCACAGCTGGCTTGTTCCATGAGAGCTAGGGCTTCGTTCTTCTGGTCATTGGCTCTTACATCTCCTAACCTTATGCTTTTCCGTAATTTTTCCCATTCAACTAAACTCCCTGGATTTTTCGGTTTTTGACTGTGTGACTACTATAGCTCTAGCTAAACAAAACTTATCCCAGGGATTGTCGACCTGAACGATGGATCATTTCGCCTTCTAAAAATTCTCCTTATTTACTAACAGGTGTTTGGTATTCTGTCTACCACTTCCTTCAGGATATTTGCCGTCTCCCAGTTTAAAATCTTTCTTGGATTGTTGCCCGGCTTCTTTTTGTTTAAAATAACATCCTTGTTAAAATGTTTACATTGAGTAAACTCGTACCAAATGTCGGAATCCAGAGAAGGATGGCGAATTTTCAAGCGTACATAATCGTTAGGGTTACACTGCATTTGATATTTGACATTTTGTGGCATGTCCCTAAATAATCGCCGAACAAATCCTCTGTTTCCTCCTCTGGAAATTCTTTGAAATTCACACTGTAGACATCTTTAGCTTTAAATTTTCTGGAATGCCTGGCTTGATTCAGTCTGACTTTGTAATATTGGGAAATGGTCTTTAGCTTCTCGGATGAATGGGGTGATAATGAAGACGGAAATGGTACTTCTTCATCAGTTATATTCCGGAAATGTTGTAGGTGTTGAGCTCGGTTCGCTTTGGCTCCCTGAATTTTTTCTACTAGTGTTGCATTTTTTTTCCTAAGAGCTAATTCCCTCTTTCTCTGTCAAAAGATAATTCTTTCTAACTCTTTCTCCCGTTTTTTCCATCTCATAAGTTGTTGTGCATGTAAGTTTTTTTCAGTGCACTATCAAAATCCATGTTGATAGGCCATAGACCTGACAACAAAATGAGCTGAAAGTCGGAGAAAGGCTGTATTATACAGTGAATGACGTCACGATTCATAGGTAGCTGGCTGATCCAAGAATGTGTATTGAGACGTACACAGTACCTACAAATATAACTAAAACATTTTTGCACACAACCCTACAAAATCGAAAAGGTATATAAACCAGAGCTGGGAGTAAAGGGTCAGTTTTAGTAGGCACTTCGAACTAGAGAGACGTAGAAATATGGTAAAGGAAAATGCAAGACATGCCTTACTAGAAACACTGGATAGTATTGAAGTAAATGAAAGAAGTTTGATATGTGATATCTTAGATGAAATGGCCAATATTATGCAGGGAATTCATAATGACATCCGTGAATTTAGAGAAGAGGTGATGAAAGAGATTCGTGAGTTTAGAGAAGAGGTGATGAAAGAGATTCTTAATCTAGGAATTGAGGCAGACCAGGGAAAAAAGAAGATTCCCATTGCTGTGAACAAGAGAAAACTTCCTTCTACTCAGACAGGGAAGAAGCAGGCACTGAAACTCCAGAAGAAAAAATAATTATGTCATTTGATTTGAATAAATCATTCAACTTTTTATACAGTGTTATTGTTTATGTCGGTTTTCAGAAAATAGAGAGGCTTGCTGTGTGAATGACATGACGTCACATTCAAAAGATTTGAATCGCTGCCAAGACGTAGTACAAACGTAAATCTTGTTACGAAAGGGGTGTTGTAAATTGACTTATCCCCGAAGTACTAAGTTTACCCGGCCATATCCCCCTCCAAGGGGCAAAAGTGCACTCAGTTGATCCGGCCTACTAGGACAGTTATACTACCCAGGACGCTATTACATTTTACAGTTTATCTGTTGGGCAATCACATCATAACTAAATATAAACCTCTTATATATTTCTTATGCTTCAAAATTTGGAAAAATACACATGTACACTCAAAACTGTACTTTGACATAGATTTTTTTCAATCGAATTTTCAAGTATAATTTTTTTTTTCAAACATATTAAAGGGTATGTCTCTATTATTGGGGAGAAAACTTGGAAATGAGTTGGATTAGGCATTTAATCTTCCCACTGAAAGATCTACTCTACTGCTGCATATCAAAACCAGACTCCTAGAGAACATGCATGTAGCAAGAACTGGACTGGGTCATCCAAACCAATGGCGCCTGCACTGGCCTGTAAATTAATACAGGATGTTATCAATCAGGGTCATAAAGAATGCATTATTGTTCATTTCTTGGTGTTATTTTGAATCCATACGAACTAATATATCTTATTGTTTTCAAAGTATAAGTTGACATGAACATGTCTACCATACATGTTGTCATTTAAAATTACTGTAATATGCAGGTCTGTGCATTTGTTATTGCAATGGAATATATATATGGAGATAACTAACAGTATTTAAGCTCAAAAGTCCATTAAACATTACAAAATAGGTGCAGAGCAAACACGGACCTCCAAAACATCAGAGGTGTGATCAGGTGCCATGGAGGAGTGAGCAACCCCTGTTGACTGGTCACATCCGCCATGTGCTCCTCGTCATGATCGGGAAATAACGGAAAAATCCGTCGACATTTCAGTGTGTAAATAATGGCCTAACAATTAGTATGAAAAACGTCAGTCAGCATTTGATTCAATGATTAATTGTATTTGCTGACAAGTTCATTGTATCGACCATAGAACTTACGAAATGATGAAACCTTCTTTTTCCCAGAGTCGCGCTCTTGTTTAAAGAATGAAAAGTAAGTAGAATTAGAACGAGTGCAGATTGTTGATGATACGATGAACATGAATTATAACAAGAGGCCCAAGGGCCTTAACGGTCACCTGAGTATAATACAACAATTTAGAGGATCCATAGAGTATAAAATGAACTGAAAGGTGAAGCTTTGTTGCCCAAAAGCAAGAAAAATAGGGTGATCAGGATCAACAAATTAGTCTAGTATTCATTAACAGTTCATAAATTGGGTTCTAATCTGTTCCCCATTTATCACTCTCACCAGACAGTATATAAACAAACAATCAGTGCCTCTGTACTCATTTATTCCTTGTTGGAATCTCTTACATTGGCCCCTTGGTCTTTGATGAACATTTAATAAGACAAGTTATTTTTGTCTCATTTTTATTTATCTATTACTTACAAGTCTACCTGATCATTAAAACTATGAAAGTACTTTTTGTATTATACAATATAAATTCTTGCATAATTCTCTTATTCTATTAACCTTTCAAGTACATTATTTACAGTGATGAATTATCACAAGTAAATGGCAAAGGGGAATACCGTATATACTCGACTATAAGTCGGTCCGCCTATAAGTCAGTTGTATGTTGTAAGCTAAAATTAGAGGGATTGACCCACTAAAATACCATTCTTTTTATATCTCGCGTATAAGTCAGATAAAGAGTTTTGGACCAAAGTTTAACTCCGAAAAAACCGACTTATAGACGAGTATATACGGTAACTCCTCTCAGTAGAATACAAATTAATAGAGCCCTGGCCAGGACCAGAACACTTGACCAAATGGTCCTGATGTTAAAAAATCTGGAAAAAATACCCTTCCTTATTAAGACTTTTACTCTTTTTGCCTCTGATATGCCCAGGTGCAGAGAAGATTTTTAAAGCATTAATGCATTTTCACTATATATAATAAATAGTGCCCCACCCTAACATCAGAACCTCTGATCCAGGGGTCATGAAATTCACAATTTTGGAAGAGGCATCCTTGCTTATCATAACCCTGTATTTGTTTAAATAATACCCAGGAGAAGAGAAGAAAATTTTCAAAGAAATAATGCACTTTCACTATATGATCTATATAGCCCCCCCTCCCCAGCACCAGAACCCCTGGCCCTGGGCCATGAATTTCACAATTTTGGTAGAGTCACTCTTGCTTATCATAACTTTGTATTTAATTTGTTTAAATAATACCCAGGAGTAGAGAAGATTTTCAAAGAAATAATGCACTTTCACTATATGATCTATATAGCCCCGCCCTAGCACCAGAACCCCTGGCCCTGGGCCATGAATTTCATAATTTTGGTAGAGTCACTCTTGCTTATCATAACTTTGTATTTAATTTGTTTAAATAATACCCAGGAGTAGAGAAGATTTTCAAAGAAATAATGCACTTTCACTATATGATCTATATAGCCCCGCCCTAGCACCAGAACCCCTGACCCTGGGGTCATGAATTTCACAATTTTGGTAGAGTCACCCTTGCTTATCATAACTATGTATTCAATTTGTTTCAATAATACCCAGGAGTAGAGAAGAAGATTTTCAAAGAAATAATGCATTTTCACTATATGATCTATATAGACCCGCCCTAGCACCAGAACCCCTGACCCTGGGGCCATGAATTTCACAATTTTGGTAGAGTCAACCTTGCTTATCATAACTATGTATTCAATTTGTTTAAGTAATACCCAGGAGCAGAGAAGAAGATTTTCAAAGAAATAATGCACTTTCACTATATGATCTATATAGCCCCGCCCTAGCACCAGAACCCCTGACCCTGGGGCCATGAATTTCACAATTTTGGTAGAGGGCTCAATGCTTATTACAATCATGTCTACAGTTTGACTGCTTGATGTCCAGGAGTAAAGAAGAAGATTTTTAAAGATTGCATTAATTTTGAAGGTTTTGGCCCCACCCCTCAGGCCCCAGGGGGGCAGGGGCCACGAATTTCACAATTTTTGTTCCCCTTCACCCATAGATGCTATATGCCAAAATTGGTTGAAATTGGTTTGCTGGTTCCAGAGAAGAAGCTGAAAATGTTGAAAAGTTTACGACCGACGAACGACGCACGACGACGGACGAAAAGAGATAGCAATAGGTCACCTGAGTGACTCAGGTGACCTAAAAAGATTGATGATACCTTTGTATGATGGCTAGAATCTACTACGAAGATGACGGCTTACAGAGAGGTGTAGAATTTGAAACACGTGTTGGTGACGTGGTGCAGGGAAACAAGCAATTAATAGCGCATAATTCCTTTTGTAACCATGCATATATACCTGCAATTGACCTTTGATTTTTTTCCACTTTGTCCAGATATATTTAAGTACTTTTACATAATAAGTTTTGTTTACTGGATCGCCATTTGGTAAAGCCACACTTCCGGTGCAGAAGTCACCAAAGGATATGACGTCTATTTGGGTACTACATTATGATTTCCATTGGTAACAATGGGCATCCGGTGAAAAAAGTATATATATATATACCAAGATTTGCCATTTGGGACGGGGGTGGAGGGGGGGGGGGGGAGTTGTGGTAACACACATACTTGAGAGATTCGAAATGTAATACACGAAATGTAAGATTGGGCAACAGTTTCTATCAGACACCAAACTTAACAAGATAACAGTAATAAACAGTCTGTTGGGTGCCAGTAATTTATGCTTCCTCCCCCTCCCTTTTTCCGTCTGTTTAAGTTCGTCCTCCATAATCATTTGAAAACATTATAAACGAACCAACTAGGATCACTTGGGTATTTAAATATATTTTAAATTGTACCAATGACTATAAATTTCTCAAATAAATTTATTGAAACTTGCAAAATATTATTTTACTGACAACAGTATTTTCACATTGAAAGTCTCGGGCACATTACAATTTTTGGTGGTAGCAGTGGGATCCTGCAAATTCTTCGGGATCCTGTGATCGAAACTACACTTCTTTTATTCTGAAATAAAACAAAGGAATCATATAAGTAAATCCTATAAGTCATAGAAATAATGGCTGACTTTCCCGATGAAGAAGTTCAGTTCAATGCGAGAAGACGATGGTGAGCAGTTACAAGTAGGCAGTGAAGAACAAGAATCAAAATCAGAATTACACATAGGTCAAGGTGATGTCATTGATGAGTGTGATGAAGGATATATTTAGACAGAATGCTAGCACCCGTTCCACCCTACATGACTGGTAGACGCCCATCTTCCATTAAACCAGAAAGTGGGATAAAAGAGAAAAAGGTCTAGCCTTATCAGCGAGTTTAAGGGGAGCAGCACGAACATTTTTTATGAGCTTAGCGCCATCGGAACGGAATGATTATGAAACACTTCTAATGAAATTAGGTCAGAGATTCGGCAGTTTCAGACAACAGAACAGATGGTTGGCGGCACGGTCCGAGTCAAAGAGAGCGACAACCTGGTGAGTCAATAGCAGCTTTGGGGATGATTTAAGACAAATGGCGTATGTTGGGCTTGACACTACTGCTCAAAAGGTCATAGTGCTCAATCAATTATACAACATCATAACCTTGGAGATGAAATGTAGATGCATAGATTGTAATTGCCAAACAGTATCAGAAGCAATGGGTGTCATAGAACGCTACGAGGGAATCTTAGGAAAAGCCTAACACCCTTGTTATGACTACAGAAAATAACTCCTCTGAGATTGAGAAGATATTCAAAAATTAAACAGAAAGAATAGAGAGATTAGAGAAAAATAACAGCAAAAGTAACCAATGACAGTACCTGCTTCCTGTGTTAAAAAAACATTTTTTCAGAGACTACCCAATGAAACACAGAAATCCCTGAAATATGGCAGTCTCACGGAAGTTACCAGGCAGTCTGATCTAATGCATCCTTCGAGGGAAACGAGAGGCCATCTTCTCATTAGGCCATGAGAAGATGGAGGGGAAAGGGCCAGGCAGTCTGATCTAATGCATCCTTCGAGGGAAACGAGAGGCCATCTTCTCATTAGGCCATGAGAAGATGGAGGGGAAAGGGCCTGTTTCAGAGGAATGCGAGCAGATAACTATTGGGAATGAGACTCTCGATTGTTGGACAGGGGGCAGTGTTGCAATGGTGTGCAGAGTAACTGTAAAAGAGACCAACACTATACCACCACATTAGCAAATGCTAACCCCCGGTTAAAATTCCTTATTCTTGCAGACGCTCTGAGACAGCCCTAGGAATTGATGGAAAAAGAAGAGAGTTCTTTTAACTCCTGCTATTGTTGACACCAGTTCAAGCGATCAAAAAATAAATATTAATTTTTGTATGGAAAAAATAAAATTATATCCAAACACCAATCTCGGCTTTTGTAAATCTATGCTATAAAACCCTGTTGATAGCACATAAGGCAGATGTGGACTTAAAAAACTTCTATTAAACGTTTATCTGAGTTTTGTTATATTTTTTAAACAATAATGGCTCTTATTTTCTTACGAGAGGACTAGAGCTCTCGTAAAGTTACGACAAATGTTAAACACATAAAAATCTCGTAAGAAATTTTGTAAGACGGAACAAAATCGTAAGATTTCTCTTATGATGAAAATTAATCGTAAGATTTTTTGTGGAAAGGTTTCTTGTATATCAGTGTTTAGACTTATTTTTCCTTTATTGTTAGGACCTCATGGAGCCTATTGTTTTAGTAATGGCTGACTTCTATTGCTGTGCATGTCTGTATATCGGCAGTCTCGTTTAAAAGTCATCATTTCGTAAGTTCTATGTTTCGATACAATGGCCTTGTCAGCAAATACAATTTATCATTGAGTCAAATGCTGACTGACGTTTTTCATACTAATTGTTAGGCCATTATTTACACACTGAATTGTCGACGGATTTTTCCGTTATTTCCCGATCATGACAAGGAGCACACGGCGGATGTGACCGGTCGGCAGGGGATGCTCACTTCTCCATGGCACCCGCACCTCTGATGCTTAAGAGGTCCGTGTTTGCTCTGCTCCTATT
This sequence comes from Saccostrea echinata, assembly GCF_033153115.1. NCBI lineage: Eukaryota > Metazoa > Mollusca > Bivalvia > Ostreida > Ostreidae > Saccostrea > Saccostrea echinata. The sequence goes on along the minus strand of NW_026889774.1, from coordinate 670,538 downwards.
TTGTATTGTTTAATGGACTTTTGAGCTTAAGGGGACCGACTGGGGTTTTCATTGCGCAATACTTCGCGCAGCATCGTAAAATAAAGCGTATTTTCTCTTTTAAAGCAACTATTTTTACATAATTTATGAAAATTAACAAATTTAGGAAATCTCAGGTTAAAAAATCTAATTACGTTTATAAATAACTGATTTTTTAACGATTTTTCAAATGACGGGTAGGTAGACGTCGTAATAGTGTGTTTTTGACGTTATGATTAACCGAAGTTCTTTAAGCGGGGTCATTAATTATTCCAAAAAATAAAAAGTATAAAATATATGTTCTTGAAATTTTAAACATATGAAATTGAGAATCTAACAATCATTTTAATTATTTTTTATGTAAATTTGTGTTATCTGTCATGTTTTGTTATACTCCATAAAAACAGGAAAATATCAGGAATTTTGACATTTTGAGATGCCCCCTCTGGAAACCAGACGGTAGAATTTTGTGTTTCTTGCACAAAATGTACAATATAGTGTTACCGATCAAATAATTTAATTTGAGCAAAAAGTCTATAGTTGCATTTGTATAATTTGCTCCAAAGTGCGAAAAAATGATATTTTCCTATATAATCCTATAGTAAATGTACCTGTATTTTGAGATGGTCCCTAAATAATAACCAGACGGTAGATTTTCACTAAACTTGGCATGTATACTGAAGTCAATGAAAGGTACATATGGTATAAAATTAAAGAGTTTCTCTATAGTAGTTTTCACACAATAAAACCCCAGTTAGCTCCCTTAAATACTGTTCGTTATCTCCATATATTTCATGCTTGCGAAGTTTTATGAGCGCTATTTTTCAATTATAATTTTATTGTTAATTCTTATATAGTTATTAAATAATGCAAGAAATAATTAGACTAGGATATAAATGTTCTTTCATTTTTAATATTTTGTTCTTAAAAAGGAGAATATTTTGTGGAAACTGAAGCATCCAGTCACGTTTTTCATTGGCGGCTGTAATTTATGCTACCATTTACCAAAATGATTTCATTCTTTCATGTGCCACCGCCGAAATATGGCTGAAATATAGCCGACTCGGCGTAAAACAATAATCATTATCGGTCGCTCTATTTGTGGTTGTGTTAGAATGTGCACATTTTTTACTGCTTCGTTGGAATAATTCCTTATTGATAACAAACATAAAAGTTACAAATAAAAGCCTTCAAAAAATGCTTAAAAATTTATTATTATATCTCAATTTGTTTTTCATTTCTCGTCAGATATTTATCAATTTAATGATTTTACAAAAAGTTGTTTCATAGACTGCTCCCTAACATGGGCGTGCGTTCGATATAAAAAGGAAACGCATCGAATTTCCGGATATGGATTACAGTGCCTAAAATAATTAATGAATTGGAATAAGAACTGAATTTTATTTTGAATTTACACTGCAGTTGCAAGTGACACAATGAAATATTTTTCTACACTTCACATACAGATCTATCACAACAGCGATCGGCATTATAAAGTTACAAAAATCCTGGGTATCAGCACGTGAAGCTTGTGTCTTTTTGTCAGCATTCAGACATCCATAATCTATTATTTTAGATATTTGTTGCATTTGCTTTTGAGTCAAATAATTTGATAATACATTCCTATCCTTTATTACAGTCCGATTTTCATATTAATGAATTTATTTTTATTTGAATAAAATATTTAATAATTGATCACTGAAAACTAGTGTAAAAAAATGCACAGAGAAGTAAAGCAATGCAAGTGTCTACTTGGATTTTTTCTTTCACTTTGGACTCTTTCTTGTGGAAATTCTTCAAATGAAATATATTTTTGCGGCCGATTTGATGCTTTGCGTCAATTTAACTTGTTTTACTATGTGCATAACCAGCGGCTGTAGCAGAAAACAGGGATTTGGGGTGATTTACGGGTTGTCGAAAGGTATGCGACTTTTGATATTTTTTTAACATTTTTATTAATTCTGAGAAGACAAAAAACTGGGAATGGAGTTTGGCCATGGTTACTGATTAAATCTACCAGTCATAGAACAAATGACAAGTACAGAACACTTAAGGATTTGTTTAAAAGTACTAATTTATTGAAAAAAGAATACGTGGACAGGATAAACTATTGATTTGTAAATTTACAAGACTTGTCTTTTTATTTACTGTAATCGTTAACTTAGAAGTAGAGAGGAAAAGAACTTATTTTAATTTTATTTTCATATACCAGTGAGCTTGTCGTTACACTTTATAATATACAGGAGAAAGGGAAAATATTAAGCCAAGATTGCTCCATAAACATATAAATACGATTAATCATTCTGGTTCTGTCGGTTAGAAGGGATAGCATACAGTTACAACTATTTGAAGGTCATACAATGTCTCTTTCCAGCTACTTCTCAGACTGCATGAAGTTGCTGCCGATTTTGTGTATGACCAGCTGTTGAGAGGCACCACTTGCAAGAGGAGCTAAAACCAGCAAAATATTTCTTAATCTAGTCTTCAGAGTTTGAAAAGCCTAGTGAAAGAGTTGACAACTTTATTTGCTTACGTCTAAAGCGATTGAGCATCAATGACCTCCCAGAGCGAGACTCCATGTTTCTTTAAGTTTTCCAGTGTACAATGAACTGTACACAGCTTAGTAATTTTCTATATTTCTCGAGTCCGAATCTTAATTGTCAGGTCGAAATTCAAATCGAGCATCCTCAAGATAGTGAATAAGACTACCCAGAGCTAGGGTTATATTTTAATTCAAGGTTGTAGACAGAAATTAATATCTGAAAATATCAAATATCTTCTTTTTAAAACCACATTTACAAACTGTCATATACGCGAGCATTATAATGTTTTATAATGTCTTGCATTGAAAAATATACACCAAAACACATGTTTTGTTAAGCAGAAGTGTACCTTTTGTGAATAGATATATACGACCGTGCTGTTTTCATTTGGTAAACAAACAGATCTGTTCAAATTATGGTCCCAGGGAAAGGAAAGATGCCACAAGTGTTCAACATCATTCATGTCACATACTAGTATCTAAAAACGAGGGATATTCGAAGTTCTGAATAATGTTGATAAAATGTAAAGCATTTAGCAGAGTTTAAAGTTTATTACATCATCAAAAACATGATACCAAGGATCTTTCCTATGAACCCTGTAATGGACTGGCAATGTAATAATATAAAGCACCGCCCTATATTTACATTATTTTTTATGCCCCCGGATCGAAAGATCCCGGGGGTATATTGTTTTTGTCCTGTCTGTCTGTTTATCTGTTTGTTTGTCTGTCTGTCTGTTGTCAACTTTAACCTTGCCCATAACTTTTGATTGGTTGGAGCTATGACTTTCATATTTCAAATGTGTATTCCTTGTGACAAGACCTTTCTTTGGGTACCATCATATTTGACCTTGGAGTTTGCCCCACTTTTGCAAAATTTTATGAGACTTTAACCTTGGCCATAACTTTTGAACAGTTGGAGCTTGGGGTTTCAAACTTCACATGTGTATTCTTTGTGATAAGGCCTTCTTTTGGATACCAACAACTTTGACCTTTTGACCTTGGACCTACTTTCGAAAAACTTTAACCTTGGCAATAACTTCTGAACAGTTGGTGCTTAGGGTTTCAAACTTCACATGTGTATTCCTTGTGACAAGACCTTCCTCTGGATATCAACCACTTTGACCCTTTTGACCTTGACCTAGGAGTTTGACCTACTTTTGAAAAACTTTAACCTTGGCCATAACTTTTGAATGGTTGGAGCTAGGGCTTTCATACTTCACATATGTAATCCTTGTGACAAGACCTTCCTTTGGATACCAACCACTTTGACCTTTTGACCTTGACCTAGGAGTTTGACCTACTTTTGAAAAACTTTACCCTTGGCCATAACTTTTGAATGGTTGGTGCTAGGGCTTTCATACTTCACATATGTAATCCTTGTGACAAGATCTTCCTTTGGATACCAACCACTTTGACCTTGACTTTTATTTAAAAACTTTAACCTTCACCATAACTTTTGAACAGTTGTATCTAGGTCTTTCAAATTTCACAGGTGTTTTCCTCGAGACAAGATCTTTCTTTGGGTATCAACATTTTTTATCTTTTGACCTAGATTTTGACTTGCATTTGAGAAACTTTAACCGTCGACATAAGCTGCCATACGGGGGCATCAGTGTTTCACAAACACATCTTGTTCTTCATATTAGCGGGCGAGTTAAAATTTTGCATATTTTTTTTTTAATCTTTCATAAATATATAAATATATATATATATATATATATATATATATATATATATATATATATATATATATATATATATATATATATAACGTTGCAAAACAGTCTGCAAGTTCTTGATTTCAAGATTTAAGTTTATAATAGATAAGGTCAGACAGGACAAAAACAATATACCCCCCGATGTACGATCTCGGGGCTTAGAGATAAATACGAGTTTCATTACTAAGTACAATCTTATTCATTTGACACGAGTCCCAGTTTGGAAAGATATACGATAAGTACATCTACACGTACGTCATTATTGTGTTAAATGAGGAAATAAGGACAGACTCAGCAAATCTCTCTCGAGTTTTAATACTTCTCTCAAAGCTTTTGACGAGTCAATGCAAATTACCTTTGCAATATTCCTCTCTGTACGACAGTCATTGTGATCATTTTCATAATACATAATTCAGAACTGATTTTTGTATCCAGTTATAATAGTTAGCAGTGTCATTAAAACATGAATTTTAGACCACCTTGTAACTTTTCAAGGAAGCTAATACTGCTGTATATGACAGATATTGGATGTAAGAAAACTATTAAAACTTGTATTAGACACGCCCTGGTATCTATTCGCATATTTTAACTTTCTACCTTTTCCTCTATAGAAATTATGCTCTTTAGGACTACGTCAAATTCACGCTCAGTATATACTGAACACGCAAGATTATGACGTCACTTTTGGAGTTATTACTTCATAAAATACTTTGTGACGTCAATGTACACGTATATTCTCTTGATTATATCAGGCTCCGGGACCATAAAACATAGCAAGCTCACTTTTGAGATCAAATAAGTATTGATTCATTACTTAATGATTGATTATATGTTGTTTTACATCCCGTTCGAGAATTTTTCACTCATAGAGACGTCCCCATATACCAGTGCTTCAAATTTACACCATTATTAGGCACTCAGGGCCAGTGAGGGTTCGAAAGGACTTGACTTTACAGGTTCCCAGAAAAACGCTTTTAAATGTAGTGTCGCCGTAGGCGACTTCAACATATATGAGATCGCGTGAGCGATCGTAAAAAATGTGGATTTTGGCCTCAAAATCGAATTCTAAGGTTAAAAGTTTAGTTTCAAACTCCGTTTTTAAACGAAGTTTTTAAACCTCGTTCTCTGAAAAAAATCAATAAATAATGTTTATTCATTCGACAATCGACAAAAAAGAATTGACAACAAAGCGAGTGTGGCGCAAGCTTAATGTCGTTATTTCGTACTTAGCCATTTTTTTCATGTTAACGAACCGAGATGCCATTGAAGCTGAATTATTAAGTAAGATCTTACAAAAAATACAGAAGCAACTGAATTTCTTAATTTATCTAAAAGAACGAGTCACTAGCCCACTTTAGGATGGTATGCGAGGACTAACCCAAATCTCCCGGGCTATATGCTAGATTAACCCTAAACAGTCAAATAACGGGCGAGGACTAACCCTGTATAATCTCTCGGATGGATGCGAGACTAACCCTTATCAGTCGAATACTTGTGCAAGGACTAGCCCTAATCTCTCAGGTGGGTGAAAGACTAACCCTAACCACTCGAGTATTGTGCTAGACTGACCCTTTCACTTCAAAGCGCTTGCAATTGGCGAAGGAACATCAATCGACTTAGGTCAGTCGCGGTCGGGGCTTGAACCTACGACCTTCCGATCACGGAGCGAGTGCTCTACCTTCTGAGCTACCGTGACGGTTTTTTTGTTTCTTGATATACATATTGTGAAGTATACAGACTGCTGTTATTACACTTGGGACATCTTTTAGTTTGGTTATCTCCTGAAATCTCAGTTTCCTCCATTTCCATTTCAAAAGACCAAAGGCTCGTTCAATAGTCTTACGGTGTTGAAATGTATAAAGTTGTATCTTTTGTGACACTCTGCGAGATTTCCCATATCTTTATGTGGTGTTAATATCCAACTAAAATGTAATACAAATAATTTGTATATAAAAAATATGCATTATTTTCAGAAAGTATAATCTGCCCATTTCTTTAAATAAATGTTGATTTATATTAACCTATGCAGTGAATATGCTGCATCTTGTGTATCGCTTGGAAAGATTGATTGATTGTATATTGTTTTACGTCTCATTCGAGGATTTTTCACTCATATAGAGACGTCACCAAATACCGGTGAAGGTCTTCAAATTTTGACCTTTACTCGGCACTCGGGGCCATTGAGCAGTGAGGGATCTTTATCGCGCCAACGCCTGCCGTGACACGGGGCCTCGGTTTTTAAAGTCTCATCCGAAAGATCCACAACTTTCACTTTAAAGTGCCGAGCGCATGGCGAAGGAACAGTTGCTACCCATTTTTTATCGACTTAGGTCAGTCGCGGCCGAGATTCGAACTCACGACCTCCCGATCACTCGCTTGGAAAGAGGTTTTCGCTGGCTTCAGAAAGGGATGAATTTTTAAGACCCTTGCATCATGTACAGATCCAGGCCATGCGGAAAGAATGTCTGTGAACCGCAAAGTATGGTCACACATAGCTTAAAAAAGTAAAATAAATAAATATTGAAAGATAATGTTCATGTTCTACGTATGTACAATTTCTAAAACGAGGTAAATTATTGACGAACAAGTTGATGAAACAAGAAAATCAGCAGTCTCGTTTAAAGTCATCATTTCGTAAGTTCTATGGTTGATACAATGACCTTGTCAGCAAATAGAATTTATCATTGAGTCGAATGCTGACTGACGTTTTTCATACTAATTGTTAGGTCTCATACGAAGGACCGGTCTCCACGTCCCACATTGGGATTTGAACCAGCGATGTAAGGATCAACCCCTTACCCCGCGATTCTAGTGCGAACGCTCAGCTCAATTTGAATTTTTTGAATTTGATTTATTCTTTGTTGTTATACGTCCCATTCGAGAATTTTTCACTCATGAAGAGACGTCACCGTATGCCGGTGTAAGGCTTCTAATTTAGACCTATACTCTGCTCTCAGGGCCATTGAGCAGTGAGAGTTCTTTATCGTGCCAACCGTGATACGGGACCTCGGTTTTTAAAGAGGCTGGGGGGTTGTGGCCATTTTTAGACTATATTGATCTCCTTTAGAAGAAGAGCTCCATATGAAGATATAGAAAATGATCAAATTTTAAAACTAAAATTTTTGAAATTTTTCTTTGCCAAATGATAGTTGACAGCTTAAGATATCATATCTAAAAAATTAAGTTAAATCTGGTGGTTAATTTGTTGACCCCCCAGCCTCCTTAAGGTCTCATCCGAAAGACCCGTGACTTTCACTTCTAGTGCCGGGCGCTTGGCGAAGGAACAGTCAATTTCTATGTTTACGTCTTAGATTTTGCGCGGCGAACGAGAATCGAACCCGGGTTTCCCGATCGCGAAGCGAGCGCCCTACCAATTGGCTACCGTGACTTTCAAACTAATTGTTAGTATGGTTTTTTTTTCTCTTTTTTTGTGCATCCTTTGTGATACAATTTAAAAATACAACAGTTTTTAAATGGTTGGTAATGAATTGTGAATAAAAACTCTTTCCTCGACTGGCAAGAAAAGAAGTAATTTGTCTTTGACTAGTGCTACTAACCCCCTCCCCATGAAAAAGATGTGTTAAGCTTGGACATGTTCCATTTTTGTGATTGTCAAACTTTTTTCAATGAAAAAGTAAATAAATCTGTTTTTGAAGAACGCTACTACAGTCCCTGGAACGTTCTACTTTCCCATTTTTCCGTTCGTTCACCGTGCGCTCGCGTTCACCGTTCACAAAGCGTTCACCATTCGCTCTTTGCGTTCAGCGTTCACTCATCGTTCAGTCTTCATTGTCATTCGGAACTCTAAAATGAAAGGACTTATCTTTTGAAAGGGAAAAAAGGCGTGAAGGTTTATAGTATCACTATTTTCTGCAAAAAATTATCTCCTATATTTATTATTATTATTTAACTTAATTGTTGAATATTTATTAGATAGATTTTAAAAATATATGGTGTTGGAAGTATATTCATTTAGTACGATGCTACATGTACAAGATTAAATTTAGATACGGCAAGACACATGTGCGGATACGGCGCTGATATTATGTCACAGTCCAAAAATCATTGATAGACAGGTGATAATCCATTATTAACCAACTGCTGAATAATTACCAAAATATTTATTTCTAACACGTTTTTTCTCTCTCAGTTACTACATGTATAGAAATACATGTACATGTTACAACTAATTCTGAGAATTATAGATAGTATTACGGATTAAAATATCTACGGAGCGATGTACATTGATAGCGTGGTTAAAAATTATTTATTTAAATTGTAACGCACTAAAATAAATAAATAAAAAAGATTTTGGTGTAACTGGAAGGGTATAAGGTTTTCTTCTTTACGAGGGAAAAAATCCTTCATGTCATTGTAATTATATATATGTTTACCATTCGATATAGTTAAGAGTCACCCCCCCCCCCACCCCCTCCTTTTTTTTCTGAATATGTTTTGGTGTTAGGGTGGGGCTCTAATGGTAATATAGTGAAAATGCATTAATTCTTTGAAAATCTTCTCCTCTGCTCCTGTATTAAGCCGATGAACTAAATACATTGTCATGATGAAGAGGGGGGCCTCTTCTAAAATTATGAATTTCGTGGCCCCTGGGTTAGGGGTTCTGGTGTAAGGGTGGGGGCTCTATTGATAACATAGTGAAAATGTATTAATTTTTTGAAAATCTTCTCTGCTCCTGGGTATTAAACAAACTAACTGAGTACATAGTTATGATGTGCAAGGATGCCTCTTACAAAATTCTGAATTTCATGGCCCCTGGGTCGGGGTTCTGGTGTTAATGCGGAGCTCTATTGATTATATAGTGAAAATGCATTAATTCTTTGAAAATCTTCTCTGCTACTGAAGATTTTTTAAACAAACTAAGTGCATGATTATGATAGGTAAGGATGCCTCTTTCAAAATTGTGAAATATATGGCCTCAGGGTTGATTGAGGGTTCTGGTGGAAGGGGGGGGGGGCTCTATTGATTATCTAGTGAAAAAGCATTTATTTTAATTCTATTAATTAATCATTAATTAATCCTGTCTGCTCCTTAGTGTTGAGCTGATAAACAAATTGCATAGCTATGATGAAAAAGGAGCTTCTAACAGAATTTTTAATACTTATGGTCCTAGGGTCAGGGGTTCTGGCATAACGGGGGGTGGGGGGGGGCTATTGATAATATAGTGGAAATGTGTTAATTCTTTGAAGCACATAGTTGATAATGAGGATAACTCTTCCAAATTTGTAAATTTCTTGACCCTGGGTCTTGGGTTCTGATGTTAGGGTAGGGCTTTGTTGAATTTGTAGTGAAAATGCATTGTACCTGTGAAATTCTTTCTGCTTCTGGGCATATCGGAGGCAAACTGAGAAAAGGTTTGGTAATATACATGTAACCAAAGGTATTTTTACCAGATTTTTGAAGATCTGGACCATTTGGTTAAGCGTTCTGGCCCTGGGCAGGGCTGTATTAATTTGTACTCTATTGAGAGAAGTTATTCCCCTTTTTTTAATTCATCTTTGATAATGAATCACTGTAAATAGTGTATTTGAAAGGTTAATAGAATACTATAATTATGCAAGAATTTTTATTGTATAATTCAAAAAGTACTGTCTAGATGTAAGAGGTTTTTATATGGGATTAAAAATAGTACAGAATTATTAATATTTTGTTAATAGTCTGCATGGTGATAGTGATAAGTTGGGGACAGATTAGAACTTAATGTATGAGTTGTTACTGAATACTAGACTAATTATTTCATTGATCCTGATCTTCCTACTTCTCTTGCTTTAGGGCAACAAAGCTTCATCTATCAATTTATTCAATACTCTATGGTCACTGGATCTTCTTAATTGTATTAAACTCAGGTGACCGTTAAGGCCCTTGGGCCTCTTGTTTATTCATTTATTGAGCAATGTAGAAATCAGATCTAGAAATGATCAGAAATGTTTTAAACTCCTTGGGAACACTATAGAACTTCGCCTTGGGCGTGACGAGACTTACACCAGCACAGTGTCAAATGATTTTGATTGACAGGACAAACACGTGGACTTCGTATGAACTTGAAGCAGGAAAAAAATCCGATTAAGACTGCCAAGCAAATTGATTTGTTGCTAAAGAATTCTTTTTTAGTTCACTGCCGGATATATTAAAAAAAGATAAAACTTAGGATTTTTTGCTTGATACAGGTACATACGCATGCATTTCGGAAGGGGGTGATAATACGGAATCTCTGTGTGTGTAACTATTTGTCTGTTTATATCTAAGTATTGCAGCAAAATATCAATCACTGAAATTCAAATCTTTAACTAATAATATGAATGCCTCTTTGTATCCTCTTGATCACATGTCATGACGGGGTAAGGGGGTGTCTAAAGTAGAATTCTGCTAAAAAAAAAATCGTTCAAAATAGAGATATAACATAAATATATAATTACATGCAAATTTTAGAATACATGTGTCTTTATGTAACACATGTACAGACCTTTCTAAAATATTTTTAATTATATTTCTTTATTATTATTATACACATAATCGCCTCTGTATGGAAACACTTGTATCCTTGTAATTTTCTCTACTTTGACTGCAGAGTTTTGTATTGGTAACAATGTTTAACAGCAATAAATCTTTTGTGACTAAACAGCTTAATTTTAACATAATATACATGTGCAGAAAATATTGTCAGAAACACAATTAATAGGCGTACTTGTCTGCTGCAAATTTTTAATACAATCTGGGAAGGAGGTCAATTTCCACCTTCCTGGACTCAAGCCACAATAATTCCTATTCCAAAACCTGGAAAGGACCATGCAGACCCTAATAATTATCGACCAATTGCATTAACAAGCTGTTTATGCAAAACCATGGAACGGATGATCAATGAACGCTTAATATGGTTTCTTGAAACCAATAACATTCTTACAAATTCTTACAAAATAATATACAATGTGGTTTAAGAAAAAAACCGAAGTACAACTGACCAGCTAGTAAGACTGGAATCCTTTATTCGAGATGTTTTTGTTAAAAAAGAGCATGCTGTATCTATATTTTTTGACTTAGAAAAGGCATACGATACTACATGGAAATACAGTATTTTAAAAGATCTTTATGATATTGGTCTAAAAGGAAATTTACCTAATTTTATGAAGGACTTTTTAAATGATAGAACTTTCAAAGTGGGTGTCCCACAAGGAAGTATCCTTTCAGTCACTTTATTCAGTATAAAAATAAATAGTTTAGCTGAAGTACTTAAAAATGATATGCATGGTAGCTTATATGTTGATGACTTTGTTCTGTGTTTTAAGTCTAAAAATATGAATTTCATTGAGCGGCGGTTACAATCATGTTTAAACAAAATTTAAAATTGGGCCGATAGTAACGGTTTTAAATTTTCTCAGAGTAAAACCGCCTGTGTACATTTTTGTTTAAAACGGAAAACCCATGATGGCCCACGTTTGCATTTAAACGGGAATCCAATTAAAGTAGTTAGAGAAATTAAGTTTTTAGGTGTCATCTTTGACAATAAACTTTCCTTTATTCCACACATAAAGATGCTAAAAGAGAAATGCTCAAAAGCACTAGATATCATTAAAGTTATAGCAAACACAAAATGGGTAGCTGATAAAAGCACTCTACTTAAACTTTATCGCTCTCTTGTCAGATCTAAATTGGACTATGGATGTATTGTATATGGATCAGCTAGGACTTCCTATATAAAGGCTCTTGACGCAATCCATCATCAAGGTCTTAGATTGTGCTTGGGGGCCTTTAGAACTTCTCCGAAAGACAGTTTATATGTAGAAGCAAATGAGCCACCTCTGGACTTAAGAAGAATTAAACTTGCTTTACAATACATAATTAAATTAAAGGCAAACACTGACAATCCTGCTTATGACTGCGCTTTTTATCCACAAAATGCACATTTATATGATAAAAACAAGAAACGCATAAAGCCAATTTGTTAACGATTTAAAAATTATATTAGAGATTCTGAACTACCATTAGATATAGTAAAAACTACAACTCTTTCTGAAATACCACCGTGGAAATTAATTAAACCAGTAGTTAATGAATCCCTATCCGAACTAAAGAAATCAGAAACAAATCCTCTCGTTTTTCAACAAAAATTAGCCGAAATAAAACAATCTAAACATCCTACAATACAAATTTACACAGATGGTTCAAAGGACAGAGGCAGGGTTGCTGCTGCTGCAGTGGTCAATAATAATGTTTTTTCTATACAACTTCCAAACGAAGCAACGATTTTTACAGCTGAAGCAAAAGCTTTACAACTAGCTTTTGTATATATAAAAACTTCTAGTGAACATTCTTTTACAATATTTTCAGACTCGCTTTCATGTTTACAGTCCATACACAATATGAACACTGATCATCCATACATTATGGATATATTAAATAAGTTCTATCATCTCACTAAAGAAGGTAAAAATATCGAATTTTGTTGGATTCCGAGTCATATTGGTATTCCGGGCAATAACAAGGCTGGTAGTTCTGCAAAAACTGCTCTTCAATATGAAATTAGTAGTATAAGGCGTCTAGCTAGCCGGGTCAACTGAGTGCACTTTTGGGCCCTGGGGGGATGGCCGGGTCAACTCAGTGCACCCCCGAGGTCAAGGTCAGAGATCTGGAAAAACCCACACGCGCTCTGCACGCGCTCAGCACTCACCTGGAAAAACCTAGCCATTATGACGTCATACACTGTATAAGTATTGCATGTGTCTGACTTGAAGCTCATTCTGTTGTCATTTCCATCAGCTGTCGACATGGATTCTGCTATGAAAAAACTGTTACATGCCCAGCAACTGATGAGATGGAGAAGACGGGCCAAAGAGTTAGAAAGAATTATTTACAACAATAAACACAGAGAATTAGCGCTCAGAAAAAGAAATGCGAGAATATTAGAGAGAACGCAGAGAGCCCAAGTCCAGCAAGAACAACAAAGGACTGTGTCGGATGAAGAACCACACTCATCAACCCATTCACCACCCCAGAAGCCAAAGGCCATTTCCCAATACTATCAAGTGAGACTGAAACAAGCCAAGCATTCCAGAAAATTTAAAGCGCATGAAGATGTCTACAGTGTGAATTTTAAGGAATTTCCAGAGGAGGAAAACAGAGGCTTTGTTCGGCGATTATTTAGAGACATGCTGCAAAATGTCAAATATGAAATGCAGTGTAATCCTAACGATTACCTACGCCTGAACATACGCCATCCTTCTCTGGATTCCGACAATTGGTACGAGTTTACGCAATGTGAACATTTGAACGAGGACGTCATTTTAGACAAAATAGAAGCCGTGCAACAATCCAAGAAGGATTTTAAACTGGGAGACGGGGCCATGGAATTCGACATGTTTCGGGTCAAGTATCCGGAAGGGAGTGGTGGAGACAAAACCAAACATCTGATGGTCAACAAGGAGAGTTTTAAGAAGAGGAAACAATCCATCGTTCAGATCGACAATCCCTGGGATCAATTTTGTTTAGCTCGAGCCATCGTAGTCACCCGGTTACACAGTCAAAAACCGGAACATCTAGAGAGTTTAGTTGAATGGGAAAAACGATGGAAACGCATGAGGTTAGGAGATGTAAGAGCTAATGACCAGAAAAACGAAGCCCTAGCTCTCATGGAACAAGCCGGGTGTGATATCCATCGGCCTTGTGGACCCGAAGAATGGGGGAAATTACAACAAGTGTTAGCCCCATGCTATCGACTGAAAATATTCCAGTTCAAGTCCACCTCCTCTAAACTCACCTTAGAACCCATTTACAAAGGCTACGGAGAGGGAACTTATTTGAATGTCCTGTTAAACGACCATCATTACGATGCCATCATATCTATGCCTGGTGTGACGGGCAACCCATACTACTGTGATCATTGCGACGTGGGCTACAGTCATATTGAACACCATCGTACCCAGTGTCCTCACCGATGTTCCTTTTGTTTAACAGACACTCCCTGCCCTCCAGACGGGAGCCGCATTCAATGTAGCCAGTGCCAGGGATTTTTTCAGAGTAGGACTTGCTACGAAAATCATCTGCAACCTCACAGTAACAATACGGCCACCACGGTATGCAGTTTAATGGGACGATGTAGGCACTGTCAGAAATGGATGCCTAAAAAATTACTCCCTCATCATCATTGCGGAGGACAGAAACAATGTAAGATCTGTAAGAAAACCGTAGACACAGATCATCAGTGCTACGTTCAACTCAAGCCCGAGAAAAAGAAAAAGAAAGGCAAGGAGACCTTACAGTTCTACATCTATTTCGATTTCGAATGCACGCAGGAAACCGGCATCCACGTCCCTAACCTGTGTGTGGCACACCGCGTATGTCAACATTGCGGTCACTTACCCATAGAAGATCCCTGTCCTCACTGTCGACACATGGGACCCCGTCAACACGTGTTCCGAGGGCCAGAGACCTTAAGGCAGTTCATGGACTGGTTATTACAACCCACTACAGGCAATAAGAATTCCGCTTTATTACACGACGAGGCCATCATCATCGCCCACAATTTCAAAGGATACGACGGACAGTTCATTTTAAATTACCTGGTTCATTCCGCCTGCCTGAAACCTACCGTCATCATGAACGGCAGTAAAATCTTATCCATGCAAATCTGCGGACTGAAATTCATCGACTCTTATAATTTTTTACCTTTTGCCCTGTCCAAAATGCCCTCTGCTTTTGGATTCACGGAACTGAAGAAAGGGTATTTCCCTCACTTTTTTAATACGGAACAGAACCAGAATTACCTGGGGCCTTATCCACCGGCAGCTTACTACAATCCGGACGACATGTCTATTAGTGGACGACAGGCTTTTTACCAATGGTACGAACAACAAGCCGGAAAAGTGTTTGACTTCCAGAAGGAATTTTTAGACTATTGTATTTCAGACGTCGATATTTTACGACGATGCTGTGCTCAGTTTAGAGCCACCCTCAAGAGCTTGGTCCATGTAGACCCCTTCCAGGAATCCATCACTTTTGCCAGTGCGGCCAATTTAGCCTACCGTCGAGGATTCATGCCCAAAGAGACCATTGCCATCATTCCCAACCTGGGGTATCAGCCTGCGCGTCGATATTCCGCCAAAGCCTGTCGGTGGTTAAGCTGGATGAGTCACCAGACCGGATCTCACATCCAACATGCTAGAAACGGGGGAGAAGTCAAGATCGGAAGTTATACCGTCGACGGATACCAGGAAGCCACTCGCACCGTCTACGAATTTTACGGATGCTATTGGCACGGATGCCCCACCTGCTATCCGAATTTACAGACCGAAAGTCATCCTCACCGGACCCAATTTACCTATGAACAATTACAAGAGGAAACTTTAAGACGGAGTTCTGTTTTAGAGGAAATGGGGTACTCCCTCCATAGCATCTGGGAGCACGAATTCGATCAACAGGTACAAAGAGAGGTAACTCTACAGAATTATGTACGAGACCTGGACATTCCAGATCCTTTGAACCCCCGAGACGCCCTGTACGGAGGTCGGACTAATGCCACTAAATTATATTGTGAGGAGGGGGACATGAGATACGTGGACGTCTGTTCCTTATACCCTTACGTATTAAAACACAGACCTTTCCCCCTAGGCCATCCTCAGATCATAACAGACCAATTCCAGGACGTGAGAACTTATTTCGGCCTCATTCACTGTCGGGTCCTACCACCCCGAGGCCTCTATCACCCCGTTTTACCTTATCGCACGGGAGGCAAGTTATTGTTTCCCTTATGTCTAACCTGTGCGGAACGACAGGACTCTACCTCTAAACATCGATGTCAACACGCAGACCAGGAACGCAGTCTTACGGGTACCTGGGTGACTACAGAATTACATAAAGCCCTGGACATGGGATATACCTTAGAGCGGATTTATGAAGTTTGGCATTTTTCACAAAGCAGTCGAGATTTATTCAGATCTTACATCGATACCTTCTTAAAGATCAAACAGGGAGCTTCTGGATTCCCACCTGATTGTCAGACGGAGGAACAGAAACTAGATTACATTCGTAAAGTCTTAGACAGAGAAGGGATCAGGATGGACCTGTTAAGTATAGAAAAAAATCCGGTGCTAAGAACGATAGCCAAACTCTTTTTAAATTGCTTGTGGGGAAAATTCGCTCAACGCCTGTTATTACCTAAAACTCGATACTTGACCGAAGAAGAGGAACTACAGCAACTCTTACAAGATTCGACCATTGACATCAAAGGGATAGAACTCTTAGAAAATAAAGAGCAGGCCGAATCGGACATGATGCTGGTCAATTATCAAGAGAAACAGGAATTCGTGGAAGAGTGTCCCTTCGGAAACGTGGTACTGGCCTGTTTCACTACCGCCCATGCCCGATTACACCTCTACGAGACTTTACAACCTTTGGGAGATCGGGTCCTTTATTTCGACACGGACAGTATCATATACCAACATGAGGAGGGACAATTTAATCCTACCCTTGGCAACAGTTTAGGAGAATGGACAGACGAATTAGACGGGGACCACATTATCAAATTCATGTCAGGAGGCCCCAAAAATTATGCTTACCTCACCGCCAAGGGAAAATCCATGTGTAAAGTCAAAGGATTGACTCTCAATTATCGGGCCTCTCAGATCGTGTCACCAGAGACTTTAGAAAAAATGCTCCAGAAAGAAATTGACGAAATCCAAGTCTCGTATCCCTACAAAATACAGAGGACTCGTCAACATGAAGTCAAGACAATACCTTTAGAAAAACAATATAGAATTGTCTATGATAAGAGACAATTGATGGAAGATTATAACACTTTACCTTATGGTTATTAAAAAAAAAAAACAAAAAAAAAAAACTGTATTTTAAATGTTGTTGTTATTTTATGGGGAAAACCCCCAAAAATGAGGGGTTATAAAAAGGGGGGGAAAATAATATAACACTTCAGTCATGGCTGGTGTTGATAAGGAGCCAGACTACCTTCCTGTTTACCCTAAATATGCTCTGCTCTTAAAGAGAGAAGCTACCTTTGATGATCGATGGCCCGATTCTTTAAAAGGATTAATACCCGACCTAGCCAAAGCCGGATTTTATTACAGAGGAGTGAGTGATAAGACCATCTGTTTTCATTGTGGTATGACTTTAAACCTCTGGGAACCTACAGACGATCCTTATGTAGAACATGCTTATTGGAACCCTAATTGTCCTTACATCAATACCTATGAAGGACGTGAGTGGGTGATGAATGTATTCATTAACCATTTACTCCGGGCGGGATACAAACCTTCACCTGAAATCAAACCTCTACTAGACCAAACCTCTACAGAGATCCAGGCCACAGGAAAATGTCACATTTGTTTAGAGAGAGAATTACAAATGGCTTTACTCCCTTGCGGACACGTATGTTGCTGTTCATTATGTGCTCCCACCTTCCGGTATTGCCCCATCTGTCGAGCCGATGTGAAGAGAACCCAGCGTATATTTCTGTGTTGACTATGAATAAAAAGGATTGAAACCCTATTTTTCTCTTCATTTGTCATCATGCAACCTGAGGAGACACTCCCGTCTTTTCAATTGAAACACGAATTTACCATGGTGGTAGCAGGACCTTCTAAATCGGGAAAAACGGAATTTGTCAAGAAATTGGTGAAAAATTTACATTGGATTACCCCCATGCCACAAAAAATTGTCTGGTGTTATCGGGAATGGCAAATGCTTACACTTCTTTAACAGATCGGGTCTCCTTCATTCGAAATATTCCAGAAGACGATGAGAAATTAGTGGCCAATTTAACTATTCCTCACTTACTCATTTTTGACGACATGATGGGAGGAAAAGCCATCGAATCGATCGTGGATTGGTTTACCCGTAAAGCGCATCATCGGAATACCAGTGTGATTTACATCACTCAGAACTTATTTGATCGAGCACCACAGCATCGCACCATTAGTTTGAATGCTCATTATTTAGTGTTGTTTAAAAATCCCAGAGACAAATCTCAAATCAGTGTCTTGAGTCGACAGTTAGCCTTACCTCATTTGATGTCGGCCTATCAAGAAGCCACCAGTGTTCCTCACGGGTATCTCCTGGTGGACTTGAATCCACAGACCCCAGACGAATACAGATTGAGAAGTCGATTGTTTGAATGGTTGACTATACACATGCCACAAGAGTATAAATAAAAATGTATCAACATTACACTTGTCACTCATCATTATACAGTCGTCATGGGTCGACCTCTCTCGGCCAAGAGTAAATTAGTGAAAACCTTACGACGTTTACAGCGGGAACGAGATCCTGCCAAGCGAGCCCATTTAATCGAATTAGGGCGTAAAGCCTTATTGAATTGGTTTGCTATGGGAGCTCGAAATTTGATACGTGGGGTCTTACCCATCAATAAACAGACTCAAAAGTTTATTAATAATCATCGTCAAGATTTAAGCATCATAGCCGATAAGTCGGCGAGTGATCAAGACAGAAAAAATGCCATTTTAAAACGCGGAGGAGCCGGATTTCTAGGCGGAGTCATCATTCGTCATTTATTTAAATGGAATGCACCTAAGAAACGACGTGTCCGTCGTTTGAAAAGTGTGGTAGTCCAGCAAAAAGGAGACTTCTTCCCTCTCTTAGCAGCAGCCGCTCCTTTACTTTTGGGAGCAGCTTCTTCCCTCCTAGGAAAATGAGTCGTAAAATGGTGTTAGTTCCCGAGGTCTTATTGAACGATCTCAAGGCAAAATTACCCAAACCTCCGGAATTTCAATCCACCATCAGTTTAGGTCAGGAATTGGACGAGATTACAAGACGTGAAGATTTAACCCCAGAAGAAAAAGTCGCTTTATATGGCCAGGAACTTCATCGATATAGGAATTATTTACAACAAGCTAGACAGGAACCTATTTCTAAACCTAAAATTTCAGCAGCTCCAGCAGCAGGAGCAGCTCCAGCCCCAGCAGCAGCAGCACCAGCAGCCCCAGGTGAGATTGAAGATGAAATCCTTGAAACAGTGAATAAAAACATGAAAAGAAAAGCTGGATTATTATTAAATCATTTAAAGAAAACCAAGGTGTTGAGTTGGAATAAGGAAGGTGAAATTAGTTATCGAGGTCAAAAAGTTCCCGATTCTAACATTGTGGATTTAATGGCTGATAGTATGAGATCTCGTTCTCGTAAAAACCATCCCCCTCCTAAAGGATTAGATGAATTTGCTCAAGCTTTAAAAGAGACGCGTACTCCTCTGAAATACGTGAGCAATGGAAACCTTATAAAAGCCATGCAGAGACCTGGAAAAATCAGTACTCCTAAAAGTATCTTCAGTGATAGTGAGGACGAGGGCGATAGTGGATTTAAAGATGCTTCTTCATTTTTGACCCCTGTTAGTAGACCTGTAGGAGATAGAGGAATAAAAAAATCCACTCCTAGACCTCTGTTAAATTTAGCGAAGGCCATCAAAAAATCTAAATTCAGTCCAAGTTTACCTAAAAAGAGATTAGAACAGATCGACGAAAATTGGCTTCAATTACCTAAGATATGAAAAAGAAACCAGTGGAAGACATTTTAAAAGAGATTTATTATGATCCTAAAAGAGGGTACGGAGGAATACAAGCTTTGTATCGTCAGGTCAGAAGTCTGGGACATAAGATTTCCTTGAAAAAGATACGAGAATGGTTAAAAGAGCAAGATGCGTATACCTTACATAAACCCATTCACAGAAAATTCCGGAGACAACAGACTAGAGTGACGGATATAGACGAACAATGGCAATTAGATTTAGCAGATGTGTCCAGTTTAAAGAAACACAATGACGGTTATACTTTTTTATTGTGTGCCATTGACGTCTTATCTAAATATGCCTGGGTGGTGCCTTTAAAACAGAAAACGGGAAAAGAAATGATTCGAGGATTACGAGAGATTTTTCAACAAGACGGTCGACGTCCCGTCCGCATTCAATCCGATCAAGGAAAAGAATTTACCAATCGAGAATTCTTACAGGCTTTTAAATCCATTCATTTTTTTACCACTCGTAATACGGACACCAAAGCCAGTATCGTGGAACGATTTCAGAGAACTCTCAAAGCACGCATGTGGCGCTATTTCACCCGTCATAAAACCAGACGGTATTTAGAGATCTTACCGGATTTAGTGTATGCTTACAATCACACTTATCATCGCAGTATCCAAAGAGCACCAGCTCAAGTGAATGCTTCTAATGTGTTAAAAGTCTGGAAAACTTTATATGGGAAATCCAATCGGAAACAGTTTCCTAAACCTCAGTTTAAGGAAGGAGATCGGGTACGCTTCAGTAAAGCCAAACGCACATTTGAAAAAGGATATTTACCTAACTGGACCACAGAACTGTTTACCATTTCTAAAAGAGTTCCTGGAAGGTATCCTTACGTGTATAGAGTGCAAGATTATAACGGAGAGGAATTAGAAGGGACTTTTTACGAGAAAGAATTACAAAAGATCATTAAAAAAGACGACGTGTACGAAGTGGAGGAAATCTTGGGGTATAAAAAGCGACGCGTAGGGAAAAAAATCATTCAAGAAGTCAAAGTTCGGTGGAAAGGATATCCCCCTAGTTTCGATTCATGGATTCCCCAAACGGATCTCATCCAATAACTCCTCATTGGAAATTTTGTGGAGAGAATGTTCCTCGAGAAGAAATCGTTTATTTCGCACAATTATTGATCTGTGTATCTCTCATCGTCACCAGTGTGGTCATGTTAGCTTTACACGATCCTAATCGAGAATATTGGATGGTATGTGTCAGTTCCTCAGTGGGTTATATCATGCCTAGTCCTACGATGATGCATCATACACCTACCCCTAAGAAGACCACGAATGCACAGAGTTAATGTCTTTTTTTAAAAAAAAAATATAGATACACCACAGAGTGTATATATATAAAATGGGGAAACAACAAAGATTTTTTTCATTTCTGATCTGACTGAGGACAGAGCACAACATGGAATTTTTAAGCTCCGAGTATCGTTGGAAAATGCAAGAGCCTACAGGTTCCACTAAAAAAGGAGAATGGATGAAAAACAAAGAGGAATGCATCCAAGATTTCATGGATAAGAATCCGGGAGAAACAGGACTCAATGATGTGTACCTGTATAAGAGATTCAAATTACCTGACCATGAATGTGCACCACTCATAGTATTATTATTAGGGTCATGGCGACCCCAGTATCAGGAATTCAAATGGAAAGTCAAATACGTTTTGGCTCACAAAACAGAGGCACCAGCAAGGACCTGGATTCAAGGAAAATGGATGGAAGAAGTCCGAGATTGTATCAAAGATTATGTAAACAAAGTGCTCAGAGAAGGATACGACATCATGGACTGTGCTTGTGAAACAGAATATTTGTACATGAGGAGAACTTTTCCTATTCAAAAAGAACTATGCAAAAGTATTCCATGTTTGTTAATTTAATGTTGTTGTTGTTGTTGTGAATTAAAAACCTAAGAAAAAAAAAATAAATTCTGGTGTTGTTGGTTTTTCCGCATCGACTAAAAATAGATATCCCAAGGTATATATATAAATCTTAGCTTTGAGTTCACTGTGCTCATTTTTTTTCAATCATGCCTTCTGTGTGGAGAATGTCGTATTTTCTTCACCAAGAAAATAGTGCCTGTCCTCATTGCCATAGGCAGTTGAGAGAGATCAGCAGATTACCTGAGTATGACAGTGACGACGACGACCTTATTGGTTGGTATTGGGGATGTAATGAATGTGGAGAACGTATACCTCACTGGGAAGTAGACGATCCCCCTAGTTTGTGGTATTGTCGCTGTGATTGGTGCCTGAAATATTACCTGTGGAAATATGGGGTTGATTTTATGATGCCACGTTGGGCTAAGCTCATGAGAAGAAATACCAAGATCGAGAGATGCCCCTCCTGCTGGGAAGAAAACACCCAAGGAATATGGAAATGTCAACAGTGTATGAAATATCCCTGCTGTGAAAAGTGTTACAAGTCCATTATACGGCTTTCTTACAGAAATTGTCCCTTGTGTCGATTTGAACAATAATAATAAATAATAAAAAAAACTATAAAACCAAACCAGGTCTTATTTTTCTCAGCTGAATACATGTGATGACGTCACAATAGGCAGCTTGATGACTTGAATCGGTGCCAAGTTTATGCCCTAGGTAAAAACCTGAGGTTTTTTTTTTTTTTTTTTAAATTTATTTTTAGACTTTGGAAAAACCAATAGACTTAAAAAATTTATTTTTTGACTTTGGAAAAACCAATAGACTTAAATAGAGTAAGAACGTGTGAAGCACGTGTGGGTTTTTCCAAAGCGACTATAAATAGTCAGATCCAAAGGTATTTAAAGCTGAGCTTTTTTAAAAAAAATTCACAAAGCGACTGTAAATAATCAGATCCAAAGGTATTTTTAAAGCTGAGCTTTTTTGTGAAAAAAAAAAAAAATTTCACCACCACCACCACCACATTTCATCATGATTTTTATGTGGAGACTGAAGTATTTCTTTGAGGTAGAAAAGTATTACTGTCATTACTGTGATAGGGAGATGATCCATGAGCGTACATTTACGGTGTATGATCATCCCGGATGGCATCACAGAACTTATCAATTTTGCGAGCATTGTGAAATGGCTTTTCCTCACTGGTTTGTGGATGATCCCCCTTCCATGGAGACCTGTGGATGTAGATGGTGCGTGAAATATTTCACATGGAAGTACGGGGCAGAGAATATGGTGCCCCTATGGGTCAAAGTGACCAGGAAGAGAGCCTTAAAGAAATGCCTGACCTGCTGGGAGGAAAATACGGAGGGGAGATGGAAGTGCCAACAATGCCGACAGTATCCATGCTGTGTGAAATGTGTCGACAACTTCGTCAAGATTTGCTACAGACTTTGTCCATTATGTAGATATGAAGGAAATAAATCATAAAATCAAAAAAAAACTGTTGTTTGGTTTTTCCTGAGATGCTAAAAATAGATTGGATAAGGTTACATAAAGAGGTATGACCCCCAAAAAAATCATTCATTCTGAAAAAGTTCAGTGTCCAAGTCAGACGTGTTTTAAAAAAGATGCAGTATCGTTGGTATTGTGAGAGCCCCGTCACTCGGTTTATTTACATGGAAGGAGGGTGGATGAAAACTAAACTAGGAGCGATCCTGGATTTCTTTGAAAATCATCCAGGACATTCTCTGGAAAACGTGTGGCTGGAAAAAAGAGTCAAAATCCCGCATCCTAAAGGAACTAGAGTGAGGGTGAAATTCAACCAGCATTACGAGCAATATAAATGGGTCAGCTGTACTCATCCTATGAATCGTTCGACACCGATGACCCTGGTTCTGAGCGAAAGTCTCTGGTACTCCGACATAGCAGAGTGTGTGAGACATTTTTTCAAGATGAAGAAAAAAGAACTGACCTTTTCAGATTATCACGACGTTAAACAGTACCTGTATTGTCGCATCCCCTTTTCCCAGATCAAAGACAATATGGAAAAGGAAGGACCTGGTGTTTTGGACAGAGTGATTGATTACAGATCAGAAGAAGAAGAAGAAGAAGAAGTGTAAAAAAAAAAAAAAAATAGACTCAATAAAATTTCTAAAAAAAAAAAAAAAGTGTTGTTATAAATAGAAGGGTCCTAAGTTATTTTGTCTCAGTATCTCACTGAACATGGCCGAGAGCAGTGGTTTTTACATGACTTTACCCAGTGATGGGTCCATACAATCTTTTCCGAGTAATACGACGGCTCAATTTAAAACCTTATTACCACAAACAGTAGATTTAACAGATGGACAATGGGAAGTGGCTTTAACAGAATTGATGTATCCCATTTCATTGAAAAACATCACAGAAGAGGAAGCTTATTTTGACATCCTGCTTCCTCAGTTTTATGCTAGAAAAGTCGAAGAACCTAATGCGTTTAGATGGGACAGATTTAAAATGAAAACCATAGAGGCGATGCCATTAAGCGAATGTCCTGTACTGTTAGATTGGGACCATACTGAATTTGGTGATCAAATAACGAAAGACCAGAAGATGGAAATTAAGCGAATTCACTTTAGACCGGGGCCTTACATTCATCCCATGGCTTTAACAAGTGAAATCAGTCTTGGACTGGAAAGAACTTTGAAAAAATTATGGAAGTTTTTAGGTGATTCTGTTGATTCTAAAAAAAAGAGTGAGATGAAATTAGCCTATCATGACAAATATGATAAAGTGATGTATCACTTTAACGGGAGAGAACTTAGAAAATATCCCTTTTGCATTCGTTTTCCCACAGCCTTAGCTTATAAGTTAGGAATAGAAAGTAAGAGGGTGATGCTTCAGAACAATACAGAAACCAAATGGATCAACGTGAGTTACATGGGTAACAATACCGTAGATTTATATGAAAATCTGAAATCCATGTACGTGTATTGTGACTTGATTGAACCCCAGACGGTAGGATCCAATGCCTTGAAATTATTAAGAGTGGTTCCTTGTACACTCAATCTGGAAGATAAAAAACAAGCTAAATGGGAACCCGTTAGAGCGGAATATTTGAAACTGAGTAAAAAACATTTCGATAGCATTGAGATTCATATCATGACTCCTTTAGGGACTCCCATGCCTTTTTTAAGTGGAAAATCGGTCGTGAAACTTCATTTCAGAAAAGTGTACTGAGATGAGTGTACATCTTTTTTTGTTACATCCTATTAGGAGTGATGACTTGTCTGATATGCTGTCTGTATTGTATTCAACCCTAAGACAGGAGGGGGTATAAAAAGGAGTCCCCGGAGTGCATTTAGGTCAGTCTGACACGAGTCATGAAAACATGCAGTATCATCCCGGATTATTGAGACAAAGAGGACACGGACAGTTTGTCTATCATAGAGGTTTATTACGTCAAAAAGGACACGGTATTTTAGGATCCTTGTTTAAAGTAGCAGCTCCCTTAATAGGAGGATTATTTGGAGGAGGCCAACAGCAACCACCCCCACCCTATTATTATCCACCCCAAAACTATCAAAGAGGGGAAGGATTTTTTACGGATTTACTGAAATCGGGGGCTAAACACGCCTTGACCGCTGCTGCTAGAACGGGGTTAGACGTGTTAGAAAATAAGAGATCTTTAAAAGACGCTGTCAAAACTCACGGAGTACAAGCCCTGAAAAACACTTCGGGAATGGTGAAACAAAGAATGAATCTAGGAGGTACTAAGAAAAGAAGAAGAAAGAGAATGAAAAAACAGAGGGGATCGGGAATGGTGATTAAAATAATAAGAAGAAAAAGACGACAGAGAGGCAGAGGATTTTTTACGGATTTACTGAAAACGGGAGCTAAACACGCCTTGACCGCTGCTGCTAGAACGGGGTTAGACGTGTTAGGAAATAAGAGATCTTTAAAAGACGCTGTCAAAACTCACGGAGTACAAGCCCTGAAAAACACTTCGGGAATGGTGAAACAAAGAATGAATCTAGGAGGTACTAAGAAAAGAAGAAAAAAGACACCTGTGTTAGCCCGAGGAGGTCCTAAGAGAAAAAGAAAAAATCAAGGAGGAATTCAGACCAAGAAAACACGTCCTTTAGATATCTTTGATTGAGAGACACTATAAATAGGGAAGTCGAGTGAGATTGACCTTCATTTGTGAAAAATCCATCCTAGTAGACAGACATTATGTTGCAACCAGATTCCTGTGCGTGTGTGATGAACAATTTACAATTGTTCCAAGTCCCCCCGACTAATATTGCTTTAGAAGACTCCAAATGGGAAGAATATTACCCCATTTCTAGTACTTTAGATTCGGATACGGCTCCCATTGAATTTGAAATTAAAGGACAAGGAGATCAATATCTGGATTTATCTCAAACGTATGTTCAAATGGTGTGTAAATTTAGCAAAGACGATGGTACTGATCTGACTGGAGCTGGCACCACTTGCGCCCCGGTGAATAATATCTTTCATTCCTTGTTTACGGAAATCGATCTCAGTGTCAATGGAAAAATAGTGTCTCCGGGAACCGATACTTATCCTTACAAAGCTTATCTGGAGAAATTACTTTCTTACAAACCCAGAACTTTAATGACACAGATGAGAGCCTGTAGTCTGTGGGAAAAAGATACGGCAGGACACATGGACGAAGTGGGGGTAGCAGACCTTGGAGTGGCTCAAAATAAGACATTTGATGTAACCAAAGGTGGAGGTGGTGCTGCCGATACTGTGGTCATTGACGAACCCATCGTCCCAGAGTTACCGGCCAATTCTAGAAACGAAGGATTTAGAAAACGTCACCAGGCCATCAAAGATAGTAAGAAAATAGCCTTGTTTGATCGTTTACATCTGGATCTATTTCAACAAGACCGATTTCTACCCAATGGAGTAGACGTCCGTTTGAGATTTAATCGAGCCAGACCTCAGTTCTATATGATGATCAAAGCACTAAGTACGGGAAAAGTGAAAATATTGAACATGGTCTTGTGGGTGAGAAAAGTCAAACCCACGGCCGTCATGATGAATGGCATTAATCAAAGTTTGAACACTCATAGAGCCAAATATCCTTTGAGAAGAGTCGAAGTGAAAACCTTTACCATACTGACAGGAACTCAATCTAAGATTACGGATCATCTGTTTCAAGGCCAGATGCCTAAACGTCTCATTTTAGGCTTTGTGGAAAATGCGGCTTTTAACGGAGATAAAACTAAAAATCCGTTTCATTTTCAAAACTTTGGAATTAAGAAATTAGATGTCAGTATCAACGGAGAGACCATGAGTACTCGTTGTTTTGAGCCCAATTTCAATGAAGATTTATATCTGAGATCTTATCTGAGTCTATATCAAGCCTTGGGAAAATTAGGAGAAGATTGGGCTCCGGACATCACCCTAGAAGAGTATAAAAACGGATACACTCTGTGGGGCTGGGATTTCACCAAAGATCAAGAAGCGCAATCGGACAAATTCCACATCATAGAAACCGGAAATCTGAGAATAGAAGTCCAATTTACGAACAATACGGTGAACACCTTAAATTGTGTGGTGTATGCAGAATTCGATAACCTGTTAGAAATTAACAAACAGAGAGAAGTGAGTATTGATTACTAATGGATACGGGACAGTTGAGAGAAGTCTTATCCAGAGAATTAAAGAGTTCTTTTGGTGGAGTGTACCCTTTGGATATATTACCGGATCAATTAAGACTTGGAGAAAAAGCCATCGTGGTGAATACGGATCCTCAAGATCAACCTGGAGAACACTGGGTGTGTTTGTACGTGAGCAGTCCAGTGGTGGAATATTTTGACTCTTATGGATTTCCTCCCTTACAGAAAGAAATTCAAGACTTTATCCAGCGTCATGCTCACCAATGGATTTATAATCCGTATCGATATCAAGATTGGAAGACCGATGTGTGTGGACAATATTGCGTGTATTATTTACATCAAAGACACAAGTTGAGAAAGAAAGCAGACGAGTGGTTATTCCCCTTTGACCATAGTACAGCTTTACAAAGAGATCATTATGTAGCTCAATGGTTTAAAGACACTTATCATAAAAGACCTACGGGTCATTGACAAACTTGTCAATGTTTCTATCAAAATGTCATGTAATTAATTGTTGTTATCAATAAAAAAGAATTGGAAAAAAAAAATCTGTTCTTGTTTTTTTTTTTTTTTTTAAAAAAGGGGTTTTCCCCATGATACTAAATATAGATAGAAAAAGGTATATATAAAAAAAAGAAAAAGAAAAAAATAGCCTCATTTGATCATGAGTCTCCAGGAGATACAGGGTGATTTATTAAACATTCCTGTAGAAGCTATCGTACATCAATGTAACTGTTTAACAGTCAGAGCTCATGGATTGAGTCAAAGTATAGCAGATAAATATCTTCAAGCGAATTTGTATGCCACCCGCAGACCTTTAGGGTCTAGAAATTTAGCCTTAGAAGAGGACAGGGATAAGCCAGGAACCATTAGGGTGTTTTCCTCACAAACACCTGTGGTCATTTGTTTATTAGCTCAATGGGATTATGGCAGAGCAAGTCACAGACCTAAAAGAATCTCCACTTATCAGGACACCCCACAAAATAGAGAGAAATGGTTTCAAGCCTGTTTACAAGAATTGGGAAATTTACCTTATAAAACTCTTGCTTTTCCTTACAAGATTGGATGTGGCTTAGCTGGAGGAAATTGGACTCATTATAGACATTATATTGAACAATTTGTACACACTTATGACAAACATGTGTACATTCTTCATAAACATTAACTGTGTATGTGTGTTTTTTTTATGTGATATAAAATAAATCTTTTTTTTTTGAAAGTACCTTTTTTAGGAATGAAGTGCCATGCTTCAGCCTCCACAGCAGTCTGATGCACTCATAAGCAGATCCTTGTGGGTGGGTGGGTGGTGCCCAGTAGAAACACTAGGAATTTTTTTTTAAATTCCATGAGATCATCCAGTTTGGCTCACAGTACAGTTTTTTTTTTCTTTTTCCCCTGTAATATATTGTCAATATTAAAAAAAATGGAAAAATTCAGAAAAATCATCAGCACTTGGAGATAAAAAAAAACCCTTGCTATCTTTAACCAACTATGGTATTATAATTTACATTATCAATTATCTTTGACATCCATTTTTTTTTTTTTTTTTTTTTTATAATATATATATATATATATATATATATATATATATATAAACATGTATAGTAAAAAAACAGAATTAAAATTTGTATCTCATTGAAAAACTTCAAAGTTTTGTTTGTTTCTATATGTTGGATGATTAACTGTGTGTGTGTTTTTTTTCCAAAAAAGGAAGAGTACAGCCCAGGCTTCACTTCATAGAGACTGGATTATAGATGGTTAGGAACCTAAAAAAAAAAAAAAAACATATCTTCCATGTTGAGGACTGTAGAAATAAAATCCATTTTTTGTTATGATGACAAAATACTACATGAAACAATGCATGTTTTTAAATGTAATGAAATAAAAAAGAGTAATATATATATATCAAGACCTAACTTATACTGGAATCAATGAAATTTCATTCATAAAAATATATTTTTTTTTAAAAAAGATAAAAAATACAGACTTTATTTACTATGGACCATAAATGATGACATGAATAGCAGGCCATACTTTAAGCACATGACAAACCATTATCTCAAAATCATGCAGAACTGGGTTCATTAGCATAGCTGACATTAAAACATATAGGTGAGGGATAACATAATCACAACAATAAACAATGTGTTAAAAAACTTTAAACGACTTACAGGGTGGATTACACGCCTTGAACAGGAGAGGAATAAAAAAACCTTGCCTCGAGAGTATCATGGCGGCATAAACACAGAAAATTAAGTCGTACTTAAACACATTCCCTAATGATTTGAGAAAATCACTGTCTTTCATGTGTGTATTTTTTTACTTTTTTTTTTTTATTGGACATGGGGGGAGAGAGAAAGTGTATAGATTTTTTTTTTTGTTGTTGTTAGGATCGAATAATAAATAAATAATATGAGTTGACAAGAAAAAAAAAAAAAAATAATAATAATTTTATTTTAAGTGTTTATGAGTTTAACAAAAAAAAAAAAAAAAAAAAAAAACAGTGACCTCTGGTGTTATTATACGTTTCTTTTATAACCGTGTATCAAAAAGGTATCTTTTCGTAAAATTTGGGTTGGCCCTTAAAAGGGCCGTTGTTGATTTTTTTTTTCTTCAGGGTTTACTCCCTGGGACTTGGTCCTTAAAAGGACCGTTGTTGTTTTTTTTTCTTCAGGGTTTACTCCCTGGGACGTCGCCCTCGTCCACGACCAGTCGCAATCCCGTTGTCTGGTGTTCTTCCTTCAATGGTGACGCCACGGCCTCGGCCCACCCTGGGTGTTGAGGGACGGGTAGGAGGGGTGGGAACAACGGGCTCCGGGCTCCCGTATCGACAGAGGGGGCAGCCCTCTCCTCTGTCGATGAGGCGAGCCGCACAGAGGAAGCAGGCTGGCCTCTGGCGGCATCGACGGCACAGGAAGTTAGACAACTCCTCCTCACACAGACAAAGACAACAGTATCCTTGGGCCACAGAAGCCTCGATCCCCCACAACGGAATACATCCTTGGAAGACCGCTCGGTCCTGGGGCGGTGACGAAACCCCGTTGAGAAGGCGGTCGAGTGCTGCTCTGGCCGGAGATGAAGGGGGGGACTCCGGACTGTCCGGCAGGTCGAAGTTCCTGCCCTCCTCCTCCGGCCGCGGATGGTAGACGGGGCGTGGCTCCCCTCTGCTCCCTGCTGCTGGCGAAGGCCTGTCATAGGGAGTGGTTCTGGCTCTCCTGGTGATGTTGGAGGCGACGAAGGTCCTCAGATCTCCGACGCGGATCCGGCCCATATTAAAAACGGCGAACTCCTCCCCTGAGTCCTGGTTCCGGACCACCATCTGTAATATAACCTCCACTCCTGGCTGTATAGCTATATTCTCAGTAAAGAGTGACATGTTGAATTCGTTTGAATCGCTGGAACAGCTCGCTAACGAATGACAGTTAACAGCTGATCAGCGTCGGTATTTATACACACAGCGCGAGCCGAAAAGAGAGCACCCTAAAAGCCCGGATGAAGAAGAGCTCAGAAAATCATGGAAAAATCAAAATTGTGTTATTTGTGTTTGTGAATACATACATTGGAGTAAATAACATATTATGGAATTATATATACATTCAAACCTTCTAGTAAAAGAATGAAGGTAAGTTTCGAAAATGATTTCACAGTATTTTTCATACATGACATTGTTCCCTTGTTTAGAACAGGCTCATTCATGCCGAAGCGAAGGGCTAACCTTGACTGACCTGAATACATAAAATAAGTCGTTTTAGACTTTTGAGAGTGTAACAGAAGAAAACTTATGGCAGGCAATAAGATTGAACTTAGGGAAGAGTGTCTATATAGTTTTCAGATCAAAAGAATCGTTACAAGTGTAAAAATAAACTTAGCGTCGGTTTCGGGATAAACACAAGGGAGGTCAAAGGTCAGCCATTTTCAGAAAATCAATGTATAAGACTTGTATAGGGAATATAAGAATCTTTTCGATCCAGACCTTTTCAGATAAAAATTTTGAGATGAATAGAATCAGATTGGTCTAAAAACAAATTGTATACACTTTATTTGCAGTGGGAAAGTTTAGATTTTTATAAATAACAAAACATCCCAGCGTCTAAATGTATAGACTTGTATAGGGAATATAAGAATCTTTTCGATCCAGACCTTTTCAGATAAAAATTTTGAGATGAATAGAATCAGATTGGTCTAAAAACAAATTGTATACACTTTATTTGCAGTGGGAAAGTTTAGATTTTTATAAATAAGAACAAAACATCCCAGCGTCTAAATGTATAGACTTGTATAGGGAATATAAGAATCTTTTCGATCCAGACCTTTTCAGATAAAAATTTTGAGATGAATAGAATCAGATTGGTCTAAAAACAAATTGTATACACTTTATTTGCAGTGGGAAAGTTTAGATTTTTAAATAAACCAAGATTTTATAGACTCGGCGTCTAACGGATACATGATGACGTCATTACTAAACAACAACAACAATAACAAACAAACAAAAAGCTTAGTGTCTTTTCATTCTTTTATTTCTTTTGGTTTAACAATTGTTCCAAATGTTGAATTCTGCGTTGAAATCTCATTCGATCGGCTACTAGAGTCATCCATTCACTTTTCCGATCTTCGGGTGGTAAATAATGAATTTCATTCAAGTCTGTATTAAAAGTCACACATTTCTTAGTCTCTCTGAAATTTCCAGATATTTCATCCCGTATTGAATGCATATTTTCTCCATCGATTCTATTTCCTGGCAGAGTAAAATCACTTTCCTTGCTTGGGGATGGCATAAAAAAGTGTAAGGCTTTCCTAGATAGTGGGTCAGGCTTAACCCATACCATTTCTGGGGCAGAGTTTCTTTCATGTGTTGACATAGAAAATGCAGTGTAGCTAGTCTCCCTAGGTTGGGAGGATGTAACAGGGCCAGACATTGTAACCATAAGTCCTGAATGGTTTCTATGATGGTAGTGGCTCTCTGAAACACTTGTTCTGCCTCGAGAGGGAGAGGTTGTTGGTGTTGTTTTATCCATTGCATTAACAAATCATAGCCTTCTAAAATCAAAGAGTGGTATTGCTTCGACATGACAATTGATTATGAACAGAAGACATGATATTTTGTCTTATTTATACCCCAGTTATTTTAATTTATTTTTAAACTTTGGAAAAACCAATAGACTTAATTTTTTTTTTTTTTAATTTTTTTTTTTAAATCTATTTTTAGACTTTGGAAAAACCAATAGACTTAAATTTTTTTTTTTAAAATCTATTTTTAGACTTTGGAAAAACCAATAGACTTAAATAGAGTAAGAACGTGTGAAGCACGTGTGGGTTTTTCCCAGATCTCACATCTCACATCTCAGGAATTTCCAGATCTCAGAACGTGCTGAGCGCGTGTGGGTTTTTCCAGGACCCCTTCCTTTAAAAAAGGTATAAAAACCAGCGCAGAGAGTGTATGGGTCATCATTTTCAGTCAGAAGTCAGAGGTGTATACCATGGCACAAGCAATGATGAATACCAAAGACAACCCCAATTATGCGACACCTGAAGGCTATGTCATAGCCCCCATGCCAGAGACTCAGGATCCTGTAGGACTGGACTTGGGATTGTATAATTTCCCAGAGCCCATGACCAAAGAGGACTTTGGTATTTTAACCACCACGTTAGAGGGGATCGTCAACATGCTAAACCAGATGCAAGTGAATGCAAATAAGTTTGAAGAGAAAGTCATGAGTGAATTCGTTGACCTGAGAGACAAAATGGTCCAACTGGAGGATAAAGTGTGGAAAATAGAAGAAGAAAAAGGCAAAGGTAGAGAACCCACAGACACAGAAGCTCCAAAGAAAACCAGAGAGACCAACCCCTGTTTCATCTGCAAAGAGTTAGGACACTGGGCCCCTGAATGTCCCAAGAAAGACCTATGCTACAAATGTGGAAAATTTGGACATTGGGCCGATAAGTGTGACCAAAACAAACTGTCTGAGAAGAAGAGACCACCCAAGCCCAAGGAAAAAAAAAAGACGCAGGAAAACATGAGTCTCGGGGACAAACAGGGTGATTTATTAAACATTCCTGTAGAAGCTATTGTACATCACGAGAACAAGGAAAATCTGATTCCACTGGACCAGCCTAAGAAAAGAAAACACAAGGGAGAGGTCAAGAAGTCCCTGAAACTTCAAAAGAAGAATTATTGACTTTGTATCATACTTAAATAAAAAGAGTTTTTAAACTTTAACATTGACTTGTTTTTCTTTTTTAGAATAACAGCTGGAGATCAGCTGTGTTTTTAAAGTGTCAAAATTAAGCAGCCAGAGAGGCGATGAAGGACTAGAATGACGTCATAATCAAGATTTGAATCACTGCCAAGTTTAGGGCTAGGTAGGATCTCACATGGATTTTTTTTTTCAGGCACTTTAAGGGCCTAAAAGTGCACGTAGTTGACCCGGCCATCCCCCCAGGGGCCTAAAAGTGCACTCAGTTGACCCGGCTAGCTAGACGCCTTATACTACTGAAATTGTCCCTCTTAAAATTCCTTACACTGATCTTAAGTACTTAGTGAAACTTTACCTAAATTCTCTTCGGCAAATATTTTGGGATTTTTGTGATAATAATAAACTGTATACCATACAAAACAAAGTTAATCAATCACCTGACTTTGGCCTGAAACGTCAAGACGAAGTCATTATTTCAAGAATAAGAATTGGGCATTTCAGGTTTACCCATTCATATTTACTGAGCGGGGAACAACAACCTGAATGCATACCTTGTGACTGTGCAATAACTATAAACCATATACTGTTAGAATGTTCTGATTTTACGTCTGTTCGAAATAAACTTTTTAATGGTGTTCAAACAATGCATGATCTTTTTACAAATGTAAGTACTAGTACAATTTTACAATACTTGCAAGAAACTTGATTTTTACAATAAGATATAAATGTATGTATTTTTAATTGGCATATTTGTAATTTTCAATTTAACAGTTTTTATTTTTAAATTTAAAGTCCGTCGGATGGGACGTGCCCCGTGTCAAGAATTACAACCCCCTTGGCACGCTAAAGATCGTTTCTCTGGTTTTCGAAAAAGAGTAGGCTCATTGGGGGCCGCCAGAGAAACCCAAAAACTTTCAAAACCGTTTATACAGTATTTAAATTCATACCGCCGATATATGGCTGAAATATTGTCGACTCAGCGTAAAACAACAATAATCAATCAATCAATGTGCATGTATCATTTTTTTACGATAATGTGGGAACGTTTATTTACTAATTTTTTTATATATTTTTTTTTCTGGAAGTTTTTTCCATGGTATGCATGCTAATGTCGGCACTCCAAAATTAATTTATTAAGGTGGTATTAATGTTTTTGCACCTATTAATAGGATTAAATAGAATGTAATGTAAGGAAAAGATCGGAGAGACATTCCGAATAGATCGTTCATCTTGCGTTCATCGTTCACTTTGCGCTCCGTTCGCGTTCTGCGTTCGTTCAGCGTTCACCAACCGTTCACCTAATTGCGTTCAGCGTTCACACATCGTTCACTCTGCGTTCAGCGTTCACACATCGTTCACTCTGTGTTCGTTCACTATTCGCTCACCGTTCAAGTGGGAAAGTAGAACGTTTCAGGGACTGTAAACCCCCCCCCCCCCCATGAAATAGATTTTTGGAGCTTAGTGGTTTTCTTTTTTTTTTTAGAGCTTGTCGAACTTTTTGGGGGATATTAATTTGGGTCTGTTTGTAACACTTTCGTTTGCGCGATATCTCGAGAACCCTTTGAGCTTTCGCAATGAAATTTTGCATAGCAACTTCCTGTAGCTTAAAGAAGAACCCTTTTGATTTTGAGGTCAAAAGGTCAAGGTCCTAAATTAATAATTTCTCTCTGTTTTAACACTCGTTTCCGCGCGATATCTCGAGAATCGTTTGAGCTTTTGCAATGAACTTTTACATAGCAACTCCTTGTGGCCTAAGGAAGACCCCTATTAATTTTGAGGTCAAAGGGCCAAAGTTCAAGGTCGTAAATTCATACATTCCGTCTGTGTGTAACACTTTTGTTTCGGGCGATATCACGAACATTTTGAGAATTATTCAGTACAATACACGTTGTCGGTGGACTTTATATTCTAATAACATCTATTAGAACTGTTTAGTAAAGGCTTAATTAGACACCATGTATTGTGTAAAATTTTGACAATTTCGAACGTGAATATAAACATTATATGTGACCTAATGTTTGCATTTAATTTGCTGTATAGTCAAGTGCCTCCGTGGTCTAGGGGTGTGACTCTCGTTTAGCACGTGAGAGGCCCCGGGTTCAAATCCCGGTCGATCCTTTTTTTATTTGTTTTTGTTTTGGATTTACTATATAAATGATATTATTCAGCATGTGAAATGAAAACGTTATGACGTCTGGCTTGTACAAACCCATAAAATGATTATTACAGTTTGATAAACATTCTATACGAAAAGAATCTTCTATACACATGTCGCCCGCGTGGCGCAGTGGTTAGAGCGTCTGCTCTAGAGTCGCGAAGTAAGGAGATGATCCTTACGTCGCGGGTTCGAATCCCACTGTGGGACGTGGAGACCGGTCCTTCGGATGAGACCGTATAAACCGAGGTCCCGTGTCGCAGTAGGTGCTGGCACGAAAAAGATCCCTCACTGCTCAATGGCCGAAAGTGCCGAGTATAGGACAAAATTTGCAGCTCTCCACCGGTAATGGTGGCGTCTCCATATGAGTGAAAAATTCTCTCGAGGGACGTTAAACAACATACAATCAATTCTATACACATATTAAAGAATAAGCAATCAAATCTTTATATCCATATTGGCATTTTTTATTATACCCCACGCAACAAGTTGCGGGGGTTATAATGTTTTGACCCGTCAGTCCTGTTTTTTTTTTTTTTTTTTTTTTTTTGTCAGCGCAACTCCTCATGATCATGAACTGCTGCACAGAATTTCGTCAAACTTTGCAGATATTTAGGACACAATGTGTAGATGTGTACATTACCAGGAAATTCCGATTCCTTTATTTTTTCTGGGAATTTCGGCACTTTTCAACTTAGATTTTTGGCCATATCTTGAATATAGAGATGAACAGTTTGTCAGTGCAACTCCTCTTAAACCGCTGTACAGAATTTGGTCAAACTTTGCAGATATTTAGTACACAGCGTGTACAAGTGTATATGTGCATATTACCAGGAAATTCCGATTGCATTATTTTTGCCCTAAGAGTTTTGCCTATTATTGAAGAAACTTTCCAACTAGGTAATAAGGAAATCCACTGGAATCAGCTTTTGTAATTAAATTTTATGTGAAATATTTTATGACCTAAAAAGACCCCTATTGATTTTGAGATCGAAATACTAATGATTTAACACACACACACACACACAAAATCTTGGATAGTTCTCCCCCCCCCCCCCTCCCCTCCCTCAAATTGGTGCTTTTCCTTAATTTCATAAGTACAGTATATAAACAAATTCATATGACTACATCATAATTTTGTTTCCATCAATTGTTTAAATGTGTAAAATGTCATGTGTTGGACATGGACTTACACTCATTAACAAATCAAAATTACTGAGGAATTTAAATAAGTTTGTCAGGATAACTCCTGCACTGAATTTCCTGAAACTTTGTAGGTATTTCAGACATAATGTATAGATTTGTATATTACCAAGAAATTTTGATTCCATTATTTATCTAGAAAGTTCAGCCCAATTAAATTTGTAACACACAGAGATTTGAATGCCCTTATATTCAAGAAGTTTTGATGTGATGATTTTTTGTAAGTAATGTCCCTTTCTGAATTATACTGTGTATATAAAATGCACTGTGCCATTCATTACGTGTTGCATGTCGAGTTTTGGGGGAGCGTGGGGTATGTGAGCTTGCTCACTTTTTCTTTCATTTGCTTCAATATACATGTATATATTTAATAATTCTTCAAATCGAGGGGGGGTCCGACCCCCCCCCCCCCTTCGATCTGCGCATGCTCTTCTTTTTCCCATAAGCGGGGGACACAAAATCTCTGAATTAGCTTGTTTTTCCGTGATCAGAAGGTCGGGTGTTCGAATCACGACCGCGACAGACCTAAGGCGATGAAAATTGGGTAGCAACTGTTTCTTCGCCAAGCGCTCAGCACTTTGAAGTGAAAGTTGCGGGTCCTTCGGATGAGACCTTAAAAATCGAGACCCCCGCAGTACAGTTAAGGTGCCTAATGGAAATATCGGCGATTTTGTTTAGATAGAAAATACATTCTTTACAAGGACGGGCGATTCTTTTTAGGACTACTATTATCGGGAAAATGTAATGTGGTTGAAAACTACATGTTGAGGACGATTAGATTTCTTATTTAGACTTAACACGTGATGTGGCTGTCACGTGATTTTAGCAAATATATCTGCAGTATTGAGGTCATCTATAAATTCCATTATTGCAAGGGCATAACCAAGTTAAAAATCAAAGTTTAATTTATAATTATTTTTTAACACCCTTTGTAGTTTGTAAAAAGTGCTGCGAACCTATATAGATTCTACTATCTAACGTGCGAGTATCCATTATTGCCGAAAAACAACGATTTTTTACAGGTGTATTTAAAACAGGATGCCCTTTATATAATTTCTCTATACTAATCTGATGATGCAATATTTAGGTTTGAAACAAACCTTTAAAATCAAGCAAAATCGTCTTAAAATAACTCAAAGGCCATGACCCTCGGTAACAGGAAGTACAGTACCCATTATTGCCGCTTAGATCTTTTCCCAATTGTTTATTGATAGATTGCTATTTAACTGTCTCAAAGGGATAAAACAGGTTAAAAAAAGACAAAGCATGTAGTTTTGTCAATAAAAAAAATTATTAAGTCTGAAACATCTTAAATGTTATCTTATTTTCAATGATGATGATACATCATGCGCATAACGCGTTTCCTGTGTATGACAAGGGACCACGTGTTACTCCTCGAGGAAGACGCGACACTCCTGGCATATGGCTGCTGTTGATAAGAACGCCTCATCGTTGTCGTACCCTTGGCAGACGTTGTGAAACCATCGATTACAATGTTCACATAAAAACCACCCATCTATTTTCCTGACACAGGTGCTCGTGGACGGAGCCTCCCGGCTAGTACAAAAAGTACAAATAATCAGGTCGTCTTCCTCCACTCCATCAACAATGGCGGCCAATTCATAGTTTTCATCCAGGTATCTCTATTAAGTATAATATCATTGGAATAAAGAAAACAGCTACCGTTAATTGTTTTATTGAGAGGTTGGAATAGGATCTATGGAATTGTGGATATCAGTACTAACAATACTTGATCATCATTGAAAAACACTATTATTTCAATTTTTTTTTCAAGACCTTTGGCTTTTTTGGTTGCCTCTTAGGTCTGGTTAATGCTGGCAGAACATCCTGTTCACAATCAATTGGTGGAGGAATAGGGATATCGTTTGAATTTGTTTTCTGAAGTAGATAATGAGTAAGTTCAGTTGATGTGATGCATATTTTTCTAGTGTGTTTGAAATAAATCAATATGATCAGAAACCGATTTCAAGGCAAGATAGGCATGGTATGAGGAGATCAACATATGCATATCTTACAAGGGCTGGGTCAATATATCGATACGTATTAGAGGTGGGAGACACCAATACATACCAATATTTTTATGCTAAGATATGGTTTACAATACATGCATTGAAATATTGGTATTTCTATTTAAGAAATAAGGTACATTTTACTTAAATTTACATTTGTGACTTATTTATATATTATATTAGCTTGATTATAATCTTTAACGTGTAAAGTGTTTTATTTTTAAACTCAGTGGCACATGTTTAATCAATTGATTGTGCGTCGCCCCTTTATGACACTCACTGAGAAATAACGTCCAACGTTTATGAGGAACCCATGTTTATATGGATATAGATACACATTGCTTTCAATAGTGTTATATAAAGGAAACCATTTGCAAATGTAAATGCATTGGAGTAATATTAAACCATACGACAAACATTTATCCACTCAGAAATTCATCTTAATTAAAAATTGGTTTATTGCTAATAAATATATTGGGTTGAAATAAGTGTATATTTATTGCGCACCAAAAAGCACTGTTTCTCGATTTATTTCTCCGTATATATCAAAATTTTACTAAGTTTAACCTTGTGTTCCTAACATATTCTTTTACTACTTCCACAACAAAACTGCATGTAAAAGTCATGTACGAAGTGCATTGGACCAAATTGTCTTGCCACCGGGAAATGTTTTATTGTGGAGGAAGTAAAAAAATATGTTAAGAACACACGGTTTGTAATATTTTGAGATGGCAGTTTAAATATAAGGAAATTATTATTTCATGAGAAGTCTGTGAAGAAAAATCAACCAACCTTTTGTTTTCTCTTGGTGGGTTTTTTAGTTGCTGATTTTCTTCTTTCGTTTTTTTTTTTTTTTTGCCTCTACTTCCTTTCGCTTCATCTCTGCCCTCTCTTTCCTCTCCTTTTGCTTGTTTTTTTTTCTCTCCTCTTCTCTCTGTTCAAGTTGTTTCAGTATTTCCTCTCCTGTTGCCAATCAATTTCAATTTATTAGAAATGAAATAGAACTTTCAGATCTGAGACAGATATTAACAGATAAAGCTCCATTATATGTGTAACTTTATCATTATAAATGGTTACTTTTGGAAGCAAAAATTGTTTTTATGGGAAACATTTTAATTTTATTATTAAGTATACCAAAATGTACCTGTCAGAACTCTTGACTTGGTGATAATTCTCCTCTTCTTTTCAGGTGGTTTGTTGAAAATTGGCAAAAATAATTCGGACAAGTTAGATGGGTTGAGGCCCTGTTCAACAAGTGGGTTTTGTTTGACAAAATGGCCACATACATGGCACAATGCAGGGGTTGCACAACTGCTCTGGTCATCCTTATGAAATGAAAAGTGAAACGAGTAAGTTGTCTGTCGACTTGATGTTCTTAATGGAAGATCAGATAGAGGAATTACTTATTTGCAAACATTTGAATATCTCTGTTAAAAATATTCTTCATTTTAATATTTGTCTTTTTCATGTAAACTGTGGTGCCAAAGTATATTTATTTGCTTAATTTTAGAACATCACCAAATCAATTACCATGGGCCACATCCCGGTGCGAAAACTGATATTTGTTGGCAGGGGCCAGCTGCATCTGATTTATGGCCTCAGGATCGAATGAAATATATGGAGATAACAAACAGTATTCAAGCTCAAAAGTCCATTACACAATACAAAATAGGAGCAGAGCAAACACGGACCTCCAAACATCAGAGGTGGGATCAGGATTCGGTTGTATCAACGGTTTATTAACTTTAATGAGTTATAAAGCCTAATGAATCATTAAATTCCTAATGATGCATTAGTTAATGAAGGCATTAAAACGTGTTGTACAAAACCTTTATTAGAGTCTTATTAGTTAATGAATCATTAAATATTTAAGAATTCATTAAAGATTTACTAACATTAGGGTAATATCCCGCAATGCATTGCGTTACCACTTCCGGGGGCGTTTCCTTTGTTTACCTAATAAATAAGCCCAGTTTAAAAGTCCGCCAAATAGTTGTCGTTTTTAATTATGACGCAAAATAAATAAATTACGTCATTTTACCAATTCTGCGAGCGTCTTGAACGATAGGCCTATAACATAAATCTAACAATGACAGAAGAACAGCAATCCAAATCGATTAGAAACCGTGGCAAGAATTTTGACACAACAAAGATACAGTTATTGACGGAATTAGTGGAGAAAAATATTAATATCCTCAACAGTAAATTAACCAACAGTATAACAAACGAAAAAAAGAAGAAAATTTGGGAGAACATCACGACGCAAATAAACTCATTGGGGATCGCAAGCCGTTCCACAAAAGAAATAAAAACTAAATGGACAAACATGCACCAAACGGCGAAGAAAGAGTTCAGCCTCAACAAAATTTCCCAAAGAAAGACAGGAGGAGGCCCCTGCGCTAAGCCTCTATCTACTTTCAGTGAGAAGATTGTCGACTTATATAAAGATTCGCCGACATTCAATGGATTGTCTGGATTTGAGACACAACCACTTGGTAAGTTTAAGTTTAAAATTATTATGATTTGATTCATTCAAGTAAAGTAGACGCAGTGGTAGACAACTATTTAGTACATACATGGATACATTTCATTACGAAATATGGGGAGGGGTCAATTAGGGACGACCATTTGATTCGGGGAAAAGGGGGGAGGGCTGGCAGACTTTGGAAATAAATAATCTGTCCTCGAAAATGATTAAAATAAATAAAATCTGTCCTCAACTGGGCAAGAAAATAAATAACTTGTCCTCTAGACTAGTCCACTATTGCTAGTAATATCGCAAAAAATAGAGCCCCCCCCCCCCCCCCCCCCAAGGAAGTAGAGTTTTGGACTTTGTTGTTGTTGCTGTTTTTGTGGGGGGTTTTTTCGTCAGACCTTTTGAAGTGAAAAAGAAAATAAATAATCTGTCCTTGATCTTCTCGGAAATAAATAATCTGTCCTTCACCGACATGAAAATGAATAATCTGACTGTAAAATTTGCCAGACCCCCCCCCCCTTACCCCCGAATCAAGTGGTCATCCCCTTAATAAACTAATACGAGTTTTCTCCCTTGGTTTGGGATTGATTACAGTATGATTACAGCAGTAGATATCACAAGCAACGCCTTTACATGCCGCCTGTATGTTAAATCATTAATCATTTACCTCGTTAAGTATCATTTAAATCTTCCCAACAGCAAATCACAAGAATCCCTTCTTTAAATCCATAAACAGACAGAATAAATTATATAATACAGTCCTTCAACATTTATTCACAAAATGACGTCACAGTACTAACAACGCCACCTTTCGTAAAAAGTTACTGTGATGGACGATAAAAAGTGACGTGTCCTTATTTTTATGAAAACCGCGGATGGTTACTTCATTCGAGTTGGTGGTCTATCTTATTTCATTTAAAGGTTTTGTCATGATTTTTTATCTAATTATAGAATTTTTTATACATGGGTGTGAATTTTGACAACTTTAAGGTCATATCCATGATTTTTTTTTACGGGGGGTCAGAGTCCACATCAACTGTAACAAAAGTAAGACTTGGACATTTTTTGACAAGCATACAACAAACAAACACACGCGACCCCCCCCCCCCCCCACAAAGCTGAACATAACAGCTTTCACAAAACTTAAAACCTTATTTCATGGAGGGGGGGGGGGGTGTAGACACATAAGTCTTTTTTCCAAGTCTTTTCTTACAGTATTAAGAGGAGTTTGTGTTTCCAATTGGGGGAGGTGTCTAAGGTTATCTTTTTTTTTGTTTACTCTGAAAATCACCCCCTCCACGTACCCTCCTCAGTCTATAGATTCCTCCAGGGACTTTGAAAATTTGAAATTTGTATTTACAGGGTAGTGGGCACCAGAGAATTAAAACAAAAATGCATTATTAATTTTTTTCATAAACAGACGAAAGCAACATAGAGATCTTGGGCTCACCCAAAACTATGTGCATGCTAACGGAATTGCTCATTCCGAGCAATGAAGGAGAGCAGGTCGTCGATGAGTCTGATCTGGCACAGAATGTGGTCAC
This sequence comes from Saccostrea echinata, assembly GCF_033153115.1. Lineage (NCBI taxonomy): Eukaryota > Metazoa > Mollusca > Bivalvia > Ostreida > Ostreidae > Saccostrea > Saccostrea echinata. The sequence continues at coordinate 627,606 of NW_026889774.1, read as the reverse complement.
CGTGGCGACAGAGGTAACCGCGGCGACAGAGGTAACCGCACCAGAAAATATAACAACTACAGCGACGACTAGCATGGTGCCAAACATGTAATTATAGTTCATAAACAAATAAATTGTTGTTATAGACGTGCATAAATATCTTTTATTTCAATAAATAATCAATATTTATTATAACAAATTCAAAATGTGTCTCTTCCTGAAGAGAATCTGCTATCACCATTCAAACTGGCGAAATTTAAGTATAGTTCTGCATTTAAAGTGTTTACACTTACCTGTCGACGTATTGTAACCTACATGTGCTAATGTAAAATTTTACATGTAATAAGTTATAACATATTGTATTATTTAATATAATAGGATAAAATAGAAATTCATGATTGCACACATTGCTTTGTTAACAAGTTTTAATCTAAGGAATGTCAATAAGCTCAAAAGTTCGATCCTGCATCAATAGTTACTTACTAAACACATACATTATAGGTCAAAAAAGGTGGAGAATATAGGACAACGCAAGAGGGTAAAACCTGAAGACGTGACTCAAATGCAGTACGCAGTGTTGGTGGAACAACAACAGAAATTACGGGAGCAAACGGTTTACTACAGATTGATGAACAAAAAGCTTAGACGGGAGTTGGATATGTCTTCTGAAGATTAACTGTTTCTTTTTCATTTTTTCTCATATTCATGGGTTTTTCTTCTAACCTATATTACTACAAGTATAACTTTATGAATTTGAAAACAACTATTTGTTAAGCGCACCTAAAGTGTTTGTACAATATAGAAATGAATCAAATACAATTTATGAATAAAATACAATAACTATACCAGTGTATACCAATAAACGCCTTAACTGTTTCCATTGGTACACGTAAAATAAATGCAAGTTCTTAAAAATAATGTTGTGTGATATAATTTCTTATGTTTTTCCCATCCTCGGGTCCTTTGTACTGCCCTTGAATATTTCCATCGACGTCGAAGTCTTGATCTTCGTCTGCAAGTGGCTCCCGGAATAAAATAGCAAGATTGTGAAGTACAGCACATGCTCCTGAAATCAAAACGTATACGTTCACACAACAGGTACCTAAAAACATGCAAATAATTACTTGTGAATACTAAATGAACATGTTCCTAAACCTATTAACTACATCTGTCTAAGCCTTGTACCTATGACTGTGCAGACCCTCTCCGGTGTCATCCGTATTTCAGGATGGAGGACGTGAAAACGCCTCTTCCACCAACCAAATGCACGCTCAATGGTCACCCTGGTCTTCGAATGGGCCGAGTTAAGGGTTTGGTTTTGTGTGCAGCCAAGTGAGACTCACTAAAAATAAAAACCTTAATATCTCAAAAATTAAGCCTTGCTAACACTTGAAAACTGGTCCATGTCATCTTCATAATGAAAACAATCTCTGGGTATATGCAGCTTAATTGACACTTGCAGCAGTTTGCAGCTATGAAGTGCACAATACACCTGCAGGACTGCGCAGCCACAGGTTTTAGAAGAGCACCAAAAAATCCAAAAAAATATGAAATAGTTAAAACAATTAAGTGGCTACAACTATTTGTGAAGAACCTTTGATTTAAATGTAAACTCACTACAATAGGTACATTTCTTTAAATGCATACTTGTTAGTTAAACAAGAAAATGTTAGCCATGAAAGTAGTCCCAACCACATGGCAATGTGTTAAAAATAGAATTAAAGAGACTCACTTTTGATCTAAATATAGCACTTTATATGAAAGCCCAGATGTTTCTAAAATATTACTCTATGGTGTGTACAAAACACAGGGAAATTAATGTTAGAAAAATGATTTTCTCCTTAAAAAGTATGCCAAATAAGATGTTAAAAATCTGCAGGGATAATGGAAGTGGGCAATTTAAATAAGAGGCCTAGCCCACAACATTCACTTGAGTCACCTTGGTGTTCTTCAGATTTCTAAGACATTCTTATCCCCCTTAATTCTCATAAAAAAAAATCTGAGCTAATATTGTGGCCCCACCCTGGGCCATAAGGCCATGCCTAATCCAAAACTGATTCCACAACATGAGGATATTTCATTATCAATATTGCTAACATGGCTTATATGTTTTCTAAAGTTTTTTTTTCACATTTATACATGCATTTACCAATTTATATGTAAAATCTGATCTCAGATTTATTTGAAGAAAAAAAATGAAAAAAATACAAATAGGGAATATTTTAATATTATTATAATAATAAGTCAGGCAAATGATTTTGACCAACTTGAATCTTCACTTCTTGAGGATGCTTGCATACATTATGAGTAAATCATTACCTTGTTGTTCATTAAAGGACAATTTTTTCCTATCTATTCCCATGTCAAACTTTGATACCCCTATTTTAGGGTTTAATTTTTATGGATGACAGATGGACAGACACCAGAGACTCTTTGATCAGAAAAGTTCAACAGAGCCTCTGCTCAGATGAGCTAAAATGTAAATGTCTTTGATTATTGTAAAAAAAGTCACCAAGAAGAACAAAAGAAAAGGATGATAAATGAACTTTTTTTTTATTCTTAATCACTTCCAGGATATTATATTTCTTTTAACATGTTAACCAGTATATGCAAGTTTGACTATTTTTTTGTGAAACTTTCTTTAAAGATATAAGGCATAATTTTATAAATAAGCTTCAATTCTAACAATATAACTCTAATATAACTCTCTAAGATATTTGAGACCTGTGTTCTTAGCATGGGTTTCACAAGAGTGACTTTAAAACATTTTTTTTTGCATTTAAGGACATACGCAACATAGTTTGAACTTTATTGTCTTTTTCATTGGAGTTGAAGAGTTCCAATACTTAAAGGAACTGTGTGCTAAATTTTAATGTCTATATATGCTATTGTACACTTCTTCTAAAACAAGTTTGGATAAACACAACATCTAGAATATATGTTTAGTAATTTTTGTATATTTTTCTTTGAATTATACAAGAATTTTCATCAATTGATATCTTTTCAAAACCCCTGGTAATGCATGCTGATTTTTTGTCTACGAACATCTGATAGCACTATAATCTTAAATTAAGAATATCTCGAAAAAGTATCAGTAGGTAAGGTACGTTGCGTATGTCCTTAATGCACTAAACAATATGAATAAATTAGATAAAACACTAAAACACTAAACACAATAATATCCTGTATCAAGATCCCAAAATGTTCTTCATTGTAAACTCGTGGAAAGTTCAAATATGTATTTTTGTTTGGTCATCATATGTTCTTTTTCAATGATGTTTGGAAAGTTCAAAGCATTTGTTCATACAACCATGGAATCAAAAATATTAACTTTCTTTAGTCATATCATATGAAACTAAATCACAGTCTTCACATGTTGCTGATATTTTCTCCAACACTGCTTTCCAAAAGATTAACTGTTGAGACAAACCAAGATGGACCAAAACCTCTGTCATTTGAATGATCTCCTTAACTTTGAAATCTGTAAAATATTAAATATAAATAATTTATAATATACCACTAAAAAAACAATACTGTTGATCACTCTCAAAGAGGGAACTTGAAAGTTAAATCTTTACATCATGACTAAGTAAAAAGCATGCAAAGACAGAAATGTAAATTTCAGGGTCAAAGGCTACACATCCCTCAGCAATGATGGTCACATTGTAAATGTTGGTTAACACTGATTGTTGGACTGAATATATCTTATTTTAATTTACAATTAGTGTAGATCAGAGTAGTTTAATCCATATAGAGATATATGAGTCTAATCTGTATACAAAGAGATCAACCATAAATAAGATCAATTAAGGTAAACCCAAGTGATGGTCATGTCATCTTGCCTTGGGAAGTAGATGAGACAAGCATATAAGATCATAATTAAATAAAGCAAACAAGTACAAAATCTGAAGGTTAAATGACAAGGTAAGGATTTGATGGCAGAATTTTAAAAACCTGATATGATGACATGTGTGTTAGTAAGCTACAAGAAGATGATCAGAAACAGTTCCTTCCAAAAGAGATTGAAGTTTTCAATTATTTAAAAATAACCTCTGATGTGACTTCTTTTTTCAGTCACTGTTTACCTAACATTTGTTTTTTTATCGTTAAAGTCAACTGCAATATAAACAATTACTTTTATTGGGTTATAATGTGACATCACACATAAGGTTTGATTATTCATGATAACGATACTTAATTCGCTCAAGCAGCCTCGGGTAGGAGACCATGGCTTGAGACAATGTGATGGACACATACACAAAATTCACTCAAACAAAATCTTTCTTTTCATCCAACCGCATATATATTTCTCATCATAAAAATTGTACATTCTTTCATTCATTACCCATAGAATAACATCTGAATCCAATCATACAAAATGAAAATGGCTAGTCAGCTCACTGTGATTATAACACCTACCTTATACCTTTATACACATGTCTATTAGATTTACAGAATCATTTCAATGGGATATAAAACTCACCTTACAGGGGAGGTTTTTGGGAGGGCTCCAACACAGGTATCACATGATTATGAAATGCAGAAATTGACAGTCCAGAGAAAATATCTGAACAGTGTTCTTTTTTTGTGAAACAAGGTATTCTGTAAACATGGTAAACATAGTTATAATAAATTTTAGGAAAAAAGTTCAAAAACAATTCTTTTAAATCTAGATATTAATATTAATCTTTGTTGAACATGTTGAAGGGTGTCAGTGTTTTAACTGAATGGTATTTATTTCCTGAAACTGTGTCCGTTAAAACTTTTGTTCTATGAGACATTATAAGAATAGAGTTTTGCTTCCATCTCTCAAAATTATGTGAATTTTTTTCTTTAAGCATTTTAACCTCAATGTGTCAAACTACACCAGATTTCTTAATTTTTTTTATTGGTCCCATCAGGATAGAAATACAATGTAACAAGGTTTGCCTGTACCATTAAAATGCAGGTCCTCCAAAAAAAAATAATAATAATAACCTTTGAGATAAAGTGGTAACTACATGTACATAACATTCATTTTTTTTTTTCAATTTTATAGAAAAAATCTTAGAGGTTTCTACAAGAATATTATGGATCAATACCAAGGTTTACCCCCCACCCCACCCCCAGCACCTTATCTCTTCCTTACAAGTGCAACCAACAACCTAAGTCTAATTGAGCATATGAAAAACTTTCATAAAATGAACATTCAATTAAAAATAAACATGCTTGGTAGCATTTGATTCAGTATGCTCAATGGTAACTTAAGATCAGGTAAGACCCCCTTATTATACTCCCTTTTTGATGAAACCAATGCCGTTGCAGAAATTCAAGTTTTCAATCTTAACCATTTCAACTAGAGAATATTAATTATTAATACTTTATGCAATTTTCATCTTTAAAAAAACCTATTTTTCAATTTTGCTGCAGTCTCTTCATTTGATGAACATTGAACAATTTACATATCAAGCAATAAGCAAATTATGTTGACATCCTTGAAAATTTTTATCGTTTAATTTACTTTTCCCCATGAGAACTACATATACTGCACTAATCTGCAAATCAGAAGGACCAAGTCCAAAATGATGGTTTGTATACATAGTACAAACTTATGTGAAAATTATTTATATAAATAATCAATAATACTTGCATCTCTTTTACAAAAAGTAAAACAAAAAAGCAATAAAATTTGAATATCAAAATTTTGATTTACAAATAACACATCTGATTTACCATATATGTGTACTACGTAGAGCCACTTCACTTAGCCGTCATTGGACATTTAACTTGGTGTGTCTGAGGCTCAATGAAGGATCTTACACAAAAATCGCTCATTAGTGAAAACAAAATTCAGTTCTTTACTCTACTCATAATATTTGAAACCCTGTTTTTGACTGAACTATATTTTTATAAAATGACGAATACTTTTAGTATTTTGAAACATAGTAACATTTATTAGAGGAACCTTAAATATTGCCCGCTACCAAATTGTGGTCTGCAAGAAACACGTGGAAATTCTCAGATCCTTTGTATAACGTTTAACCTTTTTTAAAATTGATGTGCATTAGATCGCAGGCGTTGTCATACTCAAAATGTATTACTGATACTAGGAGTTATATCGTATTTCTGAGATAAGGCTCATAAATCACAATAAACACAACAAATCGACTTACCAGCTCCTACTTTCACTTTAGCCGAATATCGCATGACAGACCTCAGAAATAAACTACGCTGAGTGATTATAGTTCTTAATTTTCGTGCAATATTTTTCAATATTATATGACATTGTCCTACATTTGTAGGATTAATATGCTTATTTGATAAAAGGTAATTAACAGCCTTACCTGCAAAAGAAATAACAGACGTTAAACTCAGTCGGAACTGCTAAAACTGGGCGCGTATTAATTTATCTGTCCATTGTAAAATCGAAGACGGAGCATTCCCTGATATGACGTAAACATCGATGTTACTTTTAAAATAAACAATATTAAACATTTAGATCGAAACATTCTAATAGCTGGAGATGTTTAACGAAATATCTCTCTAATTGCTTTGTGTAATCGAGGTACTAGAGACATCAGATTACAGAAATAGTCAGTTGGTTTCAATACCGGAATGGCAGCCCCCCGATTTCGCATGGCGGACATGCCTAGTTGATGAAAAACAGACAGTTATGGAAAAAGTACGCACAGTATTGTTAGGAACGAAACAAATAGTTGTACCCATGACGTTCAACTATCTGCACATATACAACAAATGTCATGTTATTGTTTTGTTAGACCTGTAGCTGTGCAGTCCTGCAAGTGTAATATGCACATTATTGCTGCATGACACTGCAAGTGACAATCAAACTGCATACATATCAAGACAGCTTTCCAATGGAAGGTGTCATAGGTCAGTTTTCAAGAGTAAGCAAGAAGTATTTATTAAAATATTGAGATTTTTATTTCGTACGAGTTTCACTTGGATGAACACAAAACCAAACCCTTAAAGCGTTCCTGTGCTGGTGTCGATGGTCTCAGATACGGGGTCATAAGATAAGGTTTACATGCGTAACCGCTGTCACCAAGAACAACCCCATCCTTAATCGAGTGAAACTTCTCTTCTATAGTTTGTCTTATTCCTGACATACGGAATATATGACTGTCATGTGTACTTCCGGGCCATCTAGCTACGATGTTGGTAAATCTGCCTGAAAAATATGTTCTCGTTTTGAAGTAAAATATATCAGGAGTTGGGATTTCAGAATATCGAAGAAAATCTCTCTCTCTCTCTCTCTCTCTCATACCTGTATAATCACAAATCGCCTGTACATTTACTGAGTGGAAGCCTTTCCTATTAACGTACGCTGGTTCATTTTGAGAGGGGGCTTGGATTCGTACATGGGTGCCATCTATGCACCCTATGACACCCGGGAATCCAGCTAAATTGAAGAATTCGTTTTTGATGATGGTAAGTTCGTCATCGGCAGGCCATCTGATAAACCGGTGAGCCAGGGAAACAAGGGCTCTGGAAACTTTACGGACAACTCTCGAAACAGTTGACTTGTTCACTCCAACAGTATCTCCGACGACTTCAAGAAAACTCCCACTAGCGTAATATCGCAAAGAAATGAGGACCTAAAGATTTGAAATAAAGTGGTATATATGTCTTTATGATAATTTTAGTCAGAAAAAAAGTCAAACAATTTATTTTATGGGCTTTTAAATTACCTAGTAAGATGTTATTCTAATGATTCAAAGAAAGAAAACATGCATTGCTATATCCAAGAAAATTTCGAGAGGGGCCTACCTTAAGGGAAAAAAAATAGGAAAAGTCAGTATTATAGGCAAGTTTTTGTTGTGTTTTTACAGACGTATACATGCATGTCATATTAATTTAAAGTGTATTAGAAACGATATGACTATTATTAATATACATGTATTTCACTTTATGTTTTAATTAGTTAAGATAATTTTGAGTTCCTCCGATTTTTTTCTAATGCCATGAACTATACACCAACTTCCCGTGTTCTGGTCCGAATTCTTTTTCAATCCGACATTTCTAACAGCGGAAGAGATTGTGATATGAATTGAAAGAAATAGTAAAATATTAAATTTTAGATTTAAACTTTTTAAAGTCACTTTTGTCGATAACTAAATAAATAACCCGAATAGTTAATATATTAGTTTCGATTTTTAAAAAAACTTAATTTAGGTTCAAAGTTCATAATATACAAACCAAATTCAGTTTCTCTCGATTTACCGGCATTAAATCATGAAATAAAAAAAAAAACGAGTTCATAATTATGTTATAACAATCTGATTAAAATTAGATGTTCCAAATCCGCTACCGCCTCTAGCGGATTCGGAACATCTAATTTTAATTACATGTTGATTGATTTTATAGCAGATTTGATTTAAAAATCCTTCCAAAATATTTATTACTTTAATGCAAATTCACCTGATGAAGAAAAAAAAAATTAATTCAGCAAAAATTTAATTAAATGATAATGAAACATGCAGGATTAATGAGGTTGATTTATTTATTCAATTTACGAAAAATGGCGAAGACCTACAATATTAACAATGAAATCTGATAAAATTACTATTGTAGAATTGCATATTTTTATGTAAACTAAATCTTAAACATGTAATTTTTGGCACTATATATATATATAATCATATGTGGATTTCATACAAATGTAGTACAGTGTACATGCATATATGTTACAGATTTTATAAATGTGGGCCTTCACCATTTTTCATACATTGAATAAATAAATCAACCTCATTAATACGGCATATTTCCATAATGATGGCGAATAAAATCAAGATATTACATAAATTGTCTAATTAATCTTAGAGGAAAGATTTTAAATGATTCAAATACTACAAAACGTGGTCCATCCCGACGACGACTCCTCTAAATGTATCACAAAATGTGTTTTTAAAACAGCCACAGCATTTTTATTTTAAAACGGAATATTTTTACATTCGACTGGCCTTTGATATCCCAGACACAGTCGGTTGGTGTTTTATACATGTACAAGGACATATATAGACCTCCCCCCCCCCAAAAAAAAAAAATGATACTAGCATATAGTTGCGGATCGTCAGTTTCCAAGCACCTGTGACATGCTTACATGGTATGCACAAAGGGGAATAACTCTAATATTTTAGAATCACTCAAGAATTTTGTCGTCACAGTTCACCTGTGTATAATCAAACAAGATTATTCAAATAATATGAGATGTATGTATGTATAATCATGTTCATGTATAATATGTATAATAATTATTAATTATTCTTGTACTATATGGGTAAATATTGTCAGGATCCGCCACCAAGGTGACGCAATATGTGACGTAATCAACTAAAAAAAAACAAGGGAAAGGGGAGGTTGTGGTGTTTGTTGACTGTTTTCGTATGGACAGAACATGACAAAGTGAGTTTTTTTAATCAGTTATATACCTGTAATTCTGTTGATAATGCCTGCGACCTTCTAGTCCTATGGCCGATTATTGGGTCAAGTAAATCCACGATTTGTTTTATTGATTCCTTTCCAAATCGATACCGCCGCCGAATTTCCTCTTCACTCATGTTTTGTACAGAAAAACGTTCTCTAAAAACCCTATCTGCTCTTCTTCTACCAAACTGACCAAACATTACGTTGGCCGCCATTGTTAATGAGCGTTTAAAGAAGCCCTCTTGGCTTCATTAAAATTAGAGAAGTTAATGAAGCTTTAATGCATCGATTCGTTCATTAAAACATTGATACAACGGAATTTAATGACACATTAAAAATGATCAGTTTAATGAAGCTTTAATTATTCATTAAATATTGATACAACCGGATCCAGGTGCCATGGAGGAATGAGCATCCCCTGCCGACCGGTCACACCCGCCGTGTGCTCCTTGTCATGATCGGGAAATAACGGAAAAATCCGTCGACAATTCAGTGTGTAAATAATGGCCTAACAATTAGTATGAAAAACGTCAGTCACCATTTGACTCAATGATAAATTGTATTTGCTGACAAGGTCATTGTATCGACCATAGAACTTACGAAATGATGACTTTAAACGAGACAGCTGATATTCTTGTTTCATCAACTTATTTGTCAATAATTTACCTCGTTTTAGAAATTGTACATACGTAGAGCATGCTTTTGCGTATCGAATCAACTGAGAGATATATACCCCGTATGCAGGTGATGAAGGTATATTGCTGCATAAGTAAGGGAAGTTGACGATTGAAAAGTTAAATTCATCACGTTTATCATAAAGCTTGGTTGTTAGATTACCATTAACGTCTTTTTCAAGTAAAATATCCAAATATGAAACAGACATGTCAGACTCTGTAGTATCTTTAATCTCAAGTTCAGCAGGATATATCGTATCGACATAAGAATGAAAATAGCCATTGTTAATTGACAATACGTCGTCGATATATCTAAATGTCGAGTTGAACGCCACAGCAAGTGTTTTCTTCTTTTCACGTACAAGATTTTGGACAAATTCTGCTTCATATGAATACAAAAAAAGGTCTGCTAACAACGGGGCGCAATTGGTACCCATAGCAATTCCAATAGATTGTTGGAATACCTGGTCTCCAAAAACCACATAGATATTGTCAATCAGAAACTCGAGCATCTTTTTAATGTCAACTTCAGAGTACTTGTGTGTACAATCAGAATGTTTTTTGACAAAATAAAGGATGAATTCCAGTCTTTCTGTAAGCCTCCTTGATATGATGAGGACTAAATGTCTGATCGATTCCCGAAGATAACACCGGTGCAAATCTAATGAAGATGAAAAGGGAACACTGGTATTAAACAATATGTTTGTATGTTGTTTAACGTCCCTCTCGAGAATTTTTCACTCATATGGACACGCCACCACTTGCCGGTGGAGAGCTGCAAATTTTGTCCTATGCTCGGCACTTACGGCCATTGAGCAGTGAGGGATCTTTATCGTGCCAGCACCTACTGCGACACGGGACCTCGGTTTATACGGTCTCATCCGAAGGACCGGTCTCCACGTCCCACAGTGGGATTCAAACCCGCAACGTAAGGATCAACTCCTTACTTCGCGACTCTAGATCAGACGCTCTAACGACTGCGCCACGCGGGCGACTTAAACAATATGAGATTAGTGTATGCAACAGTAGTACAAGAAGCCTGGATGGGTGGGTCAACTGAGTGCACTTTTTTGTCCCCTGTAGGAGATGGGTGGTTCAACACACACACTCTGGAAAAACCCATAAGTCGTGTGCAAAAGGGGGGTACGTTTGATCTACGTTTGTGTGTAAAATCGCTGAGTCAGTAATACATAGGCAATACACACAAAAACTTGGCATCGATTCAAATCACAACTAGCTATGCATTGTGACGTCATGTGTCATTCACACAGAGCAAGCCTCTCTCTATTTTCCGAAAGGAAAAAAACAATAACACAGAAAAAGTTTGTAAGATGATTTATTCAAATTAAAAAATGTACATAATTTTTACTTTTTCTTCTGAAGTTTCAGGGGCTGTTTCTTCTCCTTCTGAGTAGTAGCAGGAAGTTTCCTCTTGTTGTTAACTGGAATCTGCTTTTGATCCTTACTACTCTCTATTTTCTTTTCTAGATTTCCAATCTCATTCATTATCACTCCTCTAAACACACGAATCTCAGTAATCATGTCTTCTTTAAACTCACAAATAGTCTGTTGAAGTATCTCCATTACATTGGTCATTTGATCTAAGATATCACATATCAAACTTCTTTCATTTCCTTCAATACTATCCTGTGTCTCTGGTAAGGTTGCAGGTGAATTCATGGACTTTTCCTCTGCCATATTTCTACGTCTGTCAAGTTCGAAGTGCCCACTAAGACTGATCCTGAAATTTCCGGCTCTGCTTTATATACCCTTTTTCGTGTGCAAAAATAAGTTTGACTTACGTTTTGTACGTACTGTATACGTCTCAATACACAGTCTTGGATCAGCGACCTACCTATGCATTGTGACGTCATACACTGTATAAATACAGCCTTTCTCTGACTTTCAGCTCATTTTGTTGTCAGATCTATCAAGATGAATTTTGATACTGCATTGAAAAGATTGTTACATGCACAACAACTTATGAGATGGAAAAACGGGAGAAAGAATTAGAAAGAATTATTTCTCGACAGAGAACCAGAGAATTAGTTCTCAGGAAAAAAATGCAAGATTAATGGAAAGATTAAAGAGAGCCAAAGCCAACCGAGCTCAACATCTACAAGTTTTAAGGAATGTACCTGAAGAAGAACCTTCTCCGTCTTCATCACCACCTCATTCACCACCCCAGAAGCCAAAGACCATTTCCCAGTATTACCAAGTGAGACTCAATAAAGCTAAGCATTCCAGAAAATTTAAAGCTAAAGAAGATGTCTACAGTGTGAATTTTAAAGAATTTCCAGAGGATGAAAACAGAGGCTTTGTTCGGCGATTATTTAGAGACATCCTACAGAATGTCAAATATCAAATGCAGTGTAACCGTAACGATTATGTACGCTTGAACATTCACCACCCTTCTCTGGATTCCGACATTTGGTACGAGTTTACGCAATGTAAACATTTGAACGAGGACGTCATTTTAAACAAAATGGAAGCCGTGCAACAATCCAAGAAAGATTTTAAACTGCGAGACGGGTCTATGGAATTCGACATGTTTCATGTCAAATATCCAGAAGGCAGTGGTGGACAGAATACCAAGCACCTGATGGTCGACAAGGAGAGTTTTAAAAAGAATAAACGATCCATCGTTCAGATCGACAATCCTTGGGATAAATTTTGTTTAGCTAGAGCCATCGTAGTCACCCGGTTACACAGTCAAAAACCGGAAAATCCAGAGAGTTTAGTTGAATGGGAAAAACGATGGCTACCTATGCGGTAGGGAGATTCATAGTCATTATACCAAAAAATGAAGCTATAGCTCTCATGGAACAAGCCGGCTGTGATATTCATCAGCCTTGTAGACCCGAAGAATGGGGAAAATTACAACAGGTGTTAGCCCCTCGCTATCGACTGAAAATATTTCAGTTCAAATCCACCTCCTCTAAACTCAGTTTGGAGCCCCTGTACAAAGGCTGCGGAGATGGAACTTGTTTAAATGTTTTGTTAGATGACCATCATTACGATGCTATTTTGTCTATGTCAGCTTTGACGGGCAATCAATACTATTGTGATCATTGCGATATGGGGTACAGGAACATCACAGACCATCGTATCAAGTGTCCTTACCGATGTTCATTTTGTTTAACGGACAAACCCTGCCCTCCAGACGGGAGCCACATTCAATGTAGCCAGTGCCAGGGATTTTTTCAGAGCAGAACTTGCTACGAAAACCATTTACGACCTCACAGTAAGAATACGGCAACAACGGTGTGTAGTTTAATGGGACGATGCGAGCATTGTGAGAAATGGATGCCTAAACGATCATTTCGGAGGACAGAAACAATGTAAGATCTGTAAGAAAACTGTAGACACGGATCATCAGTGCTACGTTCAACTCAAACCTGAGAAAAAGAAAGGCAAAGAGACATTACAGTTTTATATTTATTTCGATTTCGGCATCCACGTCCCTAAACTGTGTGTGGCACACCGCGTATGGCAACATTGCGGACACTTACCAATAGAAGATCCCTGTCCTCACTGTCGACACATGGGACCCCGTCAACACGTGTTTAAAGTGCCAGATACCTTAAAACTCCTGATGGACTGGTTATTACAACCCGACACAGGAAATAAGAATTCCGCCTTATTACACGACGAGGCCATCATCATTGCCCACAATTTCAAAGGATATGACAGTAAATTTTAAATTACCTGGTTCATTCCGCCTGCATGAAGCCTACAGTCATCATGAACGGCAGTAAAATCTTATCCATGCAAATCTGCGGATTGAAATTCATCGACTCTTATAATTTTTTACCTTTCGCTCTGTCTGAAATGCCCCCTGCTTTCGGATTCACCGAACTGAAAAAAGGGTATTTCCCTCACTTTTTTAATACAAAACAGAACCAGAATTATGTGGGGCCTTATTCACCGGCAGCTTTCTACAATCCGGACGACATGTCTATAAGTGGATGACAGGCTTTTTACCAATGGTACAAACAACAAGCCGGAAAAGTATTTGATTTTCAGAAGGTATTTTTAGACTATTGTATTTCAGACGTCGATATTTTACGACGATGCTGTGCTCAGTTTAGAGCCACTCTCAAGAGCTTGGTCAATGTAGACCCCTTCCAGGAATCCATCACTTTTGCCAGTGCGGCCAATTTAGCTTACCGTCGAGGATTCATGCCCGAAGATACCATTGCCATCATTCCCAACATGGGGTATCAGCCTCCGCGTCAATATTCCGCCAAAGCCTGTCGGTGGCTAACCTGGATGAGTCACCAGAGCGGATTTAACATGCGACATGCTAGAAACGGAGAAGTCAAGATCGGAAGTTATACTGTAGATGGATACCAGGAAGCTACTCGTACCATCTACGAATTTTACGGATGCTATTGGCACGGATGCCCTACTTGCTATCCGAATTTACAGACCGAAACTCATCCTCACCGGACACAATTTACTTACCAGGAATTACACGAGGAAACTTTAAGGAGGAATACGGTCTTAGAGGAAATGGGGTACTCCTTACATTATCTGGGAACACGATTTCGATCAGCAAGTACAAAGAGAGGTGGCATTACAGAATTATGTACGAGACCTGGACATTCCAGATCCTTTGAACCCCCGAGAAGCTCTGTACGGAGGCCGGACCAATGCTACACTCTTGTATTGTGAGGAGGGGCACATGAGATATGTGGACGTCTGTTCCTTATACCCTTACGTATTAATACACAGACTTTTTCCTTTGGGCCATCCTCAGATCATAACAGACCAATTTCAGGACGTGAGATCTTATTTCGGCCTCATTCACTGTCGGGTCTTACCACCCTGAGGCCTTTATCACCCCGTTTTACCTTATCGCACTGGAGGCAAGTTATTATTTCCATTATATGTCGAACATGTGCGGAACGACGGGACTCTACTTCTAAACATCGATGTCAACACACAGACCAGGAACGCAGTCTTACGGGTACCTGGGTGACTACAGAATTACATAAAGCCTTAGACATGGGATATACCTTAGAGCAGATTTACGAGGTTTGGCATTTTCCAGAAAGCAGTAAAGATTTATTCAGATCTTACATCGATACCTTCTTAAAGATCAAACAGGAAGCTTCTGGATTCCCACCTGATTGTCAGAGGAGCAGAAGATTACATTCGTAAGGTAATAGAAAGAGAAGGGATCAGAATGGACCTGTTAAGTATAGAAAAAAATCCGGTGCGAAGAACGATAGCCAAACTCTTTTTACATTGCTTGTGGGGAAAATTCGCTCAACGCCTGTTATTACCTAAAACTCGATACTTGACCGAAGAAGAGGAATTACAGCAACTCTTACAAGATTCGACCATTGACATCAAAGGGATAGAACTCTTAGAAAATAAAGAGCAGCCAGAATTGGACATGATGCTGGTGAATTATCAAGAGAAACAGGAATTTGTAGAAGAGTGTCCCTTCGGAAACGTGGTACTGGCCTGTTTCACTACCGCTCATGCCCGATTACACCTCTACGAGACTTTACAACCTTTAGGAGATCGGGTTCTTTATTTCGATACGGACAGTATCATATACCAACATAAGGAGGGACAATTTAATCCTACCCTTGGCAACAGTTTAGGAGAATGAACCGATGAATTAGACGGGGACCACATTATTAAATTCATGTCAGGAGGCCCCAAAAATTATGCTTACCTCACAGCCAAGGGAAATTCCGTGTGTAAAGTCAAAGGACTGACTCTTTATTATCGGGCCTCCAATATCGTGTCACCAGAGACAGAAAAAATGCTCAAGAAAGAAATTGATGAAATCCAAGTCTCGTATCCCTACAAAATACAGAGGACTCGTCAACATGAAGTCAAGACAGTACCTTTAGAAAAACAATATAGAATTGTCTATGATAAGAGACAATTGATGGAAGATTATAACACTTTACCTTATGGTTATTAAAACATACTGTATTTCAAAATGTGTTGTTATTGTATGGGGAAACCCCCAAAAATGAAGGGTTATAAAAAGGGGGTAAAAATATTTTAACACTTCAGTCATGGCTAATGATAATAAGGAGCCAGAGGGGCCTCCTGTTTACCCTAACTATGCTCTGCTCTTAAAGAGAGAAGCTACCTTTGAAGATGGATGGCCCGAGTCTTTAAAAGGATTATTACCCAACCTAGCCAAAGCCGGATTTTATTACAGGGGAATGAATGATAAAACAGTTTGTTTTCATTGTGGTTTGCATTTCATCAACTGGGATCCCGAGGACGATCCTTATGTAGAACATGCTTCTTGGAACCCTAATTGTCCTTACATCAATACCTATAAAGGACGAGAGTGGGTGATGAATGCCTATGAAGGACGTGAGTGGGTGATGAATGTATTCATTATCTCTTTAGATCAGCTGGGATACAAACTTTCACCTCAAATTAAACCTCTACTAGACCAAACCTCTACAGAGATCCAGGCAACAGGAAAATGTCACATTTGTTTAGAGGGAGAATTACAAATTGCTTTACTCCCTTGTGGACAGGTATGTTGCTGTTCATTATGTGCTCCTACATTCCGGTATTGCCCCATCTGTCGAGCCGATGTGAAGAGAACTCAACGTAAATTTCTGTGTTGACTATGAATAAAAAGGATTGAAACCATATTTTTCTCTTCATTTATCATCATGCAACCTGACGAGACACTCCCGTCTTTTCAATTGAAACACGAATTTACCATGGTGGTAGCAGGACCTTCTAAATCGGGGAAAACGGAATTTGTCAAGAAATTAGTGGAAAATTTACATTGGATTACCCCCATGCCACAAAAAATTGTCTGGTGTTATCGGGAATGGCAACCTGCTTACACTTCTTTAACAGATCAGTTCTCCTTCTTTCGAAATATTCCAGAAGACGATGAGAAATTAGTGGCCAATTTAACTATTCCTCACTTACTCATTTTTGACGACATGATGGGAGGAAAAGCCATCGATCGTGGATTGGTTTACCCGTAAAGCGCATCATCGGAATACCAGTGTGATTTACATCACTCAGAATTTATTTGATCGGGCACCACAACATCGCACCATTAGTTTGAATGCTCATTATTTAGTGTTGTTTAAAATCCCAGAGACAAATCTCAAATCAGTGTCTTCAGTCGACAGTTAGCCTTACCTCATTTGATGTCAGCCTATCAAGAAGCCACCAGTGTTCCTCACGGCTATCTCCTGGTTGACTTGAGTCCACAGACCCCAGACGAATACAGATTGAGAAGTCGATTGTTTGAATTGTTAACTATACACATGCCACAAGAGTATAAATAAAAATGTACCAACATTAAACTTGTCATTTATCATTATACAGTCGTCATGGGTCGACCTCTCTCAGCCAAGAGTAAATTAGTGAAAACGTTACGACGTTTACAGCGGGAGCGAGATCCTGCCAAGCGAGCCCATTTAATCGAATTAGGGCGTAAAGCCTTATTGAATTGGTTTGCTATGGGAGCTCGAAATTTGATACGTGGGGTCTTCCCTATCAATAAACAGACTCAAAAGTTTATTAATAATCATCGTCAACATTTTAGTATCATAGCCGATAAGTCGGCGAGTGATCAGGACAGAAAAAATGCCATTTTAAAAAACGGAGGAGCCGGATTTCTAGGCGGAGTCATCATTCGTCATTTATTTAAATGGAATGCACCTAAGAAACGACGTGTTCGTCGTTTGAAAAGTGTGGTAGTGCGAGTCGATAATAAGAAACAAAGAGTGTTTCCAGATTGGATGGTCCGAGTAGGAGGAGCAGCTCAAAAGACCAGTAAGAAGAGAAAAACCTCAAAAGAGAAAACCTGCTGCTGCTCAAAGAAAAGCCCCTGGTGGTAGAAAGAAAAAAACTACTCCAAAAACTCCAGCTCAACGAAAAGCCATGCCTGAAAGTTTAAAAAACGAAATCAATCAGTATTATAAGGAACAAAGACAAAAAACTATTGGGGAGTTATTAAAAAAACAAGCTGAAATGAGAATGGATCGTCCTATGGGACCCATAGGCAGTCAAAGAGCTACCGATTTAGAAGTGTTTCCTCAAGTCAATGTGGGAATTCCCTCTCCTAGAATTAAAGTACCCATTCACACTCCTAGAATTAAAGTACCCATTCACACTCCTAAAATAGCACGCTTTCAACCTCTGACCGCTTCTACACCTCAGCTTCCTAAAGGAATGAGATATAAATGCCGATATTGTTCCAAAATCTACGTCACCCAGAAAAATAGAGACAAACACGAGAAGGACAAACACGACATGTATGCTCCTCCTTGAGAGTATAAAAAGGGGGGAAACCTGGGACATGTCCTCATTTTAACCCCATGATGGCTAAGAAGAAGAAGAAAAGAAGGACTTGCTGTTCTACACGATTAAAACCTCATTGGCCTCTTTTAAGAGTGTTATCTGACCCTCACTATTCCTCTCCATTAAAGACGGGTATTTTAAAACATTGTTCTGGAGATTGTATTCTCTCAAAATCTGCGAGATCGTGTACAACCTATTAAAAGGAGTGTTACCTCTTAGTTCGGCTCATAAACGAAAACTAGCTCCTAAGAAACACATCTTCAGGAGACTGGTCAAACCTCAATCCGTTCAGAAACGACGAGCTTTATTACTTCAACAAAAAGAAGGAAACATTTTACCCCTTTTAATCTCAGCAGCACCTTTATTGTTGGATGCCGGTCAATCCGTCTATAAAGTCATCAAGAAGAAAAAAAAATGAGTCGTAAAATGGTGTTAGTTCCTGAAGTCTTATTGAATGATCTCAAGGCAAAATTACCCAAACCTCCGGAATTTCAATCAACCATCAGTTTAGGTCAGGAATGGAGGAGATTACAAGATGTGAAGATTTAACCCCAGAAGAAAAAGTCGCTTTATATGGCCAGGAACTTCATCGATATAGGAATTATTTACAACAAGCTAGACAGGAGCCTATTTCTAAACTGAAAATTCCGGCAGCAGCAGCAGCTCCAGCCCCAGGAGCAGCAGCAGCATTACCAGCAGTCCCAGCTGAGATTGAAGATGAAATCCTTGAAACAGTGAATAAAAACATGAAAAGAAAAGCTGGATTATTATTAAATCATTTAAAGAAAAACCCTAAAGTGTTAACTTGGAATAAAGAAGGTGAAATTAGTTATCGAGGTCAAAAAGTTGCCGATTCTAACATTGTGGATTTAATGGCTGATAATATGAGATCTCATTCTCGTAAAAATCATTCGCTTCCTACAGGATTAGAACAATTTGCTCAAGCTTTAAAAGAGACGCGTACTCCTCTGGAATACGTGAGCAATGGAAACCTTGTAAAAGCCTTGCAGAGACCTGGAAAAATCAGTACTCCTAAAAGTCACGAAATAGACGATAGTGGATTTTCTTCCTTTTTTGACACTCCAGTGAGTAGACCCATAGAAGATCCAGGAACCGTCATTAAAAAATCCATTTCAACCCCTGTAGGGACAAGGGTAGGATCCAGATATAGTCCCTTTAGAGCTAAAAAGAAATTAAAAGCCAAACTCGAAGAAGAAAAGAAATTAGGACAAATTGACGAAAATTGGCTTTCATTGCCTAAAATATGAAAAAGAAACAAGTGGAAGATATTTTAAAAGAGATTTATTATGATCCTAAAAGAGGGTACGGAGGAATACAAGCTTTGTATCGTCAGGTCAAACCTTTAGGAATTTCCCTGAAAAAGATTCGAGAATGGTTAAAAGAGCAAGATACTTATACCTTACATAAACCCATTCAAAGAAAATTCCGGAGAAAACAGACTAGAGTGACAGATATAGATGAACAATGGCAATTAGATTTAGCAGATGTGTCCAGTTTAAAGAAACATAATGATGGATATACTTTTTTATTATGTGCCATTGACGTCTTATCTAAATATGCCTGGGTAGTGCCTTTAAAACAGAAAACAGGAAAAGAAATGATTACAAGAGATTTTTCAACAAGACGGTCGACGTCCCGTCCGCATTCAATCGGATCAAGGAAAAGAATTTACCAATCGAGAATTCTTACAAGCTTTTAAATCCATTCATTTTTTTACCACTCGTAATACGGACACTAAAGCCAGTATCGTGGAACGATTTCAGCGTACACTCAAAGCACGCATGTGGCGTTATTTTACTCGTCATAAAACCAGACGGTATTTAGAAGTTTTACCGGATTTAGTGTATGCTTACAATCATACCTATCATCGGAGTATCAAAAGAGCACCAGTTCAAGTGAATGCTTCTAATGTGTTAAAAGTCTGGAAAACTTTATATGGGAAATCAAATCGAAAACAGTTTCCTAAACCTCAGTTTAAAGAAGGAGAACAGGTACGCATCAGTAAAGCCAAGCGCACATTTGAAAAAGGATATTTACCTAATAGGACCACAGAACTGTTTACCATTTCTAAAAGAGTTCCTGGAAGGTATCCTTACGTGTATAGAGTGCAAGATTATAACGGAGAGGAATTAGACTCATGGACTCAATGCCGTTAAAAATACAGGCTTATTTGCTCTCAATAGAGGAGGAAGTTTAGCTTTTAAAAAGATGAATAAGAAAGGTCAAAAAGGTAAAGGGAGAAGAAAAAGAAGACGGCAGAGAGGCAGAGGAGTTTTGAGAGATTTACTGAAAACGGGAGCTAAACATGCCTTGACTGCTGCTGCTAGAACGGGGTTAGATGTGTTAGAAAATAGAGATCTTTAAAAGACGCTGTCACAACTCACGGAGTACAAGCCCTGAAACAAAGAATGAATCTAGGAGGTAGTAAGAAAAGAAGAAAAAAGACACCTGTGTTAGCCTTAGGAGTTCCTAAGAGAAAAAGAAAAAAATCAAGGAGGCAATATTCCCAAGGAAAAAAAAAAGGGTTTAGATATCTTTGATTGACACTATAAATAGGGGAGTCGAGTGATATTGACCTTCATTTGTGAAAAATCAATCCTAGTAGACACATCATGTTGCAACCAGATTCCTGTGCGTGTGGGATGAACAATTTAGAATTGTTCCAAGTCCCCCCGACTAATATTGCTTTAGAAGACTCCAAATGGGAAGAATATTACCCCATTTCCAGTACTTTAGATTCGGATACGGCTCCTATTGAATTTGAAATTAATGGACAAGGAGATCAATATCTGGATTTATCTCAAACGTATGTTCAAATAGTGTGTAAATTTACCAAAGTTGATGGTACTAATCTCCCCGGTGAATAATATCTTCCATTCCTTATTTACGGAAATCGATCTCAGTGTCAATGGAAAAATAGTGACTCCTGGAACCGATACTTATCCTTACAAAGTTTATCTGGAGAAATTACTTTCTTACAAACTCAGAACTTTAATGACACAGATGAGAGCTTGTAGTCTGTGGGAAAAAGATACAGCAGGACACATGGTCGAAATAGGTACCTTGGAGTGGCTCAAAATAAGACATTTGATGTAACCCCAGGTGTAAATGGTGCTGCTGATACTGTGACCATTAACCAACCTATCATCCCAGAGTTACCGGCCAATTCTAAAAACGAAGGATTTAGAAAACGTCACCAGGCTATAAATGATAGTAAGAAAATAACCTTGTATGATCGTTTACATCTGGATTTATTTCAACAAGACCGATTTCTACCGAATGGAGTAGACGTCCGTTTGAGATTTAATCGAGCTAAACCTCAGTTCTATATGATGATCAAAGCAGGAAGTACGGGAAAAGTCAAAATATTGAACATGATCTTGTGGGTAAGAAAAGTCAAACCCACGGCAGTCATGATGAATGGTATTAATCAAGGTTTGAACACTCACAGAGCTAAATATCCTTTGAGAAGAGTCGAAGTGAAAACCTTTACTATACCCACAGGAACTCAATCTAAAATCACGGATCATCTGTTTCAAGGCCATATGCCTAAACGCATCATTTTAGGCTTTGTGGACAATGCGGCTTTTAACGGAGATAAAACTAAAAATCCGTTTCATTTCCAAAACGTGAGAATTAAGAAATTAGATGTCAGTATTAACGGAGAGACCATGAGTACTCGTTGTTTCGAACCTAATTTCAATGAAGATTTATATCTGAGATCTTATCTGAGTTTATATCAAGCATTGGGAAAATTAGAAGATTGGGCCCCGGACATCACCCTAGAAGAGTATAAAAACGGATACACTCTGTGGGGCTGGGATTTCACCAAAGATCAAGAAGCGCAATCGGATAAATTCCATATCATAGAAACCGGAAATCTGAGAGTAGAAGTTCAATTTACGAACAATACGGTGAACACCTTAAATTGTGTGGTATATGCAGAATTCGATAATCTGTTAGAAATCAACAAACAGAGAGAGTCAGTTTTGATTACTAATGGATACAGGACAGTTAAAAGAAGTCTTATCCAGAAAATTAAAGAGTTTTTTTGGTGGTGTGTACCCTTTAGATTTATTACCGGATCAATTAAGACCTCAAGAAAAAGCCAATGTGGTGAATACGGATCCTCAAGATAAACTGGAGAACATTGAGTATGTTTTTATTTGTCCAGTCCAGTCATCGAATATTTTGATTCTTATGGATTTCCTCCCTTACAAAAAGAAATTCAAGATTTTATCCATCGTCGTGCTCAACAATGGATTTATAATCCGTACCGATATCAAGATTGGAATACAGATGTATGTGGACAATATTGCGTGTATTATTTACATCAAAGACACAAGAAGAGAAAAACCGCAGATGAGTGGTTATTCCCCTTTGACCATAGTACAGCATTACAAAGAGATCATTATGTAGCTCAATGGTTTAAAGACACTTATCATAAAAGACCCACGGGTCATGAACAAACTTGTCAATGTTTCTATCAAAATGTATTGTAACTGTTGTTGTTATTATTGTTATCAATAAAGAATTGGAAAAAAAAAATCTGTTTTTTTTAAATAAAAAATACTACTAAATATAGATAGACAAAAAAGTATAAATACAAAGTGTAAAATGAAAAATATATCAGTTATTGATTTGTCTTAATAATGGGTAACACGTCCAGTAAAGAAAAGAGTAAAATTCAATTTGGAAAGAGAGTTCTAAGAGAGGAAGATGTGGATAGAGGTATACCAATTCAAATACATGAGGATGGGACTATTGAGATCATTTCTCATGAAAAAATATAATCAATTATGTCCAGAAAAGGGTGATCATAATGATGTGAGAGATTACATTGAAACACCCTTGACTGCAGAAGAAGAAGAATATACCCATTTATTACCAAAAAAAGATTATCCTGAAAGACCTTTGACTGCAGAAGAAGCCAAGAAGTGTCAAAAAAGTATTTTGAGAAAAAAAAAGATTGACACAGGGTTCTAAACCAAGAGAAGAATCATTGTAGAATCTGAATAAAAATAATTGAAATATCTTGAATTGTTATCTTTATAAAAAAGTATGTGTCACAAAAAAAAATCATTGTTTCAAACATGAGTCTGACAGAAGGATTAATCATGGAAATCAGAACTCAATTGTTGAAAGACATTAGAACTCATTATGAGAACATACATAAAGAAGATCCAGGCAATCATTATATTGCTAAATTTAAAAAGGAGAGATTTAGAAGAGCTGCTAATTGGATATTTAATTTAACTGGGGGCCATCAGGAGGATATAGATCAAATCATTAGAAGTGATTATCAATACTTGATCTTACAAAAAGAAATGCATCCAGAAACAGGAAAACTTCATCATGTGAGAGGATTCATTCAAATGAAACACTGGACCAATGAGAGAGACATGTACAAAATCATTCATGGGTTAACCTGTTTTGATGTGTCTCACAGCACACCAGAATTAGAAAGAACATTTTATAGGCAAGGTGGCAACTATGAAGAATATGGAACTTTAAAACCTGAAATGAGAAACAAACAATTAATTCCAAGAGATTGTAGATTTACTTGAATAAATCCATTAACATTGAGCTTTTGTGTGTAAGGTTTTTGCCTAGACTGTGAATCACTGCCAAGTATGACGTCATAATATAAGGTTTGTGTATTGACTGACTCAGCATAACGTAAACAAAACGTACACAGTAGTGTCTCAATAAAAACGTAGGTAAAACACATTTTTGCACACCACCCACCTCTTATTCCCCCTGAGGGTATAAATACAAGGTGTGTAGATGATCATGATCAGTTGACCCTTACCATGAGTCAAAGTCAGTTTGGAAAAAAAACAGAGACTATGGATATAGATGAGGAGAAACAACAGTTATTAGAAAAAATAGAGACTATGGATATAGATGAGGAGAAACAACAGTTATTAGAAAAAAGATTGATCATGCCTATGGAAGAAGAACATTCCAGTCCTCAAAGACGAATAGAAGTGAAAACTCTGGAGGAGGATGAAGAACCTATAATGTTTACTTGGGAGAAAATGAGAAGATTCATGACCCAAAGAACCCATTCAGAGATTATCCAGTTGCCATTAACTGGGCATTTGTCATCCATGATGTGAGAGAAGAAGATATAGATATGTTCATGAGCTGT
The DNA here is from genome assembly GCF_033153115.1 of Saccostrea echinata. Lineage (NCBI taxonomy): Eukaryota > Metazoa > Mollusca > Bivalvia > Ostreida > Ostreidae > Saccostrea > Saccostrea echinata. The sequence continues at coordinate 603,033 of NW_026889774.1, read as the reverse complement.
GAAAATGAATTTCAATACCTGATCCTAAAAAAGGAAATTCATCCCTGGACAGGAAAAGTGCATCAAATCAGGGGATTCATTCAATGAAAAAAAACCTGTAGGAGGACTGAATGTGGCTAGAATTCACTGGTATGCAGATTTTTGTATGTCTCACAGTACACCAGAATTAGAAAGAATGTTTTATATGCAAGGTGGCAACTATGAAGAATATGGAATTCTGAAACCTGAGAAGAGAAACAAAGAATTAGAGTCCAGAGATGCATATGGGAAATTGGTGCCTGGAGAGATTACATAGAAAAAAAGAGAGAAATGATTGAGTATACGGAAAATTCAGATTAAAATTTTTTAACAGTTTTGTTATTGTTGTTATTTTTTTTGTTCATGTTATATATAAAAAGGTGTGACATTGAAAAAAAAAATTATTCCAGGTTTTTATGTTATTTCATTTCTTAAAAAAAGATTCATGTTTTTAACATTTCAAAAAATAGTGACCTGGTGTTTATACGTTTCTATAACCTTGATGTTTTTAAAAAGGTATCTTTTCGAATCATTAAAGTGGCCCTTAAAAGGGCCGTACTTTTCTATAACCTTGATGTTTTATAGGTATCTTTTCGTATAGGTATCTTTTCGAATAAGTGGCCCTTAAAAGGGCCGTTTATACGTTTCTATAAGCTTGAATGTTTTAGAGGTATCTTTTCGAATCATTGGAGTGGCCCTTAAAAGGGCCGTTGGTTGATTTTTTTTATCAAGGGTTTACTCCCTGAGAGGCCTGCCTCTACCTCTGCCGCGGAACTCTGTTCTGCCTGAGAGGGGAGGTCGCTGGTTACCGGTCAACGGCTCCAAAAAGTCCGGCCTTCCGGGTGGGGGTAGAGATGACTGTCTTGGAGGAGGTGGTCTCAATCCTCGCCCGCGAGGTGCTGCATATCTCGAACGCCTGCGTCGACAAAGAGGGCAGCATTGGTTCATCTGTACCAGCACAGCTGAACACTCAAAACAAGCCGGTCGACGGCGACACTGGCAGCAGATGTAATTAGACATCCGATCCTCCTCTAAGCAAACTACACAGGAATCCAGCCTGCCTGCCGCTACTTGAATCCCCCATCTAGGAATTAACCCCGTAGTACTCACACCTGGTGACATCTCCGGGGTCGGGGGTGGTGGTGGTGGTCTAGCCAGCTCCGGGGAGGGTGCCCAGTCATCGTTGACGGAAGGGACCAATCCGAATCAACGGATGACGAATCCCCCTGTCCAGCCCAATCGTTGTCAACGGGAGGGGTCCAATCCGAACCTACGGAGGAATCCCACTGTCCAGCAGCTGCTCCCGGGGGATGACTGGGTGACCAGGTAGGAGTAGGTGGTCTTCTTGGAGGGGACGGGCTTCTCGGGGTGTCCTCGAGTAGTTCCGGACTACTCAGAGGGGCCGAATACGAAGCAGATGGTGGTGATTCTGTCCTCCTCCTCCTTCTCCTTGGCTGGTCATCATCATCACTGTTAGACGGCGATCTTCGTCTTCTTCTTCTTTGTCGTTTTCGTCGTCTCCTCCCCCTTATCAGGTCACTGGCTAGGCCCAGGGTAGCTATCGGCCAGCGAGCTAACTCCCTGCTGGTGGCTACGTCTCTCACTATCCAAACATTTTCGATCTCTACCCCTGGTATGATATAGAAATTCTGGACATCGTCCTCAGCCATCGTGGCGTGTCAGGAAAACTGATACTAACGAATGACACTGAGCTCTGGCAAGCTGCCGTATTTATGCTCACAGCACGAGCGTAAAAGAGAGCACCCTAAAGCGAGAGCCCAAAAAAAATCATGGCGACGTCAAATTGTGTTATTTTGCGCTTCATAATCTATACATTGGAGTGAAAAACCTATTATGGGATTAGAAGGAATGGTTTCAAGTGTAAAAATATAGCCAGAGTCGGTTTAGGCATAGACACAAGAAGGCGAAGGTCGGCCATTTTTTTTTTTTTTTTAGAAAATCACTGTATAGACTTGTATAGAGAATATAGGATTTTTTTAAATCGTGACCTTTTCTGACTGGAATTTTTAAATAAATAAAATCAGTTAAGTTGAAAAACAATCTGAATCCACTTTATTTCCAGTGGGAATGTCTAGATGTTTTATAAATAACAATATTGATAAAACACAGCGTCTTATTACAAGACACAGCATTCTATACACATAGGCATGATTTTTTTAGGAATCCTGAAAGATTTTGAGATAAAACAGAATCGGATTAGTTTAAAATCAATTTGTATCTACTTTAATTGAAATGGGAATAGATTTTTTTCTTACTAAACAAAAAAAAATCTCAGCGTCTAAAAAAGGGCACAAGATGGCGTCATATTTGTATAGAAATAATAACAAAGACTTATTGTGTGTTCAATCTTGTTTTTATTTTTTCTTTAATAATTGTTCAAACTGTCGAATTCTCCTCTGAAATCGTAATCGATCTGCTACTATAGCCATCCATGGACTTTTTCGATCTTCGGGTGGTAAATGATAAATTTCATTGAGGCTGGTATCAAAAGTTACACACTTCTTAGCATTTCTGAAATTTCCACATATTTCATCCCGTATTGGATGCATATTTTCTCTACCGCTTCTATTTCCTTCCAGAGTAAAAACACTTTGCTCCCTTTTGGATGACATAGGAAACTGTAAGGTTTTCCTAAATATTCGCTCATTTTCATCCCGTACATTTTTTCTGGTAGAGTCTTTTTGATCCGTTGACAAAGGAAATGTATAATCGCTAGTCTCCCCACTGTGGGACGAATAATAAAGCCAGGCATTGTAACCACAAGTCCTGAGTGTTTTATATGATGGTCGTCGCTCTGTGGAACACTGGTTCTGCTTCTGGGGGTAAAGCTTCTTGATTTTTCTCTATACATCGCATTAAAAAATCATACCCTTCCAACACTAAAGAGTGAGTGTGTTTATGTGTTGACATGATAGTCAATTGTGAAGAAATGACAAGAAATGTTTTCTTATTTATACCCCTGTTCTCCGTTGGAAAAAAAACAAAAACATGTATCTTTACAAACGTACACAGTACGTACACCCATAATGTACTGACTCAGCAAAACGTAGGTAAAACTAGAGAGGATGCTAAGCGCGAGGGTACAAAACGTAAGTCAAACATATTTTTGCACACGAAATCCCAAAAGGGTATATAAAGCAGAGCTGGAAATTTAGGATCATTCTTAGTGGGTACTTCGAACTTGACAGACGTAGAAATATGGCACAGGCGATGATGAATTCCGTGGAAAATCGTAATTATATTCCAGCTAGCAATGAAGGGTTAGGATATGCTCTACCGACAATGCCTGACACGCAGGATCCGATTGGATTTGATCTGGGACTTTATAATATGCCAGAACCCATGACAAAGGAAGATATGGGCATCTTAACCACGACTCTGGATGGCATTGTCAACATGCTAACTCAACTGAAAGAGTACAACACCAGTGAATTTTGTTTGATACGTGGGAAATTGTCCCGATTAGAAGTTAAAGTCGCTAGAATGGAAGAAAAAATGAGAGGAAACTCCTACCAGAAAAATGAAGACACAGGAGCTGCCAAGAAAAGTAAACAGACAGACCCATGTTTTATATGTAAAGAGTCATTGGGCTCCGGACTGTCCCAGAAAAAAACAGAACTTATGCTACAAGTGTGGAAATTTTGGACATTGGGCTCATCAGTGAACGGATGACAGTATGGAATTTGTCAAAGAAGTCGAAAAACTGGAGAAAAAGGCTCAAGAAAACAAGACCACCCATCAGGAACATAAGACCAGTCAACAGGATAAAATTCCAGTTAACAACAAGAGGAAACTTCCTGCTACTACCCAGACGGAGAAGAAACAGCCCCTGAAACTCCAGAAGAAAAAGTAATATTATGTACATTTTTTAATTTGAATAAATCATCTTACAAACTTTTTTTCTGTGTTACTGTTTTTTCCGTTTTCAGAAAATAGAAAGAGGCTTGCTCTGTGTGAATGATACATGACGTCACAATGCATAGCTAGTTGTGATTTGAATCGATGCCAAGTTTTTGTGTGCATTGCCTATGTATTACTGACTCAGCGATTTTACACACAAACGTAGATCAAACGTACCCCCCTTTTGTACACGACTTATGGGTTTTTCCAGGGTGTGTGTGTTGAACCACCCATCTCCTACAGGGGACAAAAAAGTGCACTCAGTTGACCCACCTATCCAGGCTTCTTATACTACTTGCAACCAAGATTAATTCTTTAAAGTCTTTTAAAAATTGATAATAGCCATAAGGAAGTGATATTTTAAATCAAAAATTCTTTCTTTGTTATTATGAGGATTAACAGTTGCAACACTGCATATACAATATAACCCATCAAACGGGGTTATATAATTCTAGCCATTGATTCCAGTATTGAGATAAAAATGAAGACATTTTTGTTTATATTTGTATAAACTATTTGTTTAAAGTGGATAAAATCAATTAATACTTGTATTACTGATATATGTTACATTGATGGAAAAGCTCGCTTCTTATGAAATGGTTTATACAGATTGATTTAAAAACTGGATCTTTTCTAACCAGTTTTGAGTTAATTTAATGTGTAACAGAAAACAGTTTTCATAAGGAATGAAGGAGAAAACTTTCAGTGGATGTAAGTTTTAATTTAGGCAAGATTCTATCTATTATCAGCTGATATTCAGATTTTAGAATTTTTTTTTCAGGTAGACATCAAAAATGTGTCCTTACTTTGCCTTGCCAATCACCAAGTCTTTCCTGGCAAACCCAAGGTTGACAGCAATGTCAGAGGAGAATTTTTTCTTCATGGGCTTGAACAATGCCCCATCCAAGGGCTGCGTAACGTGTGTGGTGTGAGGAGACAATCCATATAACTCTACTACCTCTGCCTTGGCTCGCTGAATTAGCTTAAGAGTGAGGTGGCTCTCATGATTGTCGAGAATCAGGAGAGCAGGGAGCTTACAGGAGTTGGGGAGAAAAAAACAACAAATTGGTGGATTTTTAATTGTTTTTATTAGATTCGGCAATAATGGGTACTCGGAAATAATGGGTACTCGCACGTTAACTGCTAAAATTACATTTGTTAGACCGTATGTTGAATATTTTGCTGGTCAAGTACATTAAATATAGACATAATTTATTCATTTGCAAGATTTCATCAGGTTCGCAGCACTTTTCAAATATCTTCATACTTCTTGAGTTTATGTGTAAAAGCTTGTCATAATTCATTGAGGGTATGCCCTTGCAATGTATCGATTTATTACGACCCTTTTATTACTCTACAATGAATCTGCATACAAATATACGGCAGTATCGCTTGTCTAGGGAATGTACTAGCTGCAGATCTGTAGCTCGCTGGTCTGAAAAAAATTTGGATGGACGACCAGAGAGCTACAGTGCCACCCATTGAACAAACTGTGTATTTATTGCGCACAAAAAGTGCGCTGTTTCTCGATTTATTTCTCCGTATATTTCAAAATATTACTAACCGTATGTTTCTAACGTATTCTTTTCGTTCTTCCACAACAACTGTATTTAAAAATCATGTACGAAGTGCGTTGGACCGAATTGTCTTGCCACCCAAGATGGCAATATAGGTAGGCGAAATTCTCGATGGTCTCAATTTCAGGCCAAGGAGGGCTATTAACAACGGTTTTTGGAAATGTTTTATTGTGGATTTAGTGAAAAAATATGTTAGGAACACACGGTTTGCAATATTTTGAGATGGCAGTTTCAATATACGGAGAAATAAATCGAGAAACAGCGCATTTTTTTGTGCGCAATAAATACACAGTTTTTTCAATGGGTGGCACTGTAGCTCTCTGGTTGTCCATCCAATTTTTTTTCAGACCAGCGAGCTACAGATCTGCAGCTAGGGAATGTACGGGAAGTATATGAATAAAATCATAAAATAGACATCGCATCCAAGTTAATGGCCTTTTTTAAATCTGAAAATAATATTTAATTACAAAGTACATTTTTCATTGTATAAAATATAACTTGATCCGCCTCTCACTGCATTGCGTCAAAGTTTCCGATACGACGTCACATTGACAAGTGCATACGATCAGTGAATTGTTAATATATTGCTGTGATGGATTTAACCAACGACATAAATACATGCAATAGTAAGTATTGATGCAGTTTAAGACTATCCAACATTTTAAAATAGCAAATCATTTCATTTTGTGGTAAGGCCAATTCAACTTAAATGATAGATTGTCATCCCCGCCCACCCCTCAGAAATTGGCCCGCCCCAATTTTTTTTTTATTTTTGCAAGAATTATGTTTTCCGGAAATTTTTCGTGTTCGATTCCGGTATTTATATTTCAAAAAAATATTTCCGGTTTAGAAACGTCAAGAACCGCACGTCAAATAAGAGAAATTGTTTTTATTATTTCTCGTGTTGTGACAGGCGTGAACGAAAGAAGGGGTTGGTATGCTACAAATTTTAGTGATGAAAAAACAATCATCGATTTCTACAATGATTTCGTGAGCGGAAATATCGACAACAGGCCACCCCGACCTAACATTCAGACGGCGAGAATTACTGTCAATGTCGGACACAAAAAAACTGATAAATAAAAAGTAAAAAATAAAATTCTCCCACCCGACCCATATTTTTTGGTGACCTGGATGATAATCTACTAATTAAGTTGAATTGGCCTAGTTTGAAGAGCATGTTATTTTTGTGTGATGTCATAGTAAGCATTTCCCGTATAAATTAGACCCCGCCTCCTTATTGTAGCCTTAAGTGTGCTGCGCCTTGTCACGGTGGGCGTTGGCACGATAGAACCCTTACTGCTCAAAAGCCCCGAGTGCCGACTAAAGGTCTAAATTTGAAGCCCTTCAACGGTATATGGTGACGTCTCTATATGAGTGAAAAATTCTCGAACGGGACGTAAAACAAAATACAATCAGTCAAACAATCAATTTTTTTTTCAATGAAAGAAAAATAAAATAAATAATGTGTCCTTGATCATCTTGAAAATAATCAATCCTAATACTTGAGTTGAAACAGTGAAAAGGGGGATTCCTATTACTCCCCAACCTTGTATTTTTCAAAAAGTACATCGATCATTCAATGAAGTTAACTGCTATTTGCGTACGATGCCTATATACATTTTATTACATTACTGATCAATAACGAAAGGAAGATAAAATTATTTAACTTGATTTTAACTTTTTAATTTTTTTTTTAAATTTTAGTACATTTGTTAAGCTGCAATCTTTTCAACTGTTGGAAAAAACACACATACGCACAAATATTATGTACCCTCATTAAACACATAAAACAGATAAGTTTGCGTTGAATGTAAAATGATAGTTTGTATTTCAAAGAATGTTAAATAATAAGCAGTAAATACAAGTACCTGCGATATAAAAAAATCTAATCTTGAATCTAGATAGGTCCACAGGGAATTTGATGTATCTCTGTGCGAAACTCGCACACAAGGAACACACAGTCGCCTGCGTGGCGCAGTGGTTAAAGCGCCTGGTCTAGAGTTGCGAAGTAAGGAGTTGATCCTTACGTCGCGGGTTCGAATCCCACTGTGGGACGTGGAGACCGGTCCTTCGGATGAGACCGTATAAACCAAGGTCCCGTGTCGCAGTAAGTGCTGGCACGATAAAGATCCCTCACTGCTCAATGGCCGTAAGTCCCGAGCATAGGACAGAATTTGCAGCTCTCCACCGGCAAGTGGTGGCGTCTCCATTTGAGTGAAAAATTCTCGAGAGGGACGTTAAACAACAAACAAACAAGGAACACACACGGCGAGCAGCTCCTCCAGTCGTAGACTGGTGTAAAACGATCCAGTGGCTAGGAACCGTAGGGTTACCAGCACTAGTAAAAGCGGGGCAATGCGGAATTTCTATTTGTTGGTCTTATAACATCATCGTTAAGCATTACCATAAGGATTAGAATGTTTTCAAACCTGAAATGGTATTAAATATGCACTTTATCCGGCTCTAAATCCTCCAATGGGTTACTCCTATCCCTGAAAACACGCGGACGAGGAGCCTTTCTCTTCCCTTGAATGATGTTAAAAATATTCAATCTTGCTGCCGACAATGCCATATTGAAATTGAGAACACAAATAAAGAAGTTGTCTAACTTTCTGAGCTCAAAATTGAGACCACACTAAGGCAGTGTGACTGAGACAGGAATTTTTACAGTACACCTAACTTGAAACTGAGGTAAAAATTGAGATGACCTCCTAAGAAATGGATGGGAAACATTCGATACTTGACAGATGCTTGAGTTTCTGATTGACAATATCTATGTGGTTTTTGGAGACCAGGTCTTCCAACAATCTATAGGAATTCCCATGGGTACTAATTGCGCCCCGTTATTAGCAGACCTCTTTTGTATTCATATGAAGCAGAATTTGTCAAAAATCTTGTACGTGAAAAGGAGAAAACACTTGCTGTGGCCTTCAACTCGACATTTAGATATATCGACGACGTATTGTCAATAAACAATGGCTATTTCCATTCTTATGTCGATACGATATATCCTGCTGAACTTGAAATAAAAGATACCAGAGTCTGACACATCTGTTTCATATTTGGATATTTTACTTGAGAAAGACGTTAATGGTAATCTAACAACCAAGCTTTATGATAAACGTGATGACTAACTTTTCAATCGTCAACTTCCCTTACTTATGCAACAATAAACATGTACCTTCATCACCTGCATACGGGGTATATATCTCTCAGTTGATTCGATACGCAAGAGCATGCTCTACGTATGTACAATTTCTAAAACGAGGTAATTATTGACAAACAAGTTGATGAAACAAGAATATCAGCTGTCTCGTTTAAAGTCATCATTTCGTAAGTTCTATGGTCGATACAATGACCTTGTCAGCAAATATAATTTATCAATGAGTCAAATGCTGACTGACGTTTTTCATACTAATTGTTAGGCCATTATTTACATACTGAATTGTCGACAGATTTTTCCGTTATTTCCCGATAATGACAAGGAGCACACGGCGGGTGTGACCGGTCGGCAGGGGATGCTCACTCCTCCATGGCACCTGATCTCACCTCTGATGTGTGGAGGTCCGTGTTTGCTCTGCTCCTATTTTGTATTGTTTAATGGACTTTTGAGCTTGAATACTGTTCGTTATCTCCATATATTTCATTACATTATTTTAAAATAATTAATATAATAGTAAAATATCATACAAGAAATGTTTTCAAAATATCTAGGGTAAAAATATTTAGGCTCGGCCTCGTTAAATGCTAAAGCAAAGGATATATTTGCCATATTTATACTTTCAGTGTACACAGATTTCCTTACACTGATATTATTGAGGTAACTCTATTTGGATCTTTTTAAATTGGCCTAAGAATGGATCAAAGAGCATACCTGGTGAATTTCTTGTTGGCTCTTGGTAGATTCTCTATTATTAATGGTGTTTTACTTTGTATTTTGATGTTCATTCAGTTTTTTAAGCTTTTCTGTTGATGATCCAGTTTAGTTTTGGATGTTTTCTTGATCATTATTTGTTCAAATACTAACACACATGAATGTTTAGCAGATAATAACAATTATGTTCAGAAAAAATTTCGAATATTATAATACCAAATCCACTTTTCACATTGAATTTTGGAATAATGAAGGGAGGTTTCTAGTCAGCAAATCTGACACATGCTTTAATTGTGATGGGGAGGATATACTTAAGGAAGGGACCCTGTCGAAATGGAAGGAGAGACTGAGAGTAGCATAGGGTTGTCAGAATTAAGTGACTCAGACTTTGACATGTAAATTTTTGTTCGGACTAGTGCAGTTGGTGGATACACTTGCCGAAGGACATGACTGTGTTGGAAAAAATGGTGAAGACTGCAATATTATTTTTTACGAAAACAAAAAATATAAAAAATATAATGTAACTTCTTGCACATGAAAAATTAAATCCACCATTCAGATTTGTCTTCCCAGTGTAAAACAAGTTTAGAAACGAGATATTTGTGAAACATCCCCCCCCCTCCCCCATTATTGGAATTTTTCTAAGTGCTAGGGGCATGACTCTTCTCATAAATTGCTCGATGGTACCCAAAACAGAACTTTACCTAGATATTCTTATGATAAATCTGTATACCAAATTTCATTTCAGAATGTGCAACCTCTGCGAAGAAAATGAACGGAAAATTGGTGGACAGACAGCAGCAAAGCAATATGTTCTCCCTCCTTAAACTTTTTACAATAAGATCAATAGAGCCCGGCCCTTAAATCACAAAGAAAGGCCGCCCTTACTTATAACAATGCACTAAGATCAACTACTGAATACCCAGGAGTAGAGATTTTAAAAGATAAAATGCATTTCACTTTATTATCACAGTGTAAAATTCACTGTTCCAGTTACCGTAAAAACTTTATTTTGGAATTTACCTTTCAATTTCTTATTGTTTGTAATATTTTATTTCTCAACGAATCTAATTGTTTAATTTAATTTACGAGTGACACTTTTCGGACAATTGATCTGTTATTACAAAGAGACAGAGAACTATGTCTCGAGAACTGTTAAACTCGTATAACAACATTGTGTAATCATCTGTTTTTCATGCCCAAACATCAAAGAGTTATAAAGTATATTTAATTACTCAGTGAATCTTTCACTCATTTTACTTAATGTCAACACCTGTCATTTTATGATTTATTTACTCATTATTTACATTATTATAAATAATCATGTATAATTTCAATCATTAGTCTGGAATATACAAAGGCCAGTCTCGGCCACGTCCGACTCGTCAGGACTCTGAGTCCGGAAGCCACTTCGGCCAATCCGATTCGATCACGTTTAATATGTCTGCCTGTTGATTTATGTAAACTGTTGCCATCGTTAAGACTCTTCTAATGAATACGGAATCCTTCATCATTTGTTTTATCTCTGGAATTGCATATTGGTGGAATACGGCACACCTATGCTTCGTTTTTACCTCACGCCACTCAGCACCCCTACCTATACCTCGTGCCCCAAACGCCAACATTCCCTCACCCCGTTCGTTCTGCAAACAACGGATGCAGTTCCAGACGAATTCCTAAGTACCGTCCAAATATACACAGTCACAATTGGTGGATGAATCCTAAGGGTAAAACAACACACGGGGCCGCTGCATATATTTTGCACTGGTCAGGTCCCGAACCTCTACAGCAAGCGAGTTCCCCCAACTGAACCACTCTGCCCAACGTGAACTGTTCGACCAACGTATCAACGATGGACAACACCAGTTCAACATCCATGAACAACACTTTCAGCATTCTCTTGTTAACTATCAGGATAGTTTCAATAACTAGTGTTTATAATTAACAGTGTGTACGTCTACAAGAACATCATAGAACAGAATCCGAAAAATAATTTAAGTGAAATTTCTTTCCAAACACGAGGACGTGTTTTTCTCGGAGCGGTGAGAAAGTATCACAGTGTAAAATTCACTGTTCCAGTAAAAACTTTATTTTGGACTTTACCTTTAAATGTCTTATTTTTGTCATATTTTATGTTCAACGAATCTAATTGTTTAATTTTTGGTCGTTTCTCATCAATTCGTGGTACCAATTGATTCGTGGTACTTTCTTTTTTTTCGCCATTACGCACGCGTGATTTACTTCTCCGAAAATTTATTTTTTAGAAATAGAAAGTTTAGTTCCTGACGAAAACAAAGAGGCTTAACTCATCGAAAATGATAGAATTTTCGGTAAATAATGCAGAAAATATACAAATTACGCATAACGTCACATTTTTGGCTAAATGAGTACAACAAATTAGTTTGATTCCAAAACAATTTCCAGGTGTTGTCTGCATGATTGGCTGTTTATATCAAGTGATATTGCTAGGCATTGAAAAAAGTATGGAAAGTAATGTGGTGGATTTCATTACACATATTGCGCTCCATAGTTCTTAAATAGAATTATCTCCCTTCATAGTAAGTAAACACGTGGAAGCACCACGCTCGGAAAGAGCTAAAGCCACGAACCATCAAATTTGGCCCTGTGTTTTTCACAAAAGTAAAGTTTTGATTCAACAAGAGTCCTATAATTAAATGTTAGAGGACAACATACTTATTTTCCATACGTAACTTATTTTGTTAAATAATGCGCCATTAGGCACGTGCGACGGTTGGAACGTGCGATGGTGTGATAAAAGCGTTAAAAAATGCCGATTTTTCGACAGATTTTTCCAAAGTTAGTTGTGGCCACAGTCAAGAACAACTTTTATACTTACCATAGATATAGATATTGCCGATACAAATCTTTATGCTTATTATCGTTGTTGTTCGTGGGTGTGGCCAATATGAAATTTGATTTTATATTTAAATTTTGATGCATCAAATAATCACTAATTTGTGAATCAATCGTTAACATTTAATTCATACAACAATAAAAAATTATAAATTTCACAAAATACGCGAAAAAAGCAATTTATTGTTCGTTTAAAACGCTTATTGTGGAAAAAAACCCCTCAAGAATAAACATTTTCTAAAATAAATATCTGGCAAAACATTTTTTTTATTGTGAATACATGTAGGTCCATTATATATGACGTTACTAATAATACGTCAGTTATGACGTCATAAAGGCTCTAAACTATTTGGAATGTTGCTGAAAAGTTTTTATGCTCTGGAATGCTGTCATTATTTGTATGATTAAAGCCCAACTGGATGATACCATCAGATTATTAATTATCAGAAATTCACGCCAAATTGTTTTCTTTACTGCCCTTAACACACCCACCCCACCCCCACCCCCACAATACCTGCTATTTTAAAGCTGTTATTAGACCTACAATTTTATATTTAAGCATTTTTTTAAATATATATTTATTTTTATTTATTTATTTTTGATATTCTTGCGACAAGTTTAATAATGTTGTGCGTGTTAACAGACATGACTCAAACTGTAAACAAATTAAAAGAGAATGTAGCAAAGATATCACGCTAGACCTCTGTAAAACAAACGAAATAATAAAAACATAGCTTGCTGTGCAAAGTGAAAATAAAAAAAAAAAAAGGAATTAAAAAACGCATTTGGATAATCATCTACATTTCGGCTAAACAGAATCTAGGTCACGGGCGCGGGTTCATCAAGTGCAAGTGTTTTGACGAAACCCGATATCGATACACACATGCATATATACTATAACTATATTCTTTTGTACCAGCATATATAAGCTATCGATAGAATAACTATATTTTGAAAAATCCTCTGAGATGATTCTTATGCATGTAACACAAAAGGGTGAATTTCCATCCTGCTTCGAAAGCATATATATTTTTCAATATGTCTGCATTTAATAAATTCGAAGAGAGGATATTGATGATGCATGTGTACATATAACACATAAGTGATTTTGTCATCATTTGTGAAACATAATTCAGTTACACCCCAGTGAGCAAAAATGCATAAAAAAATATCAGAGTATGTCTTAGAAATCCAGTATAAAATGTTTATGCATCTTTTACTGTGCTCCAAATATTTTATTGTTACTATCACAATATAAATAATTTATGCTTCTGATCGTCAGATAGTTGGGGGTAGTGGTTTTAAATCTATTTAGACAAAATAAAGAATAGAAATGAATAAAATAAAGTACACTACATATAAATTACTCGTAAGTTTTTTTTATCTGCCACCATTTCTTCATTGCGACTGTAAGTATGCAGTTTTGTTTTATCTTAGAATTCAGCACCATGAAATCTTATAGAGAGAGAGAGATTCCTTAAAATGTTTTTTAAACTCAAAACAATAAACCAAGAATATATTCTTTGAACCGTATGGGCGTAATTTGTTTATAGCTGGTTATTTTATACCCAATGAAGTAGATTTTTTTTTTATAATACATGAAATAATAATATTTTTTAAATCTATTGTCAGCTTATTCTGGTATAGTACACTTGTACCTCCTTCCTCAGTATTAATTAATTATTAGTATCATGATATGTAAAAAGGACTTATCGGGGGGGGGGGGGGTGGTAGATCCAAGACTTCCAGTTGAGGTTGAAAGAAAGGGGGGGGGGTCACAAACTAATGACAGCAAAACTTGCAATTAATGTAATTATTTAAAGTTTAATCCCATAAGCTGTCTTGAATTTAAATTTCTTTATTGTTTATTAATTGAAATCAATCTAGAAATTGAAAATTGCTTTATACTTTCCTACTCCTCTCATTTTTTTTCTCAGCGAGAAGGGGAGGGGTGCCTGGTGCGGCGCCACCACTGTGTACAAAAACTATTTCATAAAGAAAACTGAAAAGAAAATATAGGGACAGCTCTTATTGTTTCTGAGGGTGTTACCTTTTTAAGAAAGATTTTGTTGAATTGAATTCTGAGGGTGTTACCTTTTTAAGCAAGATTTTGTTGAATAAAATCAATCTTGCGCTGATTGCAGGACAATAAGACAAGGATAAATGAACACCTGTACATGTCTTTCACTTATGACTGTGACCCACATCATGGCCGTAGGAACCGGAAGGGGGGTGATAATTTTGCCGATATAAAGATTACTATCATAAACATAGATACTATATGCTTGTGCCCCTCAATAAAAACGTCTGATGCCCTTTTTTTTTTTTTTTTCTTTTTTTTGCTCTTCAGGAAATTTTTGGTAGTGCCTCCTCAACTGTCAACTGAAAATGTATGGCTGAGCCCCCCCCCCCCCCAATGAATTTGCTTCCTACGGGCCTGCACATATCAGCAATATAAATGCAGCTCTACTCTTTTTATAAACCATAAAAACCATTATGTGCAATGAAATCGAAAGTAGGAATTTTACACTATAGTTACGTATGCTAAAAACGAATATTTGCTCAAGTTTAATTATTTTGGACATTTACATGAAAAATAATCATATAATTTTCGCAGATTTCTATCTTTACAAATTCCTTGCAATTAAGATATTTGGGAGAGAAATATTCGAATATTTTGCAAGAGATGGGGGGGGGGGGGGGGTTCTAGCAAATATCGATAAATATAAAATGAACAGGGCTGATTTATTTTCTGCTTTAGCCTTAAATTAGTGATCTTTAACAGGTTTATCTTTCTTAAGAATATTTTTTTTGGAAATGTATTCCATATTATTCCAAAGAAACTCACATTTAGGGCGACAATGTTTTGATGAGTTTTGTTTGCTTAATAAACCATTCTGATAAGTTGCGACACCCCTTTTCAATTAATCTATGTCTCTGTTTCGAAAACGACGTTCAAAATATTGTTACAAATGAAACAAGTCCTTCCAACTTTTTACTTCCTCCCTTTTTCCAAATCATTTAAAACTTTTATATCTTAAAATACTCGCAAGTTAAGGATCTAAGAATTTCGCATTAAAAGTCTATTTCCATTTAAACAATTTTTTTTTTGCAATTACTTCTATCCATTTATTGAATTACATTGTAGTTCTTCAGTTTAGAAACATTCGTTTTAAGATCATTTCAGGTATCTCGTTATTTTTTTTTCTGACTGCCCTCTTCCCCACTTTGAAAAACAAACTTCGTACCTGGACGCGCATTCCAAAGATCAGCTAATATTTGCAGGCGTGTAGGAAAAAGTCCGGAAAACTAAGTTGGACAGGCTATCGTCATTTGAAGCAAGTCGTATGTTTTTTTTTAATGATGTTCAATACTCAATACTTACATGTAATTAGGAGCGATGCATCGCACAAAAATGTGTTCAAGGGATAGAAATACAATGTTCCTTCTTAAAAATTATATTAGCATAGGGACCAGGTAGAGTGAAAACTTTCCGAGACAGTAACACAGATTATTTTTACTGTACATGTATCTATAAATTTCAATCAGTTAAACACGCAGTTGCCATCAAGACTGCGATGTGAAATCAATTTCCAACTGTCCTTAATTGTCTTAAATTAATTATGAAGTTTATTAGTAAGATAATAAATATCTATCCCAATTAATACTAGTTTTAATTCAAAGTCACATATGTAAAATCGCTCAAGGTAATTTTTCCGCCCTACGACGTTACGTTTCAAAAAATGACGTTCTACTAGCATTTTTCTTTTAAAACACCGTCATACTTCAAACTCTCTTTTTCAAAAAATATAATCGATATCGAAAAAAGAAAAACGGCAAAGAAAAGCTAAAAGTCTACACTATCAATTGACAAAACCCCGTTACTTTTTGAGACAGGGCCATTTTTGATGGTTCGTGGCTCTTGCTCTTTCAGTTTTGGAACTTGTATACCAGAAAGTGACCTTTCAAAAGCCTAAGCAGAATATTGCTCAACTTCTGCAAACTTTGTGTCACTCCTGACAAAAGCTAGAACAGAAGAGAGTATTAATAAGAATCAAGAGCACTCTTCATTCATGCAGAAATGTAAGGAATCTGTGAATTCTGTGATAGACAAAATTAACGAATCACGCCAAGCAGCACTTGAAAATGCTTCACGTCGTTCAGGAATCTCCAGATCAACACAATCAAAACACACATATACCTCGTATTCATTATCACAACTTGCTCGCATGCGTGATAAGGCAGAGGCAGCAAAAGTTCGGCTGGACTTTGTACAACAAGAGACATCATTACTGAAACAGAAAGCAGCTATCGCTGAACAGGAAGAAGTCTCTCGAGCTGCATCCTTGAGGAAACAGAAAGAACTCGAAGCTGAATTGAAACTCTTAAACACTAAACAAGAAGTAGCAGCGACAAAAGCAGAAGTACTTGAGAATGAAGATGAGAAACCGATACTGCGAGATTTGGAAAGTTGGAGGCTTTGAGGCCCATTGACCCAATGGAGAGAACCAAACGTTATATAAGTGAACAGTCAGCCATAAATTGTAAGGAGGAAATGAAACCAGCAGCCGAATGTGTACGCGCCAGCCTTTCTTCCTAGCCAACCATGTATTCCTGAAACTACTGTTGAAAATCGACCTTTTCTTCGTAGTCAACCTAATATTCCAGATATTTCAACGAATGGACATGACCAGATAAATTACTTCACTGAGTTTCTCTTGAAGAAAGACTTGTTCATCTCTCGTCTTACTCGATTCAATGACCAGCCACAAACATACATATTCTGGAAGGCGCAATTTCAAGAAATAACGAAAGAATTGGAAACAACAAAAACAGAAAAACTAGATCTTCTCACAAAATGGCTGGGACGAACTTCATCAAAATATGCCACAAGTATCAGGTCAGCAAATGTTTCAAATCCGGCGGAAGCCCTTAAGAGAATCTGGGAACGTCTAGACGAACGATATGGTAGTCCTGAACTGCTAGAATCTGTGTTGATGTCCAAATTATTTTCTTTCCCTAAACTCACTAACAGAGATAATGTGAAATTATATGACTTGCTAGACTTACTTTGTGAGATCGAGTCGCTAATGTCAAGTCCAAAGTACAGAAGTCTGTTCAGCCATTTCAATTCTTCTTCTGGTATAGCGCCCATACTGTGTAAGCTTCCACACAACATTCAGGAGAAATGGACTACTCATGGATACAAGTACAAAAAACAACATGCTGTCATTTTTCCTCCATTCTCATGTTTTGTTTCATTCATGAAGGATATCAAAAAAATGAGAAACGACCCTGGATTCATGTACACCACTGAGAGTGCTACAAATTCTTACACAGTGAAAGAAAAGGTTGGTCAGAGAAACGATCAAGTGAAACAATGGATTGCCACGAAGAAAACTGGAGTGACACAGAATTCAGAAAATGTGAAGTCCACTACGGTGTGTCCCCTTCACAAAGCTAGTCATAGTCTGAATGATTGTCGTGGTTTCAGAGACAAGTCATTTGAGGAACGAAAACGCTTTTTGCGGGAGAACAAAATTTGTTTCAAATGCTGTAATTCTAATGAACAGAAGTCTAAGGAGTGTACAGCTCAGATTCATTGTACTCAGTATGGAAGCCATTCTCAGCACTTCACATCGGAACACCCACAGTCTGTCATGGTGGGGAGAAGACTGGTGATAATTCCACAACATCAGCATGCACCCAGATATGTAGAGATGGATTCTCAGGGAAGTCATGTGCAAAAGTAGTTTTGGTAAACTTGCACAAAACCAACAATCCGAGTAAATCGCTAAAGGCATACGCAATAATAGACTACCAAAGCAATA
Source organism: Saccostrea echinata (assembly GCF_033153115.1). NCBI lineage: Eukaryota > Metazoa > Mollusca > Bivalvia > Ostreida > Ostreidae > Saccostrea > Saccostrea echinata. The sequence goes on along the minus strand of NW_026889774.1, from coordinate 584,935 downwards.
GAACACTGGTAAAGTCAGAAGTCTTCGATCAGCTCGATATTGAAAGTGAAATGACGGACTATCAGTTAACTTCCTGTGCTGGAATTACTGACATGCTAGGCAGACAAGCCCGAAATCTCATAGAATGTAACCACATTCCAGATAGGCCAAATAAAAAAATATGTGTGGTTCCGGTTACCCGACCGTTTTATAGCACCGACTCTAAACTTTTTTCCCCGACAATTTTCAGATTTCCGGAATTTTCCCCGATTTCCGTCATCGGCTCTGATATTAGTTTTGGTTTCATCAATGGCGGCCTCCATGGGAAACAGCGTGTCAACTCCCAGTACAAGTGTATTGTCGCTTACATTTAACAAGTGTCGCCATAAACAAGAGCATAATTGCACCAATACTAAATCTAAAAACTTTTATCGATATTTTTGACGAGCATCACAACTTCGGACTAAAGAATAATGCATTCAAAGTTACAAGTCAGTCGCTCGTGATATCTCCGACACACTGTAGGTGAGGTAGTGTCATTATTCAATGTAAGACAGTTTATTTTTACGTGTGAGGGTGGACTTCAGGAAGAAGAAGAAACTCTTTCCAGTCGTATAAAGAGTGCAGCAGAGAAAGCAGATGTGCAGGCAGTGAATGCTTTCCAAATACTGATGGCAGGTGGCCGAACCTTTCCTCCCAAAAAACTAGCAGGTAGTGTATTTCAAACGAAATGCTGATATCTAAACATCTTTCAAGGTAGGATATATGATAACATACTCAATAAATGTTGTCTGTCCCAGTATCCTATCTATTTCTTCCTATCCCCCTCCTTGAAATGTATTTAAGTACAACTCTGAAGGGAATATATTATCTCTGAATGAATCATGATCATTAATTACAACACTTAGACTTTATATTGTCACCAGAGCTCAGATCTACCAATTCTCAATTTCATTATCTGGCTGGCAGAATAAATTTCCCAGGAAAACAAGTATTAAATAATTTTTATGCAGAAAATAGTGTTTGATATAGAAGGTTTAGCAATATCAATTATCTAAATTGAGGGTAAACTGATGAAAATTAAAAATAGAAAAATTTATCTACTGGTATTTATGGTGTGTATTAAAGAATCTGTCCAGTACCTCTCTTTAAAAAACTATACCCCTAGACCTTGGTTTTACATGAATTATTTTTGCAAGATATCCGACGGGTCATGGTAAGATAAAATTTTACTCTGGAAGTAGTATGAAAATGTATATAATTGTAGCTGTTTAATATAATATGCAACACAGCAGCATTTTTAAAGTTTTCTGGATGTTCTAATAAATATGTTGCTTGAATATACAGGTATGCACCTCATATTTAGAGATTGTACATAATGCATAATTGTATTTTCATTATTTACAAACTATAATTCTGGAGTGAAGGATGGCATATCAAGAAAAGATGAACTTTTTAATGATCTAGTAGACGAGTTCAAGTCCAGAAAACTAGACTTTCCAAAAGCGATACCTGACAGTGAGGGGACCTACTTCATCCAGGTATTTTTCTATGTTAGAAAATGAAATGGTTAAATGTAATATAGAAACTATTACCCTAATAATTATTTAATATTAAAAAGAGAAATAAATGCTCTATGAATGATATGTATATGTACTATAAAAGGATTTAATAGCTGAAAATTCAGTTGCAGATTTTTTTGGAATCCGAAGAATAAATTTACATTGTTGAAACTTTAAAGAATTATTTTCACTGTGGAGAGTAATTCATGAATGTAATTTCATATGAAAAAAATTTTGTTCCGGAATTTCTTCAATAGTTTTTTTTTTTTTTTTTTTTTGTCTTTTTTAAAAATAGTTTCTTGCGTGTAAGTATGAAATAGTTATTAATGCATAAATAATCCTAGAGTGCTCTAATAATATCTGCTTTGTAGTATTTGGTGTTGGACTACTTCAATATGTACCTCTCTTCCATTAAATTGTTTCATTACTTTAATATACATATGAAAATAATTTTCTTCTCTTGTGAACTTGATTTATATTTATTACCACTGCTCTATTAATAGAGATTTTTTTCAATCTTTTACATCGCATCACCTGTGTAGCTGGAAAACATACAAGTATCACTATCCATTGTCCCATATCACTGTCATCAGTCATCTGTCTACAACTCTTCCTATGCTGCTTCAGCTGCTTCAAATAACACCAAACTTGGCCTGAATCGTTAATGGCATTTTTAAATGTGCACCAAGATATTATTTTTTATTCAATAAAAACAAAAGGAGAGTATATATGTAAATGCCAGATGCATTGGTCTTCCTCAGAAAACTCACAAATTTTTGTTTTTATTTCAGGTCATATGTAATGCCTTATGGTATATAACAGACAAACAGACAACTATAAATGATGCAGCACTCAATACAAACATGTTTCACCAGTCCCACCGCCATTTGATCAGTATACAGGTTATAATGATACAAAAAGGAAAAAAGATTAAAAGTCAGCCGATATCAAGTGGCCTTTTGAAATCTCATGCTGAAGCACTTTTCAGTTCACTAGAGAGGCCATTTATGAACTCTTCACCTGCATGGAAGGGAATGGCAAAAAATTAGAACTCTTGGCTGAATGCTTTTTAGGATATAAAAAGTATTTAGATGAAAAAGCCAAGGAATCAGAGGAAAACAGGAATAGTGATCATCCAGTAAGAACAGTAGATAAACACGCCACAGTTGAACACAGAAAAGGAGCACTGTTTGTGAAATCCAAATACTCAATGATTGAAAAAGTAGTTAAAGAGGCAGGTGAGATGAATCCAGTAATATTTGATGAAAGCAAGCATTTGGAGAATCCATTTGAAACCAACTCACAGAGATTCCGTTTCTTTAGTGAACTTCAGTTTTCTTTTCCTATTGATATTATCAGATACTGTCCCGATGGATCAATATTTACAACAGTTTGCTTAGTTCAGGTGGCACCCAACCGAACAGAAGCTCAACTTTTAACACAAGGAGCAAGGATGGTACAAAAATTGAGGCCTCAATTAAAGGAATATCACACAAGAGCACAGAAAAAGGCATTCAAAATGAAATTGAATAACATTGCCAAAATACAACCCAACATTAATTGTTGATTTCATATATAATGAATTAGCACTTGATGGGTCAACTGCTAATCACCCTGATATGCAACAGAGACTCAGATTGATTTTTTTAGGAGAACAAGGACTTATACCAGATTTGCGTCATTTGAACCCAGGTCGTCCCTCTAATAAATTTGACACTTTTTTGAAGTGTTGGGGAAGATGGTGGAAGAAGTCACGGTTGCCGATGATAGGAGACATGGGTTTGCTCATATGGCACAATGGATATCATTATCAGATATGATAAAACAAGCAACAAATAAATGTCCCCCAGACACCTTGATTCCATCAAAAAGTCTTGTGCGACTCCAATTTGCACCTACACACCCATATACCAAAACTGCAATGAACTTCACTTCTCGCCTCAATGTCCAACATAAAATTCAGAGAAGGCAGTTGAGAGTTCAACATCCAGATGACCACTATTGTGCTGTGATTTTAAAATACTTAAAATGCAAATCAGTTGAAATGGAAGACGATGTTATGCTTTTCTTTTGTGACGACAAAGCGAAAGTTCCTGTGGGTAATCCAGGAAGTCCTGTATCAACTGGAGTCAGAGGGAGACAGAGTATTGCCCCTGTGACAACTGAGCTTGTAGCCTTGGATCATGATATGACTTCTGCATCATTGACACCAAGTGTTGCATTGCACTGTTCTATTCATTTGTTCGAGGACAAGTATATATTGCAGTAAATGATTCAGTATTTCAAGCTTCATCTCCATTTAGACACGCAACAATGCTGAAGAAAATTATAGACGGAAAGTATAAAGAGAAGATACCTAGTGTTCTTTTAAAGTATACTGATGGTGGCACGGACCAACGTAACACCTTGGAATCTGTGAAAATAGCAAGTATTTGCCTTTTCAGAGAGTTTGACTTGGACCTGCTCATAACAGCTAGATGTGCACCTGGGCATAGCTACAGGAATCCTGCAGAGCGTGTCATGTATGTACTGAACTATGGTCTCCAGAATTGTGCAACAGAAAGGAAGATTTTGGATGAAAAAACTGAAGACAAGTTAAAGAGAATAAACAGTATGGCAGAGCTAAGGAAGCATCCTGAATTGAGGGGAAAATGGACTGAATCCATCGAACCAGTTCAATCAGTAATAAGAAACCGGTTTCAGAAGCTCTCGTTGAAAGATGAACCGATGACAGGTGTTGATCCAGCTACTGATGAGGAAATAGAAATCCTTAAACGACATGCACGAGAGTTATTTCCTAACCTTGATCTGACAAAGCTGCAAAAAATCCATACAAAGAAATGCAAAGAGTATAACGAATGGAAAGATAAGCACTGTCTAGAAACAATGTACACATTCCAGATCAAGAAATGTTTGGATGAAAATTGTTGCTTGCCTCGGAAATTGGACAGTGAACATTTGAAATGGTTACCAAATCCAATGTTAGATGAAAGTAAGGAACACTTTCAGTCATATGAAGTTCTGAAAGAAGCTGAAACTACAGAAATTGATAGACCTTCTCTAAAGATCCAAAAACAGCCAAAGCAAGGTAGATGTAGTGAAAGAAAAGAACAAGACAGTTGTTAAGCAGCTATGAGTGAAAGACTATTAACAGCAATTGGAACAAATGATACACAGGATACTACTGATAATGAAGAAAACCTAACAAAAACAATTTTTGTTGAAGTTAATCCCCAACTGGCTTTTTCGACTCAAAATGCAAGAGCTATTGCGTCATGTGTTGAATGTTCTAAACCACGTGCTATATATTCTAAGTCAAAGCTAAGCCAGAGACAACAAGTACTTGTAGCATCAAGTCTAAGTGAATTTGAATATACTTGTGGCTCATCTATTTCCACCGACTGTGTCTGAATCAGTTCGGAAAAATGTAACATGCAGACCAAACTTGCAATGTGTGACGCCTGTAGAAATACCGTATTACACATCTGGACTAGGACGAAATGATATCTGTGTTTACTGCGGAATAGAAAATGCCGACATCGATGCTGAACTGAAAAAGAAATTTAAAACGGTTCTGCCATTGTGTGATAGTTGTCAGAAAGACGGAAAAACTCCATTTGTGCAAAGGGCATTTAATTAGGGCCCCACATGAATTTTTTTGTTTTATTAAACATTACCAAGGTGTCACTTCCTCTGAAAGCCCTTTATTAAATAGCAGGGCTCTGGTTATGTCGGTTTTCTAGTTTAATTAATTAAATATATAAATAAAAATTAGTCTGGATAAAATTCATTTATTCGTTTATAAACTTGAATATAAAAATGTTGCACATCAATACAGTGGAAATAGTGATCTGAAACCTTTTTTTGTGCATAAAAATGAAATTGTTTGATACTTAAAATTAAACACGAACAAGGATCAAGTACAATATATAAATATTTTTAGTAATTTTTAATTTAAAAATATTTGTTTCATAGTCAAAACCTAGGGTGCTTCCTATCAATCTTGATTTAGTATTTTTATCTCACCACATATACATGCCACCTGCAAAGCAGTGCTAGGTTGCATTAAGAAAACATTTTGTACAATTATTTAAAAAAAAAAAATCCCTACCTACCTACCCTAATTTTTTTGGAGTGTAACCGGAACCACACATATTTTTTTTATTTGGCCATATCCGAAATGAAATACCCACACCAGACGTAGCGAAATCATATACTCACCTTCAGGACATTGCAGATGACATACCTGAAGTTGATGAAAACATTCCGATTCTCATCTTGATTGGCCGTGATATTCCAGAAGCGCACCACGTAGTAGAACAGCGAACAGGTGCCAGAAACTTACCTTGAGTTGGGTGATAGTAGGCGAATCATGTTTAAACAAGGTTCATCATCCCAAATCTGTTGTAGTGAACAAAATTTACCTGCTACCAAATGGGAGGACAACCATGTCCTAATGACATACACGTAGAAGTCCACAATAAAGATACTGGTCACTATTCTCAAGATTTGGATTCTTCTATTTTCATGAAAAAAAAAGGATGACGATACAGTTGGTCTCTCGGTAGACGATAACAACTTCATCAGAACCATGGATCAAGATGTTCATCTCGGTGTTGAAGGTAATTGGGAAGCTCCATTGCCATTTAGAGAAAAGCGACAACTACCAAACAACAGATTGTACGCACTCAAGCGAGCACAAAATTTGGATATCAGTCTCCGGAAAGACCCAACAAAACAAGAACATTTCATGTCCTTCATGAAAAAGGTATTTGACAACAACCACGCAGAAATCGCACCTCCTCTTAAGGAAAAAGAAGAGTGTTGGTATCTACCCATATTCGGGGTATACCACCCTAAAAAGCCATCGCAAATCAGAGCTGTATTTGACTCCTCTGCCAAGTTTCAGAACATTTCACTAAATAAATGAAGTACTTCTTTCTGGTCCAGATTTGAACAACAAACTTCTAGGTGTACTCTTGCGTTTCCGGAAAGAACCTGTAGCTGTAACAGCAGACATTGAGTCTATGTTTCACTGTTTTTTAGTTGACGAGAGACACAGGAACTTCCTCCGTTTTTTCTGGTACAAAGATAATGACATAAACAATCAGTTGATAGAGTTCCGAATGCGAGTTCACGTTTTTGGAAATTCGCCTTCACCAGCTGTTGCTGTGTATTGCCTCCGGAAGGCTGCCTGTGCCAAAGAGGATAGTTTCGGACCTGATGTGACAGATTTTGTAAGTCGAAACTTTTATGTCGATGACGGGTTGATTTCTCTTCAAACGGCTGATGAAGCGATCGACTTGCTTACACGAGCTGCTCTTATGGTGGGCGGTAATCTGCGTTTACATAAGGTAGCATCAAACGACAAACATGTTATGGATGCGTTTCCACCTGAGGACAGGGAAAAGGACTTCAGTGATATTGATATAAGTGTTGGCGAACTTCCTATGTTAAGGAGCTTAGGGTTGAACTGGGAGCTTAAATCTGACTCATTCACTTGTCGTTTATCAATGGGAGAAAGCCCTTTCAGTAAGCGAGGACTGTTGTTAACAATTAACGGGATATTTGACCCATTGGATTCCTTGCGCCAGTTGTAGTCTCAGGAAAAGTCTTGATGAGAGATTCGTTAAGAGGTTCGTACAATTGGGATGATCCCTTACCTCCTCATCTATTGGACAGATGGTCTAATTGGAAAGACTCTTTGAAATCCCTTGAAGATGTGCATATTCCAAGAACATACGCCCCCATCTCTCTACAAGAGACCTTGTCCACGGAGCTTCATATTTTCTCGGACGCCTCGGAAACGGCCATAGCCTCAGTGGCCTATTTGCTTACAGTTGATGCGTCAAACAACATTCATGTGGGATTTGTTTTGGGAAAGTCTAAGCTCGCACCGATGAAAGGACATTCTGTTCCACGCTTGGAACTCCGTGTAGCAGTGATGTCTGTCCAGATATATGATATTATCAGTGATGAACTTGACATAAGCTTCAACTCTGTGCGTTTTTACACCGACAGTCTCGTTGTTCTAGGTTATATACATAACCAAAGCAGGCGATTCTATAAGTATGTAGAAAACCGGATCGAACGAATCAGGAAGTCTACGACACCTGACCAATGGAATTATGTTCCAACCAAGTCTATTCCAGCAGATTCTGGCACGAGAAATGTGACTGCTGAAGACATTATCAACAACAGGTGGATCTTAGGCCCACCTCAACTCAGAGAACCAATTGAAGATAATCTCAATACAGAATACCATCTCTGTGATCCTGAGAATGACACTGAAATTCGCAAGATTAGAGAGGTTGAAACTCTGAAAACAACTACAGACAACAAAAATGATCAACTTGAGACATTTCACATAAGTCATAGCTAGGCTGGAAAGATTCTCTACTTGGAAAGTATTAGTGAGATCCATAGACCGATCGAGAACACTATCTCGAAAGTATCACTCTTCTAAGGACCTTGCAGTCTCAAACTACTTCGCTTTCTTCTGAAGACCTCATCATACGTATGGTCCAGCAGGAGGTTTTTGCGCAGGAGATTATGTGCTTGCAATCGCAAAAGCCATTGCCCAGAAGTAGTAGCCTCATCTCTTTAAATCCAGTTATTGATGAAAACGGTTTGCTACATGTGGGAGGTAGATTGAAGAGAGGATAATTGAGTATCAACGAGAGACACCCACTTATCATTCCGAAGAATCATCATGCAACTGTCTTACTAATACGTCATTTTCATGAATTGGTAAAGCATCAAGGGAGACATTTCACAGCTGGGGCACTGCAATCAGCAGGACTCTGGATTATAGGAGCGAAGCGCTAATTATCTTCACAGCTACACAAGTGTGTACATAAAGTGCCGTCGACTACGTGGAAAATACCAGAGTCAACTGATGTCTGACTTACCAGCAGACCGAATACAACCATGCCCTCCTTTCACTTACATTGGGTTAGATACTTTTGGGCCATGGACAATTTCAACTCGCAAAACTAGAGATGGAGTGTCGAACAGCAAGCGATGGGCCGTACTTTTCACTTGCTTATACACCAGAGCCATTCATATAGAAGTGATTGAAGAACTTTCGTCCTCTTCTTTCATCAACTGCATGCGAAGATTTATTGCTCTCAGAGGAAATGTAAAAGAAATCCGATCTGATCGTGGATCAAATTTTGTTGGAGCAATTGATGATCTAGACGTCAGTGCCATAAATGTGGAAGACAAGCCTGTTCAGGAATTTCTATCAGATCAGAAGGTGACTTGGATCTTCAATCCCCCACATGGGTGGAGTGTGGGAACGCATGATTGGGATTGCCCGGAGGATACTCGACTCAATGCTCATGGACTTGCATCTCTCAGTTGATTCGATACGCAAGAGCATGCTCTACGTATGTACAATTTCTAAAACGAGGTAAATTATCCACAAATAAGTTGATGAAACAAGAATATCAGCTGTCTCGTTTAAAGTCATCATTTCGTAAGTTCTATGGTCGATACAATGACCTTATCAGCAAATACAATTTATCATTGAGTCAAATGCTGACTGACGTTTTTCACACTAATTGTTAGGCCATTATTTACACACTGAATTGTCGACGGATTTTTCCGTTATTTCCTGATCATGACAAGGAGCACATGGCGGGTGTGACCGGTCGGCAGGGGATGCTCACTCCTCCATGGCACCTGATCCCAGCTCTGATGTTTGGAGGTCCGTGTTTGCTCTGCTCCTATTTTGTATTGATTAATGGACTTTTGAGCTTGAATACTGTTCGTTATCTCCATATATTTCATTCAAAACATCTTACTCATGATTTATTGACAACTCTTATGGCCGAAGTATGTGCCATCGTTAATTCCAGGCCAATCGTCCCAGTGTCGTCCGATTCAGAAGCCCCTATGATTCTCAGCCCAAACATGTTGCTGACTCAGAAAACTTACAACATTCCGACGAATTTTGGACCATTCAGCATTGAGGATATGTATAAATCACAGTGGCGCTGTGTTCAACATCTGGCTAATATTTCCTGGGAGCGCTGGAAAAAGGAATACCTACAAACACTTCAAATTAGGCTTAATAGGCAAAATATCTTACCTGATCTCTGTGTTGGAGATGTGGTTCTCGTGAAAGACTCAAGCACTGCAAGATGTGAGTGGCCGATTGGAATCGTAACTAATGCAATCAAAAGTGCTGACGACAAAGTGCGTAAAGTGGAAGTGAGAATAATGAAGGACGGCAGATCCACGACTTACGCAAGGCCAAAATCAGAACTTGTTCTTCTGATTCATGAGGACTGAGACTTAACCTTTCTAAACAATTGCAATGAAACTGTATCATATGATATACATGTCTCAAAAATTTGTTTATTACTTTATTACAAGTAGAAACCTGTGAATTATCCATTTCATATTTTATATATATTAGTGATATTTTCAATATCAGGTGGGGAGTGTGGTGGATTTCATTACACATATTGCGCTCCATAGTTCTCAAATAGAATTATCTCCCTTCATAGTAAGTAAACACGTGGAAGCACCACGCTCGGAAATTTCAGTTTTGGAACTTGTATGCCACAACAATGTATGTATTTATAAATTTACTGATATTATAATATTGTTTAAGTAACATGAATATTATTACAGCAAGTTTTTCTTGTGAAGAATTGCATACAGATGATTTACGGTCGCTGATGTTGTCAACATGTTACTATTCACCCGAGCTATTTTTGGTTTTATTTTTTAGGATGTAGCTCTGTAGTTAACATGCTTCTTATCATGTCTTATATTTGTATATCATAATGTCATTTTTGTAAAAGAATTATTCATATTGAGTAATTTTCCTATTCCCGTGATTTTCAAGATTTTCTTACTATGGAACGCCGTTTGTGTCAAAACTTTTTTGCATGTATAAATTTAACTTAGTGTTTTTATCGATAGAAAACAACCATTTGAATGTGACTTTCTTTATTTTGTAGCTTTTTACCTGATTTATTCAATAAATGTTGAATGAACTGGTTGAGACTTTCTGTGCCCGAGACAGAACAAGTAACCATTGTTATAAATCAGTATTTTTTTTATCATAATAGGCAGTCAAATTACGAGTGCTTTCAAAAATTATAAGACATTTGTCCTAGGAATTCAAATACTGCACACCTATACTTCGTTTTTACCTCACGGCCACCCAGCGCCTCTACCTATACCTTGTACCCATTACGCCAACATTCCCTCACCCCGTTCGTTCTGCAAACAACAGATGCAGTTCCAGACGAATTCCTAAGTACTGTCCAAATCTACACGGTCACATGATAGTCAATAGAGCTCTGCCGTACCACCTGAGGGAATGAATTTCACAATATTGGAAGAAGCACCTCTTCTTTATTATAACTATCCATTTAAAAATATCTGCTAAATACCCATGGGCAGAAAAGAACATTAATGATTAACATTAATGAATTTTCATATATAATCGACAGCTTTAACGCCAGTACCACAGACCCAGGGACCATGAATTTCACAATTATATAAGAAGAGACACCCTTGCTCTTTAAAACCATGTTCTTTGCTAAATATGCGAGAAAGAGAAGCTGTACAAGGACTTTATGCATTTTCATTATTTGATCAATTATCGATAGCTTGAGACAGTGTATTGTATTTGTTTACCAAAAAATTATTTGGGAACATAGGAAATAAATTCGTTATCCAGGGCCTTCGGTCTCAGGGTGTATGGAATAAAACCCGGTGTAAATCCCCAAACACCCTTGATTGATCCTGGAAAACTTAAAATGTCAAGTGAGATGGACATATTCAGGCTTGTTTCAATTTAACAGGCAATTGATTGAAAAACAATGTGATAGATAATGAGCATTACACATCTATAAAATGGTATGGATATTGAAAGCTTAAAAAATAAAATGATAATTGTGTGGAAAATTGCTCAGTTGACAGTAAGAAGCAGAGGCCTTTTTGTGAAAAAAAGTAATGTGTTACTACGTGAAAGAAATCGAACATTTTATTCTCTTTTAGTTACATCGTCTCACACTCCTAAAATCTTGTGTACGCAAGATTCATCGTCACAACAGTATATTTCTCCACTTGAAGCAAGTTGCTTCATAAGTAAACAGTCTTGTCTCTGTAAATAAAAACAGTAATGGTAAGTAATACTCCATTTGAAGTAATAAAAATTCCTTTGATACGATATATAAAACAAATTTCTTGAAGAACGGATTTCAATGAAACTTGCCTCAGCACAGTGAGTAGAAAATGGGTATCCTGGGAACGAACGCACTAAGCAGCTTTGTGTCGCCTTGCAAACGTAAGACCAAACGCAGTTAAGATTTCTGTCGCAGGAAGGACAACGGGTACCTAGGTTTAAAACAAGATGTCTTTGTGAATCATTGATGCCCCAGTATTGCAGCTCATGGCCTAGGTCAGTGTTTTCAAAATTACGTCAACTCCAAGGTAAAGGTCTTGAAATAAACAACGATGGTATCAAAATTGTGCTCTCGTGACATGGAATATAAGTGTGAAATAGGAAAGTCCTAGCAAAAACCGGGGTTTTTTTTCAACATTTTTCAAAATAGGTCAAACTAAATGGTGAAAGTCATGAGACAAAAAATGTTGTCCATGGTATCAACTCGCAAAAAGGTCTCACAAAAAATATACATTTTCATGTTTCAGGGTTCTCCATCATATCAAATTTAACTGAAGCGCAAGACTTACGCGAAGTGCAAATATTCGCGGTGATTTCGGAATCCTGAAATAAATTGAAAACACATAGCCCATATAAAACAATAGTTTAATACAAAAAATGACATTAAATATGTGGCAAAATGATTGATAAATTCAGTAAAAACAATTAATTGAAAATTTGGATGTTTCCAAAATATATGCATACTGTGAAAACGGACACCCCCCTTTAAACACATACGTACTTTAGCTGCAGATCTTTAGCTCTCTGGTTGAAAACATTCAGATAGACAAACCAGAGAGCTACAGATCCAAGCGTTGTAAAAGCCTTCGATTTCTCTACGCCTAAAGAATTGGATTTATTCATTAAACATATTTTACCCCAACTCTGTTTACTTTGTTTACCTTTTAATGGTTCCAGAGGCCATCCTTCGCCTTGGAATGTCATCGTTTTAAAAAATTCGCCTTCTGACAGCCATGTATACCTATTGGCGAGATCTCGGTATTTTGTCATGTGATAAAGGGGCATAACTCTAACTCGCGTTTCACGTGTTTACCTTCACAACAATCGGCAATCGATTCGATTTTCTTTTATTTATTTTTTTCAAAATTTAATGATTATAGAACAATAAATAATTACATTGTAATACCTTTTGGTTGCATCCAGATCTGTACATTTCAACAGATTTAATAGTCTGGAGAAGCTTGTACTTTTTGGGATTGTGGAAATGCAAAATGGTTCCCATAAGAAATCCTAGGACTGGTACAAGTGAACCAACATAACCTTAGTCATCTCTGTAATATTTTAAGTACTGAGGTATAGGACATACATAAATTGTATAATGCTCCACAAGTATAAAAAGTCAGAGAGGAATAGAAATATGAAAATACCATATTTTCTATATTATAAAAATATACTTTTTATCTTTATGTACAAATTATGATCACAATTTAATGCTGTTGTAAAAAAAAAAAAGCCAAAGTATGCAAAATTTTAACTCTCAAACCTGCAAGTAATAGAGCAACAGGTCCTAAGTTTTACTTCAATGTCCCAAATTAACAAGTTAATTACAAGGGTCAAGTATTAAACAAAAAATCCTGTTATCATTAATTTGCTGATAAACCTTTCTTTCACATGCGTATTTTTTGTAGTATAATTTAGGTATTAGTACATACCGTACCCTCTTTATTTTTGGTCTATGCAACATGTTCAAATTATTAACTTACATGTCAGCATTTTTGTTCCAACAACATGACAATGATCCTTGCAAAAGTCCTGTCAAAAGGGGCATACTATGACTTGCTTCTCGCATAACTCCTTGCCATTGAAACTCCTGTAAAGACTTTACACTTGATGGGATCTTGAGGGATGGAATGTTAACATCTTTCACCGCCTTCTTAATCATGTGCCTTAGAACATTCATTAATGCATCCCTTACGCGATTGCTTTTGTTTATCAAAATTCTCAAGACATAGTCATAGTGTGAATCTTTGGTGTACCTGCACACTTTATCTTTGAACCCCTCTTTCTTAAAAGTTTTTAAATTTAATAGATTTTACTAGGGTAGAAGTCGCACAGACTGGGGTAGAAGTCAGGCATTTTCTTTTCTCAGGAGTAAAGCTGAATTTTCTTTCTACATTTAATTCTTCTGGTTTAATGGAAGTAGAGTTCTTCTTTATGTCATGTAGACTCATTAGGGGCCGCCAGGGAAACCCAAAAAACTTTCAACCCGGAACATAAACTTAATCGCCGAAATATGGCTGAAATATTGCCGACTTGGCGTTAAACAATAACAATCAATCAATCAATCTTTATGTCATGTTTACAAATTTTAAGTGTCAATGATGCACAGTCATTACACATAAACTTTTGTGACGGTGTTAAAGGAAGAGCGATTTTTTGGTCTAGTGTCATTGAGCTTGATTAAGGGTATGGACAGTTTTGAAATTGATTTTCTTTAAAAAACCTTTCTTCTTAGTTTGAAATGGTTGCTCACAATTTAAGCACTTGTTTGGATCCATGACGGCATGCTCGTTCAATTATTGTGCATTACGTCATAGTTGTATGTCTATCACATGAACAGCATCCGTATCTTATGTAAAAAGACGGTGTGTACATTTTCAGATTAGCATATAAAACTATACAAATGACAGAAAGTATGCGTGATTAAACGCCTGTGTCGTCGATTAATGTCTAAACTAAATAAGTGAACTCGTAAAAATAGTATTCAGTGTTTATTTGTTAAGATAGAGACCGAAATCGAATCAATTGCCGATTGTTGTGAAGGTAAACACGTGAAACGCGAGTTATGCCCCTTTATCACGTAACAAAATACCGAGATCTCGCCAATAGGTATAAATGGCTGTCAGAAGGCGATTTTTTTTTTTAAACGATGCCATTTCAAGGCGAAGGATGGCCGTCTGGAACCATTGAAAGGTAAACAAAGTAACCAGAGTTGGGGTTAAATATATGTTTAATTAATAAATCCAATTCTTTAGGCGGTTGAATGCTTAATAAAGTCAGATATAATGTCCGAAGCGAGCGACAAAAAAAAAACAAAAAAAAAAAACAGAAGTCTCTGATGAGACTGTAGCTCTACTGTTGTGTACGTATAACAAAGTAGCACTTGGATTTGAAACTTTGCAACATGCAACAATAAATAGAATTATGTATCTTAATGTAGTCTACTTCTGTGCCAAGTAATATTGAAATCAAACAAAAACTGTAGGAGGAATAGCGTTTTGAAAGTATTTCACAGAAATTTCTATTTTAAGTAACCATGACAAAACCATTCACTGAAATCAAAAACCGAAGTGCATATTATGTATCGTAGTGTATTCCAATCGTGTGCCAAATTAGATTGAAATCAGACCAAAACTGTAGGAGGAGTAATGTTTTAAAGGAATTTCACAGAAATTTCTATTTTTAGTAACCATGGCAACACCATTAATCGAAATCAAAAACCGATGCACTAAAATATGTATCATTGTACAGTCTACTTGTGTGCTACGTTATCCTGAAATCAGACTTAAATTGTAGAAGTAGCGTTTTAAAGGAATTTCACAGAAATTTCTATTTTTAGAAACCATGGCAACACCGTTCATCGAAATCAAAAATCGATTCACTAAATTATGTATCTTAGTGTAGTCTACTTATGTGCCAAGTTATATTGAAATCAGACTTAAACTGTAGGAGGAGTAGCGTTTTAAAGGAATTTCACAGAAATTTCTATTTTTAGTAACCATGGCAACACTGTGCATCGAAATCAAAAACCGATGCACCAAATTATGTATCTTAGTGTAGTTTACTTGACTGTGTACCAAGTTATATTGAAATCAAACTAAACCTGTAGGAGGATAGATCATGGTGGAAAAAATGATTTGATGAAGCACGCATCGAAAGTAGACCATCAAAACAGTAGAAAATCTCAAAACAACACTCGGCTTATACAAAATTTCATGACTTCAGCTGACGAAGGTAAAACTTTAGGTCTTTCTTAATTTAAAATTGCAAATTATACTATAAAATAGTAAAAAAAAAAAAGATTTGAAGTTAAAATATATATATGTTATATATCACTGTGAAGCAAAATTTTTAAAATATCTTTAGAAAAAAATTATTCACTGCTACTAAAGTATATAATTAGTACTAGTATAGTAATAGTATGTGAAATAAATAAAAATATATTTTGTGCACAATTATGTTCACAAATAAATCTACTGTAAAATTTATGCATTTTAATATTTTAATTTTCAGATGTCATGCGTGCAGAAGTTTTATTTTCCAACTTTGTGACAGAGCACATCCCTTTCCTGGTTGCAAATTGCTTTACTAAACTCTGCAAGGCCATGTTTACAGACAGCAAAATTGCCTCCAAGTTTGCATGCGGAAGGACCAAGACAACACAGATTGTCAAACATTCCCTTGCCCCATCCCTGCATCAAGAAGTTGTCAAACAGTTGCAATCCAACCCCTTCTCATTAGCCATAGATCAGAGTAATGACAAAAACTGTGACAAGTCCTTGGCCATCCTTGAGAGATACTTCACCGACAGGTCCAAATGCCATGCCTGTCTGCAACATTGGCACTGCAGCAAACATCTTTGACCAACTGCAGCAGGTGTTTATTGACAACATCCAGTGGTCCAACCTGATCTCCTTTATTTCAGACAATTGCTGTGTTATGACTGGCAAGAACAACTCAGTGGTCACCAGAATCAAAGAGAAGGCCCCAGCTGTGTTCGACTTTGGATGTGTGTGCCACCTAGCTAACCTATGTGCAGCTGCTGGTGTGAAGGCCCTTGCCCTCCTTATTGAGGACTTGCTGGTGGAAGTCTTCTTCCATTTTTACCACAGTTCAAACACAAAGGAGCGATACAAGGAGTTCCTAGATTTTACTGACACAGAGCCCATGAAAATCTTAAAGCACTGCAGCACTAGATGGCTCAGCTTGGAGAAGTGTGTTGACCGTCTGCTACTCCACTGGCCGGCCCTTTAAAGTTATTTCAACTCTCATGAAGATGTTGAAAAGCCAGGACGAGTGAAGCGTTGTGCCTCATATCTCAGCAACCATGAAATGCACCTACACTTTAACTTCCTCAGCTTCATCCTTCAGCCCCTGAACAATTTTAACACCATGTTTCGGGCAGATGAGTCCAGGATTGGCTCCCTGAAGGATGAACTTAACATTCAATTGAGGACGTTCATGGGTAAATTCATTAATGCCAAAGTCATTCAATCTGCTGAGGACTTAACAGCTGTTCCTTTCCAAGACTTTGACTGTAAACTTCAAGACAACATTATTGCCATTGGGGTGACAACCAGAGCTTACCTTGTAGACCATGCTGATGAAATCCAGACATCAACTTTTTCCAGATTTTTTATGTCTGTTAGGAAGTTCTATAAGGCAGTGACTTCAAAGATGCTGGCAAATTTCCCCTTTAAGGGCCCTGTGGTTTCTAGCCTGAAGTTGCTTAATCCTTCAATCAGAGGAGACTTACCACCATCTATCTTGACAGACCAGCTGACCAGAAGATTTCCTTCATGGTGCCTCAAGACCAGTGGGTGCAATTAGAGGAAGTTCCTGGACTACCAGACCACTCCTGCCATGGACCTCCCCAGTTTCTCAGAGAATACTGATGTATTCTGGGGCAATTAGATTTGAGGAACAAAATCACCGACACCCCCAGGTTTGAGGAACAAAATCACCGACACCCCCAGGTTTCTACTGATGTCAAGGATAGTGAGGGCACTGATGACAATTCCTAATTCTAATGCTGAGTGTAAGAGGATTTTTTCAATGCTAAAAAAGATCCAAACAGACACTAGATCTAACCTTGACAATTCCACACTATGTGCACTACTGACTGTGAAAGTTAATAATACTCAGGAATGCCATACCCTCAGACTTTCAAAGGACCTCCTCAAAACAGCAAAGAAGGCCTGTGTTGGTTATAACAAGAACTGTCCATTCTCATCTTAATTACTTTAATGAAAAAAATGTGTCTGTGATGTATCATGTATGTCTTAAGTAGATTCACAAAAATGTCCAATTTACCAACAGTAGCTAAATTCATATAACTTGCTTTAGGTTATTTGTAAATAAAATTTAATTTTGTCATTTTTTTCATTCATGTAATAAAATGTATATGTACATCTTATTGCTTAGGGCAAGGATGGGTTATGTTGATTTCTGTATTAAATAATTGTTGATTTAAAAATGATTTTTTTAAAATTTCAAATTGTGTTTCTGTTGAAATTGATAGAGAAGAAAACACTTTAAGAGGTAAAGATAATATGTGCAACAATGAATTAGATTGGTATTTTAAAAAAAGACAAATATTAAGTTTCACGACAAAATGCGTCGAATTTAGAACTTTGAAAAATGTCGTTACGCGCAATCTCCCCCAAGGAATTTTTCAAAAGTTAGCATATATGTAAATTATACACCAGTGTTCATTATGAAGGGCAGAGAAAATTCTGGTAGGTCACACACGCTTATAGTGTATCTATATATTTGTTAGTCTGAAGACTGAAGTATCTTAAAACTTATCATTTAAAAAAAATATTTTAGCAGTTTAGAGTCAAAAAGTTATATTTTGGTGAATTTATTGCTAATTTTCAATATTACAAAAATACATGATTAGTAACAATAGACATGTTTTGACTCGTAGTGCCAACGCAATTATCTGTAGAGCTATTAATTGAAAGCATGGATTAATTGATATTTAAAATTTTATTTGTAATTACCTTGAAGTGTGAAAAAAACCCGACTTGTCTCTTTTCATTCATGTGTCCAGCGAGGACTAGAAGATAATTGATTGTGCAAGTGAAACAATGGAACCTAATCAGAGTAATTTAACAGTTAACCCGTAGAAACTGAAAGATTGTACATAACTTTGAGGTTCATTTGATTTATATATGTTTATGGTACTGACCACGACGACCTTACTGTGGTGCTAACATTTTAACTGTGGCGAAACTATGGCGCTGATTTTTTTTAAAATGTGGCTCTAAAGAATTTACTGAGGAGGGGCCGCCACATTAAAAGCCTATGGAGAACCCTGCTCATTTAATATTAAATCCCTAGCACCAACTGTTCAAAAGTTTTGTATAGGGTTAAAAAAATTAGATTTTCCTGACAGACTGCCCAAGAATCCCCGATTATTGGGTAATAAGAGCAAGTAATATTGGATATATAGAATGTTTTAATTTAAGGAATAACTGTCTAATTTTTTGGATTCATGATGTGATCAATCGAGTGGCTTGCGTGATAATTTGCATAAACGCCGAAAAATGGGCTCTAAAACCTTAGGGGTAAGGATTGACCTCAAAAAGTTTATGTTTGTGGGGTATTAGTATCCGTATCAATCAATATCCACAGTCATTGCAGTATTTCATTAGTCATTTCGGTGCATTCTACTTACATTTCGGCAGAAACCCGACATTTCGGCGTTTCGTGTCACCCTTTTGGCGTTTATGCATAAAATTATCACGCAAGCCAATCGATTGATCATCGTTATGAATCCAAAAAATCTGACAGTTATTCCTTATATTTACATGCTTCTGATTCTGCAAATTCCCGTGCTAATAGCCCCGCGTCTGTCTCTATTTGTCCCGCCCCGCACGTGATTTTTTTTAACCGCGCCTATCGATGAACCAGTAGATTTATGTAGAAATAAAGTATTTTTACAATTTGTAATTTAATCTCGTACAAAGACATTGGAAACGTAAATATTTGCATGTTAATCTCGTGTCATTAAGGTTTATATTAACCAAATTTGAACTAAATGTAGGATTTCATCAGCTCATATGATTACTTCAAGCAAAATGTCACTTTTTCAGTGTGGTCATCGTCGCAAACCACGGTCAAAATGTACGATCCTCCCATTCTGGAGAGCTTTATGCTAACCGTGGCTTGAGACGATGCAGTGTAGTTAAATATAGTTATTTTTCAAATCTCTATAAAGTAAGTTGTTTCTATTTAAACTGAAAATTAAATATGTTATTCTGAAGAAAGAAATAGGCTCGAATATTTAACAGAGGGTGTTTAGATAGTTCTAATTTGTAAACATCAACGTTCAGTAATAGCAACAATTATAAGCTAATTCAACTCTAGAAGTACCTTCCTAAAACCAAGAACATGCTATAAAAGTAGTGACACCCTCTAAAACCTCCTCCGTATTTATAACTACATGTAGTAAACACTTTTAAGCTATGCTGGTTTTTATTTAATTATGCAAAATTACATTAAGTTACAACAATGATTCAGGTTGAATGCATATGGTATGGATGATATTTTGTTCAAAATGGAATGTTTTAAATGAGGCCTTAATATATAAAACAGTTTGCCAGTAAGGTTGTCATGGCTGTAACATCTTTACCTGTAAGTGTTGTATTTTGGACTGTTTGTTTGGTTGTTGTTGAAGCTTGTCCTGTTGTTGTGGAGACCGTTGTGGTTGGCTTGACAGTTGATCTATTGTTAGTATATGGTGGATGACTTTGAGCAGTAGTATGATGATTGAGGTGTGGTACGCGACGCACTCCCGCTGAAGCTAAGGTAGTTTAAACCCATAAAAAGAGCGACGTATTTGCAACATTTAATTACCGATGTTAATTGCCATCTGATTTCAATTTAAGAAATTCTTATTGTATGCGTGAACTTACTTTCCATTACGAAAACGAGATACTTCTTGCAAAGTCGATCACAGTAGCCGATACGCTCTTTCATTCTTCTCACTGTGTTCGATTAATGAATAGTTAAGAATTTATGGAAGGTAGTATTTTTATAATCAAAGTATTTTAATTTTGCAGACTGATTTAGTAAAGAAATAATGAAGACTTTACTATTTGGGATCCACCACATTCCACCATCAAAAGCTTCCAGTGAGTCAGAAATAAAACCTATTGCATGAAACAAAAGTGCATTATGCAAGAATATATTCCTTATATCAACATAATATTACACTTTGATAATGATCAATGGTCAATATGAATCAATGTATGTGTTGCTAGTAACGAATTCTGCAATTATCATGATAAGGTCATGAGTGTAAGGTCACTTGTTTACCATAAGGCATTCTGTTCTGAATACAAATATTTACTATAGATTCATCTGTAAACTAACATCATCATCTGATCCAGACAGTCAAAATAAATAAGTACATCCTCATGACTCATGACATAGTAGTGGTGATGGAGAATGAAAACTGATATCACGATTTTTTCCGTCTAACCATCCGTCTGTATGCCCGTGTGCAAGGTTAAGCTTATCCTTTCAAGCAATTTTTGGCTTATCTCAATGAGTATCGAAGTTTAACTTCCACATGTATTGTACTTAGGGACTACTTTATGCAAGCTTGGATTTGCCAACTCTAGTTTGAGCACACTTAAGGACCCTCTCTACACTAGAGGAAAAGATTTTTTGGACATTGAGAAAATTATAGTGTGTACAGATGTAAATATTGAATTAATTTACAATTTTCACCATAGGGTACCTTGCATTTACCCCCAGGAAAAATGTTCAATGACAATGACATACTGATGTACAGAAATCAGGTGTTGACTTAAGTGGGCAAAATACCTGAAAATAAAGGTTTCAACCCATTCATTTTGGTCTATTCAAATGTTATGAATGCTTTATTTGATCACAATTGAAGTCATAATCTGCACATTTCAATTAATTTAATTCCTGATCAGAGGAGAGATTACTCTATCTAAAATAACTGAAAATCAGAACTCTTTATTGTGCAGTGTATAGAGGGCTCTTAAAGCTTCACTGTAAAAAAAAAAGTTTGCATATTTTATTCTGCGAATAATTTTTTAATGATTCATTGATTGTATCTTGTTTTACGTCCCATTCGAGAATTTTTCACTCATATAAAACGTCACCATATGCCGGTGAAGGACTTCAATTTTAGACCTTTACTCGGCACTCAAGGCCACTGAGCACTAAGGGTTCTTTATCGTGCAAACGCCTACCATGACACGTAGCCTCGATTTATCAGGTCTCATCCGAAGGACCCGCAACTTTCACTTCAAAGTGCCGAGCGCTTGGCGTAGGTGAACAATTTTTTAAGCTTTTCCCCAAAAAATCGTAATGTTCAAGTCATGATCCAAGAGTATCCTGTCTCTGTTTAAAGAATATTCAAAACATGCCCTTTAGTATCTAATCAGATTCTACGAGGTCGAAAAGTGTAATTATTCCAATGTAAATTTGCAATTCTCAAGCTATGTATGTTTTCCATTTTTTACATCACAGTTTATTGAAATATACTCCTATCGATATATTTTGCCGAATTGTGGTAACAAAGAAGTTACCTTTATAAACAGCATTACACACATTTGTAATATATCTAATATTAATTTTTAAACAATGCACATTCTAATGTTGAATGTCTGATTCCACCATTCACTTACAGGGGGCTATAGTTCAAACTACATTGTATGTTTAGAGAAAAATGTGTGGTTGAATTTCATTTATTTTACAAATAAGGCGAGATTTTGTATATTAGAACAAGATTTCAAAGTTTGGCCTTATGTTTTGTACCATAAGTTCCTAGTACCTAAAAATAAATTATAATTTATTTATTTAGACCAAATACAATACAAAATTCTAAAGCGACTCTTAGAATGTTTCCTCAGAATGAGAATTTTTAAAAAATGAATACATTACATTCACAACTTTTCCGTATTTTTCAAGATTATATATTTACCTTGAATACAGCATGGCTTACTCGGGGCATTGATGTGTGCCACAATATACTCATAAAGTGTTTGTAAAGCTTTGAATAAAAAAAAATCATAAGATTTTAATATACTGATGTTCATATTTAAAATATACTGCTATGGACATAATTGACTGCTATGGATATAATTGAATCGAAGAAGGGTCCTATAAAGAATTATACACACCATTGTCATGGTGGGCTGTATGCCACATGGTTATTAATGTGCTCATATCTAAATGGGAAAAAAGGATTAATAGGTTTAACTAGTTTATTTATCTTTATTGAAGAAATCAATGGTTTGGTACTCTTTACCCGTTCAATCTGATCAAGATCATACATACGTAAACACTCTGCGTAAGCACGTGCGCCTGAAACCATATTCAGCAGATCTATAGGTATGAAAAATATAAATGGGAAAGTACATGTAGTACCGCCATATGAAAAATCATCTTTTTGCAGAATGATTTGTTGGAATCATTTTTCACTTGTAGCATTGTAACTGTACAAACCTTGAACAACATTTCCTCCCGACATGTTTATTGCTACTCCTGCAAAAGATATGAACATACGTTAAAGCTGAAAAACTAAACATGTATATGGCGCAAGAGAACTGTCTGCTGTAGAATTCAGAGTTCAACATTTATTGTATTATTAAGTGACAGTTTAATACCATGCATTTATATTCAAGATTATCACCAGAATCGGGACCGTAGGAGGAAGCAATTGGTTTCGAGGAGGAAATGGGGGATTGAGCGTATTCCAAACTGTAATTCCTTGCCAATAAAACCCCACAAAAATTAGCAGACCTGTTTACTCTTACGATTTCGCCGTATTTTGTACGGATTTTGAGTCCAAATTACGTCTCACGGTTTGCTATAATGAAAATACGGAAATCGGGAAATCCTTTCATTTGTATTTTAGCAGCTAGTTTTTGTTATGATGTCTCAGTTTGACGCTTTTTAATCGCTAAAAAAGAGAACGATTTCAAACACTTAAGTGATGTCGGGTTGCCAAAACGCTGTGGTTTAAAATAAAAGAAACCCCTCGAAAGAAAGCAAGGTATTATGTTTTTCTTTGTTATTAAACCATGTTTATTTTTGGTAATCAGAAATGAAGTTGTTCTCTAGTAATATATGTACAATCGATGAAAAGTGAAATCTTACGGGGAAATGCCAAATCTCACTGACAAATCTAATAAAAATACTGAGAGACAACAATATGGGTAAACAGGTCTGAATTAGTTCAGCAACCCCCCCCCCCCGAATTTTTTTTTTAATATGGTAACGTTAGACATTTTCCAAGTCTAAGGGCAATGACTTTTAAATTTAGTGAAAATGGGTCAATTGGCATGATCTGTATATCATGATCGCTGTAAGTTACATGCCAAAAATCAACTCAATATCTACAAACGCAATTAAAAAGGTCTTCAAAATAGTGACAAATTCGAAATTTATAAAGTCGAAGGACAAAATCTTTTGTAAAAATTAATATATCAACCAACATGAAACTCGAACTTGATATGAATGCCAAGTCGCTTTTCTAACTTCTCCTGTAGAAAGTTTATGTGTTGAAGTAAATGAACCACTTCTGGACCTATTTGTAAGAAGAATTAAACTCGTCTTACAAACCATTGTTAAATTGAAAAACAAATACTCATGTCCGATAGCTCTAGTTCTGCTTTTGTGTTTTTCACCCGCAGTATGAAAATTTAAATGCTAAATATAAAACAAAATGTATAAAACCTAGTGATTTAATAATATCTAGTCTACAAAACAGAGGGATTCCGGCTTGCAAGTATAGTTATCTTTATTATAAAACAAACGACTTACTCTGAAATACCGCTATGGAAATTAATTAAACCAGTTGTAAAGACAGTTTAACTGAATTTTGAAAATCAAAAACAAAATAACCTTGTCTAAAAGAAATTGACCGAAATAAAACATTCGAGATCTTTCACAATACAGATGGTTCAGAATACAAAAAAATATGTAGTTGCAACGGCTGCCTTGGTTCAAAATGTGTTCTCTACAAGGATGAATCAAAAAATTTTAATGCAAAAACAAAGGCTATTAATTAATACACTTGCAACCTTTTCACAATATTTTCGGACTTGCTCTCTTGCTAACAATCCAAAAGCAGTATGAACATTGTCCACTCATATTTTTTGGATAATTCAGCTCTTTCATCTCACTCGAAAATGAAAAAAAGACCTGCTGAATTCAAAGTACAGTCATGTATCCCTAGCATCACGAAAGCTTATAGTGTTCTAAAACACTTCAGTATTGCACACTTCAAAGTTCTTGATACTGATTTGAAAGATTTAAAAAAATATATATATATATAATTTTTCTAAAACAGTTTGAATTGCCCAAATTTTACAGGTTTGAGGGGTCGTCATTTCGTGCATTCACTCATTTATACATATGGAAAGATGACTCTTAAAACCCTAATTATCAATTCTTTGAGGATGTGAATTCGTGCAAGGTACCTACGAATTCCACAAATATTGAGTCACCACGAAATCTATGGTTCCCCAGTATATGATATCACAATAAAACTAAACTGTTTTCAAAAATATAATGAATATCCTACACAACCAAAATTCTTAATTTGTGTCTCCTCCTGGTTAAGGCGTTTAGACTTGAGAGTTGGACGGGTATTAAAAAATACATCTTCAAACAATTGGACATATAGTGAAAAAAACTGATAAATAAATAAAGAAATAACCTTTTACAAAAATTGTAAAATCAGCGAGCCTTGGGTCCAGCGTTCAGGCCCAAGGCATGAAAATATATTACTCTTTCAATGCATTGTTTAATCATGGACATATAGCAGATAATAATAAAAAAAATTAGCCCTCTACCAAAATTTAAAACATCACGATTTCCTCTCGCACATGGATCAGATCTTAGGTGAAGTTTAGTCATATATTGAGAGTATATCGTTGAAAATCTCCTACAGTACACTATATCTAACTATCATATCTAGTAGGCAAATTGTCTACATGATTTAAACTTCAATGGCAAGTCCTCATAAAAAATCATAACATTTAAGTCGCTCCGGATGATGCCCAAGGTTGGAGCTAACTTTGTCATACATTGAGATTTATTGTATTTTTCGGAACCTCTGAACCTCTAGGGAACAAGCTACATGAAAATAATGATTATAGAGTCGTTATCGTACTATAAAATTTTTATCACCTGGGGACAGATTTCCAGGTGGTCATAACAGGAAAACTCGTGACCGTCAATACCTACATGTATAAGCCTCTTTGTTTAATTTAGAATCAAATTTATTTTTTTGTAAAATTGTGAACAATCTCACTAAGTAAATGAACTACAACTAGTGTTAAAATGAAAGGACATACCTAAACAACAGAGAATTAAAATGATCTTCGGCGACATTTTGTCCTAAGTCCACGAAAAAGAAAGGGACGATTAGATAGATAAGGAAATCGCAATAGATTTGGCATAGTTCTTAAATTCTCCCTACATCAGTCTTGAAATTAACCTTTGGGATCTTTTTATGCCCCCGGATCGAAAGATCCCCGGGGTATATTGTTTTTGTCCTGTTTGTCTGTTTATCTGTTTGTCCGTTTGTCTGTCTGTCTGTTGTCAACTTTAACCTTGCCCATAACTTTTGATTGGTTGGAGCTATGACTTTCATATTTCACATGTGTATTCCTTGTGACAAGACCTTTCTTTGGGTACCATCATAATGGACTTTTTGACCTTGACCTTGGAGTTTGACCCACTTTTGCAAAATTTTATGAGACTTTAACCTTGGCCATAACTTCTGAACAGTTAGTGCTTGGGGTTTCAAACTTCACATGTGTATTCCTTGTGACAAGGCCTTCCTTTGGATACCAACAACTTTGACCTTTTGACCTTGACCTTGGAGTTTGACCTACTTTTGAAAAACTTTAACCTTGGCCATAACTTTTGAATGGTTGGAGCTAGGGCTTTCATACTTCACATGTGTAATCCTTGCGACAAGACCTTCCTTTGGAAACAAACCACCACTTTGACCTTGACCTAGGAGTTTGACCTACTTTTGAAAAACGTTAACCTTGGCCATAACTTTTGAATGGTTGATGCTAGGGCTTTCATACTTCACATATGTAATCCTTGTGACAAGACCTTCCTTTGGATACCAACCACTTTGACCCTTTGACCTTGACCTAGGAGTTTGACCTACTTTTGAAAAACTTAACCTTGGCCATGACTTTTGAATGGTTGGTGCTAGGGCTTTCATACTTCACATATGTGATCCTTTTGACAAGATCTTCCTTTGGATACCAACCACTTTCACCTTGACCTTGACTTTTATTTAAAAAACTTTAACCTTCGCCATAACTTTTGAACAGTTGTATCTAGGTCTTTCAAATTTCACAGGTGTATTCCTCGAGACAAGACCTTTCTTTGGGTATAAACATTTTTTATCTTTTGCCCTGGATTTTGACTTGCATTTGAAGAAACTTTAACCTTCGCCATAAGCTGCCATACGGGGGCATCAGTGTTTCACAAACACATCTTGTTCTTGTTATATAATACACTGCCTTTAATGCAATAAAGATAAAGAATGGTCAAATTGGCCAGTGAACTGTTTTGTGCAATACTTTTCCTGTTAATTGGTTACCTTCAGATTACAACAGTTTACTGTAACGTTGATTTGAGGTGTTTGTTTGTTTAACGTCCTTTCGAGAAGTTGTTAAACATAATTTAAGACGCCAACGCTTGCCGGTGGGGGTAGGAAATTTCGCTTGTACTCGGCACTTGCGGCCTTTGAGTAGTGAGGAATCTTTTTCGTGCCAGCATCTACTGTGCACGGGACCTCGGTCTATACGGTCTCATCCGAAAGACCGATCTCCATGTGTCACAGTTGGATTCGAACCCTCGATGTAAGGATATCAACTCCTTACTCCGCGGCTCTAGAGCAAATTATTTAATCATTGATCATTGCGCCACGCGGGCTAGATTTGAGGTGACGTGGGCCATTCAGGAAACATCATTATTATTAGGTCACATGAGTCACTCAGGTGACCTATTGCTAACCGTTTTTGTCGTGCGACGTCCGTCGTCCGTCTTGCGTTAACATTTAAACATTTTCAGCTTCTTCTCTGAAACCGCTCAACCAATTTTGGCATATAGCATCTATGGGTGAAGGGGGACAAAATTTTGAATTTCATGGTCCCTGCCCCCCTTGGGCCTGAGGGGTGGGGCTAAAACCACCAAAATTAATGCAATCTTTAAAAATCTTCTTCTTTACTCCTGGATATCAAGCAGTCAAACTGTTGGCATGATTGTAATAAGCATTGAGCCCTCTACCAAAATTTTGAATGTCATGGCCCCAGGGTCAGGGGTTCTGGTGCTAGGGTGGGGCTATATAGATTATATAGTGAATGTGCATTATTTCTTTGAAAATCTTCTCTGTTCCTGGTTATTAGATAAACTAAGTACATAGATATGTTTAGCAAGACTGCCTTTTCCAAAATTGTGAATTTCATGGTCCCAGGGTCAGGGGTTGTGGTGTTAGGGCGGGGCTCTATTGATTATATAGTGAAAAATGCATTAATTCTTTGAAAATCTTCTTCTCTGCTTCTTGGTGTTAAATAATCTAACTAAGCACATAGTTATGATGAGCATGGCTGCCTCTTCCAAAATTTTGAATTTCATGGTCCCAGGGTCAGGGGTTCTGGTGTTAGGGCGAGGCTCTATTGATTATATAGTGGAAAATGGATTAATTCTTTGAAAATCTTTTCTGCTCCTGGGTATTAAATAAGCTAACTAGTACATAGTTATGATGAGCATGGCTGCCTCTTCC
This sequence comes from Saccostrea echinata, assembly GCF_033153115.1. Taxonomy (NCBI): domain Eukaryota; kingdom Metazoa; phylum Mollusca; class Bivalvia; order Ostreida; family Ostreidae; genus Saccostrea; species Saccostrea echinata. The sequence continues at coordinate 556,656 of NW_026889774.1, read as the reverse complement.
AAAATTGTGAATTTCATGGCCCCTGGGTCAGGGGTTCTGGTGTTAGGGCGGGGCTCTATTGATTATATAGTGAAAATGCATTAATTCCTTGAAAATTTTCTTCTCTGCTCCTGGGTATTAGACAAACTAACTAACTAAGTACATAGTTATGATGAGCAAGAGTCCCTCCTCAGAATTGTGAATTTCATGGCCCCTGGATTAGGGGTTCTGGTGTTACGGCGGGGCTCTGATGAATATATAGTGAAAATGCATTAATTCTTTGAAAATCTTCTTCTCTGCTCCCGGGTATTATTTAAACAAAGGAACGGTTTTGATAAGCAAGAATACCTCTTCCAAAATTGTGAAATTCATGTCCCCAGGGTCAGGGGTTCTGGTGAAGGGGGGGGGGGTCCATTGATTATACAGTGAAAATTCATAATTTCTTTCAAAATATTTTTTCTGCTACTGGTTATAAAGCAAAGAAACAAGTGTATAGTTATGATGAGCAAGGATGCTTTTACAATACTTTTAAAACTTGTGGTCCCAAGGGTTCTGTTGTGTCTGTGAGGGGGGGGGGGAGCTCTATTGATAATATAGTGAAAATGGGTGAATTCTTTGAAAATCTTCAACTACATGTAATTGCATAGTTATGATGATGAGGGTACCTCTTCCAAATTTGTAAATTTTATGACCCTGGGTCATGGGTTCTGGTGTTAGGGTAGGGCTGTGTTAAATAGTGAAAATTCATTATTTCTTTGAAGATCTTCTCTGTTCCTTGCATATTGGAGGCAAACAGAGTAAAAAGTTTTAATAAGCAAGGGTATTTTTACCAGAATTTTGAAAATTCAGTTAAGGTGTTTGGCTTCTGACAACTAAAATAATTAAAAATTTAATTTTTCTTTTTTAATTGTAAGAATAAACATAATTAATTATTTTAAGCCAAAAAATGCATATGTATATGATTTGGTTTACAAGCTATAGGCGTTTATGCCAAAGGGAGGTAAATCTCTCATTTTAGTAAAGAAAAAGACCAAAAATGCGTCCAACGTATTTAATATTCCCTTTAACCTAAAAAATATTTTCAAATCATTTTGACTTTTTGTTATCTTTTAAAAGTAGTCATAAGGAAAATAAATATTGATGAAATAATGATGGTAATCAACCGAAGATAAAATTAATTCTTTAAAAAAATGCACACACCCCTGTGCAAAAATTCGCTTATTTTTCATTTTGGGGGCTTGTAAAATAAGCTTGGAAAATGAATTAGAAATAATTAAAAAGTTAATTTTTTTCTAGTTAATTATTTCTTAGTTGTAGTGCTTTCAAACAATGTAAAATATTGTATATCTACATGAGTTACTTTAAAAGATATTTTCATTTGAATTTCCTCTGACCGAATTTTCCTCAAATTTTGAACAGAGGAAATTCGGATTGATTATATTTGCTTCCTACATTATTTAGCCTGTTATTTTTGATGAATTTTCCATTTGCATGAATGTATGATTGTATTAAAACTCATTCTTTCTCTTAAAAAAAGGACATTAAAATATATTAGTGAACGACTATATTTGATATTGAGGGGGAAAGAGGGGGGAGGGGGGGGGGGTATCGAGTCAGATTATTTTCGTGCCCTCTCAAGACAGAATATTTATTTGCAAGAAGACTGGATACAGATTATTAAATTTCATTCTTGGAAAAATTCTGAAAACTCTACTTCTTTGGGTTTTAATCTTTCATATTACAAAGCTGGTCTCACAGTATATAAACTTCCCAGATTAACAAAACTTAAATCTACAGTATGTAATGATGCTTTCACACAAGTTTCATCTTCTCTTGCCCAGTGGTTCTTGAGAAATTTTTTTAAAGATGCTACCAAATTCTTAATTATCTTCCCTTGAAAGAGGGCGTGGCACTCCTGTGAACAAACTTAAATCCCCTTACCCCAAGGATGCTTTGTGGCAAGTTTGGTTGAAATTGGTCCAGTGGTTCTTGAGAAGAAATCAAAAATGTGAAAAGTTTACAGACATTGTGATAGTTATCGGTATTTCAAATTGTTACCGGTACATGTAACATACAAAAAGAATCTGGGGGGATAAGACGAGCCATGTGCCCATGCCTATTTTTTGGCTATGCAAGAACATTTATTGGAAAAAATCTCTCAATTGTTCAAGTTTACTTAAGCATTTTAATGTTTACCGTAGTTTTCAAAATGATATTTATATTCTAAACAAGCTAAACAGTTGACTTCCATTTACTGTCACAAATGTCTAACATGGGTAAGGACTTCTATTAATTAATCTGCATATTGAGTGTTTACACTTATTGTGGAGATATTATAAAAATGTTAACATCGTATATAATCATAATGGTGATCTAGAAGCGCTTTTATTTAAAATAAATAAAAACGGGAATAAAAGTATTCAAATATCTATTATAATTTTTATCCGGCATTTTAAATAATTTACTGTAAATAAGTTCATTACTACATGTATATATTTTATTTCCAGTGAAAAATATATTATTCCTATAGACATTTTTTTATGAAGTAAAACAAAATTAAAACCAAAGAAAACAAAAAAAAAAAAACAAAACAAAACAAAAAACAAAATCAAAAAATCAGAGCATGACTCGAACACTTTCCTCAAACGTCCCTTTAAAGAGCTCCTCGCTAACCACTGTACCACGGAGTCACACATACATACCCATTTAAATAGCATACAGTTCTCTATATTTAGCAAGCGTATTTGGACTTAGAATTTTTTAAGACCACGGTGAAAATTTAAGTAAGTTAACTTAATTTTTTATGTAGAGTGGGTCTTCGTACCAAATATTTGCAAGTGTAAAAAGCAACATCTTTCCATTGCCTTTCATTAATCGTTCTCAAAAAAATGGTACGATGACCCACTCTATTTAAAAAATGTAGTTATATCATCCAATTTATGTCAGTTTTTGTGAAAATTGAGCGTGATGCCATTTTTTTGTGTTAATCAGAATCATTTTCGCTATTACAGTATTCAGGTTTTGTCAAATTTGTATGCAAATGGTAATAAGCATTACATTAATTCAACAAAAAGTGAAATTTTTGTAAAATGAATTTATTGATTTTTTATCGATCGTTATGTAGGCATATGGCTCGGCTTATCCCCCCAGTTTCTTTAATGGCACTGCTGTATACTGTAAACATAAAGGTTTTTTATCGTCTTTGACAGAAAGCTGCTTCCGCTATATCAAGAACATCACGAACTTTATGACGTGTATATTTATTGGTACACAATCAGAAATGTGCCAAAATCAAACCTAGCTTGACTTGTTGAAAAATTAATCACCACCAAGTATAGTGCATGCACAATATACATTTGCAGTATGTCCTTTCATATTCATTTGTGCATATTTCAATTTATGCACATAGCTTTCTTCAATAAATATCAATGAACAGAATTTAGATTCTCATGTATGGTCAATAAATCATTGTCAATTCAGTTTCTAAATTGGATTTATTTTGAATGGAAAGAAAATGTTTTGTTCAACTACAAACTACCAATAACACTAGACATTGAAACATGTTTCATATACAACAGTGCATTGCATAATTATACCCCCACTCCGAAGGAGAGGGAGTATATACTGTTTTATCCTTGTGTGTCTGTCTGTCCATAACAAATTTTTGTCGCAGTTTTCTCAGCAACCACTTATAGCAGATACTTGAAGTTTTAACACTCACTTTGTTTAGGCATGCCATATAGTAAGATTTATTTTGTACGAATCCAATTTCAACTTCCTGTTTATCTGTGCGTCTGTCAATACCATGCATAACAAATTTTCGTCACAGTTTTCTCAGCAACTACTCATCGGAGATGTTTGAAATCTTAGCACACTCTTTGTTTAGGCATGCCATTTGGTGGGATTCATTTTTGTACGAATCCAGTGTCAACTTCCTGTTTATTCCTGTGTCTGTCCATAGCTGAACTTGTGTATATTCACATCAGAGGGTATATTCACATCAGTGCTCAGAGCGGGGGCATTACTAGTACATCAACAACTCGTGGGGTTCCAATTTGAGTGAAAAATTCTCAAAGGGACGTAAAACAAACAAACAAACAATAACATACAAAGAACATCATACATTCACAAACAAATAACTGCATTACTGCTCAGACCTGAAATAATCTGCAACAGAATCAATGATTTTTTTTAGATTTTGTCACACGCACACTATTATCAGCTATCTCTGACAGCACATCCTGCACTCCCTCCCTACCATTTCTCTGATATGCAAGTTGTAAGTGGGATAAGGAGAGTCCACTGCCGGCAATCTTATTTCCCATTCCATTCGAAATTACCTTTTGGTCCAATAAAGGCCCTAGTGTACTCATTAGATGCTTTGTTGTGTTCTTGTGATGAAACACGGCAACGGCAGAGTTCAAGGTGAAGGATGCAGCAACTTTGACTTCATGGGAGGGTCCTGTATGATCGACCAATCTCTTCAAGGCTATGACATCCTGTAATGAGTCATGCGCACTGTATTTGTCTTGTAGAATTTCTGCAAAGAGGTGTAACTGCGAGTATGACGAAAGGTTTGGATGTGACATTTTGAAAAGAGGAATTGTATCAATGAAGCCAGTGACTGCAGATGAAAATGTCTCCAAAATGTTTAGTTTACTCAAAATGTTGAAGAGCACAGGAAGGTCAAACACTTTAGAGTTATGCCCAACTAGAACAACATCTGGACCCGACATCTTCATGAAGTCCATAAACTGGATCAGAGCATCTTTAATGCTGACTGTCTCAACTTCCTCATGATTGTGGTACATTTTATTGTTGACTACTTGTATTCCAGTTATTTCTGTAGCTTTTGATGTCATTGGTTTTTTTGGAATGATGTACTTGTTGAATACCTCATCATTTCTAACTGCAGATAACTGCACAATATGAGAATCCCTTGCTGAAAATAAAAACAAGTATATTCAAGTTTTTGAAATTCAAAACATAAAATATCCAAACAAATCCATTGATATATGCACTATTTCAAAAATTTTGAAACAATGAAATACTAGTGCCCCTCTTCCCCAAGCCTTAACTCCTGTCGAAAATGCTTGAACTCTTTCAGAGTATGCATTTTCTTTTAATTCAGTGTTGTCAGATTAGGAAAAGTAAAGTTTTGAAAGAATGATATAAAACATGCTCAACTACCAATACCAGAATCATAGAGGTTTAAAAACTTCTTTTATGCCATTTCAAAATATGCATTTGCTTTTATTCAATATTAGCAACAGAAAATATATAATTTTTGAAAAACATATATTACCTCTGTATAAATTATGTGCATTTAGTTTCATTGGTTTTTGTCCCACCCACAGGCCTCTGAGGTGCAAGAGCCATAACATTTAAATTCCTCTTTACTCTGAAGATGCTTTATACCAAACATTGGGGGGGGGGGGGAGCCATTAGTTTTCAGGAAGTTAAAAATGTTTATTAGTTTACACATGGCAGACAGTGGACAGGGACCAATTACAAAAGGTCATATGAGTGTCTCAAATCTTCGAAATTAATCATGTTTTCATACATTCCTTTTGCATATGCTTCCCATACATCTGGTGGATATCAATCAGGAAATAAATTTTGAGATTACATGGGTGTGATATCACAATTGTTTATGACTGAAAGTGTTGTCATGGAGTTTTGCTGCTAAGGCTTGGAGATAGAATATCATATTCAATCATATTCAACCGCAAAACATGATAGATCCTTCTTTTATAGAATTGTTTACTTGATCGTGATTCCCATATCTTGTGATAAACACTTCTTGGTGGTTTTTGTGACAAACAGATTAGAAATTTTCTTGCTGTTTACAAAATGCTGGGTTTATTCCTTTGACATGCATATAGAAGAAATACTGGAAGAGTGCCATAACCATCAGCATTGACTAGACATTCAAAACTCATTTAGGTTCTTACCGAGTCCAGTAGTTTCCAAGTCGAAATAGATCTCTTCAGCATTTAACAACTGACTTGAAGGAAGATGATCATACTTTGGAATTGTTTTTGGAGCTGGAATTTCATCAATGTCCGAGGCATGGTGGAGATCACATCCTGTCAAATAACTGACGCCTTCCCTTGTCTCTTTTGTAGAAAGACTTTGAATTCTGTAAAGAAGTTGTATATTGTAAAACAAATAATTCCAAATTGAGGTCTTACAAGAGGCCTAGCAAAATAAACACTCACCTGATGTACAGCCAATAAAAAAAATTTACTTAGTAAAGACTGGTTGCACAGTTCTGATAGAACGTTTCAAGCTATTCTAAACCACAATTTTGTACATTACAGGGTGAAAGAAATTTCAGTGACCACTTGGCAAAGCAAATAAATATGAAGCATAACCATTCATCTCAATGAAGATTTTGCTTGTCCCATATGACTCACTTTTCCAATATAAAATAGATATTCAACAATATAGCGAAAAATATACCTCCAAATGAATTGGAAAAAAATATTTATCAAACCACTGGTTGATTCATTCCAGAAAATGTCCTCTTCATTAATTTTATACTTATATCAAACTTTTTATGACAATTTGCAACCAGAAGAGACTCACTATTTATAACAAGCATAAATCTTTGGTGATTCAGAAAACAATAGATCTTAGTAAGATTCAAGAGTTTTTTTCAATTCTCACTTTAAATATATACTTATCAGCAGGGACATCCACTTGTCCTTGGTTGGTTTTCACTTTTCAGTTAGACAAGAGTTTTGTTGCACTCTGACAAATGACAATAAAAGTATACTAGTACCTCTTGGCTTTCAATTCTCTCCTTCTCCTTTTAAATTTCTGTGTCATTGAAATGGCCTTCTGTCGTTTTCTTTGGAGATCCCTCAGAATGCACTGTCTTCGAGTATAGTAGCCAGGAGAGAGGCCTAATTTCTTGTTCACCTTTAATAAGGATATAAGAATCCATTATGTACAACTAAATATGCAATACATTCATTAATCTGCTTTTGATTAAAATTTGCAGAATTTTAAAATCTAAGAGATTAATATTCTCACATAACAAAAGTACACACAGTAGAAATATTGTTAGGAATATATGTAATGCAAACAACATACATTATAAAACAAATGGATCATGGGCCTTGATGGTCACCTTTACTACGGCTACTTTGGCCCCGCCCCAAGCTCTAACTTGGGACTAAACTCGCTCCTTTTTTTACCATTGGCCTTGCTGTTTTTCACTTGATCCCCCCCCCCTTTGTAGTACTTATTGTGGCCCCACCCTACCCCAAGGGGTCATGATTTGAACAATTTAGAATCTACACTACCCCAGAATGCTTCCACATAAGTTTCAGCTTTTCTGGCCCAGTGGTTCTTGAGAAGATTTTTAAAGATTTTTACTACATATTTCAATGTAAATCTTGGATTCCCTATTGTGGCCCCACCCTACCCCCCAGGTGTCATGATTTCAACAATTTAGAATCTACACTACCCCAGAATGCTTCCAAATAAGTTTCAGCCTTTCTGGCCCAGTGGTTCTTGAGAAGAAGATATTTAAAGATTTTTACTATATATTTCAATGTAAAACTTGGATTCCCTATTGTGGCCCAGCCCTACCCCCGGGGGTCATGATTTGAACAATCTAGAAACAACACTACCCCAGAATGCTTCCAAATAAGTTTCAGCCTTTCTGGCATAGTGGTTCTTGAGAAGAAGATTTTTAAAGATTTTTACTATATATTTCAATGTAAAACTTGGATTCCCTATTGTGGACCTGCCCTACCCCGGGGGTCATGATTTGAACAACTTAGAATTTACACTACCCCAGGATGCTTCCACATAAGTTTCAGCTTTTCTGGCCCAGTGGTTCTTGAGAAGAAGATTTTTTAATGACCCCACCCAATTTTTGTATTTTCTTGATTATCTCCCCTTTGAAGAGAACTTGGCCCTTCATTTTAACAATTTAAGCTCTTCTTCACCCAAGGATGCTTTGTACCAAGTTTGGTTAAAATTGGCCCAGTGGTTCTTGAGAAGAAGTTGAAAACGTGAAAAGTTTACAGATGGATGGAGAGACGGATGACGGACAACGGGTGATCAGAAAAGCTCACTTGAGCTAAAAATTAACATACCTTTATAAGATATCTGTGACCTTCATTTTTCTGAGCTACACACGCAGCAACTCTATATCTGAGGCTTGAAGAGGAGCTGTAATGATGGGTCTTTGGGGCTTTTGCAGACACCATTCTGTTAAAACTCTCATTTGATTGCGTGCTTCCTAAACATGAAAGACGATCAGAATGACTTGCATATGAACTGAAAACTTCTTTGAGATCATCCTGAAGGAACCTATCTTTGAGCGGTTTTCCATGTGGAAGAGACTTGTAGCGCAGGTTAGGGTTGTCGATGAACTTGCACCACCGTGCGGAGCAGTGTTCGTGATCTCCAAAGATGTGGTATGGTATTGATGAGAGGTCTTCTTGGATTTGAAGAGCATTTCCTTTTCCCTGTGCTATGGAGTAACTGAAGCACTTTTGAATATACTTTATAACAGACAAAGTTAGAGATGAATGTTCTTTCTTCAAGGTAAACAAAGAGTTTGTAAACAGTTTCTTCAGATGATTTTTATCAGACAACTTCTTGATATTAGCATTGACATTAGTTTTTAATCTTGCTATTGTGGTGGTATCCTCATCTCCTATGATTCCGTCAATGGTTATTCCTTCACTTTTCTGTAAATCTTCTACCATCTCAATAACCATATCTGCCTCCATGGCCTTTGAACTTCCCTCCCAGTTCTTTGAGCACTCATGGGCTGCTGGATTCTTGTTGGTTGTTTCAGCTACACTGCATACTCTGCAATTCTTTGACCTCACAGAATATGACAATACTTTGCCAGAGAGAGGGCCAACCATGGAACAATGACCTAAAAAAGTACATATTTTGAAGTAAAAGAAAAATTTAACACCCAATTTCAAAACAATGCCAATGGGTTATCACACTTTAGAAGATAATCTATACAAAAGTTTTTCCTTTCTTTATTCCTCTGAATAAAATTCACCTAATATTGCTAATGAGAGTGCTTGCATATTGATTTGACTCATTAAGGCTCTTCCTTAATGAGTTTTTTCCTATAAATTCCCATGTAAAAATTATATCCCTTTTTGTGGCTCCATCTTACCCCCTTGGGGCCATAGTTCAAACAAAATTGAATATGCTTTACCTGAGCATGCTTGTATCTATACATGACTACTAATGGCTGTTCTTTGGAAGAATATTTTAAAATTTCAATGTACAGTTGAACTTTGGGATACATGTATCTTTTTCATAAAATGTTTCTTTCTTTCTATCATATAAATCCCCGATATCTTAACCATGTATTCATGGTACAGGTGTGGATTTAAAACACTCTTTTTGAGGTAAACTAAATAAATATCGAAGGCATGGTGCCTGAAGATTTCTTGAATATCAATAGATAATCAATAGATAATCAGGGTCATATTGACATCGCTGCAATATGCCATACACATATTCGAATTTCTAGAGAGGGAGAGAGAGATGTCAACAATGATGCCGATCGATAGCCCCACCTCCTATAAATTTGATTACGTGACCTAAAAACCACTCCGGGTACATGCCAAATTCCGGAAGACGACACTAATGTATCGTTGCTTCAATTTTGATTCATGGCAAAAGGCCTTGCTTTTGTACAAATGTTCTACCTAATATAACCATGTATACGTAACTCTTTCTATTGCTTGCAATATATTTTGGATTCACTTCATTTACAGCTTGGTAGAGGAATTGCAAAAAGATCCAAAGGGCGTTAACTCCACCCATTCTTTACTGCATCTGTTTGCATACATATTTATTGGAATCATGTCCTGAGCAAAATTAATGCATAATTCATGGGGGACGCAGGCCAAAATAAATCACTCTATGCATTAATATTTGTTTCATTTTCCTAAAATTTGTCTATTTTTACCTGACAAACTATCATATGTCTTTCCACTTCCCCGTTTTTGCCATCCAGCATCTACAGCAACAACTAGTCCCTTTTCATTCATCTCTCTGAAAGATAGTTAAATAACAGACATCAGTTATTAGCCTGTGAACCTGTCTCCTTTAGAACACCTCCCTAATATGCATAACAATCTGCATATTTATCAGCACTAATTATGCAGTAGATGACTAAAACTAACATTTATAAGTATATCTAGTAACTGCGAAGCAGTATATAAAAAGTCATAAACTGTTCCAACCCAAGTTATACCAGTATATGTAGCTATTAAATTCACTCCTTATAATTTAATTTTTTAAATCAATAAGACAATTTCTCCTTCAGAAATGCCTTCGAATTGCACATATTTTAAAAGTAACACCAAGCGGATTGATACGTTTTTGACGTACATTAAGTCATTGTGACGTAGGCAACACAGGTTATACCATAAAAACTAAAATTTTTTATCCAATCAAATAATGCGTTACAACCAAAATTAAATTTTTTATAAATATTTTGACTCCATGCGGTGGACCAAAATGTAGACTAAAGGAGTTATATGATTTATTCAAAGTTTAATCAACACAACATTGGGATGCTTCAATATAAATATGATCAACATGGTCCTGCTGGTTTTTTTTCCTTTACACATGCATTATGTAAAATTTGACTGCTCTGATTTTGGCTCAACTCTAACCCCAGTGCTAATAATTTTTTTTTAAAAATCTACTCTTCACATCTTAGATATGTGTTAGTAATTTATAGGATTTAGTGTGATCTTGCAACTCTATCTTATGTACTCCTTTATAAAACTCTAATCCGCTATTGTAGTCTCAACCTAATTTAAAAAAAAAAAACATTTTTCCTATATATTCTTGAATAAAATTTGATCACCTTTTGTAAAAACCCTAGTCCTGGGGGGTCATGATTTTTACACTATGTAATGAAGCTAGCTTTCACATAAATTTCCTCTTTCCTGGCCAAGTGGTTCTTAAAGAAGACTTTTAAAACATAACATTAAATTTTCTCTAATTATTAATTATCTCCCTTTTAAAGAAAACATGACTCTTCATTTGAACAAACTTGAATCCTGACCTTTCATTTGCACAAACTTGAATCCCTTTACCCAGAGATGCTTTGTGGCAAGTACGGTCGAAATTGGTTTGTGTGGAGAAGTCGAAAATGTGAGAAGTTAACAGATGACCACTACACATGGTTGCTGGACACCCTTTGATCAGAAAAGCTCAATTGAGCCTTTGGCTCAGTTGAGCTAAAAAGTGAGATTTTAAACTGAATTTATATTGTATACACACTCATTCATCATTCCCAGTTCCTTCTGCAAAGCATTAGACATAGACTCTGCAGCAACATCTTGGACAGCTCTGCCAATCTCTTTCTGTCTATTGTCTAGCATGGCATGACTAACAGGTGGTATATTCAGCTCAGAAAGGAGACTGTTAACTTGAGTTACACCAATGCCAAACATGTACCATTGCTGTAAATACAAATTCAAAAATGAAAAAAAAAATATCAATCTAATTAAAACAAGAGGCTCTTGAACCACAACACTCACCCGAGTCTCATTTTTCTCTGTATTCCCAGGAAATAAAAAAAAAAAGATCCATACTGTACTCAAACCCCCAAGGGGTAATGGCTACCAAACTTAAATTGATCTACATAACATTGGGATGATTCAATATCAATATGATTAATACGGTTATATGGCTTTGCTCTTCTACAGAGAAGATGATTTTTAATTTTTAAAGATTTTTTCCATGTACTATTGCATTATGTAAAATCTGTTAAGTCCAGTGGTTCAGAGAACAAATCTAAACAAGAAGTCTGTGAGCCAATGCTCACTAGTAATACCCCTGCTCTGATGTAAATATATGTTCTCATGTAGAAACACAGATATAGAGAATTTACGGATATAGTGAAGTTTTTTGGAATCCCCAGCAAAATTCTTAACAAATCCTAAGAAAATATTACAGCTATAACAAACTCTGATATAACGAATTTACAGATATAGCAAACTGATTTTGTGTCCCGTAGAGATTAAAAATAATAAAAATTACATTTTTTATAATGAATTTTTATAATGAATTGCAAATTCAATATATATACTTTAACAAATTCGTAATACAGATATAACGAATTACGGATATAGCGAAGTAATTTCACAGGTCCCTTGGACTTTGCTATAACTGAGTTTTACTGTATATACACAAGTTCAGTTGCGACAGAAATTTGGTATGGACAGACGCATGGATAAACAGGAAGTAGACATCTGATTCGTATAAAAATGAATCTTACCATATTGCATGCGAAAACAAGAGCACCGCTAAGTGGAGCATCCCCTCACAGAGGAACTTCACCAGTAATGGTAATGTCTCCATACGAGAGAATAATTCTCAAGAGGGATGTTAAGAAAGATACAATCACCTAGTTATCAAGGGCACCCACTATTACTATATAAAGTTTACAATAAGGTAAAGTACATAAAATGTATTGCAACACTAATTAATTTTTTAACAAAAGTCAAAGTTGATATTATCTTGGGGGGGGGGGGGGATGGGGGATCCATTTTTAACAAAAATTAAAAGTGCATATCATATTGGTGGGGAGAGGTGGGGGCATAACATGCATACGTAATTGGGCAGTTTCCCTTATTCCTAGCAGAAACATATCACGTATGCTCTAAGTTTCAGTAATTTACCTATGCAATATGGATAAAATCTGAGAATACCTGTGGAAGCAATATTTTTTCGTAATGAAAAATAACAATATGTCAGTGTTGAGAGGTCAATGAAACTTGCGAAATGTCTTTATAGCTTTCAGAAGAAATAAGGATAAATTCTATATTGTAAACAGACACATGTGGAAATTTAATAATGAAACTGCAACGTTCATCAAATTATTTCAATTACTCAGTGTCAGAGATGACACTTTTAATTCAGACAGATTGTCTCAAGATACGCACAATAATATGACAATATAAATATGCAAATACATAGTAGAACTTACTGAAGCGAGTCTATCGAAGCGATCCGAATTTACCAGTTTGATTAACAGGAAGTGAGTATTGTCAAGTCGTATATAAAATTTCAGGGCTTGAAGGTACGCAATATTTAAAGAAATATTTCACTGATTAACTTGAAAATGAATAGGATTTGTCCTTTCACAATCCCACATAAGTATGTGGAAGCTGAGATTTGATAGTACAAAGGTTCTCCTTAAATCTTGTTAACAAGCTGTAACGGACACACTAACACACACACAAACACACACATATATGCACAGTAGCGATGCTATATCCTCTCCGCAACTAGCTGCGCGAGGGGATAACAAAGAGTGTGCTAAAAACACAAGGGTAAAACAGTTTACCCCCCTCTCCTTTGGAGCAGGGGTATAATTTTGTAAAGTTAACAGACAGACAGATAAATGGAAAAACTTAGATCAGAAAGCTCAAATGAGCCTCTGGCTTCAATAAGTTAAAAATGGCTTCTCAACAAGTTTTTATTCTGAACTAAACATTTAATATATATATATATATAAATTCTTTCAAGTTCATGCAAAACAAGTGGCACTTATGAAATCTTTGAACAATGGGGAAAAACCTATACGTACAAAAATGAGCTAAAATTTAATTAGGCTCTTGTGACCTGACAAAAATTAATATATGTGTATCTGATGTAGGGGATGTGTAAGTGAAACTTCTCACCTGCTGATAGTTTTGTATTTACATCCCACACTTTTCCATGTTTTTTCCCCGTTTTTACATGGTTAATATGATTACACTTTGTATTGCTGCAACAGACCTGAAATGTGAATGTAAAACCAATGAATCCCCAGTTACAGGTCACTGTAATAAATTCATTCACCGTTAATGAATATCAAATGCTGGGGAAAAAAAGAATTTCAATATGCATCATTTCAAATATGATAAAAAAAATATTGTAAAACCTTTCAAAACTTTTAATAAGGACATGGAATAATGCCTATTTTACATTGAGAAAAATCCATGAAAAAAAACCTTTCAAGCTTTCAAAGTTGTTTTCTAACTAACTGGACATAAATTTATGAGTTTATACCTTTAACAAAGAAGCTAAACCATGTGTCAGTACAGAAATTGTGTGTGAAAGTTGCAATGGTAAGCCACATTTACAACATCCCCGCAAGCCCTCAGCTAACACTCCAAGTTCTACCACTCTCCTTCCCTCCTTCCAATCCTCAGATGTAGTCACTTCTCCCCCATCCACCACCTCCTCTCTTTCCAGTATATTTAAATTTGGCAATTCTATTAATAAAGAATGAATAAATAAAAATTATCACCAGGATACACATAACGTTCTTTACTATCTACACATGCTGACAAGTTGACTACTTTTGATACACTTACAACAGTTCATAGTGCCGATATACAGCATATTTTTGACATTTAAGATGTAAGTATATGCTATTTAGCATGTGCATATATGCATAACAAAATTCATGCATTCATGGTGTTGGGATAGTTAACTTGACAGGGTTGTGCATCCAAGTTCTGCTGTTTTGTTCCATTTTACTAAGAAGTAACACAATATAAACAATTTATTTCTATTATTATGGTTTTGGGCCAGTCTTTTTAAAATTTACTGGCCCAATGTGACAGTGAAAGTACTAGACTGCTGAGTTAAAAAATTGACCAGTAAAAATTTAAGCGATAGCCTGAGTGGCCAGTGAAAAAAAAAGTAATTATTTTTAGTCCTGGACCTGTTATAAGATAAATAAACCATCCTGATCAGTGGCGGATCCAGGAATTGCATAACAGCGGGGCGCAGTAGAAGGCAGGGGGTATGGGGTACTGCATTGACCCCCAGTGGGTCTAGGGCAAAGCCCTGGTGGGTGCCTGGAAACTGATGAATTCTTACAAATAAGAGATGTTTTTTCCTTGATTTTAGGATAATGGACATAAAAGTTCTACATACAAAAAATTCAAAAGGGGGGGGGGGGCTGGCCCTGTATCCACCTTTGCTGATAGAGATTTCCAAAGTTTCTCCAAATATGTTGTTGAAATCCATTTTATTTGTTTTCAATCTCTTATTTGCTATGACATCTCAACCACACATACATGATGACACAGCCTATTCACACTGTGTTACAAAAATACAAACAATTAATGAATAAAGGTAAAGGGAAAATCAAAGAAAATGTAACAACAGAAAATTCAATGTTTTGTAGTTGTATATGGAATTTATTTCAATCATGAGACAGGATTTTTTTTTAAAAATAGATTTTCATTTGTGTTTTCAAAGACACTTGTGAAAATATAAAAAAAATCCTATCCCACTAGTGAAATAAATTCCATATTCAGCTACAAAACATTAATCATCCGCTATGTATCATGATACACTGGAACTGCATCTCAGTATTGTGATAAATATTGTGAGATTTCACCTTTCATACATTTTTGCATAATTTGTGTCAATCTGTTTTGTAATGTAACTTTCCATCACAATGTGAAGGGATCAAATGAGTATATTATTTCATCAAGCTTTAACATTTTATAATCTTTGAACCACAGCAATGAACAGCAAAAGTAAATTAAAAAAATATATATCTTATATATATTTATTACATGTAGGTTAAACTATAAAAAAAATTAACATATAGGCCTATGACTTAAAATGTTATAAGGACTAGAACGGCGCACTGTAATGGACATCATGTGCCTTCCTTTAATATTTCTAAGATAGATCTAACATAGATGCAGATGTGCAAACTGGTTTTTTTTTTTTAGATATGATACACGTATGTATACAAACCTTGATCATGATCAATGTTAACAGGAGTTGCACTGGCGGAGTAATTGTGGTCTCTAAGAATAGCTCCCCTAATCCATCGGGTCAATTGCCCTGCAGATACTTTTTCATATCTCTCCTTCTTCGTTTTCGAAACGAACCCATGGCGTCTGTACTTTGGTTTCACCATCTTAACCAAAGTTTACGCGCCGAACGTTACTTCACGTCTGCTTTTTACTTACATTATCGTAATCCGTCTCAAATGTCTTAATTTTCCGCGAAATATAAAATAGTTATTATATGTTTTCTTCTGGCACAAAAATCAATATTATGTTACTTTCTACGGATAATTATTATAATTACTTAAAATAAACTATTATTTTTCTGTCATACTGAATTCTTTATTAAAACGACATTCAGACCAATTTCCGGCAGTTCGAGTTGCGCGGTGTATTCAAATTCGTCAGAAGCGAAACACCTTAAGTGTTCTGGTCCTGGCCAGGGCTCTATTAATTTGTATTCTACTGAGTGAAGTTATTCCCCTTTGCCATTCACCTTTGATAATTAATCACTGTAGATAAAGTATTTGAAAGGTTAATAGAATAAGAGAATTATGCAAGAACACTTATTGTATAATACAGAAAGTACTTTCTTAGTCTAAATGATCAGGTAGACTTGGAAATAATACATGATTAAAAATGAAACAAAAATAACATATCTTTTTAAATGATATTCAAAGGCCAAGTGAGGTCAATGTGAGAGGTAATAGACATTTTGTTAAAAGTCTGCATGGTAATAGTGATAAAGGGGGGACAGATAGATAGATACTAGAACAATTATTTTGTTGAACTTAATCGTACTATTTTTTTTGCTTTTTTTGCAACAAAGCTTCATTTATCAGTTTATGGATCCTCTAAATTGTTGTACTCAGGTGACCGTTAAGGCCCTTGGGCCTCTTGTCTGTTTTCAACCTTTAAAACGTTTGGCTTTTCCAAAATTGCTAAACGCTACACGGTTTGCACGAAACAAAAAGTGCACGAAAGTCACACGTTTTTTTTTTTGGGGGGGGGTGTCAGTGTGGTTTAAATACACGAGTAGTGAAGCATATCAATTTTTGCCAAAATGTTCGATTTTCATATAGAATAGGTTCAAACTTTTTGGGGGTTGGGGCAAAAACAAAATAGATTTTGCATTCTTATTAAAAAAAAACTCTTTTCAATGGTTCCAGTAGACCCATTTTTTAAAATAAAAATGCTTAATTATCAGTCACACACAAATTATCAATGAGAATATTATTCAATAAATTAAATGAATGCTCTAAAGATGACATTAATAAAAACATATTTTTTGAAAAATATTATTTTTAATATACTGCTGGAAGCGGGATTGTCCTAACTTTGTACGCCCTGATTCTTTGATACAACTAAAACGTGTGGCATCGTTTTGATGCTGTTTGTATCGATTATCAGACATACAGAGAAAATGTAAAGAAAAAAACAAGAATTACTTTGATGTCTGAAAACCCAAAAGCGACGTCGGTTATCAAAAGGGATGAGCATGTGTAAGAAAATTGTTATTTGGTGGAAATGCTGTTAGAAACGACGTCAATAATTAAATCGATAGGAATTATCGGAATGTTTCCAGTTCACTGATTTATACTAAAGGGAAAAGAAGAAAGGTGTAATTAAACTCCAAAGTTGATCAAATTAACAGTTTACAAATAAAAATGTCATCTTTATTCTTAATTTCATTTTATATTAAATTCACTGCTTGACGTGTAGACCGTTCCCTCGGATGAGACCGAGGTCCCGTGTCGCAGTAGGTGCTGGCAAGATCAATGGCTCTAAGTGCCGAGTAAATGTCTAAATTTGCCGCCCTCAACAGGCAAGTAGTGGCTTCTCCGTATGTAAAATCATGGAAAAGATGATCAATGAACGCCTTATATGGTTTCTGGAAAAAACAATAATGTTTTAACAAATATACAATGTGGTTTTGGAAAAAAGTACAACTGACCATCTATTAGGCTGGAAACTTTGATATATTCGAGATGCCCTCATTAAGAAAGATCATGCCGTATTATATTTTTCGACTTGGAAAAAGCCTACGATGCTGCTTGGAAAAACGGTATTTTGAAAGATCTTTTTAATATTGGCCTCAAAGGAAATTTACCTATATTTATCAAGAATTTTATTAAATGGTAGAAATTTTAAAGTACGGCTAGTGTGTACATTCTCAAACAATTTTGACCAAGAAATTGGTACCACAAGGAAGTCTCCTATCAGTCACATTATTTAGCATTAAAATAAACAGTTTAGCTGAAGTCCTTAAAAAAGATAATTATGCTTGGCAGTTCGTATGTTGATGACTTTGTCCTTTGTTACAAATCCAAAAATATGAAGTCCACTGAGCGGAAGTTACAGTCGTATCTAAACAAAATTCAAAATTGGGCTGATGAGAATGGGTTTAAATTTTCAAAAAACAAAACTGCATGTGTACATTTCTGTTTTAAAGAAAAGTCCAAGACGATTCGCATTTGCTATTAGATGGCGATCGAATAAAAGAACTTAAAGAAATAAAATTTTAGATGTCATATTTGATAAGTTGTCTTTCATTCCACACATTAAAATCCTTTAAAGAAAAATGTACAGAGGCTCTAGATATAATTAAAGTTATTGCAAACACTAAATGGGGAGCAGATAGAAATACTTTTCTTAAGCTCTATCGCTCTCTAGTCAGATCAAAATTTGACTATGGTTGTATTGTTTATGGATCAGCAAGTTTTCTCAGGAACTATTCATCGCGATTGCAGATGCTTGACATTGTTTAGGCATGTCATATGGTGGGATTCATTTTTGTACGAATCATATGTCAACTTCCTGTTTATCAGTGCGTCTGTCTGTACCACACATAGCAAATTCTGGTCGCAGTTTTCTCAGCAACTATTCATCGCAGATGCTTGAAATTTTAGCACACTCTTTGTTTAGGCATATCATATGGTGGAATTTGTTTTTGTGCGAATAAATCTGATTAAAATCAGATCCTTTGATCCGCTCACATAGATCGCTACACAAGGATCTGAAGCCATTCAGGAACCCCATTCAGGATCATCTCCTGGTGACCTTTCTAATAAAAATATTCATTTAAATTTTGACCAGTCAGAGAGATCGTTCTTAAGCAATATTCGGGAAAATGAATGTCGAAGTGAAAGTAGCTGTGGAGAAGATCTTATCGTTTCATACAAAACAAAGAGGTAAAAAAAAAACAAGGCAAGAAAATACTAAATATACTTCTGTATAGAAAAAACTGTGGTCATTCTTTGACAGGCTATGGAAACCAGGTCACAATTTTCCATTCGTGTACCATCGGGGCTTTCACTTCTGCAACTTAATTCCGAGATACTTCTAAATTCTTCAAAGCAAACGTTTATTTGAAAGGTCACCAAGAGATGACCCTGAATGGGGTTTCTTCAGATCCTAGTGTAGCGATCTATGTGAGCGGATCAAAGGATCTGATTTTAATCAGATTGTGTGCGAATCTGATATCAACTTCCTGTTTATCCATGTGTCTATCCATAAATGAACTTGTGTATTTACATCAGAGCAGGGGTATTATTAGTGAGCATTGGCTCAAAGACTTCTTGTTTTCATGGATAAAAGCTATTTGGCCCCAAAAAACTCGTAAACTTATCAAGAAAATCAAATTTCATTTACATGTGTTTTATTTCACTGGAATGTATTTCAGAGTTGATTTTTAAACAAAAAATACCATCTTGACAACTTGTACCCAAAAATGCTGTTCACTGATGTCAGATTAAAGCAAATTTATCCCTAAAAAAATTCCTCTAAAATCCAGAGAAAAACAGATTTCTAAAATTAAACCTTTTTCCTTCAAAAAAAGGGGGAAAAACTTTAACCAGAAGTCTCTGATGAGACTGAAGCTCTACTGGTGTGTACTTCGTGTATCTTAGTACATGTATAGTGTACTTATGTACCCAGTCTTACTAAAATTAGACTAAAACTATTGAAAGTATTTTGAAAAATTGTTTGCAGACAGACAGACAGCTAGACTGACAATGGAACCTTACTACGGAATAAGTCTCTATATGGAGATTACTATGAAACTAGTCTCTGACCAGTAGAGCTAAAAACTACAACACCAATTGAGTCAACATGAGCCTACTTTGAGAGTAGAACTATGACTTCAGCTAGTAGTGTCAGCAATAGTATATGCACCACAGTTGGGTTTGTTGTTTCACGTCCCTCTCGAGAATTTTTCACTCATATGGAGACGCCACCAATTGCCGGTGGAGGGCTACAAAATTTGACCTATACTCGGCACTTAGGGCCATTGAGCAGAGAAGGATCTTTTTCGTGCCAGCACCTACTGCGACACAGGATCTCGGTTTATACGATCTCATCCGAAGGACCGGTCTCCACGTCCCACAGTGGGATTCGAACCCGCGACGTAAGGATCAACTCCTTACTCCGCGACTCTATAGCAGACGCTCTAACCACTGCGTCTCGCGGGCTGCCATGATTACTAAACATAGAAATTTCTGTGAAATACTTCCAAAATGCTACTCCTCCTTCAGTTTTGATCTGATTTCATTGAACCTTTGCACAAGTAGACTACACTGAGATAATACTATAACATAACTTTATATTAGTTTTGATTTTGATTAATGGTCTTGCCATGGTTACTTACATGTATAATAGAAATTTTGGTAAAATTCTTTCAACAGGCTAGTCCACCAACAGTTTTAACCTGATTGCAATAAATCTTACCACAAAGCAACGGAACCATGGACTCTATCTGTATATTGCTGTTGCAGAGATTCAAGTGCAAGTGCTACTTTTCTCTTCCTTTGTTATAAATACAAACCAGTAGAGCTAGTCTCATCAGAGACTTCTGGCTGTAATTTCTGTTTACAAATAGTAATTTATGAATTGAAAATATATTTTTTTTCAATCGTATCACACTGCAGGAATAATGTTACAAGATGTTAATTGATTGCAGATATTAGATACCATATATACATGTATTATTTGATTATCATTCGTATCATACGTACTTTATGTCATGGTAAATTAGTTATGAGTGATAAAAAGAAATATTTTCAGAATTTGGTGATGAGACTGTGAGGATCCTGACCAGGCAATTTAAAGACTTTCTTCAAAAGCGGTGTGTTGACACTGTGCCATAGTTGGAGAGTGGGAACCTTTAAAACAGCTATTGTACACTACATGTATGCTTAAATATTATAACCCTTCAGTGACCTGCAACTTAAAATAATTACATGGATGATTGTTATGTTAAGGGGCTAAAAATTAAAGGTTTTGTTTTACACTTGTGTTTACAGTGAGAAGATTTTTGAGAAAAATTGATGCTGATTAACTTGAGGTACAGACAAAAGATTCCAAACATCTTAGATCTTGTTGATTTTGTGTTGTCATTGCCTGCCAGTTTCTCTAGGCGTGACAGGGGTGTTTTTGTTATGAATTTGACAAAAACTGACTAGAAGAGTCAATTGTTGGAACATTCTCTTTCCCAACTCCCCCATGGGGACCCGGAGTAACTAGAGTAGGTCCCTGGCACCCTCTTGCGTGTCGTAAAAGGCAACTAAATGGGGCAACCTGTTGACCGTGGGTTGCAACCTGTGTTGGTGGAGAAGGGGGTCCTATTAGCTGAGATCTGCAGTTGCTGGGTGCAATGCACCTGATAGGCCAACATCCACTTAAACCCCATATTCATCTAAACGGGAGGTCAAGTTTCGCTCGACTTGATCAATCGACTGGTCACACCGAGCTGATTTTATTGACATGCCATAGTATTGACGTATTCGTAAATTTCCAATACGTCGACGTTTCCATGTTAAAATATATATATATATATATATATATATATATATATATATATATATACATATATATATATATATGTTTGAGTATAGTTTCTTCGTATCCTATTGGTGTCATTCTTACTGGATATCCGTTTGACTTGACATCGCCCTTGTTGGCGCTCCGTGGCAGGCGGAGAACAAGAATTCGTGAATTTTTATTCATATAATCATGGCTAATACATAAAAAAAAATGTTACCCATCAGGTTAAGAATTGTCTTTGAATGATGAGCAGATAACTTTGACTCAGAAAATTCCAATTATTTGCAGTTTCCGTGCATTCTCTTCGCAGAGGTTGTACATACAGAAATGAAATTTGGTATACACATTTGTCTTAAAATATCTAGGTCAAGTTCTGTTTTGGGTACGATCGAACAATTTTTGACAGAGTTATGGCACTTGAACATAGGAAAATTCCAATTATTTGCAGTTTCCGTTCATTTTCTTCGCAGAGGTTGCATGAAATATGAGATAACGAATAGTATTCAAGCTCAAAAGTCCATTTAACATTACAAAATAGCAGCAGAGCAAACACGAACCTCCAAAACATCAGAGGTGGGATCAGGTGCCATGGAGGAGTGAGCATACCCTGCCGACCGGTCACGCCCGCCGTGTGCTCCTTGTCATGATCGGGAAATAACGGAAAAATCCGTCTACAATTCAGTGTGTAAATAATGGCTTAACAATTAGTATGAAAAACGTCAGTCAGCATTTTACTCAATGATAAATTGTATTTGCTGAAATGAAATTTGGTATACAGATTTTTCATAAAAATATCTAGGTCAAGTTCTGTTTTTGGTACATGTACTATCGAGCAATTTTTGACAGAGTTATGCCTCTTGGACTTAGAAAAATTCCAATTATTTGCCGTTTCCGTTCATTTTCTTCGCAGAGGTTGTACATACTGAAATGAAATTTGGTTTATAGATTTATCATAGAAATATCTGGATTGATTTCTGTTTTTGGTACGATCAGGCAATTTTTGACAGAGTTATGCCCCTCGGACTTGGAAAAATTCCAATTAATTGGGGGGGATAAGTGTTTAACAAACATCTTTTGTTTTATTTTTAATAGGAATTCATCTGCATTTATTAATTCAACTGTTTTCTTGTATTTACAGTTTTATGTCCGTCGGATGGACGTTAAATTGCGCCCCATGTCACAACCCCTTGGCACGTTAAAGATCGTTTTTTCTGGTGTCCGGAAAAAGAGTAGGTTCACTGGGGGGTCTCCAAAAAGTCAAAAATCCTACAAAACCATCCAGGGATTATTTTCCTGCCGAAATATCGCCGACTCGGCTATAAACAAAAATAATCAATCAATCTTTCCCAACTAATGGTCATCAAACTTCACTCTTTAACCCACGTCTAGCCATTCATGCTTGGAGCACAAGTATGTAGTGACTGTTGAGGTGAGAAAGTGCAAGTAGCATAAAATGAAAGCATTTTAAATTTGACTTATTTATACAGACACCAGGAGAAAAAGTATGTTTTAAAGGATGTATAAAATAAAGAAGATCGTTTACTACCCGCTTAAAATGACAAACGCAGCACAGTTAAGGTTAGAAAAAGGAGGAGGGAAATATTAACTTTGACATCATTAAAAAGAGGGTACGGTTTTGGTTTTATTGTGCCTAAAAATTTAATGTTCTTACAAGTTATGAATTTGGCTTAAATATGAGTTGAGTAGATAAATGTGAAAAATCATGAAAGAATATGGCATTTAGGAAGACCATTGTGGAAATATGACGTCATTAATGTGTTACATTTTTAAGTTTTAAACATAAAAATCATCAAAATGAATTATTAAAGGGGTTACTTCCCTAAAGAAAATGGTGTTCACAGCCGTTGCCAACTTTAATTTTTTGAGTAAAATCCTTTTAAAAATCAGATTTATCAAAGTCTTTGTGATCGATGCATGTGCTGTGCATTATTTTATAGAAAATTCTACTAACAAGAGGTCCACAGGCCTTATAGGTCACCTGAGTATCATGCAACAACTTTCCAATAATTGAATTTGGTTCATGTTTTAAACCAGAGGCCATGAAATTCACAAGTCTGAAAGAGGCACCATTGCTAATCATAACTATACACTTAGCATGCTTACTTTGATATTTAATACCCAGAGGCAGATCAGAGGAACAAAGAAAAATGCATTTCCATTATATAATCAGTAGTGCCCCACCCCACAGGAACCACTGACCCTTGGGCCACATATTTCACAATTTTCGAAAAGGCACCTTTGCTCATCATAAATGGTTGATTAATACCGAACAGCAGATTCCAAAGCATTAATTCATTTTCAGTATATGATCATTATAGCTCCCCCCATGGTACCCCTGGCCAAGGGGCTATATAATTCATCATTTTGGAAGAGGCACCATTCCTCATTATAACTATGTACTTAGATTATCAGCATAATACCTAGGAGCAGATTTTCAAAGAATTAATGCATTTTCACTATATAATCATTAGAGCCCTGCCTAACACCAGAACCCCTGACCCAGGGGCCTTGAAATTCCCAATACTTGAAGAGACACCCTTCTTCATCATAACTATGTACATAGTTTATCGGCTTAATACCCAGGAGCTGAGGGGAAGATTTTCAACGAACTAATGCATTTTCTCTATATAATCATTAGAGCCCCGTCTAACACCAGAACCCTTGACCCAGGGGCCTTGAAATTCCCAATTCTTGAAGAGGCACCCTTCTTCATCATAACTATGTACATAGTTCATTGGTTTAATACCCAGGAGCAGAGGAGAAGATTTTTAAAGAAATAATACATTTTCACTATATATTCAAGAGACCCGCCCTAGTGTGACAGGGGTTTATGATGTAATAAAATCTCCCGCGGTTCGATCATGTATTTATTCCATATTCAATCATCATAAAGTATTTGCAGTCCTGAAAATACAATACATATTCCATTCACAATACAACAATAGTAATTTCACATTATAACAAATTATAAAACATTATTACGTCATATTTGGGGAATTCAAGAGTTATTCCCCTTGATTCAGAGTTTTATAAAATACAATGAAATACATGTATAACTGATATTAAACATGCATATAGAAAATAGTTTACTTATATTGACATTATAATGAATTGAAATTATTAAAGTTCATATTTACAATTCTCAGAATAAAATAGTAAACCTGGATTGTATTTCAAAATATATAAATTTGTACCTTTTTGTGGAATAGAGCTGACTCCCTCTTTTGATGTCAACAAAGTATTAATAAATAAATGTTGACGCTGCAATATAAATTTTATCTCTCACTCCAAAAAAATCTTTCATTCAATTTATTAATTCCAGAAGTTAGATATTATGAATATTAATGAATATTAAATTTATGTATCATTAAAATAAATGTAAATTATGATACTTACATGTACAGTTTCTTTCAAACAGTCAGTGTATTTTCTTTGAATTATAAAATGGTCATAAAATACATGTATAGCCATGAACAGTCAGCTGAAAAGTGTCTTTGTCTCAGGTCAGGAATTTGGAGGTAAAATTTAAACCAATGAAATTGAAGTAGGATGAATACTACTCATGTACCCTTGTTACACAGGTTGAGACCACTAGATTTTATGACGTAGGCATACATTTGCATGGTAAATAAGCTATCTGTTTACTCTTATCGACTGACCAATCAGGTGAATGAGTCGCAATGCATTGTGGGCTACTACAAGTTTCACTATAAACACAGCGTATTGAAAATTTTTACCAATTTGAAATGTCCCTTGGAAAGTCATTTTTACTTCTTTTTCAGAATTTATGAAATAAATATTGAAAATGATGTCTGATCTTTTATTTCTATGCTCACATTTGAAAAATATTCTTCATGAGGCCATATATCACCATATTTAAATACCACATTGTACTGAGGTATGTGTTATTGAACAAGCATTCTGAGAGTATTGCATTAGCAATACTAGTCCCCTACCGGCAAGTGTAATCTGGTTCCCGTTAAAAATTGAAAATGCCATAATTCCGTCAAAAATCAATGAAGCGGGACGAAATGCAAACTTGATCTATAACTAATCAAGGTAAAGTCACATACCAAAAATCAGCTCAATATCTGAAAGCGTTTAGAAGACAATTGCGGAAAACCCTTAAAAATTGAAAAGGCCGTAATTCCGTCAAAAATCAATGAAGCGGAACGAAATGCAAACTTGATCTGTAAATCATCAAGATACACTTACATACCAAAATCAGCTCAATATCTGCAAGCGTTTAGAAGAAAAGTGCGGAAAACCAAGTGGGACAGACTGACAGACAGACAGACGGACAGACAGACAGACGGACGGACAGACTCAGAGGAAACCTATAGTCCCCTCCGGTTTCACCGGTAGGGGACTAATAAGAAGCGGTGAGTATGCTCTTCACGTGATACTTCTGACTTTAGACAACAGAAGAAAAGACACTGGTAGAATGCGCCTTGAAGTTTTCAATTCATAGAATGCTTAACCTTAAAATTTCTTTTTTGGTGCTAGCTTTCTTAATATTTCAAAAGCAGTGCTCATTTTCCGAGCATAGAAAATATGGGACTAATATTATTTTGGATTGCAAGCATATGCCGGCAGCGGCTTTGAAAATTGCCAAATCAAGATATGGATTCAGAGATATGCAGCGAAATGTTTGTTCTGGGTGTACGGCCTTTCTCACAGGAACAACACTAAAAGTAAGTTTAAATGCATTTTATCATAAATTAAACAAATGTACCTTTACAATTGACCAGTAACGATTTTTTTTCTTTACAATGGGAGATCGATCGAGGTGGAATCTCTAAATTAAAACTATCTTAATTAGCAATAATTAAGCATGAATTCCATGTAACAATTATAATAACATTCTAGTACAATGTTCATTACATATCATCCAAAGATGATATTATTTTAAGAACCATGTTGCTATGGAAACCAATGATTGGACCAGTGATCTGGTTTTGAGAGAATAAAGAATTGAATTAAAATTCGTAAGGGAATCTTTGTAAGAACATCTAAAATATAAATATTTTGACTTTGTCATTCAATAACAGCGTGACCCCCCCCCCCCCCATGATAAAATTTATTGTAAAAAAGATTTTAAGAATTATATTAGAAACATGTGCTTATATTGACAAAGCTCTTCACTTTTACATGTACATTTTTCTCTCATAGCAGGTTACTTGTACAACATTTTTTCTTTGTATTTTTATCTCTCCAAAGTCCATTTTC
Source organism: Saccostrea echinata (assembly GCF_033153115.1). Lineage (NCBI taxonomy): Eukaryota > Metazoa > Mollusca > Bivalvia > Ostreida > Ostreidae > Saccostrea > Saccostrea echinata. The sequence continues at coordinate 529,786 of NW_026889774.1, read as the reverse complement.
TTTATTACACTTCAACATTGTAGAGAAAAGCAGGTCCACCAGAAACGGAGAAAAAAAGGCCAAAACTGGATGTAGGAATAGATAATGAACCCACGTCTGCATCTTGTTCTGTGCAAACGCCTACTTTTGTTGAATTTCAAGTTCAAACTTGTCCAAATGTTTGTTGTGATCAAGAATTCGAAGTTCAAACGTGTATTTTCACTGAAAATGTCGGTTGTCAAATTGATACAACGTCAGACCTTATTCATAAATTGTGCGATGAATTAAAATTATTTAAACTGAAGTGGCAGGATTACGAAACTATCATAATTGATTTCAAAGTACAAAAGCAAAATCTTTACAGTTTAACCTCTGAAGAACATCAGTTAAATGTTATAGAGGAAATACTTTCAAAAGATAACAATTTGAAGTATGACAATTTTGGCTATTAGATGAAATTTACAATAAACAAACACCAGTTCTTAGAAAAAATCATTGATTGTTTGACTCAAAACAACCAGAATTCAGAAAAAAATGAAATGTGTGAAAACGCAAATTTCGCAAATGCTTAGCAATTGATTTGCTTATTTCCGCAAAGAATTTGCGCTACATTTCTCCTCTTTCGCTCGCGCCTATCCTTTTACTCTACAACTCCACAGGCAGTAAAACTGCAGTTGAATTATTTTCGCATACGTTACCATCAGGCGGCTACACTTTTCTGCAAAACTGGTTGTTAGAACTTAAACCAGATGTCTCTACTTGTAGTAACTCAGATTCTGACCTCATTTATGCCTTTGACAATAACCAGCGATTGCAGAAAGTTTGGCTATCGCGAAATGCTAACAAACAAACGTTAGAAGTCATGACAAATATTATAAAATTAGAATTGACAGGTTTTAACAATCGGAAATCTTCAAATTTGCATCCTAAATTTTGGAGAAAATTTTCAACCTTAGATTTTCCAGATGATGTTTGTTTTGCAAACAAAGAGGAGGTAAGTAATTCTCTAAGAAAAGCATTTGAAGCAGTCATGGGATTTACAGAAAAAGATGATAGAATACAAATGAAAATCGCAGAAAAGGAAGTGAGATCCAACTTCATTCAATGTAAAAAATGAAACAAAATGTATTGTAGAAAGAAAATAAAATGTTTTGACTGTAAGATTAATATAAGAAATGGCACTGAAGGAAAAGACCCCATCTGCACAAGAATAGTCCCAGAAAAAAAGGAGAGAGCTTTAAAATTTAATTTTGTCTCCGAGGCGGTAGATGAAGCAGGTGTTAAAAGATTAGGCTGCCAATACATGGGTGCCTCTCAGTCACCTACTTCTTCTGAGCACCCACTTTTTAAAGAAAAGTCAAATTCTGTCAACAAAGATTCTTGTCCTAAAATAAGTCTTTTAGAACCTGTTTTCGTTAATCCGGCATCAAAATCCTCTTTGAAAGTTGTACGCGATAAGATCGCATTGGATGCTGGGATTAATTCAGGGTACCGCAGATTTGTTTATGTTGTTTGTGATGGTTCCCCAATGACACTCGTTTGTCAACTTATCCTAGAGGAACCACAAAATTACTCCTGGGTCATTCCAATAACGGGTTTGGGACACGAGGAGATGAACATGGTTAAATCATTTACAGAAATGTTTTACGACTTCATTTTGAAATTTTTTTTCGAGACTCAGGGTTATGTTACACCAAAGGCACTTGCCTTCGCTAAAAGGTGTTGAGACCATCACATTGCTTTTGACAATTTGATGAAGTTTAGAGAGAGTCTTTGGTTGGAATTAATTTATGTGTTTAAAAGTGCCAAAACAAGCAACGTTTCAAGTGATTTTGAGGGATTTTGCCAATGGGTGGAAATGGTTGAAGACGAAACTCTGTGTTTTATTTGTTACACTATGTAACCTTGTCTCGAGTCTATTTTCATGTTCAGAGAAGGTGTAAGACAAAACAAACATGACATCATAAACATCGCCTGCAAAATTTTTAGGCAAATTTGGTATGGTAGGCATCACACTAAGTATATGGTTATTGACAGTTTGTACTCAAGGCTTTTAATGCCTGCAGAAATTTTACACTCTATAAACAAAAACGAAACTTTTTCTACCAGTGGTAGATATGATGCTCACCAAGGTTTAGACTTTATTTTAGAAGAATATAATAGAAACATCAAGAGGCACGTGTCTGGGGTTGCATACAGTGTCAAATGGGAAACGTTGATTAAAAAGTACGAATGTCTTGAAACCATTTCAGAAAATGTCAACAAGTTGATAGGTATATCGGAGCACAAAAAACAGCCAAGGCAAATTAAAAAAATTGCAGAAGAGATTTTTTTCGCACTGAAATTCGGAAATCTAATTTCCTACAACCTGTGTCTAAAAGAGGAATTACAAGCTTTAATCAGTCTCAAACAAAAATTTCTCAGAATATAGCAAATTTTACCGCCTCTACGCTTGGTATTATGCGGACGATATTTAATGATTTTATAAAAAATGTTAAATACCTAGTCCCTTGAAATTCAATAAAATACCAGTTTTGAAAGAGGAAGAAATTGAGCTAAATAAAGACGAAAACCAAACAAAATCTCAACTTTTATCCATGATAGATGAAAATATGTCAAATTTACCTGAGGAATTGGTCCAACATTTTGAAGACGAGAAAAAAGTTGAAAATTAAAATGGCTAAAAAATGCGTTATTTTGGATTTTCTCAACAATGTAAGACGGGAAGTAAATGAAAATTCTGGTTGTTCTGAAAATGATGTTTTTTGTTGACAATCAACATACAAACTACATGTACATAGCACATTTTTCTGTTTTTGTACGTATATACTTTGTGCATTTCTATATAATTATTACTATGTAAAAAATGTGTAATTACGAAGTACCTTTATTTCTTTATGATGTCCTATGATTAAGACACCAATAAACTATTGTGCAGTTTCTCCTGATCAAAATCTTTTTTAACAAGTATGCGTATATTCGCCAAAGACTTTCCATACTGATCGATTTTTGAACCAACAATTATTAATGTTAAACAAAATTATTTTTCAATGTGAGCATAGAACAACGTCTTTGGTACCTAATCTTTCCGTTTTTGCCTTTTGAAGTAAGAAACAAGTCGTAGAAAATTCCCGGCGAGCAATTAAATATTGTTTATAAAACCGACAAAAACCACGTGTGTTTGTTAAATCGTAAACACGTAGTATACCGACATGCTTTGCGGCTCATTCACTGGATTGGAGAATCTGTTTGACGTATACATTGTCACGTGTTAAATTACCCTATCCATTAAAAGGTAGTGTACCCGACCTGTTACAGGTGTACAAGTAGTACCATGGGTGGATCCAAAGTTTTATTTATTTGATTGTTTATTTTATTTCTGATCAATTAATTTATTCAGAGACCTAGTTAACTTTATTTGATAAATTATTTTATTAATATTAATCCATTTATACATATTGTCAGTTTTAGTCAATGTTGATTATAACACATTCTTATAGAAGTTTTTAGTTTAAAATCATTTGTTTCATATTCATTAATGTATAATTAATTTGAATATGATAATAATTAAAACAGCTTAAAACTATCACTATTACACATTTCCCCCTGTTAGCAAATGACATCCTCGTCATTCATTAATGACTAGGGGAGAGAAAATTATATATGTAAAATATTCATTTTATGAGTCGAATAAGATTTACTTACTCAACAAAGAAAAAAAATCGCAAATTCTATTTTCACTGAAAGGTGTTTTTCAGCAAGTGTTATGGTATATTGATATTGCTCATATATCAATAGGCAATCAAAATATTGAGAGTAATTTACAGCATAAAATATCACATTCTACCCCTGATGCCAAATGACATACTCGTCATTTATGATAAAATTATAAAGAGGAAGAATACTCAGCATCAGTCTTACTTCACCGACTAAGATGTAATTATTCAACACATGAAAACACTGAAATTTCAGCAATTTCCAACTACAATGCTCTTTAAATATTCAAGCAGCAATATACTTGTATTCATTGATTGTCATAAAATAATGCTAAAACATTACAATGCATAATCATAAAAACTTATTAAAGCATTACTTATCAGCAGACTCAGTTATGACCTTTATTAAAGCATCAGAAATGACTTTGCCATCAACATTTTGGAAAAGCTTTGTATTAGCTAAGGATTGTAAATATTCTGCTTTCATTTTCCAATCTGGTTGATGGATTTGTGAAAATACATATTCATCATTTCTCATCCATTGTGGCTTTGACCTTGACCTTGCAGACCTTCGTGGCATGTTGTTTTCATTGTCTGACCCTGACCCCATCTGAACAGGTGATTCGGGAGTTATTTCCCTTGTATTTCCTGAACTATGTGCTATAGAATTATTGTCAAGAGATATCTCGACATTGGAACTGCTAGGGTCTTCAAATGAACTTGTTTTATTTGTATGAGACATAAAACTTTCAGAATTTACTGAATTAACTGAATTTCTATGCAAATCTGAAATATGATCCACTTCCGATTCGGTATATGGTGTCATATTTATATTTTCATATTCTCCAGCTGGATTAACCTTTGCAATTGGTTCAGTAGCTGCAGAATTGTCAATATTTTTATCGACATCTACTGGCACTCGTTTTGGTGTACTGTATATAATAAATGATTCATTTTCTGAATCACTATTTGAGTCCTCAATATGGACATTAATATTATCTTAAGAGGGTCTTTCTACAGAAGGATCTGCTTGGTTATCTAGATCTGATATAGATTTTGTATTTGGGACTGTTTTTTCTTTCTAGGAGCTGGTTTAGGTTTTTGTACCTCATTATTGTCACAAGATGAACAGATGGGAAGTAATAAGTTTCTGTGTAATACTCTTGTCTTTCCTTCCCCATTCTGTTTCTTAACTTTGTACACAGGAATACCTTCATTTAGTTGATTAATACAGTCATTCTACAAAAACATGACCAATTAAGAACTTTTTATGTCGCTTACACATTTACCGTTTTAATATCTTAGGCCATCATTAGAAATATCTTTGTTTCCCCTAACCCGACTCTAAATTCTGAAGTTGGGTAGGTAGGTAAGTAAATAATTTTTTTTTCCTGACAGGAGCTTTAAAAATACATTCTGATTTTCTGATAAGAACGGGTTTTGATGAAATTGTATTTTATAAAAGTTGATAAACTTAAAAAAAAAAATTTGAATTATCTTCTTAAAAAAACTTTTCAGTCGGCCGGATTGAATTGGGTCGGTCACGTTAGGGGAAACAAAGGTTTTTTTTTTATTTTGGCCTTAACTATAGATTTTAAGGCCAATTTCAACTCTAAGACTTAACATACACACACGATTTTGTAAATATTCACCGATATATATGCAGTTCAAGTTTTGATATAAACATTATGTAATGTTGAAAAACGTATTCCACTGCAAATCTTAATGTCGCTTCATTTATTTACAAATTTCAAGATGAAATTTTCAGCCGTAAAATCGTTCCAAATAGATTGCAATGAATGTTAAAAAATGTCTTTTATCCTATATAATTATAAAAAGAAATCAAACCGCGTCTCGCCAAGAAATGCATGGATCTCCTTTCATGCGAATTCATAAGCATGTCGCTAAAAATCGATTAACTTCCGTAACGATTTTGTTTTAAATTTCACGCATGGAATGCAGATTTCAAAAAGAACTGAAACTTATCTGAAAGTGACCACGGAACCTTATATCATCGATTCTAGTTGCGAGTCAGCTTTTTTAGACGATTACATTTTCGACATTTTAGGAATGACTCTAATTCTTGCCAAATTATTCGAGTATAACCTGGTTTGGGTCAGTTTACGCTCTTTTATAATCCGCGAAGCGGATTATAAAAGAGCGTAAACTGACCCAGCGGATTATAAAAGAGCGTAAACTGACCCAAACCAGGTTATACTCGAATAATTTGGCCAAGAATTAGAGTCATTCCTTATAATTTAATTTTAAAATCATTAAATAACTAAGGGTGTAAAATTTCGTTGCTTTTTATTAGTTCAAATTTGCCGCTCAATAATACAACCTTAGTAACGGAAGTGATAGGAAGCGAGGGGAGGTAAAAACTGATGCATAGGCCTAGCAGTGTCGTTGTTTAATTTGTTTACATGTGGTAAGATTGGTAAGAATTATTGTTAAGTTAAAGGTACATTTATTAAATCTGGAATTTTCCATGAATCCCGAGGACTGGAAATGAGAGGATTGATTCAGCTGGTTGTCAGGGGGGGGTGTCCCCATACCAAACCAGGTTATACAGAAATAATTTGTGTTCCTTTTTGGATATTAACCAATCAGAGGCTAGAATACAAACAAAATTAAATTATAACAAATGAATTAGACAAAAACAGTTGTCTCTCTTAAAAAATTAACTTCCGTAACGGTAATTCAGGAAAGTTTTTGCATTAAAGGTAAAAAAAAAATATTTTTTTGGGAGCGAAATGCTTCATACTCTTGTTTTATATCCTAAAACAAACTTTGATTTTAACTATTGAAGAAAGTTTTAACTTTTATTGCTGGGAATTAACTTCCGTAACGATTAACTTCCGTTAGGATATTTTTCCCGAAAATTTAAATTAAATTCGGATTATGCGAGACTTCATGAATCATACTTAAGCGTTCTTTAGTGAACATCAGAAAAGAAAAATTGGTCAAATTCAGCTTTATTTAGAAAAAATAATCAGGCTTGATCAAGCATTAACTTCCGTAACATTACCTTAAAATCAATGGTATCTTGAAAATGTTGTAAAAAGTTAACGATACCAGATTTGTGGACAATTCTTTGTTTTCAAGTTTACTGATATGTCCTTTAAAGAATAATGATGTTCATTTTGCTATTTGAAACAATTATTTTTTTCATGTTTTTTTTTACTCAGAATTGCTCCATTTATCGTAGAATGACTGAATAACAATATAAGGGTCATTTTCCCATTTGTCAGCCAACTTATGGCGACCATCAAAAGCAACAATCTTAACCAAAACAAGATCACCGGGTTCAAGTACACTGCTTTTGATTTTTACATCATAATTCTTCTTTTGCTTTTCTTGTGAAGCTTGTATGTGTTTTAAAGCAAGCTCATAGGAAAATTTTAGTCTGTCTCTTAAAGACTCAATATATTTTGACTTGGACATATTTTTGCCATTTGTATTACTGTCAAACATTATATCTATAGGGAGATGTGGTTCCCTTCCAAACATCAAAAAAGTATGGAGAAAATGATGTACTGTCTTGCTTGGTACTATTGTATGCCTGTACAATTGGCTTAATGTAAGACTTCCAGTCTCGTTCTTCATCTGGATTTAAAGTTCCTAACATTGATATTAATGTACGATTAAATCTTTCGCACTGACCATTACCCATTGGATGGTATGGAGTTGTTCTTGATTTTTGCATACCAAATAAGGAACATAATTCTTTAATGACTTTACTTTCAAAGTTCGCTCATTGGTCGGAGTGGATCTTAAGTGGTGTACCATAGTAAACAATAAAATTCTGATAAAATGTCTCAGCTGTGGTTTTAGCTGTCATATTTCTTGTAGGAATTGCCATAGCAAACCTTGAAAAATGATCAGTAATGACTAAAACATACTCAAAACCACCTTTCGAACGTTCAAGAGTTAAAAAATCAAGGCAAACAAGTTCTAATGGTTGAGTAGTTGAGATGTTTACCAAGGGAGCTTTCATATTTGTTGGAGTTTTTCTCCTTATACATCTACCATAATTCTGAATATGGTTTTCTATGTCATGGATCATACCGTACCAATAAAATCGATCTTTGGCAAGTGAAAGGGTTCTATCTCTACCTTGGTGACCCATCTTATCATGAAGATGAAACAAAACTAGATTGACAAGTGACAGAGGAATAACAAGTTGATGTATAATACCTGTTTCTGTTTTTACATCTCTGTACAACTTATCGTCAATAATAAGCTTATCAAAGCATTGAAATAATGCATTACTACAAGGAGTTGGTGGTATTTCATCTCTATGTGGTTTGTATTTATTAAAGACTTGATCAAACCAATAGGATATATCAGGGTCTTGAATTTGTTCTTGAACAGTATCAATACTTTGTAGACTTCCATCATGTATAGCATTGATGTTCATAATGATAACTTCTTTAGACACTGGAAGAGTTTCAATAAAAGGAACAATATTTGTCATATTACATCTGGCACTAACAGAATCTGATGTAATGGTGGTACAGTTCTGTTTTTGTAATAAACCAGGTAGACGAGACAGTGCATCTGCATTTGTGTTGCCTGGTCTATATTTCAAGTCAAAATTATAGGCAGACAAGGCTGCAAGCCATCTATGGTCAGTAGCATCGAGCTGGACAGCTGTTAGGACATAAGTTAATGGATTATTATCCGTAAAAACAGTAAAACTATGTCCATATAAGTAATCTTTAAATTTTTCTGTGACGGACCATTTTAGTGCGAGAAGTTCTAATTTGTGCGCTGGATATGCCAAGACTTCTGCTTGCATAAGCTATTACATGTTTAAGTCCATCCACTTTTTGTTGATAAAGAAGTGCACCTAACCCATGCAAAGATGCGTCAGTATGTAACTCGAATGGTTTTAAATAATCAGGGTAGGCTAATATGGGATAAGAAGATAACTGACTTTTTAGACAATTAAAAGCATGTTCTTGTTTTTCTTCCCGTTTGTTGGACATTTTATTTTTAGAACTTTTCTTTGTGGGAGTAGGCATGAGATTTAATAAAGGTTTAGCAATTTTTGAAAAATTTTTAACAAATTTTCTATAGTAACCTACGAATCCCAAAAATTGACGGACTTCTTCGCGAGTTTTGAGACGAGGCCATTCTTTAACCTTTTTAATTTTCTCTTCATCAGCCTCAATGCCTTTCTCTGATACAATATGTCCAACGTATCGAACACGAGTCTTAAGTAAAGAACATTTCTTTGGTGACAGTTTTATTCCTGCGTCACGTAGTTTCTGAAACACTAAACTTAATCGTTCTTAAGTGTTCTTCGTAAGTGTTCGAAAATATAATAATGTCTGTTTGGATATCCTCTTTGTGATGGTACATTATTTTCACTTGGAACTTGTGGTTGCTGATGGTATTGATGATATTGAGATGATCTTGGATTGAATACTTGATATGGTTTCTGCTGGTAAGTAGATCCAGCTCTATTTGGGTACATTTGTCCTCTTCCTCTCTTGAAATGACCACGATTTCTCCCTCCTTGGTAACTCCCGTGTCTCGTTCTTGCTTAATTTCTGTAAGCGTTTTCTCAAAAGAACTCATTTTCTTGTCCATTCTTTCAATTTTCTTTATAATCGTGTCTAGAGCCGAATCTGTTACCTCTGAAATGAGATTGTGAGTAACACTAGTGCTGGTATTTGATTTTGAATTTGAAATTTCAAGTTCAATGGCCCTGATTTCTCTTCGTAATGAGTCAAAATCTTTTACTGTTTCAAATTTGTATCTACAAGCAATTTTCAATTCAGAATCCCTTAGGCCAGACCAAAATTTAGTTCGAGGCATATCATTTCTGGCAGTTGGACTGATATGCCCCTTTTCAACAGCTGATTGTAAAATTGTTTCTAATTTAATGCCAAATTCAGCAACAGATTGACCTTGTTCTTGTTTTTCCATGTAAAACTTTTGAATAATAGCTTCACTGTTATACACATTCCCAAAAACACCTTCTAATTTGTCAATGATATTTTCAGGAGTTGCCTCCTCTGACAAAGAAAGTAATAATGACCTTGCTTTTCCTCTCAATGAATTTCTAATAGATTGGAGAAAAACAGACCTTGGATAATTCTTTTCTCTCAGAATACATTTTACTTCAAATTTCCAAACTTCAAATGTTGTCTCCGATTTTTCTTCTCCAGAAAATATGGGAATTTTTGGATGGTAAATGGACAATGGGGTATGTGATGAAAATGAAGCAGGAAATGGGTTATTATCAAAACTGAACTATGAGGCCTTGGGGTAGAGGAAGGTGACCGTGGAAGCTCTTGCTCATTTTCTAATTCATCTTGGGCATGAGAAAGTTCTTGAAATTCTTCCTCTGTAAGGATTTTATATTTGGTATTTTGTCTCAAGAATTCAATCCTAGTTTTGATGGCATTTTGGGAAACTTTATCTTCTACCTTGATGCCCTTTTCTGTATCTACTTCAGTTTCTTTTGCAGCCAATTTTGACTGAACAAAATATATACACACTATTTTTCTATACATGTAATTCTACAGTAACTATAAAAAAATAATATAACGCACAGCGTAAAAGAAACCGCACGATTGCATGCAATTTAACGGCAGAATAAATCGCACGAGCACACAAATAATTCGAAAGTGTGTACTATAACATAGGTCTACAAACATGCAATGTACTATTATGAATACACCTTGCATTGAACAGCAAAGTAACCCAAAAACCAGATGCTTAATTAACTGCAGTAATAATTGACCTTTTGTTAACTGATGAGATTGACTCACCTAATCACTACTAAGTCAACAATTATAGGAACTGACTGTTTTTAACTGATGCGATTGACACACCTAATTAATACTGAGTCAATGCGGGTTGTACTGTAGACATGTATTACAAGTTTTACACACACAATGAGACAAACAGATAATTTAAATTCAGAAATTCAGAATGCCTGATTACGTCTATAGCATGCATTTCACAGACGCTTACTGTACATTGAGAAAAATTACTTGATCATCTTAATCATAACATTCCTTCTGAACATCTTGTAGAATTTCCCTAATGATGGCCAAGCTTAAAATATTGCCTGGGTGAATTCCATCATAGTTCAGAGTTAAATTTACTGAGTGTCTCGAAGTTTTGCCTTTAGCTTTTCTGCTTCTGAAATAAAACTTACTGGTTTTTATTGTATTCTGAGAATGCTCAGAATTGATAATCTGTATTTCAGAATTCAAAGCAACAATTTGTTTAGTAGCTAATTTATCCTCCTCTTTAAATTTTTCTACATCAGGACACCCCTTGAAACTATTCCACTGACTTATGGACAACAGAGGACAGTCAATGATTTTTAAAATAGCACATCGGCTATACTGTTGCACGATATTATAAGCCCTTTTCAACTGAAAAGCAATATCTTGCACAACCTGTTCTGTATTTGTGCTGTTTAAAGTGACAAATTTTCCAGTTTTCTGCGTGATATCACAAGTACCTGTCCACAAATAAAAGATAATATTTTTATGATATTTCAAAGCAGGTTCAATATTTTTCTCTAATTGGTCAACTAAAAATTTTGTAGTTACACCAGGGTGGCACCAGAGTTCTGCTGGAAATCTCCCTTAGTAATTGTTTCTTATGGTAAAACCTTTACTTGCTGACACTAATATTGGTTGTTTATGCTTATGACCTGTTAATTGAACTGAATTATTTAATACAAGTTGTTCCAACTTATGTAAACTCATCTAATTATGGAATGATTTTTTTTTAAAGTTTAAATGGAAGTTTTTAATTTAAGAATTGGTTAAACTTGATTCTTTTGGCTTAGATCTACTGATATTCAAATATAGTAAATTTTACCAGGTGAAAGGTCACTCAAGGTCACAAATCGGTCAGATATTTATGAATATAGAAATTAATGAGGAGAAAAATATGAATTAGTGATCTTATATTAGTAATATTTCATTCTGTCTGAACTTTCTCACCTTTATGTAATACTTCAGATGAAACCAAAAAAAATGAAAATACTAAATTCAGAACAAGTAAAGGAGTGCAAAAAAAAAAAAAAAAAAAAAAAGTTGGAAAAAAATACTGTCTGGTATTTGCAAACACTAAACACTAAAGCATGCTATAATCTTTAAAACAAGTAATACAATGTGCACATGTAATAACAAAATGTAAAATATACTTGCGTATACGCCAAACTAGTAGTATATTGAAAAGAGTCAATCTGCAGATTCTTGGAGAAGATGCTCTTGATTTTCTACGTAAAACACATGATGACAAAGATAGTCCCAACAAAAGTTTGGTTAGAATTTGTGGATTGGTTATTCACGTAATCTGTCACGGAAATCTTTAGATTCCATTTCTTTTAGATGTTCCGTTTCACCAGTCCCAACGTGGGCGCCAATTTGTGACAGGGGTTTATGATGCAATAAAAACACCTGCGGGTTCGATCATGTATTTATTCCATATTCAATCATCATAAAAGTATTTGCAGTCCTGAAAATACAATACATATTCCATTCACAATACAACAATAGTATTTTCACATTATAACAAATCATAAAACATCATTACATCACATTTGGGGAATTCAAGAGTTATTCCCCTTGATTCAGAGTTTTATAAAATGCAATGAAATACATGTATAACTGATATTAAACATGCATATAGACAATAGTTTATATTGACATTATAATAAATTTCATATTTACAATTCTCACAATAAAATAGTTAACCTGGATTGTATTTCAAAATATATAAATTTGTACCTATTTGTGGAATAGAGCTGACTCCTTCTTTTGATGTCAAACATAGTACAAGTGCAGCTTTTTTCAAAAAGCTTACCGTCTTTAGCAACAACCTTAAACAGGAAACTGACCTAAACCTATCAGGCCTTATAATTCTTGAAAAAATTTCTTGGCTTTGTATTTCTTCATCAGTCTTTTCTGATATAAGCCCAACCAAGTGAAAAGTTAACAGATGCTCGACTGTCTCCGTAAACTTCAACTCTGCTGCCGAGATCATTCGGCAAACCTCGGCTGATTCCGTCACCTTTGTGATATGTAGATGAGGTACCTGTACGAATCAGCCGAGGTGTTGCCGGGTGCTGCCGAGATTAGGAAGACACTGCAAAACAAAGGGGAAAAGAATACATACAAGCTGTAAAGCTTGCATGCAATAAAGATCAATTCTGTTAACAATAAAAATATAGAAACGGTTTTTTTTTGGTAATTGCTATAAAAAAAAAAAACTAACATGTTAATTACTGTCAATTTCCACTGTTCGTTTTGTCATATTTTTTTTACGATTGAAAATATTGAATAATTGTGAAGTCGTTCGAAAATTAGAGCATCAGAAAATTATCTCCCTTGCCTTGAACAGCATTTCAACCAATGAAATAATTGAAAATTTTCTCATCGTGCATTTTCTACCAATCACAAAAGAGAGGAAGCGCATAGTCCGAAAACTGTAAAATACTTCAACTCTGTATACCGTCTTCCAAGGAAGACGGTAATTTAGGGTTTGACACTAAGGCACGTCCGACCGACCCAGTCTAGTAAATGGGTGTTCCGGTCGTGTAAAATGTACTTGAACTAGACCGCCTGGTCGTGTGGATGAAATTACTATTAACCCCCATATCAGTCTTTCAAATAAATATTCTTTACACAATTTCAAGTTTTTTTTAATTGTAAACAGGTTAAATCCCCCATATGACATGTGCAATCGCTATTTTTAGCCACGATCTAATAGACAAGTCGCAGTCGAAACTGGCTTCGTTCAGTATTAACTGGTATAAATGGTTAGTGATAAATGTAATTTTTAATCAATTTAATAATTTGAATACATATTTTCATCATTTTCAATATAAAGACCACCTTTAACCAAAATTACCTAAATGTAATGAAGTGCAGTCATATCCACATAAAATTATTCAAAAGTTGTTTTTCTGGTTAAGGGTGGTCTTTGGCAACAGTTGTCATCTTTAGGTGGATACCTCAATATTTGCTATACACTCCATACAAACTGGATAATTTTCATATTTATCATATGAAGGAACTATTAATATTGAAATACCATTATTGTGTTGTTTTGTTTTACGTATGTATAAACTAATATTGTATGACAAAATTTTGGTTAAACAATCAATTTAAGAAATCACTAGTAGAGTAGGTGATAATGCCTATCAAATGCGCTATGGCTCTTTCTCTTTTATGAACGATCACGCACGTTACACGACCGATTCCACACGATCGGTTTGTCGTCAATAAGTTGCAGCCATTGTATGTACATTAAATATTATTTAAATACCATGAGAGGGCAAACTTTCGAATAATTTCTGTAAACAGTTTTATGTTAACCATTCAATATATTTTCTAAATCGAAGAAATAGTATCCGTTTTCTGTTGATAAGACGCGTGTTGACGACTGACAAACGCATCAACATATAGGAAAATCATCACTGTAGGGGACAGAACCATGACAACAAAATAAATTAATGCTTTAGCGTGCAGAAATAGGGTATCTTTTCCAAATGGAGGGCCTCTATGTGTCAGTGCCTACTACACTTCTATTTTTCACTATCACCAATCTTAAGTTCAAAACATTGCTCCGGCATGATGAAGTCAGAGTAAACCCAGCAAAGCCTCCTCAATCAGGCCGTTCTGCTCATTTACATGATGTATTTTTGTGTACAGTATGTAATGTTTATGACTATCAAGGCTACCTGACCATTTTAATCTTTAAAAATATATATTTTGTTTTATACATGTACAATAAAAATTCATGTATAATTCTTTCAATCAATATACAAATGAATTATTGAACAATTATTTTGGTTGATATTATTGTATTGAACTAATCCGGAATTTTCATTTCCGTCAACTTATATCATCAATTAGTTTATGTTAACTCAGTTCCTGTAGCAGAAAATCGTGCATCATGAACACTGAGTGACTGACTATGATGACGGAAAGAATGATGTTAAAATTATACCCGTCAATGTGTAAGTTAAAATTATATTTGATATTTATTGTAATAGTATTTAATAATATACTGTCCAGAGTTCTTATAAAATTTATATTTAATGGATGTATGTTTATCACAGGTTGAAATCTGTAAATGATTACTGCTTGACGGTTTGTTTGATTACAATATTTCAACACACGGGAAGATGGCTGACGGACAAGAGAAAGTGGCAGATAACATGGAACTCCTCAGAAATCACCAATAGCATTGATCAAGGAAAGAAGAAGATCAACACTGAAAGGAAAGTTTCACAGAATTTATAATAGATTTGAAGATTTGAAAAGTTCAGAAAGTTTAGAATTACTCAAGAACATCTTGTCTGATATGGAAAACTCGTACAAAGAACTCGAAAACGGACATGCTGAGTACACAGAATTGTTAAATCCAGAAAATGAGCAAGATCTCATTGACATGAATAATATAGATAAAGATATGGGCATATTGTATAATGAACTGTGTAATTGTCGTGCACATGTTAGTAGGCAGTCACTGCTGCAGTGTAAAGACAAACAATCTAAATCAGAAAAGGACAAACAAAAAGAGAGTGTGAAAGTAAAGAAATTAGATGCACCAATATTTAGTGGTGAAATTAGAGAATTTCCAAGTTCAAGAGAGATTATGAAAGCATTATGTTTCCAACATATGGAACCGATCCATTTGCATTAAAGAAGAGTCTCACAAATGAAGCTCTTAAAACTGTGCAGGGTGTAGATAACAATTATGAAGAGATGTGGAAAAGACTAGAACTGAAATATGGCAGACCTGAAAGACTTACCGACTCAATACTTTCTGACATTCGAAAACTCAAAAGTATTCCTGATGGGGATCATCTGTGTTTTATTAACAGTGTTGAAATCATAGAAAGATGTTTCTTAGATCTAAAAAGGGTAAACATGGAAAGAGAAATGAATACTACAACTATGATAAGTGAAATCGAGAAAAATTCTTCCTCCAGTTCAGAAACGCGAATGGATCCTTACAGAATAAAGGCACATAACCTCTGTTGGTATCACGAGACAGATATCGCATGAAATTACTCAGTGTTGAACATTTAATAGAATGGATGTCAACAGTAAAATCGACTGTCTCAGAAAAAATGGAGCTTGTTTTATATGCTTAAATCTTGGACACATTTCCAAAAACTGTCCGAATAGAGAAGGATGTGAGCAATGTGGCAAAATGCATCATACAACCTTACATCAAGAGGAATCTCAAGGCAAAGTCAAACATTGTCTACACTTAGTGAATGGTGAACAATCTGGAGAAACTGTTGTGCTAATGGTTAATCAAGTGATGTGCAAAGATGACAAACTATTTACACTTTGGGATCCGGGATCAAATGTATCATTGATATCCCATAGAGCTGCAAAACGTCTCAATGTTAAAGGAGAGGATGTTACACTTCGTATATCAAAAGTTGGAAATATAGTTGAACACCTCCACTAAAGAGTATATTGTACTCTTGACAGACTTGAATGGTGAAACATGGCAAATAAAGGCCTGCGGTATGGAAAAGATAACAACAAATTCAAAACCTGTAGATTTTAGTGGAATATCAACCTTATTCAAAGGAATATCAGACAGTGACCTATCTAGAACAGATGGTGATATTGAAATATTGATTAGTGCAGACTGCAGTATTCTATTACCAGTGAATATCGGAAGCACTGGAAATCTTCAGCTAATGAAAAACCAGTTTGGCTACTGCTTGAGAGGAAGTCATTCCATGTTGAAATTGACAGCTACACCTAAAGATGCATGCATAAACCATCTTCCTGGGATTGATATAAACTCCATGCAGGTGATTGATACAAAATCAATAAAGGATCATTTTGACAGCATTGTGGATATTGAGATTCTAGGGCCATATTGTAACCCAAAGTGTGGAAGTTGTCGCAGGTGATTGATACAAAATCAATAAAGGATCATTTTGACAGCATTGTGGATATTGAGATTCTAGGGCCATATTGTAACCCAAAGTGTGGAAGTTGTCGATGTGGCCAGTGTAGCATTGGAAATGGAAGGTATACCATACAAGAAGAGCACGAATTACGTGTGATAGAAGCAGGATTGAAATATGATGCAGTTGAAAAGTGCTGGACTGTACAATATCCATGGAAATGTGATCCCATCAAATTACCAAATAATATTAAAACAGCATTAGGTCGATTGAGATAAGTTGAACAGAGACTCCTCAACAATGGCAAGGAATATGCTCAAGAATATCAGACACAAACAGAGGATATGATACACAGGGAAGCAGGAAGAAAACTGACAAACACAGAAGAAGAGTTATATGAAGGACCTGTTTACTATATCTCGCACCACGAAGTTTTAAAACCTGGATCCAAGTCAACACCTCTTCGCATTGTCTTCAATTCGTCAGCTTCATTTATTGGTCACGTTCTCAACAGTTACTGGATGAAAGGACCGAAAGTACTCAATGATCTCATTTCGGTACTTCTGAAGTTTCGTGAAAATCAAAGTACACTTGTGGGAGATATATCAAAAATGTATAACTCTGTACGCTTATCAACAAAGGATCAACATACACACAGATTCTTGTGGAGAAATTACGAAACCAACAGACAGCCTGATCATTACACACTTACAAGTGTTCCCTTTGGAGACCGTCCAAGTGGTGCCATTGCTATGATAGCATTGAGAAAAACAGCTGCATTGTTAGAGAATGAATATCCCAGAGTCGCAGATGTTATCAAAAACATAGCTATTTGGATGACATTGTTACCTAAGAACCAAGTGTAGAAGATGCATGTCGACTAGCACGAGATATTGATCATATACTTGGAAATGGTGGACTTTATATAAAAACATTGGATCATCTCTGGAAATCAGGATAAAGTTGCAGATGGAATTAAATTGTTGAATACAGAGACAGAGAAGATTTTAGGATTGATATGGAGACCACAAGATGATGTTTTTACTTTCAAAGTCCAACTGGATTTTACAGACAAGGGAAAGCAGAAAGGAAGTATATCCAGTATAACATCTTGTAATGTGTCAGAATTATCAAATTTGACTACACTCACTAAACGCATGGAGTTGAAACAAGTAGCGGGAGTATGTTACCCACTTGGTATGGTTGTACCATATATACTTACTGCAAAATCCTTAATGAGAACTCTCTGTCAAGAAAGTCTAAATAGCAGTAAGGATTGGGACAAACCTTTATCCAAAGATATGAAACAATATTGAATTGAATTCTTCAAAGGTCTCTTTGATCTTGAACTTCTGAAGATACCCCGATGCATTAAACCAGGAACTGTTCATGGAAAACAAATACTGATATTATTCTCTGATGGCAGCAGCCTAGCATTTGGAACCTGTGCATATATTAGATGGGAGGTTGCATGGGATACGTTTTTTGCGAGAATGTTGATGGCAAAAAATCGCATTGCTCCCTCAAATCAACTTAACCATTCCCCGACTAGAACTATGTGGTGCTGTGTTATCTGCTCGACTGCGGGAGAAGATTGTGAATAGTTTGGGATTTTCCTTTGAAAAAATCATTCATCTTGTGGATTCTGCCATAGTAAGAGCACAGATACAAAAGGAGAGCTATGGATTTGGAACATTTGTTGCCAACAGAATAGCAGAAATCCAGTCAAAAACTTGTAAATCAGACTGGTACTGGATACCATCATATCAGAATCCAGCAGATTTCACAACTAGAATAACATCACCAAGTGTTATTGACAGCGATTCGATGTGGCAGAAGGGTCCAGAATTTCTGTACCAACCTTTTGAAAAATGGCCTGTGAAACAAGAAGTTGAAGTAAAGGAGATTCCTGATGTTCTTGTCCGACACACAGAAGTCAAAGTAACTGAAGAAAAAAGCAGAACTGTCATGAATGTGGCAAAACTTATTGACCTCAATAGAATCTCAACGTTACAGAAGATCCTTAAGCTCACAAGTCTTTTACAACTCATCAGAAAGAAGCATACAATCCGGGGAATTGTACATTGTTTATTAGCAGAGGAATTAAGAGATGCAGAAAATATTTGGATTCTTCATGTGCAAGAGGATCTTCCTGATGACGTAATGTATAGATTTAAACGACTCAGACCACATCTTACACCAGACGGAATCATAAGAGTGGGTCAAAGAATGAATAAATGGACAGAAGATAATTGGAACATGACAGCATTTGCACTTATTCCATCAAGCCACCCATTTGCTGAGTTCATTGTGAAAGCATTTTACGAGAGAGACCATGCAGGACTTGACGTCACACTCGCTAAGATACGAAGCATGGCCGCGACTGACCTTAGTCGATAAAAAATAGGTAGCAACTGTTCTTTTGCCAAGCGCTCGGTATTTTGAATTGAAAGATGCGGGTCATACGGATGAGACCTTAAAAGCCGAACCCCGTGTCACGGTAGGCGTTGGAACGATAAAGAACCGTTACTGCTCAGTGGCCCTGAGTGCCGAGTAAAGGTCTAAATTTGAAGCCCTTCAACGATATATGACGACGTCTCTATATGAGTGAAAAATTCCCGAACGGGACGTAAAACAACAATCAATCAATCAATCTAATCTTTTTCACTCATATTGAGACGACACCAATTGCGGGTGGATAGCTGAAAATTTAAGATCCATACTCGACAATGAGGGTCATGGAGCAGTAAGGGGTCTTTTTCATGCCATAAATGGCAAACTAACAAAACTTGTTATAAACGTGATGATTTTATCTTTTCTATCAGTAACTTCCCTCATTAATGTAGCATTTATGTCTCCCAGTTGATTCGATATGCAAGAGCATGCTCTACATGGAATGTATGGAGATAACGAACAGTATTCGAGCTCAAAAGTCCATTAAACAATACAAATTTGAAAGCAGAGCAAACACGGACCTCTAAAACATCAGAGGTGGGATCAGGTGCCATGGAGGAGTGAGCATCCCCTGCCGACCGGTCACACCCGCTGTGTGCTCCTTGTCATGATCGTGTAATAACGGAAGAATCCGTTGACAATTCAGTGTGAAAATAATGGCTAACAATTAGGCCATTCCAAGTTTTTTCTATGTTTAGCGTCCGCGTGCGCCTAGGTTTTAACACGCAATATCAGAAAAACAAAACAAGAACAGGATTCCTGAAACTGATTATTCTGGTCAAAATCTTTGAATTCTGTCAATTTCTCTAAATATTTGTCTATAATATGTCATGTTAGGTAAACTTTAAGTATTTAATATCCTGAATTTGCTTAAGAATAGATCTATTAGAAAAATAGATTAATGAAGTCAAATCCTTTGATTGACCCCATTTTTACGATTATAAATTCATTGTTTTATTTTTTGGTTTGTGTGTATTTTTTTGCGAATAGGTAGGTAGGCTTTTGAAAGATGGGTGGAAGCTAAACAGAGAAAAAACTTGGAATGGCCTTAGGATGCAAAACGTCAGTCAGCATTTGACTTAATGATAAATTGTATTTGCTGACAAGGTCATTGTATCGATCACAGAACTTACAAAATGACGACTTTAAACGAGACTGCTGATATTCTTGTTTCATCAACTTGTTTGTCAATAACTTACATGTACCTCGTTTTAGAAATTGTTCATACGTAGAGCATGCTCTTGCGTATCGAATCAATTGAAAAATATAAACCCCATATGTAGGTGATGAAGGTATATTGGTGCATAAGTAAGGGAAGTTGACGATTGAAAAGTTAAAGTCATCACGTTTATCATAAAGCTTGGTTGTTAGATTACTATTAACGTCTTTCTCTAGTAAAATATCCAAATATGAAACAGATGTGTCAGACTCTGTGGTATCTTTTATTTCAAGCTCACCGGGATATATCGTAAAGACATACGAATGGAAATAACCATTGTTAATTGACAGTACGTCGTCGATATACCTAAACGTCGAGTTGAAAACCACAACACGTTTTCTTCCTTTCACTTACAAGATTTTGAACAAATTCTGTTTTATATGAATACAACAAGCATTCTGAGAGTATTGCATTAGCAATACTAGTCCCCTACCGGCAAGTGTAAATTGGTTCCCGTTAAAAATTGAAAATACCATAATTCCGTCAAAAATCAATGACGCGGAACGATATGCAAACTTGATCTGTAACTCATCAAGATACACTCACATACCAAAAATCAGCTCAATATCTGCAAGCGTTTAGAAAAAAGTGCGGAAAACCAAGTGGGACAGACAGAGAGACAGACTCAGAGGAAACCTGTAGTCCCCTCCGGTTTCACCGGCAGGGGACTAAAAATAGGTATGCTAATAATGGGGCGCAATTGGTACCCATGGGAATTCCAATAGATTGTTGGAAGGCCTGGTCTCCAAAAACCATATAGATATTGTCAATCAGAAACTCAAGCAACTTAATATCAACTTCAGGTTACCTGTGTGTACAATCGGAATGTTTTTAACAAATGACCAATGACCAGGTAAGTTAAATTACCTTATAGAATTTAGAGGCCTGTATTTGCTCTGCACCAAAGAAGTATTATTCCAATGGACTTTTGACCTCGAGTACTGTTCGTTTTTCTTTATAAATGTATATGTTTATTTTTATGAGGGTTATTCAGTTCTTTTTGGTTGCAGTTACTCTACATTCCTAAATATATGCGAGGAATAAATTACCGCGTAATTTCAAAAGAATTACCAATCGCGAAATAAAATCACTCGCTTTCCATTTTATAGTGTTGAAATTAATGTTATATCTCTTGATCAACCGCCCACTCGCGAATTGACGTCAAAGAGCCACTTTGCGATAACAAGTTCTCGCGTAATAACGAGGAATTTACAGTCTTTCAGTTTATTACATATATTGACAGAATATGTAAGCTTGAATTGGTGTTTTGACAAATATCAAGAAAGTGTCAATTTTGAATACAATGCTTACACTTCAAAGTACAAAAAAAAAACAAATGGACTCTCAGCTGCAGGGCACGGTTCATGAAAAAGTCTTGCCCTTTCTCTTGCAAGATTTTAAGTTTTGATTAATAACACTTGAGCTGCATTTACCCAAATAGTAATGATAACTTTTTTAAGACATTGGAAATAATTATAATTCGTTGAAGAATCTTCAAACGTAACTTAAAACCTTTACGACATAAGAATTATATGTTGTGTGATCTCTTATACACCCTGTTTTAAGTTACTTAAATTTGTCTTTCTGTCAAATTTTCCTTTCTTAAGTTAGGTGTCAGTTGCCCTTCCTGCGATAATAATCTTAACTGCGTTTGGCCTAACACTTGCAAGATGACAGAGAACTGCTTAGTGCGACAGATATCAGGATACCCATTTTCAACTCACTGTGCTGATGCAAGTATTTCTCACAGGATTTATGCTTTCCACATCAATGATAAATATTTTGTAAACAAAAATTTTTTTTCCCTGCAAATTAAGTATAATTTTCCAAAATTTTGATTTACAGAAAGTAGACTGCTCACTAATGAAGCAAAATGTACCAGATGGAGAAATATTTTGCTGTGATGACGATTCTTGTCTACACAATATTTTAGGAGTGTGAGATGATGTAACCAAAAATCGCATAAAAGAGAATAAAATGTTCGAGTACTAATTGTCTGCGTTCAACCAATTAATCTTTAACAAAAGGCCACTTGCCTTTGGGTCACGAGCATTTTCTCTATTTTTTCCAGTTCACTAGAGCTAAATGCTCACAGGACTTCTCTGACGGATTCTAATTGTCAAGTCTGTCCATGAACTTATAATCAAAACTACTGTGTCATGCAATTTCAATTACATCTAGAGTATCCTTAAAAAGGAATCAAACATTGTACAAATGTGGGACAGTGCCCCCTTATGAGGGGAAATCATCATGCTCAGGCAAATATTGAACGAGTCATTTTGAAATCTGCTTAAGAACGAATAGGCTATAAGTTATGGAATTCATGCGTAATTTCCTAATATAATCTAGATTCAGGAATGTTTGGGTCACCTGAGTCCTTATTTGTCCGTATTTTGTGTTCGTAAACTTTTGGACCTTTTCAGTCTTTCTCTGGAGCCGCTGAACTAATATTGGCATATGGCATTTATGGGTAGAGACACAAAAATTGTAAATTTTATAGTCCCCCTCTCCGGGGCCTGAGAGGAACCATCAAAATTTATGTAATTTTTAAAATCTTTTTTTAAAGTCCCGAACTCTAAGCTTTCTTAGTGTTAGCATGAGCATTTTATCAAATTTAAGGCCCCTGTATCAGGGGTTCTGTTGGTGCTTTATTGATCATATATAGTGAAAAATGCACCAGTTATACTGAAACGCAAAAGAAACGCAACAAGCAGTAATCTACAAATGTTTGAATTTTTTATCTAATGATTACCATAAATGAATACACATGACTGTTAAACCCCCCCCCCCCCCAACCCGGCCATTCAATTACAGCGTGCAAGTCTGACATGCATAACAGTTGCAGCTTGATTTCTACGATGCAATATGTTAATCGATCTCGAGATCTGGGCGAAAGAAATATTCTTTGCCATTTTTAAATGTCTGTTTTTCAGATGATGAGGTCGAATTTCTCTAGCCAAGCGCAGTGTAGTAACCCTTGGACTTCCGGTCCAAGGACTGTCATTAATGCTAATGATACTTAAGAGCCTACTGAGGCGTGATGTGGGTCATATTTGCATCTGCAGCTCTCCATCACGTTTATTTTGAGATTTTCTAGCCAGAGCAATGGAAATGCGTACTTAAGTCATTTTCAGGAAGCCTTGGCATCACTTACAGAAAAGGAAGGGGAATTTATTTTTCGGAACATTGCTGCATTGCTTGTGATGAACAGATACAAATCCTTAAAACCCCATATTATTGCCAAATGTTTTGGTAAACATGCAATTTTTGATTTCTATTAAGCAGACTCAAACTTAACTTCCGATAATTGTATGAAAATCATTCAACCGTTAAATTACCGATATTTACAAAGTTGAAGATGTCCTTACATTTTAGATACAAAATTATATCCTATATGTAATATTTCCCCCTAAAATATGATGTTGCGTTTCTTTTGCGTTTCAGTATATTTAGAAATATTTTCTTCCTCTACATGTATATATTGTAAACTAAGTGCAAAGTTAGAATGGGCAAATAAATTGTGAAATTCATTGCCCCTGTATCATGTGTTCTGGTGTCCAGGCTATGCCCTAATGGTCATGTAATGAAAATGCATCAATTCTTTGAAAATCGTCTCTGTTCCTGGGCATCTTACAGCCTAACCAAGACACAGCTGGAAGCAAGGATAGTTTTACCATATTCCTGAAATTCATCCCCCTAGGTCAAGGGTTCTGTTTCTAGGGCAAGGCTCAAACTTCAACAGCTTTTACAAATATTTCTCAGCACATTGCGAATCTGAAATAAATCTGCTTACTTCAAATTAAATGAAATATCGCAGTTATTGAAAATGGGACGATTAGGGGAGATTTCACGCAAAACATTGGTACATCCTAAATCAAGCTTTGAATATTTCCATTTTGAATTTCTTGAATTCGCAGTTTTCCACATTATCCATTTTTCGATCACGCTTCTGGTCGTCACGGTAGCGCAGTCGGTAGAGTACTCGCTCCGTTATCGGAAGGTCGTGTGTTCGAATCACGGTCCCAACTGATCTAAGTCGATCAAAAATAGTAGCTACTGTTCCTTCGCCAAGCGCTAAGCACTTTGAAGTGAAATCGAAAGTTTCGGGTCCTTTGGATGAGACCTTAATGTAATAGTAGGCGTTGGCGCGATAAAGAACCCTCATTGCTCAATTGACCTGAGTGCCGGGTAAAGGTCTAAATTTGAAGCCCTTCATCATTATATGGTGACGTCTCTATATGAGTGAAAAATGCTCGAACGGGACGTAAAACAACATACAATCAATTGATCATGCACGCTTCTGTGAGTTTGTCTCTGAGCGACCTGTGGGAGGCGGATCTAGAACAACAGCTACCTTTTGTTGGATACTTGCGGAAGACTGCTTTTACTGGCGCACACTTTTGTCAGGTCTGTGTCCCATTCTTGCTTTGTGTCCTGTTCGTCAACGACATTCATATAAAGTTGTGTAGCACAACTTCTTTTTCCACTGTGATTTGTGTAATCAACCTTAAGACCACCACGCTCACAAATAATCTTCATAAGATTCTTCAACTTATTGATATAAATCGGTTGTTCTCCGTAACGAATAGGTATGAATAGGTGGCATTTGTAAACTGCGCTCCGTCCCCCTAATGCCTAGATGTACTCTCTGAAGAAATGGGCCACATTCCGTCGTCTGCAATTAGAAGTTTTAAAAAATTGTCTTCTTGAAACTACTGAAGTCAGATATAGTACTTGGAATGTTTGGAGACCACCTCATTTAACAGCAAATTTGTGAAATGTTTTAGATCTAAAGGAGAGAGAGAGGGAGATTAACCTTACCATCCTGGCAATAATGACGAATATTTTTGTTCGTAATCCCCAGCTCCTTGAGTCCTCATTTGTACTACTTTGTGCTAAGACCGAAGAACTTAAAGTAATTTCCACCTTTATCCTCTTCAATTGAGTACTGATCAAACTGCATGCGCAGTTGGTGATACTCGTAGTTTCCCGTCAGGACAGAAAGCTTACATGCATAAAAGAACACAGTACTTTGTAATGCCTCCGCATTTGAGTTACCAAAGACGCCTTTCTCCCAAAAATACTTTATCGTCTTCAGGTAAAATGGCCTGTGCCTGCTTGACCTTTAATTAAATTGAAGAAATGAAAAAAAAGGGTCACTAGGATAAATACGAGAATAGATTATTCTTTAGGGGACGACCATTTGATTCTCAAAAAGGGGGGGGGGGGGCTGGCAAAATTTTTCTAGTCAGACAGATTATTTTCCTGCCAATCAAGGACAGATTAATCATTCTTAAGATGTTCAAGGATAGATTATTAATTTTTCTCCACTGAAAGTTTGACAAGCAAATAAAAAACACGAACATTTCGAAGAAGGAAGGGCATATTGCTTTCCTGCTGTCTGTCGGTCCACCAACAGTT
Source organism: Saccostrea echinata (assembly GCF_033153115.1). Taxonomy (NCBI): domain Eukaryota; kingdom Metazoa; phylum Mollusca; class Bivalvia; order Ostreida; family Ostreidae; genus Saccostrea; species Saccostrea echinata. Next base: position 504,072 of record NW_026889774.1, on the reverse strand, counting down.
TCCGTTCATGTTCTTTGCAGGGGTTGCATATACTGTAATGAAATTTGGTATACAGATTTATCATAAAAATTTCTAGGACAATTTCTGTTTTGGGTACGGTCGAGGAAACATAGTTATGCCCCTTGGACTTAGGGAGGGGGGCAAAATTTGTTTCACAAACATCTCTTGTTTATTTCCAAAATCTTCCACCCTCCCCCTACCTCTTTGGAATCAAATGATCGTCCTCTTGCAGACGCACTCCATTAAAATAAATTAAAAATTTTCTCGACAGATTCTATTAACAAGTATATTTAAAACTAACTGCAAATTGAAAGAAAAATAGAGTCAGCTTTATACAATCGTACATCACCCATATCAAAAAAAAGGCGAGGATACAAGACAAAAATTGAAACCGTATTATCAAAATTTGATATTGCATTAATTTCAAATATCAAAATATTTAAAATAAATAAATTACCAGCTTTATCCTAGCTTCAAGACCTTGAGTCCGCGTAAATCTAGATCACTAGCCTATTGTACATCTTTCCTTGGTACATGTACGAAATCCCATTTGTAGAAGCTCCTTCAATTTTGCGTCAAGTATTTTTCGGAATTCTGAAAACTCCAAAGCTTTGGTGCACAGGAAATTTTTGTCATACACTTTCTTGTCTCTCACATGTCGTTAAAGGCCGCAGGAAATGAGGTACATAGTGAGCGAAGGGGGCACGGCTGTCCATCCCGTTTTCTTATTTCAACGATGAATCGTCTAAGATAGTAAAATAAAATCATTTCTTCACAATTTCGCCAGAATCATCTGTATGTGAGCGTCAAGACTCAAAAACCCGGAACGCCCAGGCTGTGTTCTTCTTAGTATTGCGATTTTCATGAGACTCTATTAAATCTTTAATTTCAGTCTCTGACAGGGGTGTAATAAAACGGTCACTTGCCGCAGATTCCGTCACAAAAGGCTTCGAATCAGGAACATCCAGGTCAAAGTTACCAGTATTTGCGTAATACATTCCGATGAATTAATATCAATGTGGTCCGGCGTGGTTATTCATGCATTGTCGGAGACATAGACAACTTAGGAAAGCCTTTTCCTTTTCTAATTGTTTGCAGACTTGGGACAAAGTAAGTCAACAATATCCGATTGAAAAATGTCGAATGTGTCTGGTAATTCTTCTGTTGCAAGACGCTCATTAACGTCAGTCTTGTCACTCAGAATCATTGCGCGGAAATGTTGGGCGCGAAAGGAGTTTGACAATCTTTGGAAATTAAAAAAAGGGTCATGTGACCAATGATTGAACATGGTACAAGTTTCTTATTGTACAATTATTTCGGGTATCACGAGATATTCTGATGGATGGTGACGAGTTCGCGCTAGCGAACGAGTTCACATCCATCATAATTGTTGTAATCAAACAAACCGTCAAGCAGTAATCATTTATTGATTTCAACCTGTGATAAACATACATCCATTAAATATAAATTTTTAAAGAACTTTGGACAATATATTATTAAATACTATTACAATAAATATCAAATATAATTTTAACTTGCACATTGACGGGTATAATTTTAACATCATTCTTTCAGTCATCGTAGTCAGTCACACAGTGTTCATGATGCACGATTTTCTGCTACCGGAACTGAGTTAACAAACTAATTGATGACGGAAATGAAAATTCCGGATTAGTTCACTACACTCCCCCCCCCCACTAATATCATAATCATTTTTGTTCTTCAACTGGTAGGACAATGACCAAACGACGGACAGATCTACACACAATAGAATATTGACATCCGTGATAAGCATGTCCTGTGCTAATATTCTTTTATCTTATTTTTACGTCTCGAGCTTTACCATCTGCACCAGGAATAGCTTTACAGATCTGGGCTAATTTCCATTGTCCGCGTATGTTATTTGAGTCCTGAACGAGAACTACATCTCCGACCTGAACATTGCGATTCTCTGTGTGCCACTTTTGTCTAACAAGAAGAGTATGAAAATAATCCCTCATCCATTTTTTCCAAAATGTATCAATGACACGTTGAACGAATTTCCATCTTACTGGAGGGTCTAAACATGTGTTCCAGGTTCTGCTGGGACTCGTGAACTTGCACGTCCAAGCAATAAATCATTAGGACAAAGGGAAGTGCCTTCTTCGGGATCACAGTTTTTGGTTCCAATTGGACGCTCATTGAGAAGGTTTCCAAGTTCAAAAAGGACTGTTTGAAGTTCTGAAAAAGTCATCACTGAAGCTCCAATAGCAGATTCTAAGCAGATTTTTGTTGATCTGATGAGGGATTCACTGCATCCATTTTCCCATGGAACATCTGCTGATTTGGTTGTTTCCCAGTCCATACCCTCCTGTTTTCCAAAATTCTTAATTTCGCTCCAATCCCATGAATGCATAATGGTCCTTAACTCCTTTCCTGTAGCAACAAGTTGTGATCCAGTGTCTGATATCATTTTTCTGGGATAGCCACGAATCGACACAAATCTGCGTAGAACCATAATAAAACTTCCAGTATCATAACCCTCTGTAAGATCAATGTATACAGCTCTAGATACTAAACAACTGAAAAGTACTCCATATCCTTTCCCATGTGTTCCTTTCTTCACAGTGTCCCTGATAATGAGTGGTCCAAATAAATCCACTGCACAAAAATAGAAAGCAGGTGCTGGTTTCAGTCTGATATCAGGAAGCTGTCCCATTTGTTGAGATTCTGTAACTTTAAACGTTTTCCGGCAAACCACACATTTTGATTTTACACGTTTTATGATGTTCTTAACCTTTAGCATCCAGTATGTGCGAACGTGGTAGCGGAAGCAACTCATACCACCAAGGACGGCTTTAAAGCAGAAACAGACCCTGATCCGACGGAGGAAAGAAACACCATACCATCAGAAATAGTAGAGAAACGAAAAAGAACTCTGACAGAACAAGGTAAAGAACTTTAAGAAACTCAAAAATCTATTTAATATGGAGTGAAATAGAGAACATTCCCAGTGAAATTGAAAACATTAGTCATAATACAAAAGCATTGCGTGCTCTGGGTTCCAGTCTCGACTATCTTGGAGATAGATATGAGAAAGAGTGTGTTATTTTGTGAATATCTTACCCGAACAAATACATTAGAAAGCCAGCAGGAGTTGGACTCCCACAGGGCTAACTTTGACAAAGGAAAACGTATTATTCAGGAATTAAGGAAAAGAATTAGGGATACTCGTATGGAAGCAACAGAAACTGCCTCACGGAGGTCCGCTTTATCAAGGACGGCGTCACCCCATGTCGATTCAATTTTATTCAAGAAACGTGTGGAAGCAGAGACGCAACGTGCTAACTTTCTATTCCGAGAGAAGGAACTTGCGATCCTCAAAGAAAAAGCATCACTAAAGGAATATGAAGCAAAACAACACGCTGAAAGTGAACGTAAGAAAGCAGAGCTGGAGGCTACTCACCACCTATTAGAAGAAAAAAGAACAGCAGCACTCGTAGAAGCAGAAGTGAAAGCAATAGAGAACTTTGAGTCGAACAGTAGACAAGGGTCTGTTATACCATCAGATATTGATGCACCGATAAATCGCAAACAGTATACTGCTCGATACATCAGTGAACACAGTGATAATAGTATCGCTACTAACCAGTTTTCAAATTGTGATAATGGTTCCATAGATCCTGAGATTAATCAAGACATACCACATAAGAAGGAGACTCAGTCTAAACTGAACCCTATGGCGAAAGAATTTGTAAGTCAACATGTGAAAAATTCTGAAGACCAGACTGTGGTAAGTGACCTTACAAGATTTCTACTCAAGTAGGATTTGTTATTCTCAAGATTTTCGCAATACAGTGATAAACCAGAAACATTTGTCATATGGAAAGCCAGTTTCAAGAGTATAACAGAGGAACTGAGAGTTACACCATTTGAAGAAATGGACTTACTATAGTAAAGTTCTTAGGACTACAATCCTCAAAATTTGCAGCCAGCATCAGAGCAGCAAATACAGCATACCCAGAACGAGGCCTTTTTAGGATATGGAAAAGACTCCAAGAGCGTTATGGAAGCCCTGAAATAGTAGAACACGCTTTAAAGAAAAAACTCAGAGACTTTCCCAGAATTAGTAACAAAGACAATAAGCGTTTGTATGAATTAGCTGACATTCTGGCAGAAATCGAGGCTTTAAAAGAAGATCCAAACTACTCGACATTATTGTCCTACTTTGATTCATCTTCTGGCATCATACCTATTGTGAATAAACTGCCTTTTAACTTACAAGAAAAATGGACAACACGTGCCGCTAGCTACAAAGCTAGGCTAGATGTTCCATATCCACCATTTGCTTATTTTGTTGAATTCTTACAAGAAATGAGCAAGATTCGAAATGATCCAGGATTTCAATATGAAGGATCCCTTTGTAACCCTGGACCAGTCCAAAGCAGGAAAACCAAGAATACTTCAGTTCTGTCATGTAAAACTGAAGTGGAACCAAACAAATATGTAGCTCCCAAAGGACAAAAGTGCCCTATTCATAATACATACCACAGCCTTAAAGATTGTAAAACATTTCGCTCCAAACCATTATCTGAAAGGAAGAAGATTTTGAAAAACTCTGGATTGTGTTTTCGATGTTTGGACTCGAACCACTTAGCTCGTGACTGCAAAGCATTAGTGAAATGTGAAAACTGTGATAGTGATACTCATCATACTGCTCTCCATGATTACAGATTCAAACACTTGGATCAAGGCGGGGAGAAAACCAATCACGACAAGACAGAAGTGCAAAATAAGTGTCCAGTGATATGTTAAATAAACTTTAAGGGAAAATTGTGCTCTAAAACTATTCTGGTCAACGTCTATCCCACTGATCGTCCATCAGAGAAAAGGACTATTTATGCCATAATTGATGACCAAAGTAGCCGTATACTCGCTCGTTCACAGTTTTTTAATATGTTTGATATAAACAGTGACTCTGTGACTTACACATTATCATCATGCAATGGTTCTGTGACACTCACTGCAGGGTTCGAAATTCACTATATACATCTCGCAAAATGCGAGTTAGAATTCCCAAATTGCGAGTTAAAAATTAGGTAACTAGCAAAAACTTGCGAGTTGATTTTTTTTGCATTGAAACTGTAGCAAAATTATATAACGTGACAGAACACAATGCTTTTGATTTAAATCATTAATTTAAATAAAAGTCACACTGTAGTTGTATTTTGTGTATTGTACAGTAGTTACTTTTTCCTTAAGTTACATGGATTTAATTTATATAAATTTAACTTTATATGAAAATTGCGAGTAGTCTTACAAAATTGCGAGTTCACTCTCTTGGTACTCGCAATTATTTGCGAGTTGTAATTTTAGGGAGTTTCTAACCCTGCCACTGGCAGACGTGCATCAAACTTTATCTTAGAACCAGTATTACAAGGAAACCAAATTCATCTACAGACTGTGATAGAATGTGATGACATACTAGTACCCAACTGCAGAGAGGAAATTCCTACACCAGATGTGGCACGCGCATATCCTCCTCTAGCAGACTTAGCCACTCATATACCAGGCCCCAGGATCATGAAACAGACTTAGACTTAAGTCAAATTTGCAATCTCCTGTAAAAATTTTCTTGATTATTGAATTAATTTCTAAATTTTCAGATAACGAGACTTTTGTAAAACAATATTGAAAAATATATCAGTTTTGGTCTCCTTGACTTCTACAATAATCAGGTACAACATAAAGATTTTGACTTAAGCTTAAGATGTTTCATGATCCCGGGGCCAGATTTGAATGATGATGCAGACATTTTGTTACTCATTGGAAGAGATCATCCAGATGCTCATCATGTTTTAACACAGAAAACTGGACCTCATGGAGCTCCGTTTGCACAAAAACTATCTTTAGGATGGACAATTATAGGAGAGTGTTGTCTTGATAACGTACATGTACCTACTAACATTGTGACCAACAAAACACACATTCTACCATCAGGAAGAGGCTCGACATTTCCACCCTGTCCCTCTTACATGCATGTGTCTAAAGTTGCAGACAACCCATTTTATAGCGAGGAAATAACTACTACTGATATTTTTGTGAAAACGCCACAGGACAGTGAACCAGGCCTGTCAGTGAATGATAGAGAATTCCTAAAAAATTATGGACAATGAATGTTACAGAGATTAGAACGGAAACTGGACTGCTCCGCTTCCATTTAAGACCAGTAGAGAGAAACTTCCGAATAATCGTGAAGAAGCCATGAAAAGAACTTTGTCATTTCAAGCTTCTTGTAAAAAGAACAAATCGAAATTGAAACACGCAAGCTTGTTTATGGACAAAGTGTTTTCTAAAGGACATGCAGAATTAGGACGAGGAAGAGTGTTGGTTCCTACCAATATTTGGAGTCTACAATCCCAAAAAGCCAAACCAAATACGCATGGTTTTTGATTCGTCCGCAGCGTTTCAGGGACACTCCCTTAATTCTGTTTTACTAAGTGGTCCAGACTTAACCAACAGTCTACATGGGATTCTTTTACGATTCAGAAAAGAAAAAATAGCAGTGACAGGTGACATTGAACAAATGTTTCATTCATTCAAAATTCGAGAGGACCACCGAAACTATGTACGATTTATTTGGTTCACAGACAATGACCCAGCTTTACCTTTAATGGAATACCGTATGTGTGTTCACCTATTTGGATACTCACCTTCTCCAGCAGTAGCAACGTATTGTTTGAGACGATGTGTTCAGAACAGAGAGTGTGACCCGAGTTTGTGAATTCGTAGACAGAAACTTCTATGTAGATGATGGTCTCGCATCTTACCAAACGGATGAAGAGGAACTAGAAATCTTACAAAAAACACAGACTACACTCAAATAAGAAGGGAACTTGAGGCTTCATGAATTTGCATCAAACAGTTCATACATCATGGATGTACTACCTCCAGACGACAGGGCTAAAGATTTATCTGATGTGGATTTACACTTAAATGTAGTGCCATTACAACGAAATCTGGGACTTATGTGGTATGTAATGTCTGACACATTTACCTATCAGTTTGTACCTAGGGTCAGGGACCCTCCGCTAACAAAGAGAGGAATTCTTTCATGTTTGAACAGTCTGTATGACCCACTCGGATTTATAGCCCCTGTGATTCTACAAGGCAGATTCTTATTTCGTGAAGTGATAAACTTACCTGTTGGATGGGATTTCTAGAACTATTGTTCCAACTTCCCTGGGAGAAAGTAATCGAAAAGAGATACACTTATTCTCAGATGCTTCAGAGAAAGCCGTTTGTGCAGTGGCTTACTTACGTGTGATAACGATTGACAATACACGCATACAGGTTGGATTTTTGATTGGAAAGTCAAAACTTTCACCCCAACATGGTCACACAATCCCCAGACTTGAGTTGTGTGCAGCAGTTTTGTGTACAGAACTTGCAGCATTTGTGTTGAAACACATAGACACCACTATCCATGAAGTGAAGTTCTATACAGATAGTCGTATAGTCCTTGGATACATCTATAACCAAACCAAACGTTTCCATACTTACGTCACTAACCGAGTACAGCGTATCCGTCAGCACTCAACTCCAGAGCAGTGGAACTATATTTCATCTGAGGCAAATCCTGCGGACATCGGGAGCAGAGGAATTTTAGCGAATGAACTACCACACAGCATGTGGCTTCAAGGACCTGTTTGTTTACAACAACAGAGTTATCTATTGGAAAAAGAGGATTTTCCACTTATTGACCCAGAAAAAGACAATGAAATTAGAAACATTAACATCACAGAAAACGTGTTTAAACACCCATGAAGTGTACAAGAGGATAGATAGATTTTCCTCATGGACATCTTTAGTCAGAGCAATTACTGTTCTCCGAAAAGTTGTGATAAAGAAACTTGGTTTACCATTGTTGGACCCTGTACATATGAACCGTGAACAGAACTGTTCTTAGTGAAACTCTGTCAAAATGAAACATTTTCTGCGCAAATCACAAACTTGGCCAATGACAAACCAGTATCTAAAGATAGCTCGTTACGCTACCTGGATCCTTACCTTCATGATGGAATCATACGACTAGGAGGAAGAATTCGTACTGGAGATGCTCTGTCTGATGAACATGGCCCAATCATTATCCACGGGAAAACTTACCTAGATCGTCTTCTTGTTCTACACAGTCATGAAGTTGTGAAGCATCAGGTAAGACATTTAACTGAGGGAGTTGTTCGTTCATCCGGATATTGGGTGATTGGTGGAAAGAGATTAATATTATCTATCATACATTCATGTGTTACCTGCAGAAAACTCCGAGGTAAACTGGAGCATCAGAAGATTGGAAATCTTCCAGAATGCCGCACAAAACCGTCACCTCCATTTACCTATGTGGGCGTGGACGCATTCGGACCATGGGAGATCACTACACGCAAAACCAGAGGAGGTTCAGCTAACAGCAAACGCTGGGCTATCTTATTCACCTGTCTGACATGTCGAGCCATACATATAGAGTTAGTGGAAGATATGTCATCACCTACATTTATCAACGCTCTCAGGCGTTTCATAGCGGTAAGAGGAAAAGTTACAGAATTTCGTTCGGACAGAGGTACGAACTTTGTCGGCAGTACAGACGCACTAGGAATCACAGCAGTTAACATAGAAAGTTCGCCAGTGAAGAAGTTTCTTACAGACAGTGGATGCTCTTGGATCTTCAACCCACCCCACTCTTCCCACATGGGAGGGGTGTGGGAGAGGATGATTGACATCGCCCGACAAATCTTGGATTCTATGTTTGTAAAGGAAACAAATAAAAACCTTACTCATGATGTGTTAAACACTCTCATGGCAGAAGTTAATGCAATCATAAATAGTCGACCCATAGTACCTGTATCAACTGACCCATTTCAACCCTCTGTGCTATCTCCATATACCCTGTTAACACAGAAGACCGGACTGGATGTTGGACCATTTGAGCCATTTGATGTCAAGGATATGTACAAATCCAATTGGAAATACATACAGATCTTATCCGACCAATTCTGGAGGAAGTGGCGCTCACAATATCTTCAGTTATTACAGTCCAGACACAAGTGGGTTGACCCTCGAAACAATCTTACTGAAGGTGATGTCGTACTCTTGAAAGATCAAGACTCTGTCAGGAACGAATGGCCGATGGGTATTGTTGTACGTGTCTTTCCAGGTGAAGATGGGAAAGTGCGCAAAATCTAATTACGTGTGGTGAAAAATGGTCGTGTCGTCAACTATGTTGGACCAGTTACAGAAGTGGTTTTACTGTTTTCACCGTAGAAACTGTTTGCGATGTTGGACATCACAGGCGGGGAATGTGCCGTTACACGGCTTATATGTGTTTGTAAACTGTTCTGTGTTATTCCGTATTTGTCCGTGTGAACTGTTTTAGTCTACCGTTTATATTCGTATACTATTTGTGTTACAATTCAGTGTTTCTCGTGCATTCAACAACGCAACTGGCGCCTCTGCCGCACCACCGTTTTACCATCATGTTTTAAGACTTTAGAGCCACAATAGAGTGAGTTAATTATGCTCAATCAATTTACTGTACATTTCTTTATATAAATTCAGTAATGAAATATTTCTTTGTGTAAATTTAACTTTAAACTTGCAAAATTCAGTGTCAATGTCAGTGATGTGTATTCAGTCTTGTTTTGTAGCCTTTATCGTAATATCATCTATATGTCATCCTAAATAAAATTCTGAAATGATGATTAAGGCGTCATATGTAGTCTACTTGTGTGTTATATTGAAATCAGATCAAAACTTTATGAGGAGTAGCGTTTTCAAAGTATTTCACGAATTTATATTCTTAATAACCATGGCAACACCGTTCATCAAAAACTGATGCACTGTATTATGTATCTTAGTTTAGTCTACTTGTATGCCAAGTTATATTGAATTCAGACCAAAACTGTATGAGGAGTAGCGTTTTTAAGGAATTTCACAGAAATTCCTATTTACAGTAACCATGGCAACACCATTCAGCAAAATCCAAAACGGATTGACTGAATTTGTCGAGAATTTTTCACTGATATGGAGACTACACCACTTGCCTATAGAGGGCTGCAAATTTTGACCAATACTCGGCACTGAGGGCCATTGAGCAGTGAGGGATCTTTTTCGTGCCAGCACCTACTGCAACACGGGACCTCGGTTTATACGGTCTCATCCGTAAGACTGGTTTCCACGTCCCACAGTGGGATTCGAACCAGCGTAAGGATCGACTCTTCACTGCGCGACTCTAGAGCGAACGCTCTAACCACTGCGCCACGCGGGCGACTAGTTACTGATTAAATTCTGGTTTTAATACCTTAAAGTTAGGTCAGAAAGCTTCATTGAGCACTTGCCTATTTCAGAATATTGATCATAATTTTTATATAAAGACAAATTCTAATGATTAGTCAGTATAAAGATTAAAGAAACAAGGCGACCCAGAATTGCAAACAACCAAATTTGACACCAAGAATTTATGAAAACAATAATTTCCAAAACCCAGGTTTGCTGACAATAGATCGAGAATTCCTGTCACCAGTAAATCCGGACGATGCAATTCCTGACACTCAGGATTCCTGGCAAGTGAGTTAGTGACAATCTACCATATATAATTTATCAATTGTCAATTCCAATATACATGTACATACATTTATTTCAGATTCAGCACTCTATAAGAATTATTCCCCGTTTTTGTTTTGGAAACTTTACTTTAGTTATCTCCCACCTATAACGAGATCCAACCAAATTATTATTATGTTCCCCAAACGATGTTTGGGAACATATTGTTTTTACTCTGTGTCTTATTAGGTCTTCCGTTTTCAACGGAAGACCTATAGTGATTCTACTGTTTCTTATTATTATTATTATTAAGGTCTTCCGTCTTCACGGAAGACCTTATAGTGATTCTACTGTTTCTTCTTCTTATTATTAGGGTCTTCCGTCTTCAGCGGAAGACCCTTCTATTATTCTATTGTTTCTTTTTCACTTTTATTATTATTAAGGTCTTCCGTTTCCAACGGAAGACCTTATTGTTTTCGTTCTGTTTCTTTTTCCCTATTATTATTATTTTTCTTATTATTATTCTTACCGATTTTGTGCACGCGAGTTCTCGTAAACGACTTGGCCGATTTTCATGAAACTTTAAGATCTGATAGGTATTGATCTGAACCTTATTGGAAATTTTTTTCATTGATGACGTCACTTCCTATCTTGAGCTATTAAGGATTTTCTGATTTTCAGAGGGTCGACTTGTCCTGGAAACTCCTCCTAAACGACTTAAGATATTGAGTTAAGATTTTCAGTGAAGATAGAGGAAAGATTATAGATGTGCCATTTGGCATCTGTATTTTTCCAGCTTAAAAGGCGTCGAAGCTCGCCTGGGCTCGAAAAATAAGCTCACAAGCATCTCGCAAAATTTGTCACTTTTTCCTTTATATCTTTTTACCTGCAAATATTTTGTTAAAACATGTATAACAAAAGACATGCAAAATAATAATACCTTTCATTTGATATCAAGAAAAAGGGGTTGACCCATCAAATTAGGGGCTCAGAGGGGCCCAAAGACTTTCAAGTATAACTCTTGAACGATCAATATTTTGTTATAAGTTACTGAAACAAAAATGTTTATCTTAACGATTTCGAAATATATGTTATAAAATTTTGACCATATATTGCATAATAAAGGGCCAAAAGGGGCCAGAATACCAGATCCTTGACGCTTTATATCTCAAAAAGGGGGAATATTTTGATAAGCAATACTGAACAAAAGATGTTCAGAATAATGTTCTAAACAATATTCACCCTTTCAATTTTTGTCAAACGGCCCCATTAAGGACTTGGAGGGGTGGCCCCTAAATGTTTCCATTCGGCATATCTCCACAACGAAAAGAAATCTCTGAATAGGTATTGAACAAAAAGTCTTTAAAATTACAAGACCTTTCATTTGATATCAAGAACAAGGGGCTGACCTCTCAAATTAGGGGCTCAGAGGGGCCCAATGTCCTTCATCTATAACTCGTTAACTATCAATATTTTATTATCAATTACTGAAGCATATTGCGCCAAGGATTAACGATTTGCCACTTTATATTATACAATTAAGATCATATATTGCGTAATAAGGGGTCAAAAGGGGCCAGAATGCTAAATCTTTGACGCTTTATATCTCAAAAAGGGGGAATATTTTGATAAGCAATACTGAACAAAAGATGGTCAGATTAAGGTTCTAAACAATATTCACCCTTTCAATTTTTGTCAAACGGCCCCATTAAGGACTTGGGGGGGTGGCCCCTAAATATTTCCATTCGGCATATCTCCACAACGAAAAGAAATCTCTGAATAGGTATTGAACAAAAAGTCTTCAAAATTACAAGACCTTTCATTTGATATCAAGAAAAAGGGGTTGACCCCTCAAATTAGGGGCTCAGAGGGGCCGAAAGTCTTTCAAGTATAACTCTTGAACGATCAATATTTTGTTATAAGTTACTGAAACAAAAATGTTTATCTTAACGATTTGGAAATATATGTTATAAAATTTTGATCCTATATTGCATAATAAAGGGCCAAAAGGGCCCAGAATACCAGATCTTTGACGCTTTATATCTCAAAAAGGGGGAATATTTTGAAGCAATACTGAACAAAAGATGGTCAGATTAAGGTTCTAAACAATATTCACCCTTTCAATTTTTGTCAAACGGCCCCATTAAGGACTTGGAGGGTTGGCCCCTAAATATTTCTATTCTACATATCTCGAAAAGGAGAAGAAACTTCTGAATAGCTGTTGAGCAAAAAATGTTTAAAATCACAAGTCTTTTTATTTAATATCAAATAAAAGGGGCTAACCCTTCAAATTAGGGCCTCAGAGGGGCCAAAAGAATAATATGTAACTCTTCAATATGCAACAATATGTTGTAAAACTTTGATTCTCTATTGCGTAAGTAGGGGCCATAAGTGGTCAGAATGTTAAATCCTTTACGCTTCATATCTCGAAAAGGGGAAACATTTTGAAAAGCAATATTGAACGAAAGATGTTCAAGATTATATTATATAAATCAAAAGAATGAAATCTAAGGAGGGAAATCTTTATATCATTATCTTTTAACGAAAACTTAATTAAAATCAGATCTCATCTCATCGAAAAATCGGACGGAAGACCTACTCGTTGCTTGCAACGAGATCTCATCTAGTTATTATTATTATTCTTTTTTTTTCTTTACAATTTTTGTGCAGAAGATTTCTCGGAGTTGGCTCGATCGATTTACTTGAAAATTTCAGGGAAGATGTATCTTTGTCTGAACCTTATACTTTTTTTTCATTTTTTTGAAATTCACTTCCGGTCGGAAGTTATCGCCCTTTAATCAAAATTCAGAGGACCTCCTTGTCTGCAATGGAACTCAAAAACGATTAAAGCTAGAGGGCTGAAATTTTCAGCGATGATAGAGGACATGTTGCCATTGATCACCTGGGTTTTCAAATCTTCCGGAAGTGCCTAGTATGGAAGCTCGGTAGGGGTCAAAATTTAGGACACGAATCATGAGTGAATTTTAGAGACATTTCTTACGATAACTTTTTAACTATGAGTATTTTGTTAAACCATATTGAACAGAAATTGTGTAGAATTACAAGATCTTTTATATGATATCAAAGAAAAAGGACTGACTCATCACATTAGGGGCTGAGAAGGGCCGAAAGTCTTTAATCTATAACTCTTTAACGATCAATATTTTGTAATGCATTACTGAAGCAAAAATGTTTATCTCAACAATGTACGACTATATATTGTGATATTCACATCATATGTTACATAATTAGGGGCCATAAGGGGCCAGAATGCTAAATCTTTGACGCTTCATATCTCAAAAGTGGGAAATATTTTGATAAGCAATATTGAACAAAAGATGTCCAAAATAATGTCCTAACAAGATGCAACCTTTCATTTTTTGCTAAACGTCCCCATTAAGGAGTTGAAGGGCCGGCCCCTAAATACTTCTTTTGCAAATATCTCAGAAACGAAAAAGAATTTCTGACTAGTTGTTGAACAAAAAGTGTAAAAAAAAATCATAAGAGCTTTAAGGTAATATCAAGGAAAAGGGTCTGACCCCTTATATAAGGGGCCGAGAGGCGCCGAAAGTATACAATCAATAACTCTTTAATGATCAATATTTTGTAATATATTACTGAAGCGAAATAGTTCTTCTTCACACACTTCATCTAAATAACATGATGTTGATATCATATGTTACGAAAAAAGGGGTCTTTAGGGGGCCAAATTGCATAATCCTTGGCGCAATATGTCTTGAAAAGGAAGGATATTCTGATAAACAGTATTGAACAGAAGACGTTCAAATAATATTCTGAACAATATGCACTCTTTGAATTTTTGCTAGACGTCCCCATTTAGGACTTGAAGGGCCGGCCCTTAATATTTCTTTTTCATATATCCCGAAAACAAAAAAGAATTTCTGAATAGTTGTTGAACAAAAAGTGTTCAAAATCATGAGAGCTTTAAGATGATATCAAGAAAAAGGGGCTGACCTCTCGCATTAGGGGCCAAGAACGGCTGAAAGTCTTTAATCTATAACAATTTAATGATCAATATTTTGTTAAACATTATTAAAGCAAAATTGTTCGTCTTAACAATTTATTTATATTATTATATTTGAACAAAAATCCCAGTCAAATTCTTATCTCATCTTATCAAAAATCGGACGGAAGACCCACTCGTTGCTCGCAACGAGATCTCATCTAGTTATTATTCTTTTTTTTTTCTTTACAATTTTTGTGCAGACGATTTCTCGGAGATGGCTCGATCGATTTACTTGAAATTTTCAGGGAAGATGTATCTTTATTTGAAGCTTATACGTTTTTTTCATTTTTTTGAAAATCACTTCCGGTCGGGAGTTATCTCCCTTTTATCAAAATTCAGAGGACCTCCTTGTCTGCGATGGAACTCAAAAACGGCTTAAGCTATAGCGCTGAAATTTTCAGTGATGATAGAGGACATGTTGCCATTTTGCACCTGGGTTTGGATATTTTCCGGAAGTGCCTAGTATGGAAGCTCGGTAGGGGTCGAAATTTAGGACACGAATCATGAGTGAATTTTTGAGACATTTTCTATCATATCTTTTAAAGTATAATTATTTTGTTAAAACATATTGAACAATATTTGTGCAGAATGACAAGATCTTTAAGATGATATCAAGAAAAAAGTGCTGACTTATCAAATTAGGGGCCGAGAGGGGCCGAAAGTACTAAATAAATAACTCTTTAGCGATCAATATTTTGGTATACATTACTGAAGCAAAAATGTCTATCTTAACAATTTACAACTATATATTATGATATTTACTTCATATGTTACATAATTAGGGGCCATAAGGGGCCAGAATGCCAAATCTTTGGCACTCTATATCTCGAAAGTGGGAAATATTTTGATAAGCAATATTGAACAAAAGATGTTCAAAATAATGTTCTACACAATATTTAACCTTTCGATTTTTGCTAAACATCCCTTTTAAGGAGTTGAAGGGCTGGCCCCTAAATATATCTTTTGCATATATCTCGGAAACGAAAAAGAATTTCTGAATAGTTGTTGAACAAAAAGTGTTCAAAATCATAAGAGCTTTAAAGTGGAATGAAGGAAAAGGGGCTGGCCCCTCAAAATAGGGGCCGAGCGGGGCCAAAAGTCTTTAATCAATAACTCTCTAATGATCAATTTTTTGTAATACATTACTGAAGCAAAAATGTTTGCCTTAACAATCCACAACTATATATTATGATATTGACGTCATATGTTAAGTAATTAGGGGCCATAAGGGGCCAGACTGCTCAATCTTTGACACTTTATATCTCGAAAGTGGGAAATTTTTTCATAAGCAATATTGAATAAAAGATGTTTAAAATAATGTGCTTAACAATATGCAACCTTTCAATTTTTGCTTAACGTCCCCATTAAGGAGTTGAAGGGCCGGTCCCTAAATATATCTTTTGCTTATATCTCAGAAACGAAAAAGAATTTCTGAATAGATGTTGAACAAAAAGTGTTCAAAATCATAAGAGCTTTAAAGTGGAATGAAGAAAAAGGGGCTGGCCCCTCAAAATAGGGGCCGAGAGAAGCCGAAAGTCTCAAATCATTAACTCTTTAACGATAAATATTTTGCGATTCATTACTGAAGCAAACATTTTTATCTCGACAATTTCCAACTATATATTATGATATTCACGACACATGTTACATAATTAGGGGCCAGAACGCCAAATCTTTGGCACTCTATATCTCGAAAGTGGGAAATGTTTTGGTAAGCAATATTGAATAAAAGATGTTCAAAATAATGATCTGATCAATATATAACCTTTCGATTTTTGCTAAACGTCCCCATAAAGGAGTTGAAGGGCTGGCCCCTAAATATTTCTTTTGCATATATCTCGGAAACAAAAAATAATTTCTGAATAGCTGTTGAACAAAAAGTGTTCAAGATCATAAGAGCTTTAAAGTGGTATGAAGAAAAAGGGGCTGGCCCCTCAAAATAGGGGCTGAGAGGGGCCAAAGGTCTATAATCAATAACTATTAAATAATAAATATTTTGTTATATATTACTGAAGCGAAATTGATCATCTTCACACTCGTTAACTATATAATCATTCAATTTTCGCTAGACGTCCCCATTTAGGACTTAAAGGGTCGGCCCTTAATATTTCTTTTGCATATATCTCCGAAACAAAAAAGAATTTCTGAATAGTTGTTGAACAAAAAGTATTCAAAATCATGAGAGCTTTAATATGATATCAAGAAAAAGGGGCTGACCACTCATATAAGGAGCGAAGACGGGCCGGAAGTGTTTAATCTATAACTTTTTAATGATCAATATTTTGTTACACATTACTGAAGGAAAATTGTTTGTCTTAACAATTTATTTAAATAACTATTTTTTAACGAAAATCTCAGTCAAATTCTTATCTCATCTTATCGAAAATCGGACGGAAGACCCACTCGTTGCTCGCAACGAGATCTCATCTAGTTATTATTCTTATTTTTTTTCCTAAATTTTGTGCACGCGATTTCTCAGCAACTATTCAGTGGTTTTTAATGAAATTTTCAGGAATAATGCGCATCTATAGGAACTTGATACATCTTGGAGAAATTTTGAAAATTGGCTTCCGGTGCCAAGTTATGGACAATTTCCTGATTTTAAAATGAAATTTTGTCGCCCCTTTTTCTCAAAAATGGCTAAAGATATGAACTGGAGACTTGTTGGAGACGATAGAGCATGACTTATAGGTGAACAGAATCACCTTTTCGTTCGTCGTCGGCACTTCCGGTCGCTTACGGAAGTGATCAAAGAAATCGGAAAATTTCAACTTTCTTTTTTTAAATCAATACTTAAATCATTTTATTGCATCTCTTTTGTAGTTTCGAAATATGTTGGACCGACCGGAAACAAAAACGTCAACTTCCGGTTATAAGAGAAAAACTACATAATTTGAGTATTTTTCTTTCCCATTAATATCCTTTGTAGATAAAGTATTTGAAATGAATTTTAAATATGTTATTTAGACTGGAAATATCTGGAGTAACGTCAAATATCTTTGTAAAATTCACTTCCGGTCGCGTGTTTTCCTGTCCTCAAATTGAGAAGTAGTGTGAGCAACATCTCGGAAACGGTAAGAGATTATGACACCAAACTTTTATGAGCAACAGACCTTAAGATGTTGGCAAAACCATTTGGGTTAAGAGCGTCAGCCGTCACTTCCGGTCGTCACAGGAAGTGTTCAAAGAAAACGAAAATTTCAACTTTTCTTTTTTTAATTAAAATTGCATCACTTTATTGCATCTTTTTCGCAGATTCGAAAGATGTTCGTCCCACCGGAAACAAATACGACAACTTCCGGTTAGAAGAGAAAAACTATATAATTTGAGTTTTTTAATTTCCCGTAAATATTCTTTATAGATAAAGTATTTGAAATGAATTTTAAATGTGCTATTCAGATTGCAAATGTCTAGAGTAACCTTAATATTTTTTCAAAAATTCACTTCCGGTCGCGTGTTTTCCTGTCCTCAAAATGAGAAGTTGTCTGAGCGAGATCTAAAAACAGGTAAAAGATTAAAGCACCAAAATTTTAAGAGTAATGGACGTTGAGGGGTAGGTGAAACCATTTGGGTTAAATGCGTCAGTCGTCACTTCCGCTTGTCACAGTAAGTGATCAAAGAAATAAAAAAAATTAACTTTTCTTTTTTAAGTTAAAACTTATATGACTTTATTGCATCTCTTTCGCTGTTTTGAAATATGTTAGATTCCACTGGAAACAAAAACGGCAACTTCCGGTTTTAGGAGATAAACTACGTTATTCTTATATTTAACTTTCTCATAAATATCGCTTATCGATGAAGTACCTGAAATGATTTTATGCTTGTTGTAGATACTGCAAATGTCTAGAGAACAGTCAGAGATTTTTTTATAAAATTCCTTTCCGGTTGTGTGTTTACCTGTTCTAAATTAGAATTTAGTTCCACAGTATTGTTCAGCAACAGTAAACGACTGAGGACTAAAACTTTCAGGACTGATATTCAGTCATCAGTTTATTTGAATCGTGAGAAAATCTTGCATCGCAGTTACTTCCGTTCGTGAAAGGAAGTGATGTAAAAAAGTGAATGGTTAATGGTTAGCACGTTGGATTTTCACGCTGACGATTAGGGTTAAATCTCCAGAGTGTCTGAATTTCTTTTATCACTTTTTCAGCTTGAATTTTCGTTTTTATTTTCAGAATCGGACGGAAGACCTCTCATTGCTCGCAATGAGTTTCTAATTATTAAGGTCTTCCGTTTTCACGGAAGACCTTATAGTGATTCTACTGTTTCTTATTATTATTATTGTTATTCTTATTTTTCCTCCCATATTTTGTGCACGCGTTTTCTCAAAGACTATTCAGTGGTTTTCAGTGATTTTTACAGGGATAATGGACATTATTATGAACTTTGTGCATTTGAGGAGAAAATTCAAAAAATCTCTTTCGGTTCCATGTAATGGCCAATTTTCTGATTTTGAATTGGATTTTTGTCTTTCTATCTCCTCTAGAACGGCTAAAGGTATGAACTGGAGACATGTCAAAGATGATAGAGCATGACTTGTAGATGTTCTGACCAATTTTTTGTGTGTCGTCGATGCTTCCGGTCACCACCGGAAGCGAATTTCAAAAATGGATTTTTTCAACTTTTCTGTTTTTCATTATTTTTCTTTGATATTATTAGAGTTTATAGAAGCACTTCTAAAAATGCTTAATATATAATTTGTTTTAAAATTAATAAATTCAAACTCTAGATATCTGCATTTTAAAATTTGAAGCGGGGTCAAAATGGCGCCCGTCTCCGTAAACTCCGACGAGCTGGTCGGAGTTTACGGAGACAGCCGAGCGTCTTGTTGAACGAAACTACCATAAGGATCAATAAAATGTACAGGAATTATTGGATCTGGCAGATTTTGGAAATGGATAATCTGTCTTTGAAAACATAAATATTCTGACCTCCAAATGCAATAAAATTAGTAATTTGTACGGTACATACAATAATATATATGCTGATGGAAACCATTCAATAGAACAAACATTTTAAAGAAAAGCGCGAAGATTTGCTCGTGACGTTTGGCGCGAAATAATGTATTGTAACACCCCTCCCTTTTCATAGTAGACAAATGGTCTGATACAGAAGAGCAGAAAAAGATAACATGGACATGAAATACATGTATATGGAATTCCATGGAATAGAAAGTTGAATATATATGTATAAGGAATAAAAGAAGTAAACAGAATCATCAGTTCATCAGTAATAGATTATTTCTTCTGCTGACAGTTATTGTTTAATTAAACTCAATTAACGAATTTCGATGTTAATCTGCTTGCACAAAATTGGGCTAACTAGTTAGCATTTTATAATTCCGCCGTATATATATATATAAAAAGCTTTTATCCTCCTTAACGCTTGTTACTTCAAGCATTGATACAAAAATCGATGATGGATGGTAAAATTGCGCTGGTGTCGTGGTGTCCATATTAAATTTTAAAGCAGCGATCTGGGTTTATTCCCAATTATGTCTGAATTTTCTTTCTCATTTCTTAGTTTTATTTTACGTTTTCATCTTTATAAACGACATTGAGCGTTTTTTTTCTTTGTGAATTCTGCGCTATTCTCATTTTTTAAAAGAAATCTTTAATATCCTTGCATTTTGAAAGACCCATGTAATATTTTAGGCGTCTTTACTACAAGCATATATAAATATAATTTTACATGCAAAGAATATCACATTATCAGTTGTCTGAGCAAGATCTCGAACACGGTAAGAGATTAAGACATCAAACTTATATGAGAAACAGACCTTAAGATGTAGACAAAACATTTGAGTTCAGAGCGTCAGCCGTCACAGGAAGTGATCAAAGAAATCGAAAATTTCAACTTTTCTTTTTTTAATTAAAAATTGCATCACTTTATTGTATCTTTTTCGCAGATACGAAAGATGTTGGTCCCATCGGAAACAAAAACGACAACTTCCGGTTATAAGAGAAAAACTAAATAATTTGAATATTTTACTTTCCCATAAATATTTTTTATAGATTAAGTATTTGAAATGAATTTTAAATATGTTATTCATAGTACAATTGTCTAGGGTAACCTTAATTATCTTTCAAAAATTCACTTCCGGTCGCGTGTTTTTCTGTCCTCAAAATGAGAAATTTTCTGAGCGAGATCTCAAAAGCAGGTAAAAGATTAAAAGACCAAACTTTTATGAGTAATAAACCTCGAGGAGGAGGCGAAATCATTTGGGTGAAACGCGTCAGTCGTCACTTCCGCTTGTCACAGGAAGTGATCAAAGAAATCACGTTGAATTTTCACACTGACGATCAGGGTTAAATCTCCAGTGCCTGAATTTCTTTTATCACTTTTTCAGCTTGGATTTTCGTTTTTATTTTAAGAATCGGACGGAAGACCTCTCATTGCTCGCAATGAGTTTCTAGTTAAGTCTTCCGTTCACAACGGAAGACTTATAGTGATTGTATTGTTTCTTTTTATTATTATTATTATTAAGTCTTCCGTTCACAACGGAAGACTTATAGTGATTGTATTGTTTCTTTTTATTATTATTATTATTATTCCTCCCAAATTTTGTGAGCTCGATTACTCAGAGATGGTTGGATAGATTTTCACAATTTTTCACATGATAGTAGGCTGATATATGAAGTTTATATAAAATTCCGTTTTTTGAAAAATTCACTTCCGGTCCGAAGTTACGGCCGAATTTCCAATTTTTAAATGGACTTTTGTCCGGAATTTTTCTCGGAAACGGTTTGAGGTAAAGATGTGAAATTTACAGGAGTATTAGATCATGACATTCTCTTTGTTTCGAAGTTGTTTTTGTGTGTTTCCGGTACTTCCTGTCCGAACCGGAAGTGAACTTGTGTTTGGTCAATTTTCAAGTTTTTTGTTTTTTAATATTTTTTCAAGATATTATTATGTATAACAGAGGTTATTCTACAAATGCTAAATATATAATTTGTTTTAAAATTGGATTTCGCATTTTCTAGATTTTAGGTACCGTTATTTTCCCCATTTACCTAGTGTGTATACAATGGGCAAAGAAAGATAACTCTGACTTGTAAGTGAGAATAGAACTTTCGAGATAAAGGCGGAAATAGTATCGATGACGTCAGAGACATATACACTCTCCATATCAAAAATATTTAGACGTTCCATATGCACTCTTCTAAATGTAAGAGTACGTTGGTTACCGCTTCCAGTGCATGTATAGTTTAAAGTTGCCAGTGTAGTGTAAGTCTGTATTGACAGTTAATTGATTTACACATGAATATATCTAAAAAAAAATTAATATATATGCTAGGTAGCTAATTCAAGTAAATGTATTATAAGCACTGAATATACATTTATAGTAATGGACAGGCATGCAATTTTATCTATCTCGTATAATAAGCTCAGAATACGATAGTTATAAGCCTTCTATAATGTAGACGATTAGTTATTCTCTATGATTTGAATGCGAAATTATCCCGATTTCCGAGTTTTATTTTCGATATTAAAAAATATAACATACACTCAAAAAGGAATTGAGCGATAGAAAATTGTAATACAGTACTGTTTTAAAGCCTTTATAAATAAATTGATATCTGCCACTTAAAAGAAAGAAAATCAATCTATAGATTAGATTTGGTTATTACATGTATATTTGATAAAAAGTTAAATTATTTATGACACATGATCTATACTCTATATACCCAAGAAATTATAAAAGATGTGAAAAGACGATTCTTGGATTCTTGTGAAATACTCAAAGAGTTAAAAAAAGTATGTGAAAACGCGATTCTGTGTGAAATAATGGTACGCTATATGTTTCTTTTGAAAAAAAAAACATGATAAAAAAAATTGCACAGGTCTCTTGATATGACCTGAATGAACACAATTTTATGCAATGATATATAATTATGTACATGCAACTGACGTCCGTACTTTTCCTTATAATTCATAAAACATAAAACTATCTAATTCCTTTGAAACCTCCTCTCCCCCCCCCCCCCTCTTGATTAATATTTGGAGACGTTCGTTCAGCTAGGCATTTGAATTATAATAATCGTTTTAGATTTAAATCTGGAACATGTGAATATAATTACCATTTACATGTATACAGAATTTCATATTCTATAATGGTAGATTTGTCATTATGAAATGTTCAATTTACGTCTGAGAGAGAGAGAGAGAGAGAGGAGAGATTCCCTCTTAATCCCGATCCTCCTCTCCATTTACATAGACCAAAAATTAGTTCTATATCGGTCACACCCATTCTTTATTAAATGTGTTCTGATTTCATAGTCAGTCATGGTCACATCCTGTATATTTTTCAGCTTAAAAAGTATCACACGAAGTGCACGTGTGTTGACCTGTCAATCAAAATCACTTGACGCTGTATGCACTGCAATTAAGTAGCCTGAGTTCGAAATGATCTTGAAGTATGATCTTTAAGTAAATCTGATGCAACAAACTTGTGAAAAAATAGAATAAAATAAAAAATAAATATCTCGGTATGATGAACTTCGATTGTGGGACGTGGAGACCGGTCCTTTGGATGAGATCGTATAAATCGAGGTCCCTTGTCGCAGAAGGTGCTGGCATAAAAAAGATTCCCCTCTGCTCAATTGCGATAAGTGCCGAAGTATAGGACAAAAATTTGCAGTCTCCACCGGCGAGTGGTGTCGTCTCCATGTGAGTGAAAAATTCTGGAGAGGGACGTTAAACAACATACGTATAATCAATCAATCGATTGCTGAAGAATTACTGTAATTGAATAATCTGTCTTATAGGTATGCTGTCAAATCTTGATATTATAACTTTACAAAACTCAGTGACTTTACGTTTAATGTGATACTAACTTAATTCATTATATTTTTTTATAACACCATCACAATTATGCCAAAACATACACACAGTGAAGTTTATGATAGTACGGTGTTCGTTCGTCTGTTTCTTTGTCTTAGAAATGATTGCAAACAATTTTTTTTTAATTGCTAATGATATACGTATATCTCTTATAAGTGCCAAATGTATTATACAAGATTGATAATGAAAATCAAAGTACCTTAAGTACTGAAAGGACTTTTTTTCCAGTTATTTTTTATCTTTCACAGTAAATATGATATGTATGTTTTTTACACAGAAAAAAAGCAAATTCTTACAGATTTAGAAGAACGGAAGACTTTTTTGTTGCCATGGCAACAAGAGTCTAGTTATTATTATTATTATTCCTCCCAAATTTTGTGAGCTCGATTACTCAGAGATGGTTGGACAGATTTTCACAATTTTTCACATGATAGTAGGCTGATATATGAAGTTTATATAAAATTCCGTTTTTTGTAAAATTCACTTCCGGTCCGAAGTTACGGCCGAATTTCCAATTTTTAAATGGACTTTTGTCCGGAATTTTTCTCGGAAACGGTTTGAGGTAAAGATGTGAAATTTACAGGAGTATTAGATTATGACATTCTCTTTGTTTCGAAGTTGTTTTCGTGTGTTTCCGGTACTTCCTGTCCGAACCGGAAGTGAACTTGTGTTTGGTCAATTTTCAACTTTTTTGTTTTTTAATATTTTTTCAAGATATTATTATGTATAACAGAAGTTATTCTACAAATACTAAATATATAATTTGTTTTAAAATTGGATTGCGCATTTTCTAGATTTTAGGTACTGTCATTTTCCCCATTCACCTAGTGTGTATACAATGGGCAAAGAAAGATAACTCTGACTTGTAAGTGAGAATAGAACTTTCGAGATAAAGGCGGAAATAGTATCGATGACGTCAGAGACATATACACTCTCCATATCAAAAATATTTAGACGTTCCATATATATGCACTCTTCTAAATGTAAGAGTACGTTGGTTACCGCTTCCAGTGCATGTATAGTTTAAAGTTGCCAGTGTAGTGTAAGTCTGTATTGACAGTTAATTGATTTACACATGAATATATCTAAAAAAAAATTAATATATATACTAGGTACCTAATTCAAGTAAATATATTATAAGCACTGAATATACATTTATAGTGATGGACAGGCATGCAATTTTATCTATCTCGTATAGTAAGTTCAGAATACGATAGTTATAAGCCTTCTATAATGTAGACGATTTATTATTCTCTATGATCTGAATGCCAAATTATCCCGATTCCCGAGTTTTATTTTCGATATTAAAAAATATTACATACACTCAAAAAGGAATTGAGCGATAGAAAATTGTAATACAGTACTGTTTTAAAGCCTTTATAAATAAACTGATATCTGCCACTTAAAAGAAAGAAAATCAATCTATAGATTAGATTTGGTTATTACATGTATATTTGATAAATAGTTGAATTATTTATGACACATGATCTATACTCTATATACCCAAGGAATTATAAAAGATGTAAAAAGACGATTCTTGGATTCTTGTGAAATACTGAAAAGAGTTAAAAAATATATGTGAAAACGCGATTCTGTGTGAAATAATGGTACGCTATATGTTTCTTTTGAAAAAAAAAAAAAACATGATAAAAAAATTGCACAGGTCTCTTGATATGTGGGATAAGTATACCTGAATGAACACAATTTTATGCAATGATATATAATTATGTACATGCAACTGACGTCCGTATTTTTCCTTATAATTCATAAAACATAAAACTATCTAATTCCTTTGAAGCCTCCTCCCCCCCCCCCTCCCCGTCTTGATTAATATTTGGAGGCGTTCGTGCAGCTAGGCATTTGAATTATATATTTGTTTTAGATTTAAATCTGGAACATGTGAATATAATTACCATTTACATCTATACAGAATTTCATATTCTATAATGGTAGATTTGTCATTATGAAATGTTTACGCGTCTGAGAGAGAGAGAAAGAGAGAGAGAGAGAGAGAGAGGGAGAGAGAGATTCCCTCTTAATCCCGATCCTCCTATCCATTTATCCATAGACCAAAAATTAGTTCTATATCGCACCCATTCTTTATTAAATGTTTTCTGATTTCATAGTCAGTCATGGTCACATCCTGTATATTTTTCAGCTTAAAAAGTATCACACGAAGTGCACGTGTGTTGACCTGTCAATCAAAATCACTTGACGCTGTATGCACTGCAATTAAGTAGCCTGAGTTCGAAATGATCTTGAAGTATGATCTTTAAGTAAATCTGATGCAACAAACTTGTGAAAAAATAGAATAAAATAAAAAATAAAATATCTCGGTATTATGAACTTCAATTGTGGGACGTGGAGACCGGTCCTTTGGATGAGATCGTATAAATCGAGGTCCCTTGTCGCAGAAGGTGCTGGCATAAAAAAGATTCCCCACTGCTCAATTGCAATAAGTGCCGAAGTATAGGACAAAAATTTGCAGTCTCCACCGGCGAGTGGTGGCGTCTCCATGTGAGTGAAAAATTCTGGAGAGGGACGTTAAACAACATACGTATAATCAATCAATCAATCAATCGATTGCTGAAGAATTACTGTAATTGAATAATCTGTCTTATAGGTATGCTGTCAAATCTTGATATTATAACTTTACAAAACTCAGTGACCTTCCGTTTAGTGTGATACTAACTTAATTCATTATATTTTTTTATAACACCATCACAATTATGCCAAAATATACACACAATGAAGTTTATGATAGTACGGTGTTCGTTCGTCTGTTTGTTTGTCTCAGAAATGATTGCAAACAATTTTTTTTTAAATTGCTAATGATATACGTTTATCTCTTATAGGTGCCAAATGTATTATACAAGATTGATAATGAAAATCAAAGTACCTTAAGTACTGAAAGGACTTTTTTCCAGTTATTTTTTTCTTTCACAGTAAATATGATATGTATGTTGTTTACACAGAAAAAAAGCAAATTCTTACAGATTTAGAAGAACGGAAGACTTTTTTGTTGCCATGGCAACAAGAGTCTAGTTATTATTATTATTCTTATTTTTTAGACAAATTTTGTGCACGCAATATCTCGAGAACTATTCAGTAGTTTTTCATCAAACTTTCAGGGATAATGCGCTATAAAATGCCATTCTTACATTTGAAAGAGTTTTGGAGAAATTCGCTTCCGGTTCCAAGTTATGGACATTTTTCTGATTTTAAAATGAAATTTTATCCGCGCGAGATCTAAAGAACGACTAAAGATATGAACTGGAGACTTGTTGGAGAGCATAAACATGACTTCTAGATATGCGGGTTTGCCTTTTCGTGCATCGTGAGTACTTCCGGTCGCTACCGGAAGCGAATTAAAAAAGTCAATTTTTTCAACTTTTACGTTTTTCAATATTTTTCTTTGATTTTAAGAGGGGTAATAGAGACTCTTATCCTAATGTTTAATACATAATTTGTTTTTAAAATTAACCACCAGAAGACATTTTAAAAATAGATTTTTTTAGACAAATCTTGTGCACGCAATATCTCGAGAACTATTCAGTGGTTTTTCGTCAAACTTTCAGGGATAATGCGCTATAAAATGTCGTTGTTTCATTTGTAAGAATTTTGGAGAAATTCGTTTCCGGTTCCAAGTTAGGGACATTTTTCTGATTTTCAAATGAAATTTTATCCTCGCGAGATCTAAATAAAGATATGAACTGGAAAATTGTTGGAGAGCATAGAACATGACTTCTAGATGTGCGGGTTTGCCTTTTCGTGCGTCGTGAGTACTTCCGGTCGCTACCGGAAGCGAATTAAAAAAGTCAATTTTTTTCAACTTTTACATTTTTCAATATTTTTCTTTGATTTTAGTAGGGTAAAATTCCTATATAGATGCAAGTTACTGAACATAATATGTATCAGATTCCTTGAGCGTCATATGGCGAGACGTGTATTGTTGCGAAACATTCCAGTCTTTTCATTAAAGTGTTACTAATTGGAATAGTCCACTTTGGGGGTAAAGAGGAATATAAATTGTGTAAGAAAACAGCGCTGTCTTTATATTGCTTGCCCGTATACTATTTGTTATATGTAGAGTGTGATAAATAAACATTCTTAGGCTCGAAAATCAGGCTATAGCAACATATTTTTTTTTATTTCATTGAAGCTATCACGTACACTTATTCAATTGAAGACACATTTCAAAGAAAAGGTGCAAAGATTTACTCGTGACGTTTGGCGCGAAATAATGTATCTTGACCCGCCTTTCACAAATGGTCTGATGCAGTAGTGTAGAAGTACAGAAAAAGATTACACGGACATGTCTGTATTTGGAATTGCATAGAATAGAAAGTTGAATGCATTAAGAATAAAGGAAGTAAACACAATAGTTTTTTTTTTAATTTTTATCTGCAACAGATTATTTTCTCTGCTATCAGTTATTGTTAAAACTCAAGTAACAAGTCCGATGTAAATCTACTAGCACTTGCACGAAATTTAGCTGGCTAGTTTTCATCCTATAATTCCGCACTATAAAAAAAAAAATTAACCTGCCTGATACTCGTTACTTCAGGGAATGAGTGCAAGGTAAACATCGATGATGGCTGGTACATTGCGCTAGTGTAGTGGTTTCAATATTAAAGAACAAGGTTCACTTAGGGCCTTTTTTGGCCCTGTGAATTTCAGAAAAACTGAAACTGCTTGGTTTTAGTTGACAATGCATTAAATATCATTTAGACCTTTGATGACTGCGTATCTATTAAAAATGACGTAATTTTCTGGCTAGCCTATGCATTAAGACGTCACGAAATGCGTCATTTTCCTCATATCCTGAAAATTTCTACACAACAGCCAATTTTCAAAGATATTTTTCGATATTTAATATAGGACGTAACCTCTGATCTTAAATATGCAACTATTAAATGATAGAACTATTTCTGAGGATAACAAAACCTGTTTTATTTTTTAGATCAGAGGATGCGCTCATATTATTTCTCTTCTTGCTTTTTTAAACTAAAACTTGCATCACTTTATTGCATCTCTTTCGCTGTTTTGAAATAAGTTAGATTCCACCGGAAATAAAACGTCAACTTCCGGTCTATTTCTCGGCAACAGTAAACGACTGAAGTCTAAAACTTTCAGGACTGATAGTAAGTCATCAGTTTGTTGAATCGTGACAAAATCTTGTATCGCCGTTACTTCCGGTCGTGACAGGAAGTGATGCAAAAAAGGGAATGGTTAATGGTTAGCACGTTGGATTTTCAGGCTGACGATTAGGGTTAAATCTCCAGAGTGTCTGAATTTCTTTTATCACTTTTTCAGCTTGAGTTTTCCTTTTTTCAGAATCGGACGGAAGACCTCTCATTGCTCGCAATGAGTTTCTAGTTATTATTATTATTATTATTATTATGTTCCCCAAACGAAGTTTGGGAACATATTGTTTTTACTCTGTTTCTTATTATTATTATTATTATTATTATTATTATTATTTTTCTACTTTCTTTTCCGGTACTTTTTTGTCCGGGAGTGTTCTCATATAACCACTCATCCGATTGACATGAAACCTTTTTAGGGTTAATAGGCATGTTGTGTAGGTGTTCGGAACGAATGTCATTTTGCGTGCACATGCATGCACGTGCGCGCGCGTGCAGTGAGTGAAATGACTGATATGCTTAATGAAGCCATAACTTTTATATTTCTTGATGAATTGCTTTGAAACTCAAAATATAAAGATACATTAGTAATCTAGACAAGATGACATGGTCAAATTAGCGTGAACTCACGCGCATGCATGTGCGCTCTTCTCTGATTGGCTGATACAAAAATCTCAATAATTTCCTTGTTTTTTGACAAAATATTTTGAAATTTAGAATATAAGCATATATTATAAGGTGCTACAGCATGTTACATAGGAAATTTCTTGAAAACACGCGCATGCAGGTGTGCTGCAATCTGATTGGCTGAAAGTTTAAATGTCTATAACTCCCTTTGTTTTCAATGAAACAGGATGAAATTTGCGACATGGAGAGGCACACAGGGCTCCTACATTATGATACTATCAAAATTGAATGCAAGGCCATCCATGCGGGTATGCTGAATTCTGATTGGCTAATACTTAAAGGGTTACATCTCTCTTATTTTTCAATGAAATTCTTTGATATTTAACACAAATGTATACATTGTGAGACACTATAAGAAAATTAATGTGATAAATGTAGAAAACAAGTGCAAGCACATGCGCTGAAATTTGATTGGCTAATACCCATATGGCTATATCGGAGTAGTTTTCAAATGAAATACCCTTAAAAATAAAGTGTCCATCTATATTACAAATTTAAAGTATTGTCTAATTTATTGAAGCTTGTAGAGAATGGGTCATCATAAGGGATTGAGGAGCCGTTTGGGGAACATCTGTAACGGTTCCCGTTACAATTAGCACTAGTTATTATTATTATTCTTTTTTTCTACTTTCTTCTCCGGTACTTTTTTGTCCGGGAGTGTTCTCATACAACCACTCATCCGATTGACATGAAACCTTTTTAGGGTTAATAGGCATGTTGTGTAGCTGTTCGGAACGAAGGTCATTTTGCGCGCACATGCATGCACGTGCGCGCGCGTGCAATGAGTGAAATGACTGATATACTTGATGAAGCCGTAACTTTTATATTTCTTGATGAATTGCTTTGAAACTCAAAATATAAAGATATATTAGTAATCTAGACAAGATAACATGGTCAAATTAGCGTGAACTCACGCGCATGCACGTGCGCTCTTCCCTGATTGGCTGATACAAAAATCTCAATAATTTCCTTGTTTTTTGACAAAATACTTTGAAATTTAGAATATAAGTATATATAATAAGGTGCTACAACGTGTTATATAGGATATTTCTTGAAAACACGTGCATGCAGGTGTGCTGCAATCTGATTGGTTTAAACTTTAAATGTCTATAACTCCCTTGGTTTTCAACAAAACAGGATGAAATTTACGACCTGGATAGGCACATAGAGCTCCTACATTATGATACTATCAAAATTGAATGCAAGGCCATGCATGCGCGTATGCGGAATTCTGACTGGCTAATACTTAAAGGGTTACATCTCTCTTATTTTTCAATGAGATTCTTTAATATTTAACACAAATACATGTATTGTGAGACACTATAAGAAAATTAATGTGAAAAATGTAGAAAACATGTGCAAGCACATGTGCTGAAATTTGATTGGCTAATACCCATATGGCTATATCGGAGTTGTTTTCCAATGAAATACCCTTAAAAATAAAGTGTCCATCTATATTACAAAGGTATTGTCTAATTTATTGAAGCTTGTAGGGAATGGGGCATCATAAGGGATTGGGGAGCCGTTTGGGGAACATCTGTAACGGTTCCCGTTACAATTAGCACTAGTTATAATGTAGGATGTTATGGGGTCCAACACAGTTTTTTTTGTTTTAACTGTTGACTTGTTTAAAAAGTTGTGATGATATAAGAACTGTTACAAAGTATACGGAGTTTCTTAAGGACATACGCAACGCATACGTAGTTTGAACGTTATTGTCTTTTCCCCTGCAGTTGAAGAGTTCAAATACTTAAAGGAACTGTGTGCTACATTTTAATGTCTATATATGCTGTCGTGCACTTCTTCTTAAACAAGTTTGGATAAACAAAGCATCTAGAATATATGTTTAGTAATTATACCCCCGCTGCGAAGGAGAGGGGGGTATACTGGTTTACCCTTGTGTGTCTGTCCGTAACAAATTTTGGACGCAGTTTTCTCAGCAACTACTCATTGCAGATGCTTGAAATTTTACAACACTCTTTGTTCAGGCATGCCATATGTTGGGATT
The DNA here is from genome assembly GCF_033153115.1 of Saccostrea echinata. Classification (NCBI taxonomy): domain Eukaryota; kingdom Metazoa; phylum Mollusca; class Bivalvia; order Ostreida; family Ostreidae; genus Saccostrea; species Saccostrea echinata. Next base: position 472,787 of record NW_026889774.1, on the reverse strand, counting down.
CATTTTTGTAAAAATCAAATGTCAACTCCCTGTTTATCCGTGCGTCTCTCCGTACCATACATAACAAATTTTGGTCGTAGTTTTCTCAGCAACTACTCATCGCAGGTGCTTGAAATTTTAACACACTCTTTGTTTAGGCATGCCATATGTTGGGATTCATTTTTTTTTTTACAAATCCGATGTCAATTTCCTGATTATCACTGTGTCTGTCCATAACTGAACTTGTGTATTCACATCAGAGCGGTGGTATTTTTAGTGAGCATTGGCTCACAGACTTCTTGTTTTTGTATATTTTTCTTTGAATTATTCAAGAATTTTCATCAATTGATATCTTTTCAAAACCCCTGATAATGCATACTGATTTTTTCTTCTACGAACATCTGATGGCACTATAATCTTAAATTAAGAATATCTTGAAAAATTATCAGTAGGTAAGGTACGTTACGTATGTCCTCAAGTTTGTAAAACAGCTACAGTGGAATTGAAGAGATACTGAGGTTAGTCTGTAACAATATGCATAGCACATTTGCAAATATTAGTAAAGTCCTGTTACTTTCATTATGGAGTGTACATTTTCACCAAAGCTGATGAATTAGTGCACGTGTAAAAACTATGCATTCCGTATAAATTGAATAGGATTCATCAAATGTTATCCGTGAAATTTAATGGTATGCCTTGTAAACTCAAATCCATCAAATTTGTGACCAGCCAATAAAACCAGCTCAACAGTGTATAATTACACTATTAATTGGAAGCGATAGTTTTACATAACCACAGAGATAAAAAAAAATTCACGTTCCTTTATTCACAAAGATTTAAAAACACAAGTTTGAGCATGACAAGTTAGAGGTCTTACCATCATACAGAAACCTTTTCTTGCTTATACTTTATACGAAAAAAGTCAAAATAAAAAAAAAGACAACATTGAGAGCTTAAACCATCTTTCTTATGTGTATTATGAGGTGGTGGTCGTTGGAACTGTAGAACTGGGATCCTCATTTCTACCTCTGCCGAAACACCTCCTCCACTTTTCAAGTACCTTCGGATGGAAAAGAAATTGAATGAAAAGAAACAGGTGGGCATTCATCATGTTGTTGACAATATTCAGGCGGATTCCAACAAAGTCTTTTTGTTTGGAAAGATCGATAGCCAGTTGGTTACAGAAAAGGCGTACCTGTGACAAAAGATAAAATCCAGTCAATTCTACACAAATAATCGATTGCAGTTAAACGTTGATTTGTGAAAGTTTAAGTCGTATGTCGGTGGAAAGGAGGGCTATTACTTTTCAATTATACTATGACAATTTTTGGTCCCCCATCTTTGATTTTCAAGAACATAACGTTCAATATATTATGGAATACTCTGTGTTCATGTTGGCATAATGATTTTTACAAGGCAGATATGTTTAGGACTCGGATGTGACAATATATGTTTTTTTTTTACATCCGGGTTATGTTTTTGTTTGATGATATTTGCAGCTAGTTTTGTTGTTCTCGTATTGCGTCATTTAATTAATAAATGACCATTTCAATTCTAATTTGTGTTTGAGTGATTTATGAAAATCAAACAGAGCCAAAATAAATGAAAGGAAAGGAATTTGACCCCAAAAAAATAAGGACCAAAGATTTGAATTTAAAGAAAGTACAATGTATATGTTGTTTTGAAGATATACATGTAATCAAACAGCAGACAATTTATGGTTATTCGCATAAACTTCATCAGTAGTTAAAAAAAAACTTTAAAGGAAATGTTTTCTCTTCTCCAAAACTGAACTAATAAAGAAGACTTCTTGATTATGTTTTAGCAGTACACATCGAAAAGATTGTATATCTTGGAGAGAAGTTTAATTCTATTTTATTTATATAAAATCAAAAGTAAACAAGAAGACAATTTAAATCACAAAAAGATGAGGCAGAGCTCTAAACAACTCAAAAATATGCTCGTTAATTTTTAGACACGCAAAGACAAAAACGTTAACAAAGTTAACCTTAAAGTCATATATGGCATATTTTTGGCAAGTTCAGGTAACCAAAATAAAAAAAAGATCTCTCTAATGCATTTGTTTTATTACTTTATATGAAGATAGGACTTTCCTGTAAATTACACAATTTAAATCAATCGTTTCATCATTTCGTAAGTTCTATGGTCGATACAATGACCTTGTCAGCAAATACAATTTATCATTGAGTCAAATGCTGACTGACGTTTTTCATACTAATTGTTAGGCCATTATTTACACACTGAATTGTCAGCGGATTTTTCCGTTATTTCCCGATCATGACAAGGAGCACACGGCGGGTGTGACCGGTCGGCAGGGGATGCTCACTCCTCCATGGCACCTGATCCCACCTCTGATGTTTGGAGGTCCGTGTTTGCACTGCTCCTATTTTGTATTGTATAATGGACTTTTGAGCTTGAATACTGTTCGTTATCTCCATATATTTTATTTCAAAAAAACAAAAACCGATTTATTTACCGACTCCACATTTAAATAACAGACAAATTTAAAGTCAATTTAACTACAGAAACGTGAATTTATTCAAGCTCAAAATCGGTGAAAATTTTAATTTGAACGTAAATAATATATATCATGTCACTGTATATATATGTACACCCAATCTCGTATTACTATTTTTCAAGCTCAGATACGCCATATATAACTTTAAATGCCTATTTCGGGGAGGAGGTGTTATGAAAATCCACTTTCCTAAGTCAATTTTCTTCGTATACATGATTCTCCTTACCGTTTTACGCGGACTCTGTGTTTCCTAGAGGGATTGAGGACCAAGATCATGCATTTTTATGTTACTTTCGATAGAAATTAATTATTCTGAAAATCCCTGGGGGAGTCCAGACCCCGCCCTTCTAGCTCTGCGAATGAGTCTTTGGCTGTAATTCTAAGTAGTGTATATTAGATGTACTAGTATATGGGCCACGGTATATGAAATGTAAATACTAGTTCAGAGGAAAAAAAAAATCATGAATAGATAACATTCTATTGATAACTGTTAATTATGTATGGAGCTTACGAGCAATATTATGTATGCTATTTTATAACCAAAAAACTGGTTCATTTTATTTATTTCTGTGACAAGGGTTTAATCAGATACCTATATACTACTTAGTAAATACGTCTCTGATATAATGTTTGATTTCCGTTTCCGTTCTTTTCCGCTTTCCTTTTTAGAAACACCTGTCATGTGCTACTGAAGTCATTTCGCCTGCATATAACGACTTTATTTTATAAGCGTTTGATGCAAGGTATACTAGTACTTCAAAGAAAGTCATTAAACGAAATCTGGATGGGTGAAGTTAAATGTACCCAAATTTGACCGAAGTATGGAGCGCAAAATTAAACACATATTTAATGGATGAGAGCAATAGTTCACTTATTGATTTCGAAAATGAGCTTGTCGTCCGCTTATGGCAGTGGTTAGAGCGTTTGCTCTAGAGTCATGGCGTAAGGATCGAGTTGATCATTATGTCGCAGGTTCGAATCCACTGTGCGACGTGGAGACCGGTCCTTTGGATGAGACCGTATAAACCGAGGTCCTGTATCGCAGAAGGTGCTGGCATGATTACATGTAAGATTCCTCACTGCTCAAAGGCCGTAAATGCCGAGTACAGGTCTAAATATGCCGCCCTCAACCGGCAGGTATAAGTGAAAAATTCTCAAAGGGACATTAAACGACAAAGCAAACGAACAATGAGCCTCAATTAATGCTCGCAAAAGATTTTAAAGCACAGTTTATATAATCAACAATCCAGTGAGGAGTCTTTGAAGAACCCATTGTGAAAACATTCAATGGCTAAATGAATACAGTATCGATATGAGGATCTATACATTTGGAAATGCACTAAAAGCTCGTTGCCTGCCTGTACCCAAAAAACCACAATAATAGTCTACATTCTAACTTGAAGGTTACTCAACTGAATAAAGATATAATGCTAAATGTGATTAGTGAAATGAATTATGTGTATATGCTCAGCTAGGAGAAAGGCATGGATAGACCTTTCCCCTCATAATTACTTCACTGATCAGTTGTTAATATTTCAGCTCTTGGTACTCACTAAAAGGGGTGATGAGAAGACTATATATACAACCGAGATAGCCACCATCATCACTATAAATTTTGTGTGATCTTTGTCCAGTTTTGATCTTGTGTCTATTGGATGCACTTTGTTCATGCGGATAAGCTCATAGATGGCGGAGATATTGCAGAAAACAATGACTGCCATGCAAGTAAAACCTACAAAAATGTATTCAAATAATAATATAGAAAGCTTAAAACTAAATAAATAAGCAAATTCAAATGTTAGCAACACTGATAAAATGTTTGTAAATTAGTCAAAATTGAAAGTGAAGGTCAGGGAGTCATATACCACATTCGGGATACAAAGACTCTCGGTTGGGGTTATAATTATAGGATAGCGTTATACATGTTATACAAAATCTTCCGCGTAAATTGAAAGAAAAACTTTTGAAAAGGTCATTTGTCAGTAGCAATAATTGATTCTATTACAAGAAAATTTACGGAAAACAAGTCTTTGATGATATTTTCAATCTTGTTAGACTATTGTTTTCCCGTGATGGAACTCTCATTTGATCTGCTTTTCTAATCGATATTTTATTGGCATCTGTAATACTCAAGCACCCCCTAATCAGATAGTAAAATAGATAGTGCCTGGTAAAGGAATCAAATAAATCACCTGGTTTTAGGGGTTTTTTTTTAAAAAAGAAAACATTCTTCTAGTTTTGGGTCAGGTAAAAGCTGAACACAACTCATATTTAGGCATACGCCATATTAGTTTGTCCAATCTCCCATACAAGCAGGGGTATTAAGGAGGGTTATGTGTTCTAAAAATCAAGACGTGTAAATTCACAATTTGGTAGATTGAAAATCGTATACCTGTATCTCTCTAATTGTAATTTGTTGATCTCAAACTCTTAACTCGAACACTGTATCGTGTAATTTTTGACATTTCCTTTTTATACCTCACACGTCGTATCTAAAACGTTGAACTGTCATATTTTTAGTACGTTAATATTGTGAAAATTCAAAACTGTATCATTTCGTATTTGTTGTGTTCCCGATTGTGAGTCCATATTTTACACATTTGTTCTGCAAAGATGACATCTGACAAAATCTGCAAGTGTCGAGTCAACATGTTTGTCGAATTTTGGCATGACCATATATGGGAAGTCACGGAAACTTGCGATTGGTAGGCGGTAAATGTAGTACAACCGGATGCTGAAAGTCAAGATATAATTCTAGTAATTGTCCTAAAATACCTTGCAGGCACATATTTTATTTACCAGATATAATAATTGTGTTAATTTGAAAGAAGCACAATGTAGGTTTCGGGGGGGGGGGGGGGATTAGGATAATTTTCGAAGTATATATCATGTATTATTTCAAATGAAGAATTTTTCAGTGTTCGACTCTACTCCAACAAAAAAAGTGGGGGGGGGGGGGGGAGACATCCCTTAAATGGTGCATTAATTTGAAATATAAAATTTAATTTATATATAATTCATATGAAATTCTCATATTATGAATCATAAATTAATTAAATTTCATGTTATTAATGCAGCAAAATCTTATTCATACACTAAAAAGGGGGCAGGTGCTCCCCTCTCCTTACAGGCCTATGAAAAGCATCTCATTTTATTCGGAAGTTGTTCTCTTTTATACAAAACTAGTGTTTCATCTGTTCAAAAGTTGTAAATCTTGTAAGTTTTATAAATAAACATGTTTTACCCGGTGCCATAGGGCAGGTAAAACGTCGTGCACGGATCTAAAAGGGGGGTGTATATACTGAAGAAAATAAATATGACTTTGGACCCCCCCCCCCTCCTTTAGAAAACATGAATTTCACCAACATCGCAACAAGATAGGTTTTTTTCACGCTTGAGAAAGGACATTAGGGTTTTCTTTTTTAATTTTTTTTTTTGGGGGGGGGTCAAAAAATTTTCTGGATATAACACGCTTGAGAGAGGAGTTTTTTTATTCTTGTCAAGAAATTACTGGGTTGGAAATGTTTTGACTGGGGTGGTCCCCATCCCCTTCCCTGGAAAAAAAATTCCTGGATCCTCGCCTGAACGTCTTCAAAAGTATTTCCAAAATATGTTTACTTTATTTTACTTATTGGCTGTCTGGATACTTTTTATTTAATATGTACATACCACAGAAAGAACCGAAAGCTGTCTTGCTGTAAAAAAAAACAAGGATTGATGAAAGTTATTGCGTTGATTACCGATATTCATATCTGACAAAGAATAAAGTTTTTGTTAATTCTATTCATTTATTTTTATGAACACCTGGCCTGTAATCTCATTTTGGACTTCAGCGTACTATTCATAGTACGATTTATAATTCCCGAGCATCTAGGCAGGATTCTTAACTAAAGGCGATTTTAGCCCAGAATTTAAGATACATCTTATATTTTGAGTCACAATGATACACAGAAGCTCACGAGGGAACTCGGACACTAAAATCACCAGAGGCGGGTCCAGCATTTCCAGTTAAGGGTGTAGGTGTCGTGGGGTGGGGGGTTAAAATGTTAAATGTAGGAGAGAAACTCGCACTGCTTGTAGATAATTTGAATTTCATAGCAAAAGTTCTATCAAGACTTTCTTAATTTTATAAGACGCCGGATGCATCCCCATGACAGTTTGGATAGAGTAATTTTAAAGACAGTCAGCATGGGTACACGTATATATAGAAAACTTACTTGGATGAGGCACGCCACATATTATCGGTGTTTTTTTTTTTTTGGGGGGGGGGGGGTCGGCTGCATCCCACATCACCTTTTTTTTAAACCGGAATTTTCAGCATCCGGCTGTACTAGATTTACCGCCTACCAGTAGTAAGTTTCCGTGCTTTCCATATATGGTCATGTCAAAATTCGATAAACATGTTGACTCGACACTTGTAGATTTGTACTATGTCAGTTGTCATTTTTGTACAGCGAATGTGTAAAATACGGGCTCACGAACGGGAACGGAGCAAATGCGAAAAGATACAGTTTTGAATTTTCACAATAACTTAACTCGAAATATGACAGTTCAAAGTTTTAGATACAATGCGTGAAGTATAGTGTAGAAAGGAAACGTCGAGTATACATGTATATTACACGGTAATGTTCGAGATAAGAGTTCGACATCAACAGATTACAATTGCAGAGATACAAGTAAGCAATTTTCAAACAAACAAATTTTGAATTTACACGTCTGGATTTTTTAACACGATTATCGTCCATGGGATATCACCGAAGAATTCGGTATACCTGATTGCTTTCTTGTCAAAGGTACCTGTATGGAATGGACGAAGGTGGCTATGTTGGTTAGCTGACATTAACTTTGTTTATAATTAACTGAAGTTTACTTGAATGTGTGCTCGTTCGTAATGCACTGTCCTGTGCACCTGATATCACTTTCTTTGGTAATTTTCTCTGCTGCTGTAGAAGAAGCACGCTATTAAATATTTTACAAAGGCTATGTAGAATACGTCAACACGGGTGAAAACAGAGAAGTTTATTACATTGAATCGTGACCAAGTGAGCGGTTCTTATAGGGGCTGTAGATGTAACGACAAATGTAGACAATAGCGGACAGATTTCTTTGCCTTTTACGAATCGTGTTCAGCTATATGTCAAACTCATTTCACAAACCTTCAAAAACAAAATAAAGCACAAAAAATCGTCCCCCTGAAGATCTGTCGTTCCAATGAAAGTCACACCAGGATTGATAGCCGTAACTGTTTACGCCCATAATGGGCAAGCACGAAACGAATATCTGAAAAAGAAAACATCAAAGTTTACTAGTGAGAAATATATTATATACCCTGAGAATAATTTCAGCATTCATCTTAGTTCATTGTAATACATTAGAATCTTTGGAAAATGTCAAACCACGGATGTGTTTGTCAACGCTCTTAGTGCCATATCAGCTATCTAATTAGGAAACATTTTTCATACTCTTAAGTAATTGAGATCAAAGATTGTACGATGGAACACTACATACTGCGTAAATTCCTAATCCAACAACGGCACCAATAACTTTTTCCTTCGACATCAAACTACTGTACTTGAACGGATATCTCAGTGCAATAAAGCGCTCAACAGACATTAGCACCACCATCAGACGGGAGGCCATCATAAACACTGTCTGGGAAAAGCCTCTGAAAATGCATCCATGGTATCCCCCAGAATCGCAGTAACCAAGGAAATAATTCGCAACTTGCAAACTTGCGCAGAGGGCTGAAAAATCAAAACAATTAATCTTTCCGTTCTTTTTAATTTAAGTCGTCTCCATCACAGACTGCATACCTGTCAGGCATAGTTTACAATACATTTCAAAGGTTTAAAAATATGGTATGTAGTATACTTTACAGCAAGACTTTCGTAACAAACCTAATGTATATGTTATCGACCCTGTGACCTTCAACTTTACCAAAATATTTCAATATATCAATAAATGTGATGTATCCTTTGAACCATAAAAAGTAGATCTGTGATATATAGGACATTTAATGGTAACATTAACACACATGTCAATTCATATTAAAGTGCTAGACTAACTGATTCAACAACGGGGTAGCATTAATGAAGATCGTTCGCTTCATGATCGGGAGGTCCGGGTAGGATTTCCGTTCCAAACGCCGCGTCAAACCTAAGACGTATACAAGTTTGGCTTTCCAGAAAGCCTGAAATGTCATCTCTTTGGTTTCATTAACGAAGCTTTAAACACTGCTCACTGACCTGGTAATTTTATGCAGTTAGAGTGATCTGCCCTTTGATGAACAAAGGAATAAGAGGCAATCTACAGTAAATGACACGATTTGAAGTAGATAAATAAATTGTATTTTTAACAGTACATTAAACAAAGATAAAGTAATTAAAGAACATTTTCGCACAAATTTTCCCGATGTAATTAAACAACAGTGATTTCTGTTCTCTTGTACATCACTGTGTTTGAACATTTTTCCTGGAGAAATATGGCAGGTACCCTATGTTGAAAATGAACTAGGTAAACCCGGTATGTGCACCTTAAAATGATGCAATTTTCCCAAGTCATAAATTTTTTTTAAATATCACAGAATAAAAAGTGAATTGTAACATTTATATCCAGCTATATATTACATATGTATTTAACCTGTGTGAAAATTTTACTTTATTCCTAAGGGTATCCGTAGTAAAAAATAAGAAAAAATTGTAACCACTGAGTAAATCATGCAAAGAAATGGTACAGTAACGCATTTTCTTCCAGTCAAGGTACCTCAGTCGGTAGAGCGCTAGCTCCGTGATCGGAAGGTCGTGTGTTCGAATCACGGCCGTCACTGACCTAATTAAGTCGATAAAAATAGGTAGCAACTGTTCCTTCGCCAAGCGCTCGGCACTTTGAAGTGAAAGTTGCGGGTCCTTCGGATGAGAGGCCCCCTGATGTGTATTGAGCCAAAAAAAAATCGATACGATATGTTATTTCATAAAACGACATATTGGCTTCTGTAACAAGTGTATCAAAAATGTCTTGTAAATCATTTTATGCATAACTTTCATTAAAACTGAGTGTTTTATAACCCATTTCGAAGTCCTTGTCTCACTTTCATTACAAAATACAGTTCAAATTCACACTTTTAACAACTGTAAAACCAACATGTTAAAATATAGTTGTCTAATAGATGTATTTTGTGATAGATATTTTAGATGTTCTATCTGCTTAATGTTTATATCATTAGCGATCAGTTTTAATTCAAAACGGTTAAATATAATCTTTGGCGATTGAAAATTTCAAATTTTTCACAGAATTATAAAAAAAAAAAAATACCTGCACGATACGTATTGGAAGTAATTTCTTCGATACGATACATTCCTGAATATCGATATATTGACGTAGCCGAGTAAAGGTCTAAATTTGAAGCTCTTCACTGGTATATGATGTCGTCTCTATATGGGTGAAAAATTCTCGAACGGGACGTTTGTTTGTTTTGTTTGTTTGTTGTTTAACGTCCCTCTGAGAATTTTTCACTCATATGGAGACGCCACCACTCGCCGGTGGAGAGCTGCAAATTTTATCCTATGCTCAGCACTTACGGCCATTGAGCAGTGAGGGGTCTTTTTCGTGCCAACACCTACTGCGACACGGGACCTCGGTTTATACGGTCTCATCCGAAGAACCGGTCTCCACGTCCCACAGTGGGATTCGAACCCGCGACGTAAGGATCAACTCCTTACCCCGCGACTCTAGAGCAGACGCTCTAACCACTGCGCCACGCGGGCGACTCGAACGGGACGTAAAACAACATACAATCTACATTAATCTACGAGTCTACCTTTTGGTGGAATTCAATAAAGGGTTATTAACGTCAATGGCTAATATTTCCCTATAAAGAGAAGCGCGGTGCAATTAATGTCAGTAGCTTTGAGGCATGGATCCTAATTTACAGTTTTAAACTAAAACTAGCAAAATTTAAAAAAAAATCATAGAATAATTATACGCCTTTCACCTTTTCTTTGGTGGGATGGGGTGAGAGGATTCGTGTGCTCTCTAAAATGAAAATGAATAAATATTTAAGAAAAGGTCAACTATATGAAAGAAAGCATGGTAGTTTATATGGTTGCCATGGAAACCGGGCTAGTAAGTGTAAAATGTTGCTATTTTATGCATAATATAAGAAAAAAATATTAGGCAAAGCTGTTTGATCATGCATATTTTTTAATATGTTTATGACAGTTAAAACTTTGCAAAAAAAAAAAAAAAAAAAAAAGGAAGAAAAAACCAGTATATGTCACAAAGTTTCTACACTTTCTAATTTTCTAAGGCTTTGTATTAGTTAGTAGTCATCTTTACCTCTCTTGTCAGGTTTAGTATTTGAAGACTTTGCCAGGTGATATGAAAGTCGTATTAGGGAGTTTTATATTTTAAAAAAGGGGGTTATTTTGCTAATGTCTTTTAAAACATTTATGGGTAAATCAAAAATAAACATTTTATTACACACTAAAGTTGGTTTAAATGTGCCTTTTTCACCATCCGAGATATTTCCCTTGATGGAGCTCTTCAGCATTGAAGAATACAAAATGAGTAAAATGTAAACAAGATGGCAGACGTAAAAATCAATTTTTCTTCTTGTATTGAAACATCTTGTTAAGAAAACTGCACCTCAATAGAATGAGAGATTGATGAAAAACAGAGTATTCTGCTAACAGAGGCCGGATTTTTGCCAGCATCTTTCGCCAATAAATGTCTTATCTGTCATGATCATTGAAATGAGATCTGAAGTCGAAATAATTTAAGAAAAAGATCTAATCGGTGTGGATTGCCAAAAGTATTGGATATTAATAGAAAGGAACATCAGAAGAAATCAGGGTGGTATAATGTGAAGGCCAACAGAATTTTAACCTTTCAAAAGGTCTTTGAAATACAGAGAGGTAGTGGAGTGGTAGTCTCAATTGGAACACGCGAGTAATATTTTTTTAATTAATAATCAATTCCATTGTCACATGTAACTGACTATATATTACAATAATAAATAATCAGGACATATACAGAACCATGAAAACTTGGATGTACAGATCACATGAAAATAAACCATACCAGTGTGAACTTGAAAAAGACGATAATGGTAATCTAACAACCAAGCTTTATGATAAACTTGATGACTTTAACTTTTCAATCGTCAACTTCCCTTACTTATGCAGCAGAATACCTTCATCATCTGCATACGGGGTTTATATCTCAGTTGATTCGATACGCAAGAGTATGCTCTACGTATGAACAATTTCTAAAACGAGGTAAGTTATTGACAAGCAAGTTGATGAAACAAAAATATCACCAGTCTCGTTCCGATCACTGAACGAGCGCTCTACCAACTGAGCTTCCCCACACATACACTGAATCCCTGGCACAGGGGCCATGAAACTCAAATTTGGAAGGGGCACTCTTGCTCATCATAACCATGCACTTGGATCATCGGCTTAATACCCAGGAGAAGAGACTTTCAAAGAATTAATGCATTTTCACTACACCGAATCGCGGTTTTCTTAAGCGAGTGTAAAATCTGGCGTTTTGCATGCTCAAAGGTATGCCAATATTTTTGGCGGAACTATTTTTCGCGGACAGGGTGTTCCATGAAGTTGTAAGCCAATAGCATTTTTTTGGTATTGCTTTAAAAGTGTTTCAGGTATCTTTGATAGCACCCCGCTAAAAATTCCCTTTTTACGGTATAATCAATAGAGCCCCACCCGAATTCCAGATACCTTGACCCGGGGCCATGAAATGCACAATTTTGGAAGAGATACCCTTGCTCATATTGACTATGCATTTAGTTTGTTTGCTGAATACCAATGAGCAGAGGAGAAGATTTTAGGGAAAATGCATTTATCACTATATATTCAACAAAGACCCACGCTCTCACCAAAACCCGACGTAAGCAAGTCAAATCCGGAGCGGAGTTATTTTATAACTGTTGGAGTGATATAAGTGGAAACCGAGCGGAGTTTGGCCGGAAATTTAAGGCGAAATATGTAAATTAGCTCCGCCTGGAAACAGGATTCCGCCTGAATATAGATTTATAGATTCCGTCTCAACTGTCCAAAGTATTGCATAATTTCTCTTGGACCCGCAAACATGCCAAATTGATAGTTCAGTCTTTAAAATTAAAATAATGCTCCTCCGATTAGTTGCATAAACATGTTGAAAACTGAAAAAAAGATATTAATTGTTGCTAAAAAATGATTTGCTCTCGTGCACTCAAAGACTAGATGTTACAATTAATTTAATAACATTACTTGAGTTTATGAATAAAGAATGTTATATTTTTATTGAAAGATATGTTGTGAGTTTAAGCTTGTCAGATTCTTATCAATTAACATAATTAAATGTACTGCTAATGCTGTTCATTCCAATAACTTACCAAATTCAAATAACAGTATGTAACCTCTGCACAGCAAGTCAGACATATTAATTATCTTTAGATGTGTATTTATCCAATGAAAGGCTTTTATTGTTGTTAAAATCTCTTATTTTGGTAATAATTATTTTGTTGATCTTGCTCCTGCATGTTACGGCATTTTTTTTTTTTATTTAAAAACGTTTATCTTGGTGGTCGAGGGTTTCTTCAACATTAAATATGCGACAGTTATAAAAATTATTTTTGAATTTTAATACTGCAACTAATGGTCAACGAAATTTACATATAAAATTCAGCTCATGGTTATTGTTTAACTTTTTGTAAACTTTCCCCAAGTAATACTGGATACTTTAGTTCTTGTACTATATGTTGAGTGAAGAACGACAGTCACTGTTGTATGCTGTCTGTCAGGGATTTTATTTTTTACTTGGTACATAACTGCAGGTGATCTGTACATGTAGTTCACTGGTCTGAAAAACGTTGGATGGACACCAGAGGGCTCAAATTTTGTTTGAAGTAAATATCAGGAGAAACAATGGCTCCAATGAAAAGACAGGAAGTGCGCCGGACAAAATTGTCATACCAGTATGAATGCCAGTATAAATTAAAAGTAGTCTCAATTTCATACCAAGAAGAACTTTATATTTAACATTGGTAATGGGAATAGTTTTCTTGTATTCTAAAAGAATGAATATGTTAGGAACATGTATTTGTGAAATTATGAGTGGGAGATTTAAAACACGGAGATTTTTAACTCGAATTTTGCGCGCTTTTTTGTGTGCACAGTAAATTTGCATGCAGATACTTTATAGCTCTCTGGTTGTCCTCTCCAATTATTCAGAACAGTAAGCTATAGATCTCCAGCAACTTTGCATCTCAATTATTTCTTTGGATCATTTACAGGTATAACGTAATTTTTTAATTTCAGATTTGTTATTAATTGATAACTGCATGCTCAATAAGTATGTTAATATTGTATGTACATAAATTATGAGATATGTACATAAATAAATAGATGACTCAGTTAATTGCAATTGGGTAAATACCAAGCATTTCAAATTTGTAGAAGCAATTAAAATTACTAGTCTAAATACTCTTTTTAAATAATCTTTTAATATTTATTGCAAACGGAACATCAGTGAACAATTCGGTGTGAAAATAATGTCTTACAATTTGTATGAAAAACATCAGTCAACACTCAGAATAATGTATATCACACGACATTCACGTTGACTTCTTGTATTAACCAATTGTATTCCCAATCAACAAAAGGGTTCATAGGGGAGGGTGCGTGGAGGTTTGATGTAAAGTTATTAATATTTTGGTCAATGTGTTATCAATAATCATGAAAGAGCAGCATTCAAGAATTAAATGTCATGCATACAATGTAATGTATACGCATCCCATGCCTTATTTGTAATTATGGTACACGTTTTATAAATATATATTGGAAAAAATAGCATATGGATATTTTATGAAACACTCCGAAGAACTGGTATATAGAAACATCCCTTTATTTTTTAGCAAACTGTGAAACCTGCTATAGTAAGATTTTGTTGAGTTGCTCTAGGTGTTTGGCAAAATTATTACATACCGGCTAATGTTTTAATAAACACCACGAGCATTCGCTTTGTTTAGGCAACAAACTGTGCATGAGCCTTAATGTATAAATATATTAGTTGAACAGTGTTTGGATAAATCCTAATATATCGCGTGGTGATATTTCGAATTAGATCTAATTTTTGTCAGAACGAGTCAGATAAAAGTGAAAGATTTTTCGAATTGCTATAGCCGAAATTGCTTCCGTAATACCCTTCTTCGTTATTCAATAAACTTCGGTTACATACATGTATTATCATATGTTTACAAAGGTTATTGCAGCTACAATTAGAATACATAATATTATTTCTATTGTCATCTTTGTGATGAATTGCCTTGCAATATTTATTACTGAAAATGTGAAATGTTGGTTCTGCAGAGATTAATGGTGAAAATCCTGTTGAAACTGCTGTGTAAATCGCTAGCTGATTTATAAATCCGATTTTCAAATTTTCCAGTTCCGCTTTAATTTAAGACTATTCTGACAGGCATGCTTTTTGAATCTTTTGAAAGTAAAAATGTCCATACAATTTTTTTAATAAAACAAAAATCTTTCTGTTTTTTATTTATTTCATTTGATTAGCTAGTTAACTGTGTTTTAAAATTCCAAACCTGTCAAAAATATTTTTCCATTTCTTTTGGGATTGGAAACTGAAAATATAAATTTAAAGCCTATCATGAATTTCCATCATCACTATCGTTTGATTGATTCTATGTTTTTAAGTCCAATTACAGAATTTTTCACTCATATAGAGATGTCACAATATAAAGATGAAGGGCTTCAACTTTAGATCTATACTTGGCAGTCAGGGTTAATGAGCAGTGAGGGTTCTTGATCGTACTAAGGCCTACCGTGACAAGGGACCTCGGTTTTTAAGGTCTCTCATATGAAAGACCCGTGATTTTCATTTCTAATGCCGGGCGCTTGGCGAAGGATCAGTCACTACCTATTCTTAGGTTTGAAACGGCATGGCGAACAAGAATCGAGCCCGGGCCCACCGATCACAAAGCAAACGCCCTACCACTAGGCTACCGTGACCGGCCATTACTCTCGAAGAAAGGTATAAGTTAATATTTATGAAGCCAACAGTTGTCAATCGTGGATATGAATTAAAATTAAACAATCATGAATATAGGTGGATTAAACCTTCAATACCATAATTTGAAAAGGTTAAAACAATTGTTTTAATTTTTTTGTCCATTAAGTCTTAAGTAAACCTACATTTTTTTTGGGGGGGGGGGGGGGTTACGAAATTCCTAATGTTGAATTGCTTGTAAATATATACATTTATTCAATTACAAAGACTGTCAATTTTTCTTCCATCATTTTGGTGAAGGTCATGTTTTAAATTTTCCAACAATCGCATAAGTTTTGGGATCTTTACTATAGGTTTCCGTCCTATTTCATGTCTGTAACGATACTTTGTTAAGGTGTATCCTAAACCTTAGGCCAGATGTAAGCTCAACGACTCTACGATAAAAGAGTTTGAAACTCCAGTTGTAGTAACACGGGGCCTTAATGTACATATATTCATACAGATTTGACATGAGGTTGCATATGATCAAAGGATGGACAATTTGTTTACTAGTTACTGGTAATTAAGACGATTATTGGGACTGTATACTTAGGGCCTGCTTCTTGGCAAGGTTTACTCGGGGTCTTTAGCTTTTTTCATATCAGATATAAGGAAGGCAAGAAGTGGACTATTTTTAATTACTAGCTTTTAATAGTTGTAAAATACTTCATTACTTTTCTAAGTCGTTTTCAAATTTTTAGAAGTATATCAAAAAATATACTCACCTGCAAACAGAAAGTCACAAGAACACACAGCTATGGCAATGAAACGGGGTTGTGAAAAGTTCGTTTTACACATTGAACGAGAAATCCAAAGAATTGCAAAAAGACTTGAACTAGAAATCCAGACTAGAAAGAAAACACCAGTATAGGCATTTGTATAATTAACAACGTGTAAAACTAGTGTACCATTTTCTTTTTCAGGGCAAGTTATATTAGTGGGCATGTTGATGCTTCCGTTTTTTGCGACAAAGAAAGAAATACAAACTGTACAGTCAATAACATTCAAGTAGTAGTACCAAAAAAATCAATAGATATAATATCCACAATATATCGATATATACCTGTGTATAGTTATTCCGTGGCTCTTGCATCGATACCATTTTTGAGTATTTGAAGACAAATAAGATTCTAGTAGGTATAAAGTACATATAACTGACTTGCTAGAGTATATCATAGATTTGATGGACGTATCTTTATATTTAAATATTTGGTTTTAAAACTAACTGATTTTAAATTAATTTAAGGATAATGAAGTTTAAAGTCATTGAAGATGCCTTAAACCGTATATGAGGTTTATATTACATTTCTGACTATGATGCGAGATAGCATAAAATCTAGTAATTTGTAAAATATGTCCTAAATTTCTACGAATGTCCCGGTCAAAATAGTGTCTACATATCATCGAGGTATTATACATGTAATATGAAACAACCCGAGTAGGGAGTTTACAATGAAGCATCTACATCCATTGAGTATTTTTTCATTTATTACCCAAGAAAACAAATTCTGATAATTAACTGATTAACTTACATGTAATAAAACGGGGTTTTCAAAGCCGCCTATATGAAAGATGTCTTAAAGAGAGGGAACTTCCATCAATGTAACAAAAAATCAATAATACAATATTCTGCTTACGTTCACCAATTATATATATTTGTTATACCCTTATAAATATCTTTCTATATATTTATTACTAATAAAAAGTCCAACAAAAGAAATGTTTTTTTTTTTACATCGGTCTAACAATTTCATTGTTGACCGGCCTGCCAGTCCAATATAAGAAATGTTAAACCGCGACGTCTCTGCTACGTCACAAGTAATTAATCGTCGTTCAATATAGCCGAAGTTTAGAGCTGGAAGAGTTATATGCTATTTGAAAGAGTATGTTTTATGATAAATAATTTTTGTGATAATAATTTTATTATTATAATTTTTTCATTCTCTGCTATTGTTTTATTTTTATTAATCAAGCCAAAATTTTCAAAGAAAGTAATTGATTATAATAAATATTGATCTAATCTGTTCAAATGTTTTCATTTTAGTTGTTTTATCTGAAGTGAAGGGTAAAACAAAACAATTACTGACTGGGTATGAGGGGCAACATATGAATTTTTGAACGTGAAGGTGAACATGTTGCCCTTGACCTGCGGCCTCGGGCAACATGTTCACCTTCACGTTCAAAAATTCATATGTTGCCCCTCATACCCAGTTTATTAACTTTAGACTTGTATTTATCCAATCAAAGGCTTTTAGTGTTGCTAAAATCTCTTATTTTGGTAATAATTATTTTGTTGCTTAAATCTCTTATTTTGGTAATAATTATTTTGTTGCTAAAATCTCTTATTTTGGTAATAATTATTTTGTTGATCTTGCTCCTGCATCTTACGGTATTTTTTTTTTATTATTTAAAAACGTTTATCTTGGTGGTCGAGGATTTCTTCAGCATTAAATATGCGACAGTTATGAAAATTATTTTTGAATTTTAATACTGCAACTAATGGCCAACGAAATTTACATATAAAATTCAGCTCATGGTTAATGTTTAATTTTTGTTAACTTTCCCCAAGTAATATTGGATATTTCAGCTTTAGTTCTTGTACTATATGTTGAGTGAAGAACGACTGTTGTATGCTGTCTGTCAGGGATTTTATTTTTACTTGGTACATAACTGCAGGTGATCTGTACATGTAGTTCACTGGTCTGAAAAACGTTGGATGGACACCAGAGGGCTCAAATTTTGTTTGAACTAAATATCAGGAGAAACAATGGCTCCAATGAAAAGACAGGAAGCGCACACCGGACAAAATTGTCATACCATTATGAATGCCAGTATAAATTAAAAGTATTCTCAATTTCATACCAAGAAGAACTTTATATTTAACATTGGTAATGGGAATAGTTTTCTTGTATTCTAAAAGAATGAATATGTTAGGAACATGTATTTGTGAAATTATGAGTGGGAGATTTAAAACACGGAGATTTTTAACTCGAATTTTGCGCGCTTTTTTGTGTGCACAGTAAATTTGCATGCAGATACTTTTTAACTCTCTGGTTGTCCTCTCCAATTATTCAGAACAGTAAGCTATAGATCTCCAGCAACTTTGCATCTCAATTATTTCTTTGGATCATTTACAGGTATAACGTAATTTTTTAATTTCAGATTTGTTATTAATTGATAACTGCATGCTCAATAAGTGTGTTAATATTGTATGTACATAAATTATGAGATATGTATATAAATAAATAGATGACTCAGTTAATTGCAATTGGGTAAATACCAAGCATTTCAAATTTGTAGAAGCAATTAAAATTACTAATCTAAATACTCTTTTAAATAATCTTTTAATATTTATTGCAATAAAGAGGATTCCAGTCACAAACGCCGTGTGCTCCTTGTCATGATCGGGCAAACGGAAACATCAGTAAACAATTCGATGTGAAAATGTCTTACAATTCGTATGAAAAACATCAGTCAACACTCAATTATACATATCACACGACATTCACGTTGGCTTCATGTATAAACCAATTGTATTCCCAATCAACAATTTAAAGGGGTTCATAGGGGAGGGTGCGTGGAGGTTTGATGTAAAGTTATTAATATTTTGGTCAATGTGTTATCAATAATCATGAAAAAGCAGCATTCAAGAATTAAATGTCATGCATTCGATGTAATGTATACGCATCCCATGCCATATTTGTAATCATGGTACATGTTTTATAAATATATATTGGAAAAAATAGTATATGGATATTTTATTAAACACTCCGAAGAACTGATATAGAAATATCCCTTTATTTCTCAGCAAACTGTGAAACCTGATATAGTAAGATTTGTTGAGTTGCTCTAGGTGTTTGGCAGATTATTACATACCGGCTAATTTTTTAATTAACACCACGAGCATTCGCTTTGTTTAGGCAACAAACTGTGAGCCTTATAATGTATAAATATTTTTAGTTGTTCAGTGTGTTTGGATAAATCCTAATATATCGCGTGGTGATATTTCGAATTAGATCTACTTTTTGTCAGAACGAGTCAGATGAAAGTGAAAGATTTTTCGAATTGCTTTAGCCGAAATTGCTTCCGTAATACCCTTCTTCGTTATTCAATAAACTCTGGTTACATACATGTACATGTATTATCATATGTTTACAAAGCTTATTGTAGCTACAATTAGAATACATAATATTATTTCTATTTTCATCTTTGTGATGAAATGCCTTGCAATATTTATTACTGAAAATGTGAAATGTTGGTTCAGGAAAGATTAATAGTGAAAATCCTGTTGAAACTGCTGTGTAAATCGCTAGCTGATTTATAAATCCGATTTTCAAATTTTCCAGTTCCGCTTTAATTTAAGACTATTCTTACAGGCATGCTTTTTGAAACTTTTGAAAGTTAAAATGTCCATACAATTTTTTTTAATAAAACAAAAATCTTTCTGTTTTTCATTTCTTTCATTTGATTAGCTAGTTAACTGTGTTTTAAAATTCCAAACCTGTCAAAAATATTTTTTCATTTCTTTTGGGGTTGGAAACTGAGAATATAAAAGCATATCATGAATTTCCATCATCACTATCGTTTGATTAATTGTATGTTTTTAAGTCCCATTACAGAATTTAAAGAAGGGCTTCAACTTTAGATCTATACTTGGCACTCAGGGTTAATGAGCAGTGAGGGTTCTTGATCGTACTAAGGCCTTATGCCCTACCGTGACAAGGGACCTCGGTTTTTAAGGTCTCTCAAACGAAAGACCCGTGATTTTCATTTTTTAAACCGGGCGCTTGGCGAAGGATCAGTCACTACCTATTCTTAGGTTTGAAACGGCATGGCGAACAAGAATCGAACCCAGGCCCACCGATCACAAAGCAAACGCCCTACCACTAGGCTACCATGACCGGCCATTACTATCGAAGAAAGGTATAAAGTTAATATTTATGAAGCCAACAGCTGTCAATCGTGGATATGAATTAGAATTAAACAATCATGAATGTAGGTGGATTAAACCTTCAATACCATAATTTGAAAAGGTTAAAACAATTGTTTTAATTTTTTTGTCCATTACTCTTAAGTAAACCTACATTTTAATTTTTTTTTTGGGGGGGGGGGTTACGAAATTCCTAATGTTTAATTGCATGTAAATATATACATTTGTTCAATTACAAAGACTGTCAATTTTTCTTCCATCATTTTGGTGAAGGTCATGTTTTAAATTTTCTAACAATCGCAGTATAAATTTTGGGATCTTTACTATAGGTTTCCGTCCTATTTCATGTCTGTAATGATACTTTGTTAAGGTGTAATATCCTAAACCTTTGGCCAGATGTAAGCTCAACGACTCTACGATAAAAGAGTTTGAAACTCCAATTGTAGTTACACGGGGCCTTAATGTACATATATTCATACAGATTTGACATGAGGTTGCAAATGAACAAAGGATGGACTTTTATCATGACAATATGTTTACTAGTTACTGCTGGTAATTAAGACGATTATTGGGACTGTATACTTAGGGTCTGCTTCTTGTCAAGGTTTACTCGGGGTCTTTAACTTTTTATGCTTTTTTCCTATCAGATATAAAAAAAGCAAGAAGTGGAGTAGTTTTAACTTCTTAATAGCTTTAAATAGCTGTGAAAATACTTCATTTCTTCTTTTTTTCCCAAGTCGTATTCAATTTTTTTAGAAGGATATTAAAAAGTATACTCACCTGCAAACAGAAAGTCACAAGAACAAACAGCTATGGCAATAAAACGGGGTTGTGAAAAGTTCGTTTTACACATCGAACGAGAAATCCAAAGAATTGCAAAAAGACTTGAACTAGAAATCCAGACTAGAAAGAAGACACCAGTATAGGCATTTGTATAATTGACAACGTGTAAAACTAGTGTACCATTTTCTTTTTCAGGGCAAGTTATATTAGTGGGCATGTTGATGCTTCCGAGTTTTTTCGACAAGGAAAGAAATACAGACTGTACAGTCAACCACATTCAAGTCGTAGTACCAAAAAAATCAATAGATATAATATCCACAATATATCGATGTATACCTGGGTATGCTATTCAGTGTCTTTTGCATCGATACCATTTTTGAGTATTTGAAGACAAATAAGATTCTAGTAGATATAAAGTACATATAACTGACTTGCTAGAATATATCATAGATTTGGTGGACGTATCTTTATATTTAAACATTTGGTTTTAAAACTAACTGATTTTAAATTAATTTAAGGATAATGAAGTTTAAAGTAACTGAAGATGCCTTAAACCGTATATGAGGAAGGAATGTATTTATTACATTTCTGAGATAGCATAAAATCTAGTAATTTGTATAAGCAAATGTCCTAAATTTCTACAAATGTCCCTGTCAAAATAGTGTATACATATCATCGAGGTATTGTAATATGAAACAAACCGAGTATAGGGAGTTTACAATGAAACATCTACATCCATTCAGTATTTTTTCATTTATTTCCTAAGAAAAAAAATTCTGATAATTAACAGATTAACTTGCATGTAATAAAACGGGGTTTTCAAAACCATCTATATGAAAGATGTCTTAAAAAGAGGGAACTTCCATCAATGTAACAAAAGATCAATAATACAATATCACCAATTATATATTTTTGTTATACCCTTATAAATATCTTTCTATATATTTATTACTAATAAAAAGTCCAACAAAAGAAATGTTTATTACATCTGTCTATCGGTATAGTCAAAGTGTAGAGCTGGAAGAGTTGTCGTATGCTATTTGAAAGAGTATGTTTTGTTATAAATAAGTTTTGATATAATAATTTTATTATTAATTTTTTCATTCTCTGCTATAATTGTTTTATTTTTATTGATCAAGGCAAAATTTTTCAAAGAAAGTAATTCATTATAATAAATATTGATCTAATCTGTTCAAATGTTTTCATTTTAGTTGTTTTATCTGAAGTGAAGGGTATAACAAAACAATTATTGACTGGGTATGAGGGAAAGATATTATTTGTTGGACCTGAAGGTGAACATGTTGTCCTTGACCTGTGGCCTCGGGCAACATGTTCACCTTCACGTCCAACAAATTATATGTTGCCCCTGATACCTAGTCAATAACTAATATATATATAAGCATATATGTCTGTCAAGTTGTAAATTCGAGGATTAAGGGTTGCAAATACTTACTTAAAAATTATGTTTGTGTGTGTGTGTTCTGTTTTGTTTTCTTTTTTGCAAGGGTTGCAACCTTTAATTCCCGTATTAACAAGCAAAGAAAGCCTTTTCTTGTTTATTTGGAATTTACTCAAAACTATTGCTGTATTTGCAGTAATCAGGGCCAAGAATAAATTGTCGAGCTCAAGATTCTATTTTCAGAGAACTAAAAATGTGAGAAAGTTGTTGATTAAATGATTTCACCTGATCAGAACCGACTTTAGATCAAAGAATATCGACCAAACTAGGTAAAGTTTGAACCATTCTATTGAAAAAAAGAAACCAAAATATCACAGTTTATTAAATTCGCAGCATTTTTCCTACAAAAACATTGAAGTATGGACAACACAGTAGGGAGACACATTACATAGCTCTTACGATTCCAGTTTAAGGTAGTCTTGCTTCATTTTTCTTTATCTGTTATTGACAAGTATATTTACAAGTATATCCAACTAACAAAAACTATTAATTAAAAATCCTTGAATAATGCTTTCATCAATTTACCCATCAAGTTGTCACTATTTACAGTGGAAAACTGAATTTCACAATTTTGTAAGAGGCACCCCTGCTCATGATCATCATAAGTTTGCACTTAATCTATCTGCTGAATACTCAGGAATGTTGGTTTCCCTTTCCAGTGACTTGTACCCTGCTGGAACGTTGTAGCCTCTCCATGCGGCGACTAGTAGCTCTATGGAGGTTTGTCTTAACTTCAGACTCCGTTCTTGACAGGACACTGTAAGTTGGCAGACTAGATGGAGCAAGGGGCGGTCCTCCTCCCTCTGCATCCTAGTGAGGTAGCTGTTCCACCAGTCTACATCTATTGCTGTAAACCTTCCACTTTCTGTCCACTTAGGGAGATTCCGCGCAAGTCTTCTGTCATGCTGTTGATTTTGTAGGAGTTGGGTTCTACAACATCTGGCCAATTTGCAAAGTCTAGCACCAATTTGTCAAGGCCAACATCTCGATATACTTCTTGAGAAATGGGCCAGTCTTTATAGGACAGCATGTCTCTCCCTGACGTTCTGGAGATCTTGAAGACGTGTGGCTCCTTAATTCCCTCTATGAAGGAAGTCATAGACTTCTGCCTATGGCTACCATCCCTCTGAAATTCCAGAGACTGTCCAAGTGCTGGATTTTAGGTTTTGGACAGAATCTTCTCCACCATCTCATAAAGATTTTTCATAGAAATGATTTTCTGGGTGTGGGCCTCCCTGCTAATACAACTGATCATCTGAACGATGTATTAATGGGTAAGGTCCACCATTAGAAATGTCGGCTTTATCTACAATGTAGAAAAATGTGTATATACCATTGAAGGAATTATTTTTAAAAAATACCAGCTTTCTTTTTTTCAATTTTTCATATCTACAACTAAAGTACTGATGTGATATTTAAGATAACAGCCCAAGAGGCTTGAGAAATAAAAAGTTAAATTGAGCCCTAATTCTGCAAATTAAGACTATATTTTTTAAACAGAGAACACTATTCTATTTCAAGTGTGCAAGAATAAAATTAAGCGTAAAATTATTGAAGTTTAAAGCAGTAAATTGAAATTTTCTAGTCAGTAAATGATGAAATGATGCTTAGCTGTGCTAATAAAAGGAAAGTTATACCTTTCCTTCTTCGGTATTGGTTTTTACCAGCATCGTCAGAAACACGATGATAAACTATGTTAAATTGGTAGTACTAGTCACAATTATTAAGATTGATTGATTGATTGTTGTTTTACGTCCCGTTCGAGAATTTTTCACTCATATAGAGACGTCACCATATACCGGTGAAGGGTTTTATAATTAGACCTTTACTCGGCACTCAGGGACATTGAGCAGTGATGTTTCTTTATCGTACCAACGCCTATCGTGACACGGGGCCTCGGTTTTTAATGTCTTATCGGAAGGACCCTTAACTTTCACTTCATGGTGCCTAGCGCTTGGCGAAGGAACAGTTGCTACCTATTTTTTTTTTTATCGACTTGGGTCAGTCGCGGCCGTGATTCGAATACACGACCTTCCGATCACCGAGCGAGCGCTCTGCCAACTGAGCTACCGTGAAGGTTTCAATTCCTAAGATGTGCATGTTCTAAATATATCTCAATGTAGTCTACTTTACATTGAAATTATCGGCACACGAGCTGCATGTTGTTACCGGATCACCTGTTAAGTTGAGGTTCATGTATCCAACTTTAAAACTTGATTAATTGTATGTTGTTTAACGTCCCATTCGAGAATTTTTAACTCATAGAGACGTCACCATATACCAGTGAAGGGCTTCAAATTTTGACCTTTACTCGGCACTCAGGGCCATTGAGCAGTGAGGATCTTTATAGTGCCAACGCCTGCCGTGACATGGGGCCTTGGTTTTTAAGGCCTCATCCGAAGGACCCGCAACTTTCACTTCGAAGAGCCGAGCGCATGGCGAAGGAACAGTTGCTACCTTTTTTTATCGACTTGCTAACAATCGGTATGTTTACCGAAGCCAAGACTTTCCTGCAGAGGTAAAAACTTTTTTTTACATTGATAACAACAATTCTAAACAAAGATGTTTATAACAGAGCTTGTTACATAATTTTGGTTGTAGTGGACACTATTTTTTTCATATATATATATATATATATATATATATATATATATATATATATATATATATATATCAGCAGTATATACGCGTAATTGTAGATAGTTGTTGAAGGAAGTTTCTGATCACAAGTGTAAGATTCACAGCCTGGACCCTTAACAGGAACTGTGAGGTACCCCCCCCCCCCCGGCCTGTGTGCATTCAGGATAGTTCGACATGGACAAGTGTCTATGAGGATGAGGACAAGTGTCGTATTTGTGGGTAGGGGGAGTTGAAGACTAGGGCACTTTAGGTAGGGTGGTTCCAACCCAAGTGCAATTATTGGGTCCACGCCTGTTGTTGACACATCAGGGCAAAGAGCCAAAGGACTCTTTGCAAGATTGAGTGATTTTGCCCTCAACACTGGAGGAATGAAATATATTAATATTTAACTTGAATAGTTACATTTTTATTCGTCAATCTCTCTTAGTTCTTCCAGGAAGTGAATAATGGCCGATTTGGATTTTCCTTTAACAGTCTTCCATCTTGGTTTAAAGGACACTACCAGACCAAGGCTTACATTGTCCAGGACATCTTCAACCATTTGAAGTAACGTTGCCTTAGTCTGCTTGTCCAATGCCTGTTGTTTTCCCCTCTCCTCTGGCAGAACAAATATTGGTTGGAATTTCTGTCTGGATGAAAGGTCATTCCCAGAAGATTCTAAGAATTCCAACATGTTCTCTTGGCATCTTCTGGAGAATTGAAGTTCTTCATCCACACGGACTCCTCCTAACTGATAAGTATGCGAGACGCATGGCATCCGCTGCTGGGTACCATTTTCCTGTTAAAATTAAATCAGAAATATAAATAGGTAAAACATTTTAATTTAGATTACAACACCTTTGATCATGATTTTGAAATCTTTATAATGTTTACCTGAATTCAAAGATTTCTCTGGATAAATCCACTGCGTATGAGTACTGTGTATCAGTGGAGGGAATAGTCTGTAGTTCGTATACTTTTGATCTTTTCTATTTAAAATATATATTGATATTATAGTATAAATTATCGTATTTATGTTATACCCGTATTGTTATCACCCTCTTAATGAATCATTCCAATTTTAACGTTAATCTGCAAGTAAACAATAAATAAAATTCATAGGAATTCTTTAACAATTATCACAGGCTTATAATAGCTTTTCAATATGATCTACATCTCTTTAGTCAATTAATTCATGCTTATTAAATACCTTGCCTAATCTGTCTACATTTCGACAAATGTTGGTCCGGATTTGATTCGTGGGGACTCCAGAGGCTACAAGTCTTTTAGTTTCTCTGTTTTCTTTTTTTTTTTGCCTCTAGCACAAAGTCCCCTCCTTCACCTTTACTATCGTTACCCGAAACGCTGTAGGATTTATGTCTCTCATTGAACGCAAGAACTTCAGGCGGACATTGCATACGAGTCGAGGAATCCCTAATGTATGTTTCTATGTAAAAAGGCATATTGAGACCAAAAAAGAGAGGGGCAAACTTTGCTTTGCTACAATTAATTGCATAAGTATTGTTGCGCCTGACACCTGCTCTGAATACATGGATAGAGAGGCAGTAAGTTAATACAACCTCCCGCATATATATTCATATAAGACAGTAGGCTGAGATGATTGTAGCCATTCATAATACCCCCTCAGAGATGGATGAATCTGGGTACTCTTACACTGTCGTACATAAGGTGTGAGAAGCTCCTCAGACACTGCATGCAGAAATATCTGCAATGCCTGCCAGCTCTTATGGTGGTCTTTAGAGAATGAACAAAATAAAAGGTATTTTAAATGGTCAACAATACTTTATATGTGCTTATAAGGCAAAGAAATATATACTTTGAGTGAAATATTTTTCCTGCACAAGCACGTAATGACGGTAATGCAGTAGGACTCTTGATTCCCAACATTTTGCCTCTAGTAGCACAGGCGCTTGACGTTTTTAACCTTTCTTTCCATAAATAAAAAATCCCCCATACTATAATAATAACAAGGTTCGTCACGGTCGCCATCTTGAATTTTTCAGTTCAGCTACTTCGCCTCGATTTTTAGTCTACAATGTGTTTAAAATTAACGGATACGACCGTTTCCCTCAAGTACTTACTTTAAGTATGCCTCCACTTTTGGGCAATTCAACTCAAATCACATTAAATCCTCTCTAATTCTTAAAATGTCGCTTCAAACTCAGTCTACTGCTACCGATTCCGTAAAACTTAGAAAAGGGAGGCCGGAAGTTGATGTTATGTAAATGGGAATTCCCTCTACTTAAATTTCATTGGTTAAAAGAAATATGACGTTTCGCGGGAAAAATCATGCAAAGACAGTAACAAACTTTTTCGACATGTTGAATGCTGAGCAGGTCGATGTTTTCCATAATCATCAGAAATAATATGTGAAATATTTTTTTTCTTTTATTTTGTTGAAGAAAAAATCACGAGGAAATAAAAATTATGCTTGGTCCTGGAATTCTGGTTACTAATTCTTGTGTAAACCAGACCCCTTGCATTCTGGCATAAATATTTTTTCCCTATAATGGTACTATTTTCAGTGTTTGGAAGCGATGAAAATTATAACAAAGAAGGATAGATATGTGTATGCTTTATTTTTCATCACAGTGGTGAGCTGGCCCAGATCACTGAACCTCCATGTCCCGTCTTTCTACAGGCGCGAAGCTGTCTTTGCAAGTACGCATGTGCGTTACTACACATCGTTTAAAAAAAAATCTAGGTCTGAGAGAGAGAGAGAGAGAGATTGTTGAGAGAAAAAAATATATTAGCATCATCCGGCAAATATTTTTGTTTCAAATTATTACAGTCCCTGAAACGTTCTACTTTCCCATTTTTCCGTTCGCTCACCGTTCGTTCAGCGTGTGTTCACCGTGCGTTCACCGTTCGCTCTCCGTTCACAGTTTTGCGTTCACCGTTCACCGTGCGCTCGCGTTCACCGTTCACAAAGCGTTCAGCGTTCGCTCTTCGTTCCGTTCACTTTGCGTTCACCTTGCATTCAGCGTTCACCTATCGTTCAGTTTTCATTGTCATTCGGAACTCCGAAGTGAAAGGACTTATCTTTTTGTAGGGAAGGAGTTACAGGTTTTTTAATTTGATAACTAACATATCGTGTTTGAAGAATCATTATTTTATGATGAAAAATATCTACGATATATATGTTTATTATTCCATCTTAGTTGTTAGATTATTTATTACATTACTCTGGAAAATAAATGCTGTTATAAGCACATTCTGTACCTATGTAGAATGATGCTGAAATGTTAAATTTAACTAAGCGCAATGTGCAAATACTTCAAGCACTGCAACATTTTTTTGTTTTGTTAAAGACGACAAATCGTTAATGGTAATATAATTATCCAAGTCAAATAATCACGCTGCAAAATTACGAAAATATTTATTTCTAACACTTTTTTTCCCCAATTACTACAGAAAATATGATAGAACTAGTTCTGAGAGTTATACATAGTACTGAGCATATCCTGTTAATTTATTATCTTTGGAGCGAATTAAATTGATAGTATGGTTAAAGGAAATATTTATTTGAAATGTACTGCACTGCAGAATTTTCTCTACTATAATATGTAAAGTCTATAGTTATAGATAAAAAATTCTTTCTTCACCGTGACTTTATAGGTTTGCCATTCGATATGATTAATACCCTCCCCCCCCCCCCCCCCCATTTTCCCCTAGATTGTTTACTTAGTCAGTACTGTATTTCCAGAATATTTTAATTAACATTTTAAAAAAAAAAGTAAGGTCTTTTTAGAACAAAAATTTCAGTCTCAAAACAAACATGCATCTAAAAAAGTCACAAAACAATAGTAGTTCAAAATGTACACGTGTCGGCGGTGGTATTTGAAATTGGCGGAGAGTATGTTTCAAATTCAAGTGTTAATGCCCAATGTATTTTATTCATTTATTATTCAAATGTTGGGATCAAATCTAGAAATGATAAAAATAAATGTTATAACTTGTTGGAAATACTCGCACTTCGTCTTCGATGTGACGAAACTTTCACACCTGCACAGTGTCGAATGATTTTGATTGACAGGACAAGCACGTGGACTTCGTGTGAACTTGAAGCAGGAAAATAAAAACGAGTATGACTGTCAAACAAATGGATATGATTTGATGATAAATAAAAAAGTTACTTTCACTGTCTGATATATTTAGAAAAAAAATTAAGAGGTTTTGTTTGATATAGGTACAAACATTTAGTGAAGCCTGAAAGGAGGGGGGGGGGGCTAAAACGGAATCTCTCTCTCTCTCTCTCTCTCTCTCTCTCTCATTTGTCTGTTTAATAAAAACTATAACAGCATATTACTTAAATATCAAGTTCTGAAAATTGAATTTATAACAAATAATATGAATATGTATCTTTGTATTATCTTGTCCGAGTATAACCACGGCCATCTACATATACATGTAGAAGTCTGCTCAATAAATCATCATGAAAAATAGAAATGACACATAATATATTATTGTATTAAAAATTTAAAATACGAGCGTATAAATGCAAAACGTCCACTGACCTTTGTAATTATTTTTTTTTTCATTACTTTACACGAAATCGCCTTGACACGGAGATATATGAATGGATGTTACAACCGCTTTAATTCATTCTATGAGTCAGAAGTTTTCTCTGATTTGTTTATACTTCAGCGTTCGGCAACAATTGCAATGTTTTAATGCAATAAAAATCGTGTGATTAAAAACTTAATGTGCATGCATCGTCTTTCTTAGGAACAATTTTGGAGAATTTATTTTATGGACTTATTTATTCATTCAATTATTGGTTTACTTATTTATTTATTTATTTATTTATTTTGCACTGACATTATAAAACAATAAAATAGTTTCAATGCAAGGAAAAGATCAGAGGCATTCCGAATATATCGTTCATCTTGCGTTCACCGTTCGTTCACCGTTCACTTTGCGTTCGCGTTTGCGCTCCGTTCGCGTTCTGCGTTCGCTCACCGTTCAGCGTTCACACATCGTTCACCAAGTTGCGTTCAGCGTTCACACATCGTTCACTCACCGTTCGCTCTGCGTTCGTTCACCGTTCGTTCAGCGTTCGCTCACCGTTCAAGTGGGAAAGTAGAACGTTTCAGGGACTGTAATTGTCATTATTTCAAATCAAATTTTATATTATTATGTCTATTTGAAATATTTTATTGAATCATTGCCAAATCCAAATAAATCATTAATCTATAGTAAGTGTTCTATAACACATTAATAATTCTATAAGACCTTTGAGAAATTAAGTTTAATTATCGTCAAATGGCTTGATCAAATAGTTTACTGGCGGATTTAGAGGAGGGGGGGCAGGGGACCCGCCCCCCTCCCTTTGTGTCCAAAATATACATAAGATTTAATAAAGCAACTGATTTTCTTGTGTGTGGCTGTGAGCCCCTACCCTGACCCCAAACTGGTCCCCCCTTTTCAAGATTCCTGGATCCGCCACTGTAGTATATGATTTTAAAATTATTCTTGCTACCAACATTTAAAATACTTGTTGCTGAACATTATTAATACATATTATAACAGAGAGCAGACGATACAAATGTAGCGGTAAAAGATTCTGCATGCCTCAAGTACATTTACAATAACTAAAGTTTCCGAGAAAGTTAAACTTCTTGTTAAAAACAATATTATTGTCTTGTCTTTCATAAGGAAAGCCAAATACCATGCTATTCCCTGCAAGAATGTGATTGAAATATTTGTACAAGCCAGGAGCTCCCCCCCCCCCCCGCCCCAATCAAGGCTTCGCCTAAGACCTACGGGTGACCTCACAGATTATATTGCCATTCATTTATTTTTAAAGGTTGACCAATTGATACCGGAGGGGGGGGGGGGGGCTGGGCTGGCAATTTTTTCCCAGCTTTATTTCCATGTCAGTGAAGGAGAATTAAATTTATTTTCAAAATCTGCCAGACCCCCCCCCCCCCAATTTCAGAATTAAATTGTAAACGCTTTTATGTTTTGACAATATAATTGAATTTTTATTTGGATTTAAGCCCCCCCCCCCTTTTACTTTCAGGTGTGTAACTACGCCTTGTAGCAACCTCTAATGATAAAACGCCGCTTAATGATACAAATCATTAAGCGGCGTTTTATCATTAGAGGTTGCTACAACGCCTCTATGTAAAATACAGTGTATACTATTCAGCCTAAATATTTCAGTGTTTCTTAAATAGCAGTTGAAAAAGTACACAGTTTTAGGCTAAATATATATTTATTTGCAAACAGTTGGGGACTATAGATGTATCAATATATATTACTAAGTTATTTATAAAATACGTACCAGTAGTCTAGAACTTTTCAACAGCTCTTAATATAACTCTCAAGATATCCACTAATCAGAAAAGGGCTTTCCCGGATTGTGACGTTCTAACATCAACTTCCGGCCTCCCTTTTCTAAGTTTTACGGAATCGGTAGCAGTAGACTGAGTTTGAAGCGACATTTTAAGAATTAGAGAGGATTTAATGTGATTTGAGTTGAATTGCCCAAAAGTGGAGGCATACTTAAAGTAAGTACTTGAGGGAAACGGTCGTATCCGTTAATTTTAAACACATTGTAGACTAAAGATCGAGGCGAAGTAGCTGAACTGAAAAATTCAAGATGGCGACCGTGACGAACCTTGTTATTATTATAGTATGGGGGATTTTTTATTTATGGAAAGAAAGGTTAAAAACGTCAAGCGCCTGTGTCTAGTAGGTCCTCAAATGCAACGTTCAACAAGAAACTAATTATGCTTTTTACCATATTTATTTCGTAATGGCCCAGGCCTGAAATGATGACAAAATAATAATCATGAGTACATATATACAATATACCATGTATAGATTATAAATATATGACAAAAATATTTTTTTCAATATCATGTATGCATGAACTTAAGGATCTCATTATTTGTGCTTATATTAAGTAATTATTAATTACCTGGTATGCGGAGTACATTCTTCAATTTTTTTGCACTGTTCCATCCTTAAACCAGTCGAATGGTCAGAATCGTTTCGGTGTTGATCGAAACTGTGCATCTATAAATTCCCTGTGGCATGTTGGGCACAGGAAAGAAGAATCGATCAAACGGTTACCTATTATTATTGATTTTTACATACATGTACTGCATTTTTGAGTTTAAAACAAATAAAGATAAGTTGATTAAAAATTGCACAGGCACTTGGGGTCTGGACCCTCCCCCCCTTTTTTCCATTTTTTTTTTCTTTTTAAATATGGAGTCGATTCACCTTTTTCCTATTTTTGTATTCTAATATGCACTATATGTTATCAATAATGTAACTCTTTTGTCTCTATATGCTGTTTTTAAATATACCGTTTTCGACTGATACATAAAAAGAGAGAAGGCTTGCAACTCTTTTCTCATCGTCTGCCTCACCTCGCTTAAACTTCGCCTGATTATTTATCCAAAGAATAAGAAAACATGGAATATGCATACATCAATAAATTCGTTATACATTCTTCTTTCTTTTCATATTTCCATTTAATTTTTATGTGCCCCCGATTTGTAAATATTTCGATTAAATCATCCGCATCTAGGGTAAATTTTGTTGATGTGCACCAGCTGGGACGGAAGTGCAATAACGGTAACTCTAACTTTATAAATGTTCTGCATTAAAAAAAAATCCAGGCTTTGTAATAACAATATTGTGGAATTTGGTTGTCTAGGTCGTCTATTTAAAGTATAATCTTCATCCATTAAAATTTGCTAGTTAAAGTTATCTTGTTATTCACAGAACTTACCGTTACATGTTATATGAAGAGAAAATTCGGGATGTATTCCTTCTCGCATTTAATGTTCCGAATTACATTACATGTAATGATGATACCCGAAAATACCGGGCACTTCCGTCCCAGCTGGTGCACATCAACAAAATTTATCCTAGATGCGGATTATTTAATCGAAATATTTACAAATCGGGGGCATATAAAAATTAAATGGAAATATGAAAAGAAAGAAGAATGTATAACGAATTTATTGATGTATGCATATTCCATGTTTTCTTATTCTTTGGATAAATAATCAGGCGAAGTTTAAGCGAGGTGAGGCAGACGATGAGAAAAGAGTTGCAAGCCTTCTCTCTTTTTATGTATCAGTCGAAAACGGTATATTTAAAAACAGCATATAGAGACAAAAGAGTTACATTATTGATAACATGTAGTGCATATTAGAATACAAAAATAGGAAAAAGGTGAATCGACTCCATATTTAAAAAGAAAAAAAAATGGAAAAAGGGGGGGGGGGGGTCCAGACCCCAAGTGCCTGTGAAAAATTGTAGAGATGTAAAAACATGAACCACCTAGTGTGTATGGTAGTGCGTCACAACCGAGAATTGTCCACTTCTGTCCCCACACATTGTGAGGCCTGCTACATGACTTAAAACCTGTAACAATATGTACTTCAAAGTATGCATACAGACGCACTAGAATTTCCTGTTGTTTTTGCTCACCAGAATTTCCTCTGTAGATTTTGTGCACCAGAATTTCCTCTGTTGTTTTTGCGCACCAGAATTTTCTCTGTTATATACTCTAAACTGTTGTTTACTTTATGTTATCAACCGATTAAAAAGATGTTACGGTAATACAAATAGCTCACCAGTAGCGTCATATGAACAGTGATTTTCAAAACAAGGCTCTCCCATGATTTCAGAGGGTGGCTCTTCCCGGTGTTGGGACACGATGAAAGAATATCTGTGATACTGAACAAAGCTCATTATGACGTGTCATTTTTTTTAAATATGAAAACTGCTATACAATGCACAATATACACCTTTCGTCCGCTCTACTTTTCAACTGAACGTCGTTGCCATCTACATGGTCTGTCCCTAATGTATGCCCCTCCCAGAAGCTGAGGAGAAGATTTTTTAAGAATTAATGCATTTTCACTATATATTCAACAGAGCCCCGCCGTAGCACCAAAACCCCTGACCCTGGGGCCATAGATTTTACAATTTTGATAGAGGGCTCAATGCTTATTACAATTATGCCAACAGTTTGACTGCTTGATGTCCAGGAGTAAAGAAAATTTTTAAAAATTGCATTAATTTTAGTGGCTTTGGCCCTATCCCTCAGGCCCCCCGGGGGGGTGGGGTGCAGGGACCATGAAATTCACAACTTTTGTTCCACTTCACTCATAGATACTATATGCCAAAATTGGTTGAAATTGATTGAGCGGTTTCAGAGAAGAAGCTGAAAATGTTCAAATGTTAACGCTCAGCGCACGACGACGGACGAAAACAGATAGCAATAGGTCACCTGAGTAAACTCAGGTGACCTAAAAATAAATACCTTATTAATTTTTTGTATATATATATATATATATATATATATATATATATATATATATATATATATATATATATATAACGATTGTACATTTAGAATTAGTTTTTCATTTTTTTTTACCTACCTTTCTATCCTTTCTATTTTCTTTGCAATGAATTCGTCTCTGTATATGAATTGTAAATATTTTGTAATTGATTTGAATTTATTTTCTGTGCAATGAATTCCTTTCTGTATATGAATTGTGAATATTTTGTCATTGATTTGAAAATTGTGCTTGATAAATATATATTTAAATATGGTAAACATACAAGATTTATTTAAAAATGCTTATAAGGTATGTTTTGAAAATGCATGATACCTATATATCCGGACTTTTTCATTCATTTTTGCTTGATGCTCCATTAGCATCGTTGGCACATTCCTGCACTCCTCTGAGGCATGCAGCAAGTTACATGGAGATAACGGCTTCTCTTTTTGTAGGGTACTATTTTTTTCGGAAGTATGTAAATAACAAATGATTTATTTATCACGTTTACCCCTATATCTCATGCAGGCACGTAGAATCGGGGGGGGGGGGGTCTGGGGAGGGGGTCTCTTCCCTTTTTTTTTCCAAACATAACCTTTTACTATAATTGTAAATGTACGCTGAGAGGCTGGTTGCCCCCTCCCCCTCATTTTGGTGTAGTTTGGTTAAACCATTGTAATTTAGGTCATGTATGGATAAAGTTAAGTTTCGAATGGAAGATTGTATCTACTTAACCCCCTCCCCCCACACACAATAAGACTTTCGAATTTAGCCAATTCCTCCCATTTTTTTTGCTTGTCAATTTTGTTTAAATAAAAAAATTCTCAGGCTGCCCCCCCCCCCCCGCCTTTCAAAAACGATTCTACGTGTCTGTCATTCATTTGGATACTTCTTTTTATATGTTATGAGAGGATATACTGTATTTTTATTTATGAAAATAACAGTTCATTTTATTTAATTATGTGATGCAATGACCTTGTCAGCACATACAACCTATCATTGAGTCAAATGCTGACTGATGTTTTTCATACTGATTGTTAGGCCATTATTTATACATTGAACCGTCTACGGATTTTTCCGTGTTTTTTTTTCCCGATTATGACAAGGAGCACACGGCGGGTGTGACCGGTTGGCAGGGAATGCTCACTTCTCCATGGCACCTGATCCCACCTCTAAATTTTGAGGTCCGTATTTGCTCTGCTCCAAATTTGAATCGTTTCATTGGACTTTCGAGATTGAATACTGTTCGTTATCTTCATATTTCATTGTTTCAAACCTAGGTATAGACATGTACCCATATGACAGTCCCGAAGACAATAAAGAAACTGCCGTTTTACTGCATGTTGCAAAAAAATATAACATCGGCAAATTGGCAAAATGGAATGGCGCCACAAAACTTCTATTACATAGGTTATAGAGTTGCTCCATAGCTCTGACCTTGGACACTCCATATTTGTGTCCATGTAGGAATCTGATAAGGACTGAATTGCGTTTTTGCATTCAATCTAAAAGTAAATTTCAATACTACAAATACTAGCTTAACACTTTTTATTTTACCTTTTGTTTCAATACAACATCTTATCAAGAAAATTGTTGTATAAAACTTGCATCCTTATAGTCATTTGAGCAGGATGTGGCATCTTCTGCAACCTGTCTTACTATAAAACGTCCTATACTGTCTGCTATTTTGCCCAGGCTTTCTTGACAAAAAACACCAGAATCAATGGCTTCTAAAACTCATTTAGGTATTCCTTGATGGTGTTTTTACAAAGTTTGTCCTCTGCGTGTGAGGCACAAGCATATCAAATATAGGTTGAATGCTGAAATAAATCTCCGTTTTCAGTGAGGGCCTCAGTTGCACTAAACTTATTATTCTGCCATCATTTTTATTTACAATAAATTCTTTCCCTTGGGAGTAGTTGTCGCGCTGTTTACAGCTACACTGCTTCCTTTTGGGTAATATAACTATCCTGCTACATGTATAAAGTTATAAGTATTTATTATCCGTATCTCTCTCTCCTCACACGCACTCTATCTCTCTATCTTTTCTTTAAATAATTGAACGATTTTCATAGATAAATAAAAATATATTGCCTAAAGATGGGTACATGTTTATGTTTTCATAAATAGAGAGAGTTTTCAACATATATGAACAATTAGCAATGTATGCTAAACTGCTGTTTCTTCTTATTTTCACTGTTCATACCACCATCTGGTGTATTATCAAACTGTTTAACTGAGATACGTTTAGAATGACAAAATGTTTTAAATGAAAAAATTAATTAAATTATAAAGTTTAAGAATTGCACATTTTTTATACAAATAAGCGACGAAATAAAATTTTAAAAGATATCTAACTTATCTTTTGAAATATTTCCATATAATGTTAAAATGTTTATAAAAAACATTGAATGAGTAATTTATTTGTAGAAAATGCATATATCGATAAACTTGTTTATCTTTGTTCTGGGTTTTTGAGGCACTTTATACGGTTTGAGAACTACCAGGATAATTATTTTATTATAAACATGCACGCACTGAACGCCTTACTTTATTAGACGATGCGAAATTGCTCTCATTTGGATGATCAAAAAGTCACATGCTTCTGGTTTTAACAGCAATGGAAGACAAAGTCATGATCTAAGTATGTGAGGTTTTAAACAGTTACATAAATGTCGTATTATTGAAAAAAAAATAGCAAGTTTAAATGATGTTGGATGAAAACAGTACTTTTTTCAGTTTTCAAATGGAAAAAGGCGTTCACACAGACTATGTAATTTCAATCTACTGGCACGGAATCCTTCTTCAGGTCTTCCTGAACATGAACTGGTCAGAAATTTCGAGCTTTTGCTTATAAAGCATGCATTGCTTTAAATAATAAATGAAGTTAACATTATCATACACGAGATATTTATTTGACCTTAAAAGGAAATATCCGTCATTTCTGAGAAAATCCCGATATCGGGGGACGAATCCCAACCTGATAATGAAACCAAATTGTTGTAGATGTCATGACTCATACTTGTAAACAGTTTTCCCATGCTCCAAACAATTCTAAAAGGAATCCAGGGTAAAGAGATATTTTTAAAATATACATTTCCTCTAGATGATCCTTGGACACTTCCTCTAGTCTTCACAAACACTTTTCTGAGACATTGGCCAGTAGGGCTAGTAGATATGACATTTAATTTTTAATGGTCAAGAGAATTGTTTACTTGCCCAGAAAACTAAATGAAACCTTAAAAAATCACTGTCGTTTAATGCCTTTAAATTTCAGACTTGATTTCTCTACTCTTCTGATAAAAAGGGAAAATCCTTTAATAATTTTCTCTACTTAACAGAAAAGCAATGATAAGGCATATTAATATGCAAGCATCCTTAAGTAGCTTAAATTTCATTTAACTAAAAAATAAACTTTTAGTTTTATAGTTAGGTAGTTTTATAAACTAATTGTAGATTACAATAGGGAATCAGAAATCTACGAGGAAGACATGGGGAGCAATCTTTAAAATGAGATCCAAGATCATACTAAATCCAAAGTACCAAAGCAAAGGTTTCCAAACATAGATAGAGTTGATTTATTTAAAACATTTAGAGCCCTGGGGTTTCATTTCAGCCGACGACAGAAATTCAAATTTTATATACAATGTAATTTAGATGAAAAATAAAATCTCTAAACAGTATGAATGTTTATCATATTGATATTAAAGTATTATGCTTATTTGAATTTGGATGAATTGTAACTCCATTAGACCATCTTTAAAGAATTGTTTGTTTGCTTCCTTTTTGTCCGCAACATGAATTCAAAATATTTATAATATGAAATTATAGAAGCACTTTTTTAAATATGCTGGGCAGAAGTGACTCAAGTGAGCATTGTGTTTTATAGGTCTCTTGTGTGTTTGGAAACAAATATTATATAAGACACATTATTTTAGATGTTGAAAGAATGGAAATGGATTTTTGGAATATTAATTTTTCTTTTTTTAGCTTCCTGTTTCTTGAGTCACTCCATTGGACTTCATTTGAATTTTTGTAAGTATTGTTATGTTATTTTGTTTGTTGTTTAACGTCCCTTTCGAGAATTTTTCACTCATATGGAGACGCCACCACCTGCCGATGGAGAGCTGCAAATTTTGACCTCAACTCGTCATTGAGGGCCATTGAGCAGTGAGGGATCTTTTTCGTGCCAGCACCTACTGCGACATGGGACCCCGGTTTAAACGGTCTCATCCAAAGGACCGGTCTTTCACGTCCCACAGTGGGATTCGAACCCGCGACGTGAGGATTAACTCCCAACTCCGCGAATCTATACTTATAAATTAATAAATTTTGCAAATAAACTCCGAAACGGGTACACCAGAGTTTTTACTTACCCCTCTAACAATAAACTTGATACAAGATGATGTCCGTAAACTATATTTAGATTTCATTCGCATAGTAAGTATCGTACATTAAATCAAAAGTCTACTTTCAATTTCTATAAACAGCCATGAAATAGCAAAAACGTGAGTACGGTGGCGTTTCCGGTTGGCGGATCTAAGTTACTGGCAATTTTTAATGACACTGACAACAAGCAATCGTTTATTTATTTCATAAAACGTCATCACTGAATTATTCAATCA
This sequence comes from Saccostrea echinata, assembly GCF_033153115.1. Lineage (NCBI taxonomy): Eukaryota > Metazoa > Mollusca > Bivalvia > Ostreida > Ostreidae > Saccostrea > Saccostrea echinata. The sequence goes on along the minus strand of NW_026889774.1, from coordinate 433,447 downwards.
AAACGTAATTTAAATGATATAAAAGAAATAAGTTGTGATAACCGATTAAAAAGGGAAACGTGCAAATTATTTTTGTCATTCACCGATCTTAATATTGACGGAAGCTTCTAGAACATCATATAGCATCGAGCCCGATGTTAAAAAGAAAAACGAGGCGATTACTACTGCATAACTAAAAAAGCTTTTGTGTGAATAGTCATTGAAATAATGGTAAATCATTGATAACACTATTAGTTGTGAATATATTTATATATCGACAGACTATTATATATACATGTATGTAGTAGGTTTTTCTAATAAATTTATCGGTAAAATTTGTATAGACTATATTCCTTAGGGCATCATGGCAACGAACCCGAAGTACAAGTTGCACTTCGTAATAAACTTGCTTACATGAAAAGAAAAAAAAATTAATGAATAAGATATTGTTCAAATACAATTAAAGATGTAAAATTTTGTGCTTTAATCAATACATTCCAGTTTTTTTTTTCTGAATACAGTCTTTTGTATCAAATACTCGGCATATTCACAGGGCGTTAAAAGCTCATTTTTACACAGGTACTTGGGTCTTGGTTTATAAATATGTATGTACTTTATTGATATGTAAAAAAAGAAAAGTAAATAAAGTACATTTTTTTCGTATCAATAAGGTACAAACATGTTTATAAGCCAAGACCCAAGTACCTGTTAATCCCCCCTCCCCCCCCCCCCCAAAAAAAAAATCAATCAGTAAAATGTGCATACTCGCTGCTTTTATCCTTGACGGAAATGAAATAAGAGCATCTGAAGTTCAATGCCCATAACACAGGTTTCACAATAAACGTCAATTAATGAAATTGTTATTTTTCAAGTTTTTAAAAAAGGGGGTTGGGGTGGAGACGTACATCTACTTCATGCGGGATTTTGAACAAAATATTTCTTCCTGCTATAAGTCTGTAGGCTGTCAGTAGAAACTATAATATATTTTCAGTCGGTAGTGGTATAAATTTAATTCCCCGCGCTTGCGCGGGATTTCATCTAGTATATAGAAAACGCTCTAACCACTGTGTCACGCGGGCGACCTATGTTATTAACCAGATATAACAGTAAACATTAAAGCCTATAGGTCACAAATGTGACACATCTGAGTGTGTTTTCTGTCTCTAGGCGTGACAAACTTTTTTTAGATTACTTTTCTCATACGTCTTGGTAAAGATCTGTAGAGGCCTTGTATATATTCTACTGTCAAAGCTTGCCACTCCTGTGTTATTGCATGTGAAAGTTCAGCAACAGTCTGAATGTTTTCAGCGCGACATTGCAATCGACTTTTAAGTTTTTCCACACATTTTCTATGATATTCAAATCGGGCGACTGTGCTGGCTAGCTTAATTTTCTTATATTAATATTATCAATTAATATTATTCCTAGCCTCATAATTTTCAACATCCCTGGCTCTATGTATAGGGGCATTGTCATCTTGAAACAAGAATTTTCCATTAGGAAAGTGTCGTGCTATTACGGGCCATAAATTATTTTCCAAGATTTCAATATACTTGTGTCTGTTAATAACTTAACCGTTAACAGTTGTTACAAGTGCTACACTATGTCAGGCTATGCACCCCCAAATCAAAACACTGACCTTTCGTTGAGCTGGGGGCACAAGCACTCGGGAGACTCGGCTGTGTCGCCATGTCAAAATCCTCTGGGGCCCGTTTCATCAACGGTCGTAGGCCCAGTTGTATGCCGGCGTAAAGTCGGGACTAGCACAAAAATTTGCGTTTCATTAAAAAGCTTATCTTTACACCGGACTAAAATTAGGCCAAAAATTTACGTCTACGCATGGGTAGGCGTGAGTTCAGGCGTTAACATAGAGTAAAGCGACTTTACCGACTAGAAAACGATTTAGCTATTTCTTAAGAAGAATTACGGTTTTCGGAAGTCTTTTTAATAAAAACAATGCATTATTTAATTATACATACTATGAAGATTTGGGGGAGGGGGGAAGGGGATGGTGTTACACCCATTCGGGGACGTAGTTGACTTACAGTATTTACATAACTTACTTTAATGAATTTCTTCTTAAAAGATTGCCTTATTAGTAATACGGATTTATTCGACCACCATCTCTTAAATTTTGACAATCCTGCATTCATACACATTTGATTGTTTTATTATGAGTATGAGGTATTGTAAATCGATTATACATGTACGATATATATTCTGTTACATTCACTGAAAAGAAACCCATTAAACATGGCTATTTTGAAAAAAAAAATATTTTTCCCAAAAAAAATAAGCATTGTTATCTTCTTTAGCTTTGGTTATTTTCAATATTTGAAAAAAAATTAACTCATCATGAAACAAAATATAGTTTTTTTTTAATCTAGTGCTCGAAAAGATTATTTTTTATTTACTCCTCATCCACATGCGAGGATCTAGAGGGGATCGCGGAGGGGGTCCAGAACCTCCGGGAATTGGCGGAGTTATTAAATGTACAGAGTTAGGACCGAGGGAAATCATCTTCCAGGGATCTGGGACAAGTGAATCTAACACGGAAATCGGGTGAAGGGGTGGGTTCTCATCAGCAGAAAATGTTTTTGAAATATTACTTTTATTATATCGATGTAAGACAGTGAAAAATGTACAGTAATGTTCAAGAAATGAATTATTCCTAATTAAAAGATATTGAATTTTTCTAAAATAAACATTGATGCAGAAGACATCTTTATTTGTCTTGAAATTTCGTCTAGAGGACCAAATCCTATAGTATAACATGATCTGAGCGCAAATAATGCACATAGTATAAGATGAAAATATACATATTTCTTCCTTTCACTTTATCAGGCATTTAATATTAAAATTAGAAAATGTAAAAAGTAAAATTTATTTCTTATAAGACACATGACTCCTACAAGGCCCCTATAAAGTCATGCCTATTTCCTTCATTATTAGTGCAAGTATCAATTGATTAATCTATGATTTGTGTTATTCTGTACTTTTACGTACTATAAAACATGTACACAATGGACAATGTTTATGTTTTTTGCCCATGTGCATGTGCAATGCAGCGTTGTCAAGGACTTAGTTCTGAGACTAAGGGTATCGTTTACTAGACTTATGCCACTTCGTGAAACGCCCGACTAAATTTTGGCGCAAGCCCCGGAAGTACATCTAATTTAGTCTTAAATTTACGACCTTTGATGAAACGGGCCCCTGATTCGCACCCAAAACAACTTTCGTTGGTAAAAAAATGACTTTATCCCACTGACCATTAACATTCCACCTGACTTTACCCCTATACCAGTTTAGTTTCTTTTTTCTGTTCACTTCCCTCACTCTCTTATTTGCAACATTCCCGCGTGCCGTAGTGGTTAGAGTGTCTGCTCTAGAGTCGCGGAGTAAGGAGTTGATCCTTACGTCGCGGGTTCGACTCCCACTTTGGGATTTGGAGACCGGTCCTTCGGATGAGACTGTATAAACCGAGGTCCCGTGTCGCAGTAGGTGCTGGCACGAAAAAGATCCCTGACTGCTCAATGGCCCTAAGTGCCGAGTATAGGAAAAAAAATGGTGGCATCTCCATATGAGTGAAAAATTCTCGAGAGGGACGTAAAACAACAAGTCTGTGATACCCTTATCGATATAAACACCTCTTTGCTGTTCGTTGAGATACATCTTTTTTTTAAAAATAGAACGCATTGTAAAAAAAAAAGTTGCTAGAATTTATGAAATATAACAAAATCACAGAGACTGGGCTTTTATACAATAGATTATTTAGGGTCGGGTAGGGGTTGATTAGGGTTCCCAAAACCTTTGAGTGTGGGGTCGGCGGCGAATGGCTTTGTCAGTGGTTCAATGTTGTTTCTTCTATTGACTAAAGACCCCCGTGGGGATCCGGGGTGACAAGAATAGGTCCCTGGCACCGCCTTGCATGTCGTAAAAGGCGACTAAATGGGGCAACCTGTTGGCCGTGGGTTGCGACCCGTGTTGGTGTAGAAGGGGATCCTGGTGGCTGAGGTCTGCAGGTGCTGGGTGTAATGCACTTGTCCAACCAACACTCCACTTTGGCCCCATATTCATCTAGACGGGAGGTCAAGTTTGGCTCGACTTGATCAATCGGCTGGTCACGCCGAGCTTATGATATCTATATGCCTTTAGTATGATGTTTTTGCAATGTCCTATTCAATAATTGTTCACATTTTTGCAACTTACCAATATGCCGACGATTCCATATTGATATTTATATTAAGCGGTGGGTCAGGGTCAATCAGGCATATCATGTCTGAGTATAGTTTCTTTGAAAACTCTTGGTGTCAGTCTTACTGGATGTCCGTTTGACTAGATATCGCCCTTGTTGGCGCTCCGAGGCGGGCGGGGAGCAAGGATTCTGAACTTCCTTCGAAAAAAGCGTAATGAAATTGTTGAACCTACAAACACTTACCTTTTGAATTTTCTATGACGACTCTCCCAACAAACATAAAAGTGGGACTGTACCAAATGAAAATTGAAACATTTGTACCCAACCCTTTTCGTTGCTTTAAATGCCAGCGATTTGGGCATGGGCAAATGAATTGTAAAGGCTCGGAAACATGCTTCAAGTGTGGTGAGGAGGGGCATGACGGCAAAACTTGTCAGAATGACCCAAAGTGTAAAAACTGCAAGGGAGAACACATGGCGTCTTCAAAACAATGCCCATTGTGGAAAAAAGAAAAGGAAATACAGAAAGTTAAAGTGGAAAAACGAATACCTTATCCTGAGGCAAAAAACTAGTTAACATGTATAGTGTTCCGACACCTAAACTGACATCATATGCAACAGTTTTGAAAACATCCTCATTGAAGGATATGTCCACTCAGGTCTGCGAGAATATTCTCCCACAGACCTCTTCTTCAAAAGTGTCTTTATCATCTAATGACAAAGGTAAAACGAATACAGTGCCTGCTTCTGCGGGCGCAGCAGCTGCGCCAAAACCTGTAGCCGCGGCTGTATCCAGACCTGCAGCTGCAGGTACTTCTAGACCATCTGGGAGACAAAACACGTCTCCTTCCAAAAATTCCAAAAAACAGTTGAGTGATCGGATACCCAAGGGTACAACAGACCCCGTTGCTTTACATAATAAATTTGGGGTCCTTGAAGAAATGGATTTTACTACATCACATTTCTCTTGAAAAGACCGAAACCTTTCCCCCAAAAAGAATAATGGGAGGATATCCCCTATCACCCACAATAAATAAAAGTGAATCATCCTACAATTATTCAGTGGAATTGTCGAGGTTTTAGAGTTAATTTTAACGAATTATCTTTACTTATCAGGGACCATTGCCCAGTAGCAATATGTCTTCAAGAAACACATCTTAAAGAAACCGATAAGATGAGTATTAAAAACTATATTATGTATAACCATTTTGCTCCGACTGAAAGAGCCTTTGGTGGTTCTTCTTTAGCAATACATAACAAATATATTCATAGTCAGATAGATTTAAAAACAAATTTACAAGCAATAGCCATACGTCTTTCTCTTGTAAAAACAATTACGCTTTGTTCTGTATATATCCCTCCAAGTTATCATTTACAGTCTCAAGAATTAACGGAATTAATTCAACAACTTTCTACCCCCTTTCTTCTCATGGGAGACTTCAATGCCCATAATCCGCTGTGGGGTGGTGATAAAATAACTGATAAAGGTAAAAAACTGGAAGATGCTATATCTCATCACAATTTATGTATATTAAATGACGGTTCAAACACTTATTTACATCCAGGAAATGGTTCATATTCCTCAATAGATATCAGCATAGTGGACCCTTCTTCACTTTTAGATTTTGATTGGTCCGTATATGACGATCTGTGCGGAAGCGATCATTTCCCTATCATTATTAAACAAAACAAACCTTCAAACAACAGTTGTATTCAACACTGGAAATTAAACAAGGCTGATTGGACACTCAATTTGAATACTTATGTTCACAAAATATTTCGGTGGATAAATTTGAAAATCATCCTGACCCTATTCAAAAATTTACTGAAATTTTATTAAACACAGCAAATAAGTGCATTCCTAAAACCTCAACGAATTCCACTAGAATCAAAAAACCATGGTTTACAGAAGAATGCGGTGCAGCTATTAAAGCTCGCAAAAAAGCAGAAAGACTTTTTTTTTTTTACAAATCACCATCTTCTATAAATCTTAATAATTTTCGGACATTCCGAGCAAAATCCCGAAGAACTATAAATTACAGTAAAACAAAGTCTTGGAAAAATTTTGTTTTTAATCTAAACTCACATACACCTATTCACAAGATCTGGATTGCTATAAGAAAAATAAAAGGAAAAGGTTCAGGCGAAAAATATCAACATCTTAACGTTGGAAATCAAATTATCACAGATCAAAAAGAAATTTCAAATAAAATAGCCGAAGCAATTGCTAGAAATTCCTCGACAAATAAGATGAGCAATAATTTTATAACTTATAAAAATTCACAGGAAAAGAAAACATTAGATTTCACTTCTGAAAACAAAGAATGTTATAATGAACCATTTACTTTCGTGAATTACAAAAATCTTTAGATAAATCCCATGATACAGCAGTGGGACCGTATCAAATTCATTATCAATTAATTAAACACCTTCCAAAAAGCAGCAAAGAATGTCTTTTGCAAATTTTTAATACGATCTGCCAAAAAGGTAATTTTCCACAATCCTGGACACAGGCAACAATTATTCCTATTCCAAAGCCTGGAAAGGACCACGCGGATCCAAATAACTATAGACCAATTGCTTAACAAGCTGCATATGCAAAACCATGGAACGGATGATCAATGAACGCTTGATATGGTTTCTTGAAACTAATAATATTATAACAAATATACAATGTGGTTTTAGAAAAAACCGAAGTACAATAGAATATCTAGTAAGGCTGGAAACCTATATTAGAGATGCCTTTGTTAAAAAAGAACATGCAGTATCTATATATTTTTTGATTTGGAAAAAGCATACGATACTACTTGGAAATATGGTATCATGAGAGATCTTTTTAATATTGGCCTCAAAGGAAATTTACCCATATTTATCAAGAATTTTTAAAATGACAGAAATGTTAATGTACGTTTAGGGTCTACAACCTCAAAGAATTTTAACCAAGAAATGGGTGTACCGCAAGGAAGTATCCTATCAGTCATATTATTTAGTATAAAAATAAACAGTTTAGCTGAAGTACTTAAAGATAACATGCTTGGGAGTTTATATGTTGATGACTTTGTCCTTTGTTACAAATCCAAAATTATGAAATCAATTGAGCGAAAATTACAGTTTTGTCTAAACAAAATACAAAATTGGGCCGAAGAGAATGGTTTTGAATTTTCAAAAAACAAAACTGCATGCGTACATTTCTGTTCCAAACTAAAAGCCCACGATGATCCGCATTTGCAATTAGATGGCAATACAATAAAAGTACTTAAAGAGATAAAAAATTTTAGGTGTCATATTTGATTAAAAAAAACTGTCTTTTATTCCACATATCAAAATGCTTAAAGAAAAATGTACTAAAGCTCTAGATGTTATTAAAGTTATTGCAAATGCTAAATGGGGAGCGGATAAGAGTACTCTTCTTAAACTCTATCGCTCTTTAGTAAGATCAAAATTAGATTATGGCTGTATTGTATATGGATCAGCAAGAACCTCTTACCTAAAAGCGCTTGACGCAATCCACCATCAAGGACTTCGTCTCTGCTTAGGAGCTTTTCGAACTTTCCTGTAGACAGTTTATATGTTGAAGCAAATGAGCCACCTCTCGATTTAAGAAGAATAAAACTATCTTTACAATATTTCATAAAATTGAAAGCCAGTACAGATAACCCAGCATTTGACGGTGTGTTTCATCCACAGCATGAAGAGTTATATAATAAAAAGAAAAAAATGCATTTAATCAATTGGTCTTAGATATAAAAATCATATCAGGGATTCCGAGCTACCTTTGAATATTGTAAAACCTACTACTCGTTCTGAAATACCGCCATGGAAATTAATTAAACCAGTTGTAAATACTGCCCTAACAGAATTCATAAAGTCAGAAACAAATCCCATCGTTTTCAAACAAAAATTAGCAGAACTTAAACAATCCAAACATTCCACAATCGAGATTTATACAGATGGTTCAAAAGACAAAAATAAAGTTGCTGCAGCTGCAGTGGTTGAAAGTAATATGTTTTCTACTCGACTTCCAAATGAAGCAACAATTTTTACAGCCGAAGCAAAGGCAATACATCTTGCATTTGATTATATACAATCATCTAGTGATAACTTGTTTACAATTTTTTTCAGACTCGCTCTCCTGTTTACAATCCATAAACAATATGAACATTGATCACCCATACATTTTAGATATCTTAATCCAATACCATAATTTCATTAATCAAGGTAAATTTGTTGAATTTTGTTGGATTCCTGGTCATATTGGTATCTCTGGAAACACTAAAGCTGATAGTGCTGCGAAAAATGCACTTCAGTATGAAATTGTTCACTTTAAAATTCCTTATACTGATTTAAAATATTTAGTAAAAAATTATGTAAATTGTCTTTGGCAAATATTTTGGGATTTTAGCGATGATAATAAACTCTATACAATACAAAGTCAATCAATCATCTGATTTCGGCCTGAAACGTCAGGACGAAGTCATTATATCAAGATTACGTATCGGACATTCAAGGTTTACTCATTCATATTTACTAAACAGGGAACATCAACCTGAATTTATCTCGTGTGACTTTGCAATAACTATACAACATATACTATTAGAATGTTCCGATTTTTCGCCTATACGTAGTAGACTCTTTAATAATGTGCATACGATGCATGATCTTTTTAAAAACACTAATCCTTTTACAATTAAAATACTTAAAAGAAACTGATTTTTACAGCAAGATTTAAATGAATACATTTTAACTAATAATTGTTTGTGATTAATAATTGTATAAATTTTTAACTTTAAGGTCCGTCGGATGGGATGTTAAATGGTGCCCCGTGTCAAGGATTACAACCCCCTTGGCACGTAAAAGATCGTTTTTCTGGTTTTCGAAAAAGAGTAGGCTCGAGCTCACTGGGGGCCGCCAGAGAAACCCAAAACTTTCAAAACTGGCCACATGATATAACTTTTTATCGCCGATATATGGCTGAAATAATGCCGATTTGGCGTAAAACATTAATCAATCATACTGACTAAAGAATCTACTCTTGGTGGTTCATCAAGTTCCCCAGAAGCCTAAAATTCATAAATCTTTATCCATTTTAACTTTTTGGTTTCTGTATGCATTTCAAAAACTAGTGTGCATAAAACGTAATAGCGGGAATTATTTTAAAGTACTCCTAACAAAAAAAAAAATACTATAGTAAACTATAGTTAACTATAGTTTACTATAGTTAACTATAGTAAATCAAAGTTCCAAAGTTTTCACTGTAGTAAATCAAAGTTCCAAAGATTTTACAATAGTAAATCAAAGTTCCAAAGTTTTTACTATAGTAAATCAAAGTTCCAAAGTTTTCACTTTAGTAAATCAAAGTTCCAATTTTTTTACATGTACTATAGTAAATCAAAGTTCCAAAGTTTTTACTATAGTAAATCAAAGTTCCAAAGTCTTTACTTTGGTACTATAGTTAACTATAGTAAACTATAGTAAATTATAGTTTACTATAGTTTACTATAGTATTTTTTTGTTAGGGACCGGCTTTCACATATGCAAACGTAAATTTCTTTCAATCAATCTCGTCTTTAACGAAATACTTTCAAAAGTATAATATATATATATATATATATATATATATATATATATATATATATATATATATATATATATATATATATATATATATATATATATAGATCTCTCTCTCTCTCTCTCTGTGTGTGTGTGTTTGTATGTGTGAAGGTGTGTGTATAGAAATTTTAATTTCACTTAATTTACATAATGGGTAATTTTAAGGGGTTCTTTTCTTCACTGATAAAGTGTTTATTTTAGTGTATATCACGATAGTTTCTTAAATTTCTTTGATTGAAAGAAAAGAAGTATGTACATGTATCATACATCTTTTACTGATAGATCGTATAGTTTATATATATATATATATAAATAGTTATTTGTTGATTATTCAAAATTCACATTTAATTAATTCATTGATGTATATACATGTATGTGATGTTTCAATAATCTTCATATGTCATGTTGTAAATTTTGTATTTACAGCCACCAGGTGTAATAAATTCCAAATTTATTACATGACACATACCTCTAGTGCCCTTCGCTAGAAATAAGCCATGATGTTTCTACGAAACTTGTTTCCAGTTTCTGAAAAATTAAAAAAAAATGTTACCACAGCGTCTGGCTTCAGATCGATTTTCTTATATTTGCATATTCTGTTTTCTCCCACTATGAACCTGCGATCACCAGTTGCGTTCATAGCACCATGAACGCAATTTCTCCTGCTATCAGTGCATTTCGTTTCTTACACTGGCGCAGTACAAACTACTCCGCTTGTAAAACACATTCAGAAGTATATATATGGAATGTTGTGCAAAAGAAATAAAATTTAGTTTTTAATGGAATCCTCTGGGAAAAAAATATTTAAAATGATTAAGATTAATGATTGAGGTGTTTTTAATTTTAAAAAATATATACTTTTAGTCAACGTGTTTAATTGTAAAATAAACCTTTCTACAAATTATACAGAGATCTATGTCTTTAATTTATTTGTTCATTTTTACGCATATTGTTGCAAAGAGCGATAACTCTTCACGCTAGGGTTTTTTCGTTCAGACAAAGCGAAATTTCTGTAATAGTGTATCTATTTCAAGAACGATTTTAAATTTAAGAAAGAATTTTAAGAACTTAAGAAACATAAGAAAAACATTCCTAAGTTAAATCAATGTAAAAACATTCTCTTTTTTCATAATATTGTTATTTATAATTTTCCTCAAAGAGTTTCGATGACGTCATGGCGCGTCACAACATCATCAAAACAAAAATTAAGAATTTGAAGACGGCGCGGTTTGTATCCAGATAACTGTAGTTAATAAGCAAATATCATATATATTGTATGTGATTTATTGGAGATAAAGTGAATAAATTATTATTATTTACTTTAGCTTACTAATTTTATTGTCATATTTTTCTTCACTGGAGACCAGCACCCATGCCCTTATGCAGGCCAGGATTTCCTCAGCTCTGCTATTCTTGACATCACAGAATGCAAATATAAGTAATAAACAACGATTGTTCAGGAACATGGCGTTATGAATAGCGATAGCTCTGCTGGCATATTTTCCGTGATGCGCTAGCGCGCATCATGAAATAGGCCAGCAGAGCAATTGCTATTCATAATGCCATGTTCACTGAATAACTTTGTTAATTTCTTAAATATCCACATTTTCTTGGCTACAGACGGATGTGTTAAAAACTTCGAAGATTTTGTACCCAAATTCTTGTATTTTGGATCTTTCGGAAAGAGATACATAAGAGTTATTGAAAAGAGATATATTGCCACTCCCTTCAGCGATCTATAATTGCAGTTAAATGCAGTGCACTGAGGCATTTCTCAAAGATTTGCAAGAAAACAAAACTATACCATGTATTATCATTTACTATATTTGTTTATAATATTATATAGTGGGCCTTACAAACTTCATCACTAAAGGGATATAAGTGCCACTCATCGCGGATCATTTTTGTGAATCAAATACATTTGATCAGCTCTACCACAGTTATCTTGCATTAAAAAATATTGAAACATTTAATTTCTTTTTTTATTTTTAACATTTAACATATTCCCGTATGTAACACAATTTGTTCAAAGCATTGTTTCGCATGACCTCCAAAAATGGTTGAAACTTGAGAATCTTTCACCGTTAAATTTTCAAAACAATATAACAGGTACACTAGTCATTTTTTAAGCTAAAATGTTATATCGTATAAATTTGGCACATTTCACTCAAAAATGTCAAAATCAGATATCATTTAAGGTATGTCACTCGTCAGCCTTTTAGAAAATTTCAGTCAGAACCTCTTACTTAAAAACTATTTATTACAATTCAATCTTTATAACATATTTAAATTAAACAATGTAAAATGTTCAACATTCAATTAAAAAACTGCTCAAAAATTCACAAAGAAGCAAGATTTATAAGGGACTATTTCTTGTGGCGGAAGGATATTTAGCAGAAAATTCTGCAAATCTACACATTTATTAAATTTAATATCTTGGAACTTTAGCCTCACATACTTTTACTCAGAGAATATTTTCTATTATGATATGCCTGGAATATTAAATATAGGTCTCAATTTATATTTTTATAACAAAATTTACACCTTCGCTCAACAAACATTGCCAAGAAATGAAGATATATTATGGAAGTCGAGATAAAATTTACACAGTTTTTTGCCTGAAAATCGCATATTTTGACCAATATTTCAAAATTTACATCACTGACCCCAACTTTTTCTTTCATTATTTTAAACTACTCGATACTTTTGACCGATCAGCACTTAAGTCGTAAAAAGTTTGATACAAGAAAATATTCTATTGCCTATTTAGATTTTTAATACCCCAAATATGATACTTTTTTTAGTGCAAAAAGGTCACACAATAATTAAGCGCATTAATTTGCATGATTTGTTCAATGATAAATATTATTCAAACTATTTTACGTAAAATAAGATTATGTTTATTGCCATGGTTACATCTGATAAAATATGATAACGGTTAAAGTGATTAACCAGAGTTACAATTTAAGTGCAAAAAGGTCAACTTAATTGTACCGTAGTTCAGTTAGATGCACACTGACCCCCCGTTTTCTCTGCGATTTTGAGTCATACTATATGAGTACTTATCCAAAATATACTTCTCAAAAAATCCTTCATATAACAAATTTCACGAGTGACATACCTTAAACGTTGAAAATCTTAAAAGCAAATGTTCAAAGAGAGTGATGTTGCTATGGCAACTGATTGCAATTGTTAAGGACAGAAACAACCAACAATGACGAATCAAGAAAATAGTATTAACAATTTTACATTTTAGATAATCATATTAATTCAGTATTATCATTTCATTCAGCAAGGTAAAACAGTTAATTTTTGTTGGATTCCGAGCCATATCGGCATTCCTGGAAACACCATGGTTTACAGTCATGTGCTTATGAAACGGCACTTCAACATGATATTGCTACAGTAACTATATTCACTCTTACACTGCTCTGAAATATATTGTTAAACTTTATGTAAATTCTCTCTGGCAAATTTACTGGGAATTTTGTGATGAAAGTAAACTTTATGCTATAGAAAACAAAGTTGACAGATCATTTGACTTCGACCTAAAACGTCAAGACGAAGTAATCATTTCAAGAATACGTATTGGTCATTCAAAAATTACACATGCATACTTTTTGAATCGGGAGTTTCAACAAGAATGTATATCATTTGACTGTCCACTAGCTATAAATCATATTCTTTTGGAATGTCCCGATTCGAAGTAGATTTTTTGGTAATGTGAGAACGATGTATGGACTTTTTACTAATGTTAATGTTAAACAATTTAAAAATGTTCACATGGAACTGATTTTGACAGTAAAATTTAAAAGTATATAATTTAAGCGATTTTGATAAGAAATACATAGATCAATATATTTTTACTTTAACTTGATTCAACGGTAGCTGCTTTCCGCGAAAGGCGTTAAATAAAATGCGCAACCAAGCCAAATTTAATATGCTTACAGTTAAGATGTATTTGATGTATGAATATAAAAGTAAGACACTGAACATTGCCAAATGAAACAACAGTAATATAAAAAGTGAAGATACCGAACAGTGACCAATCTCATAAATCCAGTAAAAAAAAAATCAAATATTGAACAGGACAAAAACATGGACCCCTGGAAATATTAAGAGATGGGTCCTGGTGCTTAGGAGGAGTAAACATCCTCTGTTGACCGGTCACTCCCGCCGAGAGCTCTATGTATTGATCAGGTAGACGCAGTAAAACAATGAACTAACAATGGGTATAAAATATGTCAGACAAAATACGACCCAACGAAAGGTTGTTTTTGCAAACAAGGTCATTATAATGAAAATAGAATTTGTGAAATGCAAATAGCAAATTAATAACGTCATGTTCACTGAATATTGTTTTTTATAACTTAATTGCATTCCATGATGTTATCAAGAATGGAAGAGGAAAAGCTGACTGTGCATTTTAAAATAGTTTTCTTGGGAACTATTTCTCTCGCTAAAGGATTTCAAACAAGAAATGCATACAAAATGCTTTGATCTTCATTTCATAGTGGTTTTTAAACATCTCCTTAATCTAAGTAACCTGTTATTCAGAAATATTGTTTTAGACATCAGACAAAGAGTTGAGACTTAAATCTAATTTATGGAATTTGAAATAAGCCTTATACTGTTTCATTTAAACACACAAGTCTTGCAATGACAACAACTCTTGAAAAATAAATTTTAATTTTTTCACTGAAATTTTGTTTATAACCTGAATATTTTGAGAGAAAAAAATGAAATGTGACCCCATATTTTTGTTTTAAATTTACAAAATAGAAGATATTGCAAAAACATTCGTGCCAAAATTTTTAAAATGGTATTACTCCTTCACTGAATATTTGAAACTTTTTTTTCATGTCAAATTTTCTGTTGAGTGCAAAAAGGTCACGATTCATATTTCATACACAATTTTTTTCTGATCAGAACTGTTAGTCATGATTAATACTGTCTTTGAGTATATTTATATTAATAGGAATTGCCGTTTATGATATTTTTTAAACGGCAGTAGTTTAAATCAGTATTTTAAACATTTTCATAAGTACAAAAAGGTCAAGCTTAACTGGCTTTCACTAAGAAACAAGACATGTATCACCCTTATTTCTCTGTAGGATTTTAATTCCTTATCAAAGTAGATATTAAAAATATACTTCATGAAAAATTGACATTACAATACTTTCCTGTGCTTACCTCTTTAATCATTATGAATACTAAGTTGATGTGGGTATATTCCCTAGTCATCAATTTTTTATTTAGATTCTTATTAAAGTTAAAATTTTCTCGAACTGTTGAGTTTATATTATTTCAACAATAGTAAATGTTATTAAACTTTTTCTAAGTAAAATGAGATTTGGTGCCGTTAGCGAACCAAGGAACCAAATCGAAGGGAAAAATCAAACATACTCAACAGATATTAAACTTTACTTCTATCATCTAATGTGTTTCTTGTTATTCAATCAATGTAATGATGGCTTAATACCGATTGATGTAATTTTGCACAGGCCCGGGTTTCATAATTAAGCCCACAGGGGGTATGATAACCTGTACGCAACAGTCAGTTGAGAGTCGTTAGGGGTAATTTTTAAACATAATTAGGATTTGTTTCTGAATTTTCAAGATCTCTTCATCTACTAACAGGGACTTAAAGAGTCTTTTGTACAGAAGTAATGATTTGTTTTTTTTATATAAAGAAGGATTTTAAAAGGTATATATATATATTTTTTTTCTAAAAGTGCCCGGAAATGCTGAGAATTCAAAGAATTCCATAAAGCGTCACAGAACAACAGATTTGCCGTAAATGTTTTCGATGCCTCGGCCAATAACAGGAAAGTTGACACGCTCCCCTCCTCACCTATCCTCTTCGCGCCCGCTGGCACTTGAGGCCCCAATACACTGTCTCCACCTGCCTCTGTCTTTGGCTGGTGCCCTCTCTGTTGATACGCTACTTGTACAATATAAAACTATCCCTGTGTATTAAACTTTGTAGCAAATCATGATTAATACTTATAACCTTCTTGTTTTGTAATTACATGGATTTCGAAAATTTATCAATACTTTCCCACAGTAGTCAAGATGGGCAGGCCTAATTATGTTTATAGGTTTCTTTTTTTTTAGCTCTTAGACTAGTGGTTTGAAACCAGGATAGTTTAAGTTGTTGCGTCCTTCTGTCTGTCTTCAAACATTTTTTAAATGCAACTCCTCTTCAGTTTTGGTCCGATTCTAATTATCCTTGGTGCAAGTTTACAGTATTCTGTATCTCGGTTTTTGATTCTGATAATACATGTAGATGTTGCTATTGTTGTTAAAAATAGAATTTATACTATGTAACGCAAATACATGTCCCCAAAATCAAACTTTGATGGAGCAATCTTTAATTTTGTTCTAAACCAGGAATAGTTGCAGACTTCAAAGCAATAAATATATCACTATGATATCATAGGACAAGAAAAAAATGTCGAAAATTCAACATTCAAATAAAGAAGTAAGTACGTTAGGCACCAAAATCGGCCCTGTCCCCAAATCTGATGAAATTCGTTTTGAAACGTGTCTAGGGTAGCCCCTTTCTAATTCATTTCAATTTTTGTAATCATCTCAAACCATTTCTCCCGTAGAACTCTTGAAATATATAGCGTTTTCTTCAGAAAATAAACTATGACGTTATGATGTCAACTTGACGTTCTCAGATTTCAACATGTTAATTTCGATACAGCGCAAAAAATGTACGGATATTGAACTGAAAAGATAAATTATCTCTTACTCTTCTGTGTTGCCTCTCTGACCTATTCTAAAAACTTTACGCCTTCAAATTTCACTGAATTTAGAATCAAGATATAACTTTCCGTAAGTGGAAATATTGTTGGCATTAATCTTGCTAATTTTCTGAGAAAAAGATTTCATTAAGAAAGTCAATGGAACATAATTTATAGCATTAATTCATATTCCCCTATCCCCACTTTCTCACTCACAGTATGATTGAAAGGGTTGTTATGAATCAAAAATTAATCTTTTAGTTAGTTATGTGTATCCTTTACATAAAAAACACAAGACGCACGTGTATGTACTGTGCACAGAATCGTGCGTATATATATTTATTGAAGACAACTTTATTCCCTTGGTTTTTTTTCAGTTATCAAGTATGATTTTTTTAAATAAATAAATTAAGCTAAGACAATGTTCAGTGCAATCTTTCCTGTTTATTTTTACACATGTCTACATAAAGCTTTTTTAAACATCAATTTTTTTAAGAAAAAAAGGAACATAAGAATGTTTAAATCCTTTGAAAGTGGATGTATATAAAGAAGCATTCAAAATATCTCCGATGTTTCTTGATAAACAGTTGGCAATGAAAAGTCCTCTCTTTCTTTTAAGTCGCGCGACATTCATGAATCCGCAATGTAAATTTGATGTCCCCTCCGTTTATCAACCACTTAATCACATAAATTGTTTCAACGAATCAACGAACCCCTCACCCAAAACAGATTTTTCCCCCCAACGTTTTGTGCCTAAAGAAGATGGGTGAACATGACGAGCGAAAAGCCTATAGTGTGACAAACATGAAGGTGAAAAATTAAATTTTAATTACATCAAAATTTTCCTTGATATTTCTTCTAACATTAATATATACTTAAATGTAAAATCTCTACAATTTGCAAAAATCTCACAAAGATTGAAATTATTTGCTTATGAAATATACACACACTAAAGAGGACAAAAAGAGTCATTTTCTCACACTATAACACTATTTTTCGATATGAGTGGGTCTTCGCTCCATTTTTTGAAAGTTATTCCTCAAAATTTGCACGAAAATATGCATTTTTGGGTTTCCAAAAATATGGAGCAAAGACCAACTATACCTTAAAACCAGAAGTCTCTGATGAGACTGTAGCTCTACTGGTCTGAACGTATAACAAAGTACACTTGGATTTGAAACTTTGCAATATGCAACAATAAATAGAATTATATATCTTACTGTAGTCTACTTCTGTGTCAAGTTATATTGAAATCAAACGAAAACTGTAGGAGGAGTAGTGTTTTGAAAGTATTTCACAGAAATTTCTATTTTTAGTAACCATGACAACACCTTCACTGAAATCAAAAACCGAAATACATATTATGTATCATAGTGTATTCTAATTGTGTGCCAAATTAGATTGAAATCAGACCAAAACTGTAGAAGGAGTAACGTTTTAAAGGAATTTCACAGAAATTTCTATTTTTAGTAACCATGGCAACACTGTTCATCGAAATCAAAAACCGATGCATTAAATTATGTATCTTAGTAGAGTCTCCTTGTATGCCAAATTATATTAAAATCAGACTAAAACTGTAGCAGGAGTAGCGTTTTAAAGTAATTTCACAGAAATTTCTATTCTTAGTAACCATGGCAACACCGTTCATCGAAATTAAAAACTGATGCACTTAAAAATATATCTTAGTGTAGTCTACTTGTGTGCCAAGTTATATCAAACCAAAACTGTAGGAGGAGTAGCGTTTAGAAAAAGTGTTTACAGACAGACAGACGGACGGACGACGGACACATTAGCTCTTCTGGTCTCTGACCAGTAGAGCTAAAGATACTTTTATGAAATAACATTCGCATCTTTTCGAGAAATACTTGAAGTCCATTGAGTCATGAATCATATCACAAACATGATTTAAATGCCACTGTTCATCAGGACTTGTGTAGTCTAGTGGTTAGCGTGCTAGTCTCGAAAGAAAATGATAATCAGGATTTTTATTGCAAGGGTTCGAACCCCACGAATACCACATTATTTTTTTAATAAAAGAATAAATTCTGCCGAGAAAATTTTCCTCAGACAATTTTGTTTATCATAATTTCATCAATTTCAAAAATGAGAAGTATACTCTAAATACTAAATTCACAAATTGAAATGATTTTTATATATCTGAAGCTACAAGCTTTCTGCACACTATGTTCACCCATCTCCTTCCCTTTTAAACCTTTATGTTGCTTTCTCATCCAATGGTCTTTCACATATGGATCCCTGACAGATAAAAAATGACAACCAGCTTTGTATATACACATGTGACAATTTTAATTACGTACAATGAAGTGTACCAATTGAAAAACAGGGCTTTATTCTTGAATGCATTCTGGAATATGAACAGCATCTCTTATACAATATAAACTGATGCATATAAAAGCTTATAGGCGAATATTCACAACAAATATAGAGCGTGAAATTAAACATCAGAATTATAGAGTATCCTTTTGAAACTACAGCACTTTTTTTATTGTTATAACAATAAAGCACTTTTTTAATCGAACCGTAAAAGTTTGTGTCGTATATAAGTTTTTTTTAGACGGTGGCTATTTATAGCCACAGGCCATTGCTGCCAACTCTGGGTTATGAATAAAGAACAGTGTAAAAATTTTTTGCAGAGACAAGGAAAGTGGGGTTGTTTTGATGTTCAAAAAATGTACAAGGTTAACAAATACTCTAAATTTATTTCAATGACAATAATTATTTTTACTCTCAAGTTATTTCAATGATAATTATTTTGTTGATGAGCGCAAGGTTTAATCCTTGATATTTGCCGTTATAATATTTCTCGCCTCATGAATATTCATTTAATTACGCCTACTTACAGCTAATTCGTACACAAACCGATTCGTATAGAAGGAGTCAATTTGTATGAAACCACAGAAGTTAATTCGTACACGAAGTTTACGGTTTTGTGAACATGAAACAAATGCGAACATCAATTCATACACACGGCCTTTTTTACGTTGTGTAAATGTAAAATTTCAATAATATTTACTAAAAGTAAAAAAAAAAAACTTGGGGAAAATATATTTATGGATAATGGTTTCACATTTTAACACCTTACCAATAATTAGTGTTAAACCAACACACTGTCGGCAGTTTCTTTGATATGCAACAAACGCTAATTACGAGATTTCTTAATTTGGTATTCCCTAATTACGAGATACTCCTTTCTTGGAAAGCGTCGATCCCCAAATTTCTCCATTTCCAAAAATTCAATAAAAATGGTTCGAGGGCTGCGTATTCCTTATTACAGAACTGCATGATTTTTGAAATGTTTTACTTGAAGCAGAATTTATTCAAAAACCTCTACATGAGACGAAGAAAACACTTGCTGTGACCTTCAAGTCGACATTTCGTTATATCGACGACGTATTATCAATTAAATAGTTACTTTTTTTCATATGTCGACTCGATATATCCCAGTGAGCTTGAAATAAAAGATACCACAGATTCTGATACGTCTGTTTCATGTTTAGATATTTTATTAGAAAAGACGTTAAGGGTAACTTAAGAACAAAGCTTTATGATAAATGTGATGACTTCAACTTTTCAATCGTCAACTTTCCTTACTTAAGTAGCAATATACCCTTCTCACCTGCATATGGGGTTAATGTCTCTCGGTTGATTCGACACGCAAGAGCATGCTCTACGTATGAAGAATTTTTAAAACGAGGCAAAACTATTGACAAACAAGTTGATAAAACAAGGATATAAACAGTCTCGTTTGAGGTCGTCGTTTCGCAAGTTTTAAGGTCTATACAATAACCTTGTCAGCACATACAACCTATCATTAAGTCAAATGCTGAATGATGTTTTTCATAATAATTGTTAAGTCATTACTTAAACACTGAATTGTCTACGGATTTTCCCATTTTTTCCGATCATGACAAGGAGCACACAGCGGGTGTGACCGGTCGGCTCACTCCTCCATGGCTCTAAATTTTGAGGTCCGTGTTTGCTCTGCTCCAAATTTGTATCGTTTCATTGGACTTTCGAGATTGAATACTGTTCGATATCTTCATATTTCATTGAAACATTTTGTGGATTTTTTATACAATAATACTTTTACAGCTAATTGAAATTTTACGGTGTCTTTTGATTATTTGAATTTCTAGTATCTGATGGCGATACTATGTTAGAAAAAGATATATTTTCGAAATGGAAAAAAAAATCACGACCTCTTAATAAAAGTTTACATAAAAGAGGTGTTGAAGGCAGATACGATGCCATAAAGTTAGCAAAGTTCATTATGGTTCTTTCTTTTAAAAAAGCCATTGTCTAATTATCTCGGACACGAAAACTTCTGAACGGATGCTAATTTATCAAAGCTATAATTACAAGACTGTGACGGACATAAGCTACCCATATGTTTTATTTGTATTTGAAAATTTTATTGTTCCTCGATCAGTGTAAGAGGAGTTACATGTACAATACATGTACATGAAATATTAGGATTTTTTTGCAAATTCTTTCGGTCAGTCTTCTCCTGCATGTGTTTCCAAAACTTCGTATTGCACAATGACTAGCGAAACATATTATCAAGACTTGAGTAAGAAAGAGTAAGAAGGAAAAGCAACAACATTATGATTTACAAATTGAGTCAGATACAACAATTTCTACGAGCGGCAATGACTCTATGAACTGTCTGATACAAAGGAATCGGATCTGGGCCATCAACTCGATCCACACCATCCCTTACAGTAAACCTGCGTGATTTAAGACAATCGAAAAAAGGATCAGGGCTTCAGAAAACGAAAAAAGAACACTAGGCAGAGCTAGAAATTCAATAAAGAGAATTGAGGACGAAATCAGAAAGCTCAAAACAAAAAGTAAACAAATTGCGAGATTTAAAACAAAAGTAAACAAAGAATCTAGAGTGCAAAATAACACCATGGAAGGAAATCGACAGAATTAATTAAGAACACCGAGAAGGAAAGGAAAGATAAGAGAGTCAGAAGTCTCTGTCGAAACTGTAGCTCTACTGGATTGTACTTATAACAAAGGAATAGAAAAGTAGCACTTGGACTTGAAACTTTGCAGCAGCAATAAATAAATAATAATCCTTGTTTTCCTCTCTTTTTGTGGCAAGATGAATTGCAATCAGACTAAAACTGTAGAAAGAGTAGCCTTTTAAAAGAATTTTAGAGAAATTCCGATTTTAGTTACCATGGCAACATCATTCATCAAAATCGAAAAACAACAAAGACAATTATGTATATCAGTGTCTACTTGAATGCTACGTTATATTAAAATCAGACCAAACTGTAGGTGAAGTAATGTTTTTAAAGTATATCAAAGATAATTCCAATTTTTTTGTAACCATGGCAACACTTCATCAAAATCAATAAATGGATATACAGAATTATGTATCTCAGTGTAATCTATTTGTGTACCAAAACTGTAGGAAGAGTAGCGTTTTCAAAGTATTTCACAGAAATTTCTATTATCAATAACCATGGCATCACCGTTCATCCAAATCAAAAACCGATACACGGAATTATGTATCTAAGTGTAGTCTACTTGTGTGCCAAGTTATATTGAAATCAGATCAAAACTATAGGAGGAGTAGCATTTTGAAAGTATTTCACAGGAATTTCTATATTTAGTAACCATGGCAACACCGTTCATCCAAATCAAAAACCGACATATAAATTATGTATCTTAGTAAAGTCTATTTGTGTGCCAAGGTATATTGAAATCAGATCAAAACTGTAGGAGGAGTTGCATTTTGAAAGTATTTCACAGAAATTTCTATTTTCAGTAACCATGGCAACACCGTGCATCGAAATTTAAAATCGAAGCACTAAATTATGTATCTTAGTAAAGTCTTCTTGTATGCCAAATTATATTAAAAGCACACTAAAACTGTAGCAGGAGTATCGTTTTAAAGTTATTTCACAGAAATTTACATTTTTAGTAACCATGGCAACACCGTTCATCGAAAATTTTCACCCTCGAAAAACCATTGTATCGGCTGCGCCTCGGTTGACATTGATTTTCTTGGGGTGAAGATTTTCAATGTTACACTCAACTACATGCAATATTTATATATTATCACATATATCAGGCATAAATATTTTATTTGCTATAAAGCTTGAATTCATTACTGATTCAAAGAAATTTTAATTGCAAGCCAGTGCAGTTTCTGACTATAGTGCAATTTTTTTCAGCAAGAAAAGAAAATCACACTTTAGCATGTTTAGTGACATATTATTAGTAAGTTTTCAACTTTTTTTTATGAAAACAATGCATAAAAAATCACTTTTCCAAATGTGTTTCCCAAGGGAGACTATACATTAATAAAAAAAGTGTTTAACCGATTTTGATTAGAAATGGCTTGAAGAATAAAGTCCTAAAATTTAAATAAATTGTAGAATTACATGTTATACCATGTCAAGAAATACAATTCTGTGAAAAAATTGATTTTAACAAACTGTATGACAATCTCGCATGAAAAAAGAATTTCCAAAGTTAAGGAAGCTCTTAACACTAACATAAAATGTTTTTTTGGACTTCGAAAAAGTTATGCCACATAAAGGTATACATATTGAGTTTATCTAGTTCATTTTTAACATAGGTACCTACCATATTTCCCCAGGAATAATATTCAAAGACAATGAAGTCTTCCTGAACAGAAATTACTGCTGTTTACTTACACTGGAGAAATACATGCAAATAGTTTATTCAATTACTTTATCTTGATCCAATAGAATGTTTAGAATGCATTTATCAAGTACACATTATATCTTTGACTGTAGATTCCAATTTAGACTATCTTGCATCTAAGGGCAGATCACTGTAACTGCATAAAAATACCATGGAATTAGTACTTTTCAGTGAGCAGTGTTTAGAGCTTCCTTAAATAATAACTGGTATATCATATTCAATCAAATGATGTTTTATGAATTACAAGCAGCATTTATACGACTGTGAGTCATGTTCCTGTACATACATGTTTATGTGAAGAAGGTTGACCCTCAGCTTACAAAAACTTTTATCAATATCAAGGAAAAAAACCCACTTAAACCATTGATATATATTAACATAGGTACCTGCTTTAACCATTTATAGCTAATTATTTGTAAAGAGATTGTCTGACATATACTATAATAAGGAGATCAAAGCTTTTTTAAAGCAATAGTTGTAAATAAGGTTCATAAAATTATGTATATTTTGTCTTCCAGTATGCCTAGAAAGCGTCGAAATTCTGTGATGCAGAAGAAAAAGTACCACTACAAGAAGGCCCGAGAAGAACAATCCCATGTACAGGTGGAACACAATTATGGCCAAAGTGATGTTCCTCAAACTGAAGAAGATGGATCCCCCTGCTCAGAATGTGAATCTGATAGTATAGACCCAAGCACACAAGAAATGGACATAGAGAATTTGGATTTGAATGCAGGCATCTTTGTTGGAGAAAGTGTTGAAGTTGAGACAGAGGAGGTGACAGATCAATTCGAAATTTTATGACACCGGTTAGCTGGAAACGTGCCTTCACCATATATTATGGACTTCTATGAAAAGGAACATAGTATTAACATTCTCCAGCTCTACAGAAAAGAACACAACACAGCTGTGAAGTCATCACTTGTGATTGGACAAGACTGCCATGTTCAGCTGTATGTTCATCGCACATTAATTCCTGAAACACATGATTTTTGGAGTGAACTTTCAACACAAGTCCACAATGGAAATGAGTGTTCAAGATTCTGGAAAAGCTTTTACAGTATGGAGTGTGCATTGGAAATCCTGATCCAGAATTCCAGGAATTGACACCAGTTGGATGTAGAATCTCAAACGCCTCATCACCAGAAACTTTAGCCTACCGTGAAGGTGACTTTTGTGCTGTCCAAGAGAATTTGTCATATTCATCTACCATCAGATCTTCCCAATGTGCCATGCTTGTTCTTGAAGCTAGATGTCCTCAATGTTCAAGCTATCGTAGACAGTTAAAGGCAAGAAAAATCCGTCAGGAAGAAGAAAAAGAGAAGACATTATCTTTGAGCAGCACGTATAAACATAGGGATATGAACAGGGATATGCTTTTAAAGAAATTGGAACAACAAAAGGAACAAATCAAGTCCATGCAGCACACAATTGATAAAATGAGAAGAGACTGCGATAAAGAGATCATAAGAAATGGCATTCCTATGAATTCCGTCCAAGAGAATTGATGGCCACATGTGAGGAAGAAATGGTACAAGCCTATCCTGATTGCAACTCTTTCCAACGCCTCTTTTGGGAACAACAAAAAAAAGCCATTAGACATGGGAAAAATGGTATGCGTTGGCATCCGACAGTTATAAGATGGTGTCTTTACCTCAGACAGAAGTCGGCAAAAGCTTATGATGCTCTTCGAGACTCGGGCTTTATCACACTACCAAGTTCAAGGACACTCTTTGATTATACCCATTATCTTACCAGTGCCTTTGGTTTCCACCCAGATGTGGTAAAGTTATTGCGCGAAGAGTGTGAGAAAAGAGAAATGTTTCAGGAAGAATGGAAGAGCTACACTGGTATTTTGTTCGACGAAATACGGATAAAAGAGGATCTGGTATATGATAAACACTCAGGAGAAATCATAGGCTATGTAAAGCTTCGTGACATAGGAGACCAACTCTGTGCATTGGAGAGAAATGTTAGTGGTGATGCCGGAAACTCGAGTGTAGCCAAATGTATTCTTGTTCTGATGGTGCGCAGAATAACAAGCGACCTGAAGTTCCCATTTGCAGCTTTTGCTACAACAGGTATAACAGCAGACTTCTTGTATCCAATAATTTGGAAGGCTGTGGAACTTTTGGAGACTGAGGTAAAAGTTAAAGTCCTCTTTCTCACCTGTGATGGAGCATCAGCTAATAGATTTTTTAACTTACATCGAGTTAATGAGGATGGGATTGTCCATTTCACTCCAAATCCACATGACCTGTCAAGAAAAATCTTCTTTATATCAGATGTACCACATCTGGTTAAAACAACTAGAAATTGTTTCAGCAACTCAAATTCCCACTCAAATACAAGAAAATTATGGAAAGATGGAAAAGACATAACGTGG
Organism: Saccostrea echinata; assembly: GCF_033153115.1. Taxonomy (NCBI): domain Eukaryota; kingdom Metazoa; phylum Mollusca; class Bivalvia; order Ostreida; family Ostreidae; genus Saccostrea; species Saccostrea echinata. The sequence goes on along the minus strand of NW_026889774.1, from coordinate 407,815 downwards.
CTACATGTGTTGAGACTTTCTGAGGAACATTGCTAGAATAATTTGTATTCCACCTGCCCAAAGCTCACAAGATTACATCTTGACTTGACAGCTTTTAGCCGAATGAAAGTCAGTCTAGCAGCCCACGTGCTTAGTGATACTGTGGTGAATTCATTGGAATATCATTATGATGATACTGTAAGTGAGACGGTTAGATTCATCAGGACTATGAACAAATTCTTTGACTGTTTAAATGTGAGGAATCCATTTGAAGGCAGGAATAAACGTATTGCGAACTTAGACCCATACAGATTTACAGATGATGTAAGATTGGGATGGCTGAAAGAAAATTTCCTTGGTTACCTCCAAGAGTGGAAAATTTCTGTTAACAACAGAAGGAACCTATTCGACTCCCAGAAAGCGTCAATGCAGCTAAGCCATCAAATCCTAAATGGACTCAAAATTTCTACCCTTTCAATCACTGAATGTGTGGAGTTCATGTTGGAGCAAGGAGCATCTTATATTTTAACACACTGCTTCAACCAGGATCCCCTTGAACAACACTTTGGCCACTACAGACACAAAGTAGGACATAACAATAACCGAACTGTGTTTGAAGTCAAGAACATTTTGACACAAATTAGAACTGTAGGTGCTTTTGCTTTGGGACCAAAAAGAGGAAACATTCAGAGGGATGAAAATGCGAATGATGTCGACATAAACAATAATAAGTTGCCAAGGAGGAAGCCTTTGAGAATGTGAGTAGACCAAAGTGTGGCTGTTGCTTAAACGAAAAAAACTTTTTCTGTATACTATACAGTTAAAATTTTACCATTATTTATATTTAATTTATTTATATGACTTGTTTTTGTTTTTATCATACAGTTGTTGATTGTAATAAATTATCTGATTTGTAGTTTGTTTTATTTCTACAATGAAATATAAGTTTCTTTGCCACATTTTACAAAAGAGCTTATAACTAAGACCAATAACTTTAGGTGATTGTAAAATTTTAACAGAATCCATTTGATATTGCCTGCATTATTATAAATATATCTTTTAAACTCTTTACATAGATTAAACCAAATATTAAATTAATGTGAAAGAAAGTTATTTGTAGAATTACAATTTCGTCTTAGTCACAAGTTCTTTTGTATTACATGGCCCTTGGATGAAACTGTGTAGCCATGCTACCAAAGCTGTAGAATCTCATGGAATGTCACTGTGACATTCCCCTGAATTTTGCATTGACAAGATGATATAATTACTAGCAACCTGGTTGATCATATGGGCTCTTGAAAAAAAGTATTACTGTATTTTGACATCTTAAAATAGATCATGTCTCAGCAATGCGTAGTAATATTCCACTATTTGTGATTTTAATATTCCAATACAAATTGAAATCTCGTCCCCCCCCCCCCCCCCTTTCGGATCTGAAAATGACACCTCAAATTTTTCACAAATTTATTAAAAGAACAACAGTAACATTGATTGTGTCAAATACATAGAACTGTTGAAAGCACATTCATTAAATAACATTAAGTACATGACAAAAATGAACGCAAGTCAAGATAAAAAGTTCAGCAGAAGGCATTCATAATTTCCTAGTTGGTCAGTTACTGGTCTTTGGTTTAAGTGCCTGTCGAAGACTGTCACTTGGTTTCACAGATTTTGCATTCAGCTTCTTGCGGAGAAGTCTGGTCACAGCATACCCCTTTACTGTGGTGAAAACACATATAATGTCTTCCAAAATTGGTAATAAGTCAGTCTCTGGAAAATCAACGAACAACTGTGTCATGTAATGTTTTACCATGAACGAATCCATCATCTGCTCTTTTACAACACAACTGTTCAAAGAAATAGACTGCAAGTTGTTGAAATCCACTATTGTCCAGATGGTGTTCTCCAGTTCCCTCACAAGCAGGTAAAGCGCATCTGTTGGTCTCAGCAAGCCACCAAGACTACTTTTAGTAAGCCACTTGTCGAATTCGGCAATGAAACTTAAGTTATTTTTTTCACATGTCAACTTCTCTAGGATATCCAATCGCTCGCAACGGTCTTCCTTCTTCTTTCTAAAGCTTTTCTTCTTTAAACTTTTCACAATGAAACCACAAATATAAAACAGAATTTGCTGGTCATTGTTGGAGAGTTCATTTGACTGTCGATCGGACACTGTTCTATTTTGTTTGAGCATAGTACTCACAATCTCACAGGGCAGGTCTAAAATGTATGTTTGAAGGAAATTCACAATATCCTCTCTTTTCTCGGTAAAGTCTCTTTAGATGAATTGATTCACACAGTCGTGCTGTAAGATACTTGACAATCTAAGGGCATGAAGTTTGTAGAACATCTCTCTTGAAAGGTTGTGACATAAATTCAGGCTGAAAATGTCTTTCAAATGGTTCTTGAAAAAAGAATCCAAGAATTCCTGTGTGGTACAGAACATCGCAAGACGGCAACGCCGTTCATCGAAATCAAAAACCGATGCAATAAATTATGTATCTTATTGCAGTCTACTTGTGTGCCAAGTTATATTGAAATCAGACCAACATACATAATTAAGTGCATCGTTTTTTGATGAATGGTGTTGCCATGGTTACTAAAAATAGAAATTTCTGTGAAATTCCTTTAAAACTCTACTCCTCCTACAGTTATCATTTGATTTCAAAATAACTTGGCACACAAGTAGACTACACTATGATCCATTATTTAGTGCATCGGTTTATGATTTTGATGAACGGTGTTGTCATGGTTACTAAAAATAGAAATTTCTGTGAGATTCCTTTAAAACGCTACTTCTCCTATAGTTTTGGTCCGATTTCAAAAATACTTATCACACAAGTAGACTACACTGAGATACATAATTCTGTTTATCAGCTTAGATTTTGGTGAAGTATCGTAACAAAAAAATGCATAAAAATAAGAGAATAAAATAATTGTGTGTATTGTGCTGATAGAGATAACGGATGCTAACTCTATAAATAAAAATAATGAGAGATGCTGACCACGAGGGTTTGAACTTTTATCCTGTACGGTTCCAAGAAAATGATTCATTGGAATGCGGTTGTTTACTTGTTTATCAAAAGATATATTTGGTTAGAAGGAAGGAGCAACCAATAGTTTTAAAGTGACCAGAGGTCAGTTGTTGGTATAAATTAGCTACACCAATTAAAATTTAAAGATTATGCAAAAGATAGAAATGATTTTTAAAGTGCATTAGGGAATTAAAAAGTGTTGGAGGACAGAATAATGATAATTGAAATTCAAATTAAAATTTAAAGTAATTATTGCAAATTTCGAAGGAGTTACAAATATGGAGATGTAAAACTACAAGGATACACCTGGTATAAAATGAGCGGACGGGCGGACGTAGTTCAGTCAGAAACTGGATTGTGCCTGTCTCTGCTTACATTTTGTACAGGTGAGATCATTTTGTAGACTTGCGCGTTTTTTTAAAAATTAGTAACATTTTCAGATGGCTAATTTTATTTACAGGTTAAAATATTTAAATTATAAGTAGTAATGTTTATTATAATGTTTAGTATCTTGTGTAAAATTATTTCTTGTAATCATTAATAAAAAATGGATTGTTTAATTTAATAAAAGTCGGAAACTGAAAATATATAAATAGTGCAGGGTAACAGTTGAAATTGACACCCCAAGGAAAACCATTGTCAACCGACGCGTCAGCGGAGGTTGACAAAGATTTTCCGAGGGGTGTCAATTTCAACTGTTACCCTCAAAAACGTGCACTATTTATTTTATTATACTGAATGTCTTATTGATTTCGGATGTCATTAGAAAAAATTCGGAGATGGTCGTTAAGTTCACTCTTAGAAAGCTCTCAAACTCCCCGCTTCTATTTTTCTCAATAAGAAAGCTTCGGAAAAGATTTACCAACCTCTTTTTTGTTTGTTTGCTACTCAAAAAGTCCTTTATCATCTAAAGTTTGCACTCGCTAGGATGTGCTGTTTTCAAGTAAGCTACATCGGACGCAAGCTTTTATTGACGTCGTTTATTCGACTTCTTTCAAACGCACAACTGACGTTCTGAGAATTCTACGGTGAACCGTGCGCGCATTATTTGAACGCATGTGACATTTTCGTTATGTTACCCGTTGCCAGGTGTGTTGCTAACGCTGAGGATAACATTACGGATTGTTATATGCGTCTAAACCAATCAGATTTTAGTATTTAACATGAAAGTATAATAAAAAAAATTATCATATATATTATTTGCATTCGAATGATGTCACAAGTATGTACCACGCTATTTCATGTTTTTTTTTTTTATATAACCTAAATGATATGACGAGGTTAAAATGTCACCTACCTATATGGTGTGAGGTTCGAACACAAAGTGGTTAATAAATATATTATACGGTTTCGATTTTATTTTTGTTAACTTTATTTTGTCTCATCGAATTTATTGTTTTAGGTAGGGTTAAGCATTGATGCTTTGCACATGTGCTTGTTTGGGTCACAACTTTTTATGTGTACAGGTTTATGTCATTATTTTTATGTACGATAAGGAACAGCTACCTTTTATATTGGGTTAAATAAACAGAGAGTACCATCAGGGACAGTTATACTATCAATTAATAATTTATTTTTTTTTGGTTCTCAAAGGTGGAAGACAAGATCGCAAAATTAACAATATTTATGGTAACGTTAACTCTGGGTTAAGCGAATAGTCTTAACCTGCAGTGCGAGTTTTATGGTCAGCGTTTTTGTCATACCAGTTGTTCAAATCGAAATATCTGGATTTTATTTTTGTCTCACTACAGTTTGCTATTCTAAAGAGCCTTGCCGCCTCTACCCAGGTAAAAAGCCTAGGCAAAGTGTACACATTTCTTTTTTCATTTTTTTTTTTTGTGTGTGATTAATATATTGTAATTTTTTTTCTGACGGTGTATTTTATAATTGTATATCTCTGTGTTTGTATTTTACTCCATATGTATATATATATATATATATATATATATATATATATATATATATATATATATATTCTCGTATATTCTTTGTTTAAGCCATCTGAAAAAAAAGTAATAAAACTAGAGCCGAGCTCGTTGCAGAGCAACGAATAGGTCTTCCGTTGGAGCAGTGACCTTGAGTCAAGGTCATGCCATATTCTAAGATGATAAATAATCTTTTAAGGGACAATCAACTTGCAATGCTTCGCCAGTAGAAAGACAATAAAATAATGTACACTTTCTATTTTGTGACCTAGAACTTGTCCAGATGACCTTGCGTCAAGCCATGACACACTCTGGTTAAGACGCAAACCTATCTGTGTTACCGACTTGACAAGTTAACACATGTTCTTTCAGACCACACATCCAGTAAAAGCATCTTGTTCTTAGTGACGTTGAACTTGAGTCAAGGCCATGACACAGTCTGTATGATACCAACAATACCCATTCTGAGTGTTTCCAACTTGACAAATTTACACATGTTTTTTTCATTTCGTTTCCATATAGTTGTAATTTATTACTTTTAACTCGCTGGTTTCAAATTTTATTGTATATATGTTTTATGTCCAATTTCGATATTGAAAAACGTCGGCATCTTTGAGTACATGTACAAGGTGCATTACGTTACCCTATCACATCATGTTCTATAAAGCAGACCATACATGTATATATAGTCAGCGTTATAAAAAAAAAGGTTAAAAAAACCCATTTTATTCATCAAAAATCTCTGCTTAATTATCTTTGCTGATTTCTTACAGAACTAGAGTGTTCCCAGGAACGCATGTGTCGCCTGCTTTTAGCTTCATTAAAGATGTAACTAAGTCTAAAAGTTATCAGCTATTTATTTGCTAAGGCATTTAATATAGTTCATGCCAAAAAAACAAAACAAAACAAAACAATCCAGGGATAGTAAGACTGCGATAGAATCTAACAATCAAATAGAAATGCAAATCCTTAACCCCTGAAAGCTAAAATGGATATTAATGAAATTTGATTGATTGATTGATTGTATGTTGTTTTACGTCCCATTCGAGAATTTTTCACTCATATAGAGACGTCACCATATACCGGTGAAGGGCTTCAAATTTTGACCTTTACTCGGCACTCAGGGCCATTGAGCAGTGAGGGATCTTTATCGTGCCAACGCCTGCCGTGACACGGGGCCTCGGTTTTTAAGGTCTCATCCGAAGGACCCGCAACTTTCACTTCAAAGTGCCGAGCGCATGGCGAAGGAACAGTTGCTACCTATTTTTAATCGACTTAGGTCTGTCGCGGCCGAGATTCGAACTCACGACCTCCCGATCACGGAGCGAGCGCTCTACCGACTGAGCTACCGTGAACGGTAAATAATGAAATTTGAATAAATTTATTATAAATAATTATATATAAATTATTTAAGTACGTGATTTCAACAATCCTTCGAAAGAGGCTTCAGTCTTTCATATCAGCAATTGTCAGTCTACACCATCCATTTTGGAATACCGATCCCGTTGTATTTTCATAGTACTTAAATTTCAGTTTTTGTGGTTTCTTTATTTCATACAGTGTCAAAATACATTGTCATGAGATCATAAACATGTATAATAACTGTTAATTATTAAACCCTGCCTCTGTAATTTCAAAAGACATAAGTTAAATTTAACCCTCCGCAGTATATTTTACAAAATAGGTCAAAGGTCAAGGTCAAGTGAACTGTAACGCTGGTATTTTTCAAAATATTTTATGACAAACAGTGCACATTCTAAATAGCATAGACTTACCTCATAAATATCAAAAAGAAGTTGTATATCGGCATTATTGGTTATTTTGAAAAGTAGGTCAAAGGTCAAGTTCAAGGATATCTAGGTCGGAAGCCATGGAAAAATACAAAAGCCATAGTGTCAAGCTATATGTGCAAATTATCAAACCCATACCTCTTACATTTCTCGAGATATAAGGTGTGACAGACGGACGGACAGCAAGACAGACGCCAGGTAAATTGATCGCTAAGTGCTGCTCTGCTCTGCAGGCGACACAAAAATGTTTGTTTGATTGTCTGTTTGTTGTTTAACGTCCCTTGAGCTGCCAGCATTTGCCAGTGGAGGGCTGCAAATTCAGACCTATACTCGACACCCAAGGCCATTGAGCAGTGGGGGATTTTCTTCATGCCGGCACCTACTGCTAAACGGAACCTCGGTTTATACGGCCTCATCCGAAGGACCATACTCCACGTTCTGTAGTGAAATTGTTTGTTTGTTTGTGTGTTAACGTCCCCGTCGAGATTTTTCACTCATATGGAAAAACCACCACTTGCCGGTGGAGGGCTGTAAATTCGACACTCAAGGCCATTGAGCAGTGAGGGATTTTTTTCATCCCAGCACCTACTGCTACACGGGACCTCGGTTTATACGGTCTCATCCGAAGGACCACGTCTCGTAGTGGAATAGTTTGTTTGTTTGTGTGTTGTTTAACGTCCCTCTCGAGATTTTTCACTCATATGGAAACGCCACCACTTGCCGGTGGAGGGCTGCAAATTCAGACCTATACTCGACACTCAAGGCCATTGAGCAGTGAGGGATCTCTTTCGTCCCAGAATCTACTGCTACACGGGACCTCGGTTTATACGGTCTCATGCAAATGACCGGTCTCCACATCCCGCAGAGGGAGTCAAACCCACGACGTAAAGATTAACTCCTTACTCCGCGACTCTAGAGCAAACACTCAAACCACTGCGCCACGCGGGCGACGTGGTGGTATTCGAAACCACAACTACGAATCGTAGGGGTAGAAACATTTTGATAAATGTATCATCATTATGAAAATCATGTTCTGACTTAGCCTGTAGAACGCAATTTCATTTTTTTCTGGGACGGGGCACAAACAATAAAATTTTTTTGATATCTAAGCAAAAAAAAAAAAAATAAAATAAAATAAAATAAAAACATAATTGCAGGGGGGGGGGGGGGGGTGGGCACGACCATATAGCTTTAAGCTATATAGTGACTAAGAAGGAATAACTTGTCATCTGTCAAAGTCTTTTACCTAAACTCTTCACTTTTAATTGTCAATGACAGATTCTTGCTACAAAGTGAAAAGCATACATTTATATGTAGTACAGCTATCCATCTCATATGCATAATCTATTTAATGAATCGTTTTATCCTAAAGGGAAAGTGAAATCTCAATCAAAATTTGTCACAAATACTGGACTCTCTGATTAATTATAATATATATACATGTAAGAACGGATCGTCAATTAGGACTGCAGGTTTGATAAATTCACAGCATGCATCTTCAGCCTTAATTAAAACGTTGTTTCGAAATATTACACTGTGTCTATAAAAGCGTAAAATTAGTATTGACCTAAAGAATATTTTACACCACAGGGGAAATGCTTCCGTGGCACCAGAAGTTTACAATTTTGATTGACAGGTGTAGCGCCGTGCATGGATTTCATGTAACAAATGAAGGGATCTAAAGAAAAAAGTTATTGTGATTGACATTGTAATTAAAACAGAGACAATTAACAGTAGTTTGGCTGTGCTGGCCTTTCTGACATTTGAAGTAAAGTTTAAGAATAACTTATCATTGAAATGAAGTTGTAAAAGTGTATTATCAATTATTTTCATTTTCATCATTGGATGTGCTAATAAGTTTGTTATATTCAAGTCCATGTATATGTACTCCTTGTACATTTATTTTTTTGAACCGCGCGTGCAAGTGTAATTAAATTATAAAATTAAGTTAACATACTTCTTAAATGCATGGCATTTACGTTACACAGTTCTGGACATTAGAAATAATTAAGCTTATAGTGTTGGCGATATTTTATCGTATGCTAAAAATATGTATTACATAAAACATGTATTTTAAAAAATTCAGCACAATATAGCCTTTCAGATACTTATACATACAAAATCAGATTACATATAATATGAAATATTTTATTGAATATTAGGATCTCTTCTCTGTAAACAGGTGTGTCTTGAAGAGGACATTGAAGGCGAAAAGGGGCTCGAATAGCCGCCAGTTTTTTTTTTCTTCGGAAAGCTGTACAGTTATCTTGGACGACATATCGCGTACAAGTACAGTGTACAAAACAGCAGTGAAAATAAAAATAATGAACTCAAAGTTTAATTCTCTTCTCTCAATTATTTTGTGAAACATAATTACCAACAAAGATATAAGTTTTAACCAGAGTGTATACAAAGCGACTTTTCAAGCGGTACATGAAAGCGTTTGACGCGTGACCAGGTACTTGTAATTGCTTTCAATACATGCAAACTCAGACTACAGTATCAGGTAGCGCAGGTTGCTGGCCTGTCAATCAAATCAGCAGCTATTGTTTTATTTTTGTATGATTGTCGGGCGGTATGTTATCGATCTTAAACTAGGTAGATTTTGTGGGCGTTAATGGAAAATTGGGTGTTTAATAAAAAGCACATGTACTTGTCATATGCGGGAGTTACAAAACTATAGTCGACAGAGTTTTTCACATAGCATGTTAAAAGTTGGTGTAATCATAAAGATAGTCATTTTAAAAAGAAAATAATGTAAAAGTGTTTAGCAATGCATCTTATTGTTTCCAAAATATATCTCTTTTGAATTCTTTGTCTACAAACCTTGTGTGTCAAGTTAGAATTATCGGCAGAATTAACCACACGCAATGAATCTCCGAAATGAAACACATAATAACACATGATTGAGAAATAAATCGTTTATTAAATACATGTATGCAGTTTAAAGATTAGGATTCATGAAATCGGGGACCTTTATACGTCCTTAATAAAATGTTTTGGATTTAAATTAAATCAAATTAAGATAAGAATAAATGATCTAATTGAATGATCCGGTATGATTTAAAAAATAATTTTCCGTAAATCATTGTGTCAGCAAAATGAATATAGAACGACAATGTTTTGTATATGAGCACTAATAGCTGCTTCCTCGGCTACATAATTAGGTCACATAATTGAAAACAAACACAAAACCCGGGTATATGTGAAACGCAGTTAAATGCAGTTAAAGACTGATTTATTTTTTGCTAACTTTTTTTTAAAATTTAATATAGTGTATGTTTCAACATTAAACGACGAAAAGATGTTTTGTTTACGAACGCAGGTCGCTGGTTCACACGCAATGGATCTCTTGTAATTTCGGCCACAATAATTTAATAAGTATATCACCAACATGACCAACATAGATAAGATGAAATAATTTGAAAGATCCGATTTGACTAAAAAAAAAACAATTATCCGTACATAGTTGAGTTTGCAAAATAGATTTAGAACGGCAATGCCTGTTTAGTGTATGGCCACTGATCACTGGATCTAGGTCACGCGTGATCGGGGGATGGCCGGTTACGTAATTATAAACAAAAACAAACCCCGAGACGTATTGAAAATGTGTGACTCAATAATTTGGAGTGAAACCACAGAACACGTAAAAACCTATTTTAAAGTAGTATTAGTATTTATTTTGGATAGGTTTATCATTTATAGCAAGTTTATTTCAGTTATGCGCATAAAGATTTCACCTTCACTTGTCTAATGAAACTAGTTACCTGTATATGGGTCAAGCTTCTAGCTCATTTATTAAAAAAGACTCGAACAAAATAACAAGTTCACGAGATCAATAATATGTTAAAGAACAACTTTTTTAGCGACAGCTATTTCGAAATATTTACCGTTTTTGAGTTATAAAACGAAAACTTTCAAGGACCCTAGATCCCTAATTTAAGGGACCAGCCCCTTTTTGGAGGTGCCAAATGAAAGACCTTAAAATTGTGCACAACTTTTATTCAACATGTCTCAACAAAATATTTTTAGTTTAAAAGATACATAGGAAAATATGTGTAAATTTTCGCGCTTTTAGGCGTTCTAATTTTTGACCCCTATCTAGCGCCATTTTGAACACAGAAATCAAAAAACAAAAATAGATGTGCACAACTTCAATGCTTCTATTATTTAAATTCGGTAGAATTTCTACTCCAGCTTTTGTAGTCTCGGAGCCTTTATCCGGAAATAAAGAGTCCTAAATTTTCATTTAAAGGGAGATAACTCAAAAGCGGAAGTGGATTTTTGACATGTTTGACAGCATTCTGATAGAGTTTTGTAACGTCTATAAACCCTGCAAATTTGAGCAAAATCCGTTGAGAAATGAGCGAGATATGAGGCCTCAAAGTTGGCGTCTAGAAAGGAGAAGAAAAAAAAAGAATAATAATCTTAACCATCAGAATCAGTAGAAGGTCTTCCGTTGTGACGGAAGACCTTAATGAAATTTTATGAGGTACCTATTACAAAATACATGATCAGGCAATCCGAATGTGTTGCCCAGTATTTTTCTTTAACAAATTCCAAATTTTTCATACTCCATTGCCTATTCAAATAACAAATGACGAAATTATTCAACGTTTGTTTCATTTGTTTCGGAATATAACTTTAAATAAATTCAAATTTATTCGACATTTTTTTTTCGAGGCATGGAGACTGGATACATTTATTGGAAATTAGTCATTTTTTTCGGATTTCTTCTGTTTTGATTATTTACTTTGTTTACTTGATATTTATACTTCGGAACATACTCCCGGGACGTCGTTTGATCTCTTGTGATCATGTATTTTCAGTTGTTTGGATGTTCAAAGATATCTGCAACATATTTATTTAAAGCGTCAGATGTATGTAGAATGCCGCCGTTCAAAGTATTTCGATTAATTTATAACGGAAACACTGACGCATATTCGAAGTCGAAATTAAAAAAAATGTGTGAGAGAACAGCTGCGTACATTTACTATGATTTGGATCCTCCTTCATATTTGCTAGGTGTTGAAATTAATTTCACATATAAATGTGCATATTGTGCAACAATTTGTCCGCGATCCAACATCATTTATAGGGTTGCATGTTGTGGCATGCGAGTTCATGCTGATTGTAGGAACGAAATAAAAAGTGGGATGTTTTGTATTTATTGTGGGAAAGAATTTCATTATAGGGATCTTCGAAAATATTCTAATCAAAATCATGGGTATGATCCTTTTCCGGACGAAGTTTTATGTAAAGATAGATTTTTAAATAGACATCCACTTTCTTGTAAATTTAATGGAAACATTACAGACAACTTTCATTTTCAGTGTTCGGCTTTATTTAAACTTCTCAGCGAGAATAATTAATCAATATCTTATTTTTTTTTTTTTGAAAGCAAATCTTGTGGACAAGATTTTTTATTAGTAGGGGGAATTTATCGTAACAAAAAAATGCATAAAAATAAGAGAATAAAATAATTGTGTGTATTGTGCTGAGAGAGATAACGGATATGCTAACTCTATAAATAAAAATAATGAGAGATGCTGACCACGAGGGTTTGAACTTTTAACCTGTACGGTTCCAAGAAAATGATTCATTGGAATGCGGTTGTTTACTTGTTTATCAAAAGATGTATTTGGTTAGGAGGAAGGAAGAACCAATAGTTTTAAAGTGACCAGAGGTCAGTTGTTGGTATAAATTAGCTACACCAATTAAAATTTAAAGATTATGCAAAAGATAGAAATGATTTTTTGAAGTGCATTAGGAAATTAAAGAGTGTTGGAGGACAGAATAATGATAATTGAAATTCAAATTAAAATTTAAAAGTAATTATAATTGCAAATTTCGAAGGAGTTATAAATATGGAGATGTAAAACTACAAGGGTACACCTGGTATAAAATGAGTGGACGTAGTTCAGTCAGAAACTGGATTGTGTCTGTCTCTGCTTACATTTTATACATGTTGGGTAACAGAGCCACTCCTTAACACCTGTGAGCCGCTCTGGAGAGGAAAGGGTCTCAGATCTTGAAGGAATTTGGAATTGTAATATTCCACAGTCATTTCGTAAAAATAAAAAGTTGACTTGGGTCACTCCGACCAAGCTCAAGGATTATGAGAGTTATTCCACTTGGTGCGTCCTCTCTCTGGCGTAGCCAGAGATCCCGGGTTATATGAACAAAATGCATGATCGGCCCAATGTCATTCGGGACTCTTCCTCCTCAAACTTCAATGGTTGAGGTATAGGGAAACAAAACAATTAAGCTGGAGTCCGGAATGAGGTTGACCCGGTTATGATGGAAGTGTTGCCATGGTTACTAAAAATACAAATTTCTGTGAAACACATTCAAAATGCTGCTTCTTCTACAGTTTTGCTTTAATTTCAATGTAACTTGGCATGCAAATAGACTACACTGAGCTACGTTATTGTCTTTATCAGTTGTTTTTTTTTTTTGATATTAATGAATGATGTTGCCTTCGTTACTAAAATCAATATTTCTGTTAAAATCTTTTAAAAGGTTACTCTTCCTACAGGTTTAATCTGATTGCAATAAATCTTGCCACAAAAAGAGACTAAACCAAAGATTATTACTCTATTTATTGCTGTTGCAAAGTTTCCAGTCCAAGTGCTACTTTTCTTTTCCTTTGTTATAAGTACAAACCAGTAGAGCTACAGTCTCGTCAGAGACTTCTGGTTGTTTTTAATTTGTGATGCTGGTAGGTCAATGCTGATTTTAACTAGGTCAGTGCTAGCTATGCTAGTTCTATCCCCTGCTTGCTGATACTGATCCTGGGAATGCTGTTTTTTTTAAATGATGCTGATTTTTGTAACAAAATTAGTTCCCTGTACTGTATGGTGTACATACAGAGTACATGCAAACTGCAATATTGTCAGTAATTTCAAAAAGTTTTACTTTCTATCACAATTGTTTTAAAACATATTCTATTTAAATTAAATGTTCTTGTTGGTTGAAAGAAAATGTCGTATTATGCATATCAAAGTTCGAGTACAGTAAACACCAGACGACGCAGTCTTCTACTAATGGTATAAAAATGCAATTAATATGGACGTCAATGCCTAAATGTTTGATTGGAATTTTCGTGATAACTCTACAAGAGACTTATATCAGAGGTTTTAATTCTCTATTAAATACTACCTGTAGATAATGCAATTTTAAATCTAGTGATACATTTGAAGTGGTCTCAGTTCAAAGTCTACAGAAATAACAATTCATGTATCGTGAATTACATGTTAGATCTCAAAAATGCCTACTGAAAAGGAATACTGCTATGCGATACATTTACCCTAGGAAACCCCGATAATATTATGATTTCAAACGTGTCCTATGGAAGTCGAATACATGTATATGTAAATATAAATACATTAAATAACTGAAATTGGCTTGACGTATTCATTCTTTTGTAAAAATCAATGATACTCTCATGCATCTTATCGTACAAAACTAAATGACTACCCGCGGGAATTTAGCTAATTAGGATCTAGTCATGACTAGGCTTTTGAAGATAAACTTTGAACTGAAGGATATTAACCTTAAAACTCCTTGTAAATTTATTTTAGGCAAGGCTATTGTACGGCTTTGAATAAGCATTTATAATTGCTGTTTGCATGAACAAAGTTAAAACTATCAGAACTAGAGAGTTTGTTTTACTAATGTATACTTAGGCCTGCATAATTACAAACACGCTCACTTCAGACTTTCCGGTCGAAAAGAGATATAGATTCTATTTAAAAATTACTAATTATGGTTTAATAAATAACATTTATATACAGAATGAACAAGTAGCTGATTCCTTAGCCAATATCTATTCTAATTTTGCAGTACAATGCTTGTCGACAAGACCTATCCATCGGCAAAATGTACATATTCTGTGCTATGTCAGATTTTATTCCCAAAAAATCGTTTGTTTGCGGCAAAATAAAAAAAAGGAAGGCAAATAATTTTGGTCTATTTTCACTGAAAACCCTCCTGGATACCAAAAGAACTCCTCCAGCCACTTACATGTAAACTTGTTGACAGCCGGTAGGTGCGGTTTTGTACTAAATCACGTAAGAAATAAAACAAGAACATTTTCTATTTAAACTAGAAAAATAATTCTTTACATTATTGTGACTGAAGTCATTTATTTCTTTTTCCTAAAAAAAATAATTTTCATATGCACTTTACAAACTTGGTCTACGTTTTATGTACTTTAAAATCCCATACAAACCAGAAGTCTCTGTTGAAATTACCGCTGTAAAAATTGTACTAGATATCTAGAGGAAGTAGTGGACTAAAAAAATACCAGGACTCGAAACACAGATTGGCTTATATAATTCTTTTTTTTTCAATTTCGCTTAATGTGTTTTTAGCTCACCTGAGCTGAAAGCTCAAGTGAGCTTTTCTGATCACCAATTGTCCGTCGTCCCTCCGTCCGTTTGTAAACTCTCTTTCATTTTCAACTTCTTCTCAAGAACCACTGGGCCAATTTTAACCAAAGTTGGTACAAAGCATCCTTGGGTAAAGGGGAGTTTGAATTGTTAAAATAAAGGGCCAAGCCCCCTTCCAAGGGAAGATAATCAAGAAAAGACAAAAATAGGGTGGGGTCATAAAAAAATCTTCTTCTCAAGAACCACTGGGCTAGAAAAGCTGAAACTTGTATGGAAGCTTTCTGGGGTAGTGTAGATTCTAAATTATTCAAATCATGACCCCAGGGGGTAGGTGGGGCCACAATGGGGAATCAAAGTTTTACATTGAAATAGATAGGAAAAATCTCCTTCTCAAGAACCACTTGGCCAGAAAAGCTGAAACTTGTATGGAAGCATCCTGGGGTAGTGTTTATTCTAAATTGTTCAAATCATGACCACCGGAGGTAGGTGGGGCCACAATGGGGAATCAAAGTTTTACATTCAAATAGATAGGAAAAATCTTTAAAAATCTTCTTCTTAAGAACCACTGGGCCAGAAAAGGAAACTTAAATGGCAGCATTTTGCTGTAGTGTAGATTCTCAATTATTCAAATCATGACCCCCGGGGGGAGGGTGGGGTCACAATGGGGAATCAAAGTTTTGCATTGAAATATATAGGAAAAATCTCTAAAAAATCTTCTCAGGAAATGCTAGGCCAGAAAAGCTGAAACTTATATGGAAGCATGTTGGTGTAGTGTAGATTCTAAAGTGTTCAAATCATGACCCCCAGGGGTAGAGTGGAGCCACAATGGGAAATCAAAGTTTTAGGTTGAAATATATAGTTAAAATCTTTAAAAATCTTCTTCTAAGGAAACACGTGCACTGGGCCAGAAAAACTTAAACTTATATGGAAGCATCTTGGTGGAGTGTAGATTCTAAATTGTTCAAATCATGACCCCCGGGGGAGGGTGGGGCCACAATGGGGAATCTTAAGTTTTACATTGAAATATATAAGAAAAAATACTTAAAAACCTTCTGCTCAAGAACCACTGGGCCAGAAAAGCTGAAACTTGTATGGAAGCAATTTGGTGTAGTGTAGATTCTAAATTGTTCAAATCATCAGCTTCCAAGGGAGAAAATCTGGTGAAAATCAGCAGGGCCAAAGATACTCAGGTGAGCGTTGTGGCCCATGGGCCTCTTGTTATATTGGTATCGAAGGACTGAGCTGGCCATGACATAGTGTTGGTATCTTTCATAAAGGCACCGAGTAATCGTGGTCTATCGACGGGGGCATTGTCATCTGGGGAAATTTCCATGAGTTACCTGGAAACTATATATCCTTGAAACGGTGACCTGCTCAACAGGCATTTATGTAAAGTACGTTAGGATGTAAGGAATCGGACTTGTCTGGTTCATTCTTCTCCCATAAAATCCTGGTGGGTTGTGCAGTATGAGAGGTAAAGATCATAACTGATATCTGAGTGAATTTCATCTCCACTTGGAGCCATCTAGCCCACACCTTATTTAAAGAATAAGCATACACATGTATGTCAAAAGTCTAATTCCATAAACAGTCCTTTGAAAGGAGATCTAGAGAGAAATATGAACAAAGATTTAACACAGAATGTTATTTAATCCTTGATTTTTGATGAAGAAAATTAGATCAAGGTCACTCTACCCACAAGCACTCATTGTGAAAAGTATAGGCTAGGATTTACAAGGGGTAGACAAATACTTAAGACAAGTACCGGTGTTTCACACAGATCTGCTTTGTCTTTACCTAGAAACTTAATTTAAGGTAACTGCACACCCTCATTCATTGGGTACTCTATGGGTGAAGTATGAGCTAAAAAGAGCCAAGAGGAGAGAAAATATGCTCCGGACAGATTTCTTAAAACATCTGCTATGATCTTGACCTTTATAAAAAACGGTTCAATGTCACTGCACACTTTTTACCAACAAGCATTCTCTGGGTGAAGTCCGAGTAAGATAGGACGAAAGGAAAAAGAAAAGGGACATGATTTTTTTCATAAAGGTTTCCTTTCAGCTTGACCGTTGATCGAGAAAAGTGGTTCAAGGTTAATGCACACATCCGTCCGTCTATAAACGTTTGTTCTCGAGAACCACTCGGCCAATTTCAACCATTTAAACTTGCCTTATAGTATTCTTGGATGATGGAAATTCAATTCTGTTCAAGAGTAGAGCCTCGCTCTTTTGGAGATCATTAAGAATTAGTGAAATATTGCGATCATTTTTTAAAGCAAATCAGACTAATGACAAGTCAAACTTTTACGATCGATGTTTTTACACAAAGGTAGGCTAATGACAAATAATTCAAAGATACAGACTTTTAACAATCGCGTTTAAAGACATCATCTTGCCCATTCCATTGTCGTTATGACCACGTTTGCATTCGTTAATTTGACTTACGTTTCATACCAATTGTAAGGCTATTGTTTAAGCTCACTTAAGCCAAAGGCTTAAAGTATCCTTGGGTGAAAGGGATTCCATTTTATTCAAATAAAGGGTCTTGTTTCCTTTTAAGGGAACATAATCAACAAGAAATTTAAAATCCTCTCAAGAACCATTGGGAAAAAAAATTGCTTGAAAGCTTCCAGACGTACTGTGAAATCAAGTCTGTTCAAATCATTACCCCGGGATCAAGTTGGGACCAAAATAAGGGATCAAAGTTTAACATGGGAATATATAGGGAAGAATGTTTTAAAATCTTCTCAAGAACAGTAGGACCATGAATAGCTATATAAATATAGATCTCCAGGAAGTGCAGTTTCAAGTTGTTTTTTTTTAAATCGTGACCGCTTGGGAAGTGGGAGGCCAAAAAAGGCACTCGAAGTTTTATATGAGGATATGTAGGGGAAAAAAATATTTAAAAACTTTTCAAGAACAGAGAGCCATGATTAGATATAGCAATATACAAGCATAATTTAGGTAGCACACTCAGGTAAGTTCAGATAAAGGCCCTTGAGCAAGGGTGGGGCACAAATAGGGAAACACTATAATTATGAGGATTTTTTTAAAAGTAGGTCCATACTCAATTGCATACATATGGAACCACTCCCTAGTTGTGAGGTGTAAAGTTTTTTCCCTTCAAATTATGGAACCGTTCACGGTAGCTCAGTCGGTAGAGCGCTCGCTCCGTGATCGGGAGGTCGTGAGTTCGAATCTCGGCCGCGACAGACCTAAGTCGATTAAAAATAGGCAGCAACTGTTCCTTCGCCATGCGCTGGGCACTTTGAAGTGAAAGTTGCGGGTCCTTCGGATGAGACCTTAAAAACCGAGGCCCCGTGTCACGGCAGGCGTTGGCACGATAAAGATCCCTCACTGCTCAATGGCCCTGAGTGCCGAGTAAAGGTCAAAATTTGAAGCCCTTCACCGGTATATGGTGACGTCTCTATATGAGTGAAAAATTCTCGAATGGGACGTAAAACAATATACAATCAATCAAATTATGGATCCTGGGGTACGAGGAAGGGTTTTTTTACGAAGCAGGTTTTTTTTATACTCAAAGCATTTTTACTTCTGCAAGACAGCAAGGACACAGGCACTTGTTTCGTATACAGTTCACCCCAACTCTGTCTTTCCAGAAGGTACTTAATTCAATTTCAACCCCCCCCCCCAAAAAAAAAAACAACAACAAAAAAAAAAAACAAACGAAAACTCATATTTCATTAATTTATCAGTTATAAACCTACTTTAACAAGACTTAGTTCGCTTCAAGAGATTTTTTTTTATTTTCTAATGAATCGTTCCAGGCATCTTTCGTCTAGCCTCTATGTCTTGCATGTCGACATATTTGACAGAAAAATAACTTGCACACATGGGGCAGAAATATGCCACCATAGATCAGATTTTGGAATGAGTAATTATAAAAATCACTTTCATGCAATTTAATTCATTTAATACATTAATGATATACTGATAAGAAATGCAATTATCCTGAGAGAAGTTGTCATAAAGCAAACTGTAAATACCAATATAATAGCCATGTAGGGTTCGACACTAACGGTAGCCCGCTAGCCCGAGACTACTGAAACTTGAAGTCGGGCTACTAAACAAGTCATAAAGCTTGTCCTGCGGGGCTACTAATATTCTAAATATCATAATATCAATCAAAGCAATGTGTAAAGATTTTTTTAAATATTCGCCAGCGAGATTTTGAATCGTCGGTGTAAACTAACTCGGACTCTCTTCTTCGTTATTGCTCGACGTTGTTTTGGTCCGACTTATCAAAAATCTTTATCATCTAAGTGTTTGACACGCCGGCGTAAAAGAAGGAGAATGCGAGCAGTGCACTGAGGTAGACAATTGGCATTGATTGATTGATTGATTGTATATTGTTTTACGTCCCATTCGAGAATTTTTCACTCATATAGAGACGTCACCATATACCGGTGAAGGGCTTCAAATTTTGACCTTTACTCGGCACTCAGGGCCATTGAGCAGTGAGGGATCTTTATCGTGCCAACGCCTGCCGTGACACGGGGCCTCGGTTTTTAAGGTCTCATCCGAAAGACCCGCAACTTTCACTTCAAAGTGCCGAGCGCATGGCGAAGGAACAGTTGCTACCTATTTTTTATCGACTTAGGTCTGTCGCGGCCGAGATTCGAACTCACGACCTCCCGATCACGAAGCGAGCGCTCTACCGACTGAGCTACCGTGAACGGTCAATTGGCATTGAAGAAAAAAATTGAAAATGTGGAAGTACCTGACGGGTGTCGCTCCACCAACGAAGAAACCGAAAACATCCGCAGAAAAAAAGAAACAGTTTTCAAGAAATCCAAAAGGGAGAGAAAGTTCCAGTCCACATGGGTAATAGATACCTTTAAGTGGTTACGATATGATAAAGAACAAAACTTCATGTATTGTGATGTATGTCGTCGACATGACAATGACAAAAATGGATCATTCGTACGAGGCTCTGCAAATTTTAGACTAGAACCTATTAAAGCCCATCAGAAGAGTTCAACACATGAATTGTCCCAAATTCTCAAGCTGCTAAGGTCGTTTTAATTTTGAACAAGGCCCTGGTGAACAGACTGTTTTCTCTTCAGAAATTCTCACTACGTTGCAAAAATGGGCAGCCCTTATACAGATTACGTCAAGTTGTGTAAGTTAGATCTGAACAAAGGAAATGGCATTGGGAAAACATATATGACAGACAGATATTGTCAGAAGTTTATTACAGCGATAGCAGATACATGCAAAGACAAGCACAGAGAAGTGATCAGAAGTGCTGATTTTATTTCCATTATGTCAGATGGTTCAACAGATTGTTCTAAAACTGAAGCAGAGATTGTATATCGAACATCAGTCCACTGTGAGGTAAATTTTATAAATATGTTTGGCAATAAAGTTTTCATTCATTTCTGATTTTTTTTTTTTTTTTTGGTTTTTGGTTTTTGGTTTTTTCCCCTTTTTAATGCTGATACATGTATTTCTAACTGTTTATTATTCATATCTTATTCCTCAAACATTTTTTAGATCAAAAATTTTTTTGTGGGTCTGAAAAATGTTAGAAAAGCAAATGCAGAAACCATATCTACTGCTATTATGGGATTAATGGATGAGAGATTTGGCGAAGATTGGAAGTCTAAACTGGTAGCTATTGGGACTGATGGTGCATCAGTAATGATTGGAAGCAAGGACGGTGTAGTGACACGAATTGCTCAAGCAACTAACCATCCATTCCGCAGAGTTCATTGTACTGCTAATAGGTAATGAGGTATTGTAAAATATTTGAAGTAATATACTTTTTTATGAAAAAAATCTTTATAATATGTTAAAATTAATTGTTGCAGGTTAGAACTTGCATACAAAGACGGTGTACGCAGCATGCCTATTCATCAGAAATCTGAGCTTCTTTTGACTAATTTATACCTGTTTTACAAGTATGAGCATTTAACATTTTTTTTCACATTTGAAATGTCAATAGAAAGAATGGTCTGTTATGTTTTTTTATTTTTTACATCATTGAAAGGTACAGCCCTTTAAGGATACATAACACAAACAAAAATCTGATGCCTGGATTGATATATATTTTTTGACTGATTTTGATACATGAATAGAAATGACATAAATAATAAATCCCTAAAATATAAGGAAATCGTAAGTTTTCTTTCGTGCTAAAATATGCGACTTCGTTTTGAATTCGATATAATTCTATGCAAATTTTTTCAAATAATTTTAACATTATGACAAAATCTTACAAATTTATCCCACTTTACACGGCAAACATTATTCAGGGTACCTATTGGAATATAAATCTATGAAAATATTGCTGATTTCTGAAAAAAAGTTTGTGTTATTTATCCTTAAACAGAGCAGGTCTGAAGGCAGTTAGTGAAAGTTTTGACAAGAATGCATATATACCATGCAGAGCAGGTGGAAGAAGGTGGCTGCCCCATATAATGCGATCGAGTACTAACAAACCTTATGAAGGGTGAGATGCATTAATTCTTTATCTAAAGCAGGTACAACAGACATGCTTTATAATTGGTTGATTTAGAATGTAGAAAGCACAATTGAAAATTAAATTTAAATGCCAATATCATTATGTACCTTACTTTAATTTCAGATTCAAGGAGAGAGGCAGCAGCAAAGGCTAGAAATTTCTTAAAGTGTATGAAAGACGGGTGATTACTTAATATTTGCCCCTTCCTCATCAATAAATATGAAATCATGTTATTTTATTTTAGCATTTCAATGTGATATATGTATTTGTAGTTCCATTGTTTACTGGCCGCACTTGTTAAGGTATTCCATCCCTAATAGTCTCAGATTCAATGAAATTGAATACACAACAGATGTACGGGTGGAATACTCAGTATATTCAGACATAATTCCCATTTATTACTAAGAATGGAACGTGTCCTAATTTATGTCCTTGACCTTTGTTGAAGAGTTATCTTCCTCTTTTTTAAGTAATAAAAATCAATTTTTAAAAAAATCTATATGGTAAAAAAATGTTTTTCAATTGTCATTCTATTTCTAATGATTTAATGCATCTTTCCACCACAATATTTATTGATATTCTTATTATTTGAATTTTTATTTTAAAAAAATCGCTCGTCTCCGTAGACTTCTATGCAATTTCTGTTAATTAGTTACTGCTTAGTTAATTACACTTTTGAAACTTGGTAAATCCTTTTAGAAATACTGTAAAATGCTTTGAATTAATATCAGAGTATTATATACGTGATTGATATAAGGATAGAGAATTAGGTCCTATTAGGGATGGAAAACCTTAAGAGATGTAGTGAAGACTTTAAGTGATTTGTCACAGTGTATTCAGGAGAGGGAAAACAATGTAAGTGATATTCACAACTATGCAATGGGAACAAAACAGATTCTGCAAGAGTACAAAACCAGGTATAAAAAGAAAAAAAAATTAATAGTAGCTATTTTCCCACGATCTTTTCCTGTCTAACAGTCTTTAGCAAGTAACAAATATATCTGCTTTCTGTGTGATACTTGTTGCATGTGTCTATCTATATGTATCACTTACTCGTGTTGGTGTTGGATTTTGTATCTTTACTAACATGCTTTGCTTTGCCTTGCGATAGCCCGTTCTTGAGAATTGCTGAGCTCACAGATTTACGGGATGAAAACAAAATGAAAAGCCCCGAGAACAGAAAAAAATAGTTCTTGACTCCCTGCTTGAAAAACTTACAGATCGATTCAGTGGATATTCTGATCTATTCAGTGCATGCAGTCTTCTCTCTTTAAGGAAATGGCCGGAAAATTTGTCAGATCAGATAGGTAGCCGTGTGCTTGCTAACATAAATCAATGTTTGAAAAAAATTCTGGTATATTTAAAAATTTACTCTGTATTTGAATATGTTTGAATACAATACAATGTATTTTACTTTCAGACTTTGGAGACGAATACATCAGAGAGTAAGTATCCATAAATGCCCCAGCACTCAACTCCTGTACCTCCATGGATACCTTTGCTATAGAGGATGAGTGGACCAGGTTAAAAACTGAACTCATAACAAGGTTGGTGCCTTAGATAAGAAGATTACATGTTCATAGTAACTTGGATATACATAGATATTTTAATATTACATGAGATACTTTTTAGAAATATCTGGTAGTTACACAAACCTTGCAAATATTTGAAATGGAATTTACTTTTAAAGGTCAGGAATTCATGTTTGAGTAATGTTCGATATATTTCTTTTAGTAGGGACCAAAATGTGAGAACAAGTACTTTGTCCAGCTTATTCCTGAAATATGGAGAATCCTTTCCCAATTTCTTACTAATTACTTACTAACTCTACTAGCATCATCTGTGGAGGCAGAGAGGGGATTTTCATGGTGAGTCAGTTTCATTTGATTTTAACTGAAACTTTATTGCAATTTTTTAATTGATTGAAATGCACATTTTCATGTTTCTCTCAGTATGAAAATGGTAACGACTGACTGGAGAAGTCGATTAGGGCAAAAACCCTATCTGATTTACTGATGGTTTCGATTGAATCGGAGGATACTGAATCTTTAATTCATTACTAAGCATAAACCTTTGGATGTCTTCTGGGGAGAGGAGCCGAAGACCCTACTATAAGGATGAAATGAAGGTAAACTGGTTTTGAAGAGCTGCATTTCACAAAATATTTCAAACCAGGCTTTTAGATGATAATCAGAACCTTTATTACATTAAAACCCATTTTGAATGTTATACAGAGACCCATAAAAAATGTCGCCTGCGTGGCGCAGTGGTTAGAGCGTCTGCTCTAGAGTCGCGGAGTAAGGAGTTGATCCCTACGTCGCGGGTTCGAATCCCACTGTGGGACGTGGAGACCGGTCCTTCGGATGAGACCGTATAAACCGAGGTCCCGTGTCGGAGTAGGTGCTGGCACGAAAAAGATCCCTCACTGCTCAATGGCCGTAAGTGCCGAGTATAGGACAAAATTTGCAGCTCTCCACCGGCAAATGGTGGCGTCTTCATATAAGTGAAAAATTCTCGAGAGGGACGTTAAACAACATACAAACAAAAACCCATAAAAAATCCTGATCAAGAAGTTCATGATGAAATTGCTGAAGAAGAAGAAATTGAGGAAGTGCACGAGGCTTTTGAAGATGATTGTACATTTGAAAATGACTCTGATACTGAAGATAACATGTGTCAAAAGGACTTGCAAAGCTTACAAAACAAAACATACAGAATGTTTCAAGAAATATTGATCTAATTTCCTCAATAAAATAAATGATAAAAATCTTGGAACCAGTAGTTTTTTATAGTAAAAATATGACAAATTAATATACTTGCCTATATAAAATTTGATTCTTTCATTAAGGAAAAATGTTCATTTTGCTTAAAGTTATAAAGTGACAATTGTGCTAAAAAAATACAGCCCCCCCATTCAAAAATCCCCCCCCCCAGCATGAGGGGGAAACCCACTCCCGCATCCACCCCCTCGTCGCTTCGCGACTCGGCCAGCAGCCTACGGCCGCTGGAAAAGTTATTCATGGACAGGGCTAATAAAAAATAAAATTTGGTAGCAGGCAAATATGGATTTATTTTTAGTGTCTACCCCTGATAGCAGAGCGGGTGAGTCTAATGCCCAACACACACTGACATTAAAACATTCAATTTTTCCACCTCATTTAAAAAATATGATCATCATTTCTTGATTTAAATAGCACAACAAAGTAAGTAATTATTTGTTAAGTGTCATTTTATGTGACATCACATTGATACTGTACTTGTTTTTTCCCACTTTATTTGATTTATAATTTTACTTACAAAATGCATAATTCCAGCTCAATGTTACATTATACATGTATGGAGTTTAAAATTATCATAAACTTAAATAATATTGTGAAGATACATGTACATGTTTCTTTAATTCATATGAAGCTTGCAAGAATTCAATAAAGGATATATTGAGATAAATAACATTTTCAATTCTTTCAAGGTTATACAGTGCAACAATGAACAGTCTATTTAGGTCACCATATCCCAATGATGCCTACTTTGAACTTTTAGGGGGCAATAAAGACTTTGACTTGCTTTAAATTCATTTTGAGTTTTCAATTACTGTATTATACTGATACAAATAACTGCTTTTCATACGAACTGCTACTAAATTGCCTGTCAGTGAAGACTGTTCATTGTTGCACTGTATAACCTTGCTCAACAATTTTGACTGCATTTATCTCAGCCAGTTCTATTCTGATATTTTGTATTTGCTAAGTTAACAAATAATATATTTCAAAACTGAAGGAACAATTTTAACAGCATATGCTGTATCAAAAGAGTGAGACTAAGAGACAGAAAAAAAAAAGATCAATAAGGATGTCTGCAAGTATTTACAGAAGAAATTCCAAATTTCTGCAGCTGACGATTCCATCATCTGCAACAGATGCAGACATAAAACAGAAAGGAACGCTCTTATCAACAGTCCACGACCACCCAGCTTCCTGAGAGTGATGATGGATTTCAAATACAGGCACCAGTACGCCCAACTCCAAAAAGTCCTCCATCTATCTCCTTACCAATTGCATCAACTGTAAAGAGCCATCCGGACTGTTTCATTTGTAAAAGACCAGGACCCAAGTTAGTTGTGTCTTCAGAATGCCGGCTCTCTGTTTTTGTTCAACACAATACATGTACATGTTAATTGTCGAAGGTAACAGATGTTGTCCAAATCATTTGAAAGATGGCGTCTTTGCCCCGGACTCCCTTCAAAATCTAAAGACAACAGATCATGCATTTCTGAACAAACATTCTGTGCTAAATCTCCTTTCCAAAATGCGTCATCTTTGCCAAATGAACAAAAACTACCGACTTGATTTTAACAACACTGAAAGCCTTACTAATGAGGATTACACTTCTTTGACTGGCTTGATCAAAGGAAACTTTCAGGATTTATATATCATACATTAACATATCAAATCACTCCATCCAGAAGTGTCAGAACAACTTTGGCTATTTTTCTGTGCAAGTGAAACTCTGGACTCTCCAACAGATTTCTGGCAACCTTATTCAATGCGACAAATCAAATCTAAGGTGAGCAATTAAGGCTATGTGTCAAGTTTTGATAGTTCCACAGAATCTTGGCTTTCGTCATGTGTCCCGTGAAGAGGTAATAAAAAATCATACTTAGCTGCATGGCAGCCTTCCTCATCTATTTTTTTTAAATCAATTATATCATTTTGGAATGTACCGAATTTTCTCCTACTCAAATTAGACTATTTAATAATGTACGAACGATGCATGAACTTTTTACAAATATAAATGATTACACAAGTTGAGAAATTTTACATGAAACTGATTTTTACTGTAAAATTTAGAATACTATAATTAAGCAATTTTGTCTAAATTTTAACGATCTGAAGGTCGCGAGTTCGAATCTCGGCCGAGACTGGCCTAGATCGATAAAAAAAAAAATAGGTAGCAACTGTTCCTTCGCCAAGCGTTCGGCACGTCGATAGTGGAGGGGTCCTTCGGATGAGACCTTAAAAACCGAGGCTCTGTGTCACGGCAGGCGTTGGCACGATAAAGATCCCTCACTGCTCAATGGCCCTGAGTGCCATCGCGAGT
Source organism: Saccostrea echinata (assembly GCF_033153115.1). Lineage (NCBI taxonomy): Eukaryota > Metazoa > Mollusca > Bivalvia > Ostreida > Ostreidae > Saccostrea > Saccostrea echinata. The sequence goes on along the minus strand of NW_026889774.1, from coordinate 381,107 downwards.
AAAGGTTGAAATTTAAAGCCCTTCACCTGTATATGGTGATGTCTCTATATGAGTGAAAAAAAACGTAAACAGCATACAAATGAATCAATCTAATTTTTATGTTACATGTAACATATTTTTAAATTTTGAGTCCGTCGGATGGGAGTTAAATGGTACCCCGTGTCAAGGATAGCAACCCCCTTTAGATTGGCACGTAAAAGATCGTTTTTCTGGTTTTTGAAAAGGAAGAAAGACTCCAGAAGGAGCCGCCAGAGAAACCACAAACTTCAAAAATGGTCAAATACTATACAATAATAATCAATCAATGAATCGACTTTGGTCAGTTGCGGCTGTGATTCGAACACACGACCTTCCGATCACGGAACGAGCGCTCTACCGCCTGAGTTACCGTGATAGTAATTGTTGCAAGAAAAAATCCAAAGAACAATTTCTACTCTGGATCAGAGAATATATATATATATATATATATATATATATATATATATATATATATATATATATATATATATATAAGTATAAAATTTTATTTAATTCGAAAAAAAATATTTTTCCTGATATGTTTTATATAAATGATGAGTTGAATTTGTCGCCTGGGACTTTCATGGTAGAATACGCTGGCCGAGAAGTATTGTACCAAGGAATTCAAGGGAAGGAGAGTTGAACTGAAGCATCTGCTGCAGCATCCTCATTAGAGACAAGAGAAGGGGTGACATACAATACAGAAGTGGTGTGCTTTCTACTACCAGTAGTATTTCAGACAGTTACATGGAAACCATACCACCGATACCGGAACATCAGGGTCTGTTTTGATCTAGATGTGTGGATAAGATCGCATTATACTTTCGTAAAAATTCTCTGTTATAGTATTACATGTACACACACTTTTTCAGGATTACCAGCTGACATCATTCAACTGGCAGCAAGGTATGGAGATGCTGTATTCAGTCAGTATGTTTTTCAAGCCACCAACATCAGTCCATTTATTTATTATTAGCTTTTATATTCTACTGGGTACAATGCTATTTATTTTTATAATCCTTTTACCCAAATGAGTGTGTTTTTATGCAGCAAACAAGTCAACATACACTACATCAAATGCAATTTGATGAAACTGAGATAATTCCTGTTTTCTATTATTTTTTGAATATGTAATGATCAATTATCTCACAAGATCACCTGTATAAAATGGTAAATAATTATCGATTCTTTATCATAATAAGGAGTACCTTCAAATTATTCACTGTTTTGTAAATTTTGTATTTATTTGTTTGCTTGATTTATATAACTTTTGCATTACTCTGCTTGTAAGTGATCAGCAGGTTCAGGCAGCTTAAATTCCGCAGTAATAAGATATTTCATTTTTGTGCTATGTCCATTCATTTTCATACTCTTAGACATTCCTATATATAAAACTTGAATGTCACAGGTGACATCCGTGTCACCCTGATATGTCTAATTCCATTAGTGTTTGGACCAACAAATTAAGTGGTAAAGAGCAAGGTCGGACTTTTTTTAGAGGCAATATACTATTGAAATGATAAATATAGCATATTATAGAAAATAAAAAGTGCTTAGTGATAAAATAATTTCTGTACGGCTATGATTTGTATATGATATTATATCCAATATATATTTCTCGTCATTAACACTTCTGACCTCTTGTTACAATGACGCACCTGACATTCTCATAACCAACACGCGTGAACCTTATGCAGCAAGGACGTGGAATCCAAAAGAAGGTTGGCGCCAGTGAAGACATTGCATTAACAGAATGTTATTGACACGTATTTTCATAGATTCAGTGATTCTGAGAAAGGAACTTGTTATAACCATCTTAAGATGTACTTAGGCATACATGCAGGTCTGTAAAAAATGTTGAAGGAACATGCATTTAACCATGTACCGGACTTCAAGAAATATTTGATATTTATAGCCAAGTCCTGCTGGCTACAATGGATTTGTGTGAAACAGTAAGCTTAGCTAGGGACCCTCATAGAAATGCATCAGAAGATGGGATCTTCCTGAATTTGATGTAAGTGGAAGAGTTGCTAAACTAATATGGTACATGTATTTTCCTGGAGTTGACAAAATCCCTGCCAGTGATGCCAGTCAGGAAAACAGCTATATTTACTGCCTTTTCAAAACTGGGAAATACTCTCTCTCTCTCTCACACACACACACAGACATTTAATGTCTGATTTTGTTCAACAAATATTTTAGATCTTGTAGATGAGGCAGCTTTAGCTAACCTTCAGATAAAAACATTCTCTACCGTGTATAAGAAGAGATAAAACGTCTAGTCAATATTAAATTAAAACACAATTTAAAACATTCGTTCACATGACACATTTTGATGAAATGGTCAAGTATGGTTGCAAATTTATTTGCGATCATTAAAATTTAAATGCGAGTTTCAGAGCGTCTAAACTCCCAGATTTTTTAAAACCATTTTAAACTTTCTCTTGGTTTCCTTTTAGTTAGGATATGGCTGAGTCAAGTTACTGCACTGAGTGGTTTGAGAACGGACATTCCAAGATTTACATCGAACTATAATTTTTTCCTCAAACCACAAAAATCTGACCCAACAAAATATTGGAGTTCCAGCAAGTTTTCACAGAACTGTTTAATTTCGTTTTTATCGTTCTTTTTAGAGTTCCTTCCGAGTATTATTAAGTTCAAAGTTGTTGGCTTGTTTTGAGCGAGATCCAGTCTTGTGATTTTGACCCCCGATATTTTTTGGGGGGGGGGGGTAATTTGGACTGTTCAGGGCAACAGAAGTGTGAACACTTTATTTCGTCTACTTCTCTTGTGCTTGAATTGTAGCATCCTGCTTTATAATACACTCACAAATCATTTTCTGGGAGACTCTGAACAAGCACGCAAGGTTCTAACATCTTTCAGTATCTTCTAATTAGCGGATTCGAAGAGATTCAAAAACGCAATGCATTTTCTACACTAAACTGCCAGTTAATAATACCAATCGAAACTCAATTTTAAATGCTGCATTAATTTTAAAATTTATGCAATAAGACGTTGGTAAAACATGACAATCTTATGGCTAAAAGTCGTGAAAGACAGAATTCATAGCATACCAGGTGGCATTTAGACAGTTATTCGTGCAGAAGGGGTAGCAACTAAAATCAAAAAAAAATTAATCAGGATGAAAACAGATGTAACATACATCCAATTACAAGAAGCCGATGTTAGGTACCCTCATTTAACATAACCCAGAAATTGATAAATTAAAACTTTTAAATACCATTTAATCCCAAAGCATATATATATACAGCTACAACCCATGTGAACATGACGCAATAGACTTGTTCAGACAATCGACTAATAAACTTCTAATTCACAATACAAATATTTAAATTGTTAATAATATATAGAAAATCTTCTGCTTGGACAAATACAGGGAGCTAAACTTCCTTTATATGATTCTAGACACAATATAGAACTGTTAAAGATTCAAATGTACATCATTGCATAACCGGAAAAAAAACGCAACTGTGTGGAATGGAAAACAATTAAGGTTATGAAAATACTTTTACATTGGAATTAATTCAAACGTGTCAAATGTAAAATACATATTTGCTATGAGATCGCACATGTCTGTTCCACATTTCCATCACATTCTAAATAATATATGTATTGCTTAATGCAGAGTCGGCAGTATCATAGCCATGTTTTCAAAGAGAATATCTTTAAAAATGACAGTTTCATAATTTCCAAACCATTCCTTACCAAGGTTTGATACATACTAGTTTATTTCTGTAGAATCAGAATGACACGATGTTTCAATGTATACAGAATTGTGAGATTCGACAATTGCTTTAATGGGTAACTTTTTTTTCGACAGAGATTATCCGATAATCGAGTGTGACATATTTGAGTCCGAGCATTTACTTAAAATTTCTTTGTATAACCTAGTTTGAAAGCCCATGTGTTAATGTATTTTGAGATATCATTTAAAAGGTGATGGCATTGGTATCATGGTACAGACTATAGTCTAAAAAAATTTAAATTTCTAATTATTGGCTATGGTGGCACGACGACTTCAGATGTCTGCATTTCTGCAACTGTAGTGTCATTCTCTTTAGACGCATGCGCACAACAGCATGCTCGGAATTTGTCTATCACTTTGGGATGGAACAAAACTTGAATGAAGAGAATAAGGTAGGAATTTGTCATGTTGTTGATGATGTACATTCTAACCGCTTGGAAGTCTTTTTCCAGTGATCTGTCAATTCCAAACTGATTGCACATAAGCCTGATCTGCAATCCAGATGAAGAGTTATAGGTAATATGTTTGACAATAAACAGAGAAATTACTAGTCGCCCGCATGGCGCACTGGTTAGAGCCTCTGCTCTAGAGTCGCTAAGTAAGGAGCTGATCCTTACGTCGCGGGTATGAATACACCGCGGGACGTGGAGACCGGTCTTTCGGATGAGACCGTATAAACCGAGGTCCCCTGTCGCAGTAAGTGCTGGCAGGAGAAAGATCCCTCACTGCTCAATGGCCCTGATGCCAAGCAAAGGTCAAAATTTGCAGCTCTCCACCTGCAAGTGGTGGCGTCTCCATATTGACGTTAAACAACAAACTTGACTATCATAACCATTCATCAAATTTATCTGCTTTATATACAGGGGGAAAGAAGAAGATTTTTAAAGAATTTATGCATTTTCACTGTATAATCAATACAGCCCCGCCTTAACACCAGAACTTCTGACCGTAGGACCAAGATATTCACAATTTTGGAAAAGGTGCCCTTGCTCAACATAACCTATTAAATTCATTATAACCATGCACCTAGTTTAATTGCTAAACATCTAGGGGTAGAGAAGAAGCTTTTTTAAGAATTTATGTATTTTCACTGTTTAAACAATAGAGCTCCGTCTACATGTAACACCAGAACCCCTGACCTTGGGGCCAAGATATACTCAATTTTGAAAGAGGCACTCTTCCTTATCATAACTATAAACATGTTTTATCAGCTAAATACCAAGGAGCAGAGAAGATTTTCAAAGAAATATGAAGTTTCACTATATAATCAATACCCCCCCCCCCTTTTCCAGCAGAACCCTCTCATGCTGGGGCCACAAATTTCACAATTATGAGAAAGGCATCCTTGGTCATCATAATCATACAGCTAGTTTATCTGCTTTATATACACGGGGAGAGAAGAAAATTCTTAAAGAATTAATGCATTTTTACTATATGATCATTAGAGCCCACCCTAACTCAAAAAACCCTGACCCTGGTGCCATGAATTTCACTCTTTTGGTTGAAGGCTCAATGCTCATTAAAATAATGCCAACAGTTTGACTGCTTGATGTCCAGAGTAAAGAAGATTTCTAAAGATAGCTCTAATTTTGATGGTTTTAGCCCCACCCCTCAGGCCCTAGGGGGCAGGGACAATGAAATTCACAAATTTTGTACCCCTTCACTCATTGATGCTTTACATAATTGGTTGATTTGGTTAAGTGGTTCAGCAGAAGAAGCTGGAAATGTTCAAAAGTTAACAACCGCCGGACAACGACAGAGTAGCAATAGATCACCTGAGTGACTCGGGACACCTTAACATTCAACAAAAAATGGGGTCGGGGGTATAATCAAACAAAAATTCCTTGACAAGCAAAAAAAGTTACCAACGTTTAAATGAAGTATTGCAACCATAAAAATCTATCTGTATTTCAGAATTATTGTAGATATTGGTAAAGAGTGCAGGGGCCTGTTTCACAAAGGTTTCCTAAGATATGTCGTAAGATATAACTTAAGATATGCCTAAGTTATAACTTAGGAAGTTCCTAAGATTTGTCACAGCTGTTTCATGAAACAATCTTACAATTATCCTTAGACATATCTTAAGTCGTGTTACGGACTAATGAAATAACTTCTCCACTCTATCTACAATTCTTACTGTTAAGAGGATGTCAGTATGAGTAAATTTTTTTAGTTTGAATCGGGTTTTTTCAAGTAAAAAAAAAAGCTTGAAAAGGGGAGGGTCGGGAGGTAAGGGGTTACCCTTCACTTTCAAAGGACTTGGACAGAAGTATGGTTTAACCTTGACAAGTTTCCTACTTAAACTAAGCACTCACACATCCTCACACACACACATACCCCCCCCCCCCCCCAGTCACAAGACGTGTATTTCTTTAAACTACTTTTTAAATTATTAAATTGAAAAATTAAACTAAATTTGTTCTTTTATATGTTTGCCTTTTATTTTGCTCTCTATAAGGTATCGGAGGTTTGCAATGGTTTATTCCCCCCCCCCCCTATATATTTTTCTACTAGTATCGTTTCAATTAGGAAATGGAATTATTATAAATTTAAAACAATAATTGCTTCGAAGGGCAAGCAATCTAACAGAGGCCTTATTTTCTTTTTATTTCTTCGCGAATGGGTGCTCCACGTTAGTTTTGGAGAGACAGCTATATCAGGAGCTGAAGAGAACAAATTTGTTCCCTTATCAAACTATAATCTTTCAAATACTAAATATCGATTCAAATACTAGTAATATTATTAGATTTAAAAATATATAATAATGGTTCAAATTATATGCAAAGTTTTGTAACACAGACAATAGTGTTTATAGCGTGGAATTTTTTTGTATACAAAATCGTGCTCTTTAAATAAAGGGGAATTAATCCAACATGTGCACCGTCCATTTTGTAGTAACATTGGGAAATCCACGAATTCGTAAGAAATCAAACATTCTTTAAGTACAATGTATTTGTAGTCCCAACTTCACCATTAATTTTGACCAGTGATGCAGATACATCTCCGACAATTCTTAAAATCCTTTTCTTAGCTATTACATACAAAGTAAAGCAGTTATAGCCTGAAGGGATCACAATCATTCATATACTAGTAGTCCTTTGGATTTTTTCTCTCCCTAAACACACACAGTATCTCTCTTTAAGAATTCTTGTACATGTATCTACAGTCGTCATATTTAGTTTCTTCCTAAGTCATTGATTTACAGTATACTTGTCTTAAAGTTACGACATAACTTAGGAATATCCTAAGATAAGACGAGGTTAGTACAACGGATAAGTAATGAACTTAGGAAAAAGTTCTTTCCTAAGATATAACTTAGTCCTAAGTTAGCTTTGTGAAACGGGCCCCAGGTCTTTAAAATAAAAACTAAGAAAGGCTTTGGCACGATAAATAGATCTCTTACTCCTCAGATCAATGGCCTTGAGTGCCGAGTAAAGGTCTAAATTTGAAGCCCTTTACCATCATCCGGTGACGACTCATGAATGAAAGAATTTTGCTATCATGTTGTTTTTTAATTTACTATTTGGAGGTAAATACAAACTTTACAACCAGATGACAGTAAATTTTGTATTTGCCTCCACCAAGTATATTCAAAATTTACAAAATGATATTGCAATGCACGTAAAACTACAACAATCAATCACAGGAGCCCTGGCTTTGTGACCATAAAAGAACTCTCAGAGGAAAAAGTTCTTAACTCAATTTTTTTTTCTTCAGAATTCTAATATTTTTCTCTAATGGTGAACAATCACGCACACATAATATAACCAGAAGTCTATGATGAGACTAGTACTGTAGCTCTACAAGGAAAAGTAGCACTTGGATATGAAACTTTGCAACATGCAACAATAAACAGAATTAGGTATCTTAATGTAGTCTATTTGTGTGCCAAGTTATATTGAAATCAAACGAAAACTGAAAGAGGAGTAGCATTTTGAAAGTATTTCACAGAAATTTCTATTTTTAGTAACCATGGCAACACCATTCACTGAAATCAAAAACCGATATACACTATAGTGTACTCCAATTGTGTGCCAAATTAGATTGAAATCAGACCAAAACTGTAGCAGGTGATATGTTTAAAAGAAATTTTACAGAAATTTCTATTTTTAGAAACCAGGGCAAAACCATTCAACAAAATCAAAAACTAGTTCATCAAAGTATGCATCTTAGTGTAGTCTACTTGTATGCAAAGTTATATTAAAATAATTTAAAAAAAACGTTCATCATAATCAAATACCGATGCACTTAATTATGTAATTATAGTATGATCTACTTGTATGCTAAGTTGTATTGAAATCAGATCAAAACTGTAGCAGGAGTAGCTTTTTAAAATAATTTCAGAAATTTCTATCCTTAGTAACTATAGCAGCACAGTTAATCAAAATCAAAAACCGATGCACTTTATTATATATCTTAGTGTATCTTATCTTAGATACTAGTATCTACTTGTATGCCAAATTATGTTGAAATCAGACCAAAACTATAGCAGCAGTAGCGTTTTGAAGTAATTTTGCGGAAATTTCTATTTTAAATAACCATGGCAACACCGTTCATCGAAATCAAAAACCAATGTATTAAATTATGCATCTTAGTGTAGTCTACTTTTGTACCAAGTTATATTGAAATCAGACCAAAACTGTAGGAGTAGCATTTTAAAGGAATTTCACAGAGATTTCTAATTTTATTGACCATGGCAACACCGTTCATTGAAATCAAAATCAGATGCATTATATAAATAGTGCACGTTTTTGAGGGTAACAGTTGAAATTGACACCCCAAGGAAAACCGTTGTCAACCGACGCGTCAGCGGAGGTTGACAATGGTTTTCCGAGGGGTGTCAATTTCAACTGTTACCCTCAAAAACGTGCACTATTTATTTTATTATACTGAATGTCTTATTGATTTCGGATGTCATAAAAAAAATTGGAGATCGTCGTTAAGTTCACGCTTAGAAAGCTTTCAAACTCTCCGCTTCTATTTTTCTCAATAAGAAAGCTTCGGAAAAGATTTACCAACCTCTTTATTGTTTGTTTGCTACTCAAAAAGTCCTTCATCATCTAAAGTTTGCACTCGCAAGGTTGTTTCGTCTTTCGTTTGTTGTTTTCAAGTAAGCTACTTCGGACGCAAGCTTTAATTGACGTCGTTTATTCGGCTTCTTTCAAGCGCACAACTGACGTTTTGAGAATTCTACGGTGAACCGTACGCGCATGATTTGAACGCATGTGACATTTTCGTAATGTTACCCGTTGCCAAGCGTGTTGCTAACGCTGAGGGTAACATTACGGATTGTTAAATGCGTCTATACCAATCAGATTTTAGTATTTAACATGTATAATAATAAATCATGTATCATAGTGTATTCTATTTGTGTACCAAGTTATATTGAAATCAGACCAAAACTGGAGGAGGAGTAGCGTTTTAAAGGAATTTCACAGAAATTTCTATTTTTAGTAACCATTGCAACACCTTTCATTGAAATCAAAAACAGATGCACTAAATCATGCATCATAGTGTTGTCTAATTGTGTGCCAAGGTATATTGAATTCAGACCAAATCTGTAGGAGGAGTAGCGTTTTAGAGGCATTTCACAGATATTTCTATGTTTAGTAACCATGGCAACACCGTTCATCGAAATCAAAAACCGATGCACTAAATTATGTATCGTAGTGTAGTCTACTTTTGTGCCAAGTTATATTGAAATCAGACCAAAACTGTAGGAGGAGTAGCGTTTTGAAAAATGGTTTACAGACAGACAGACACCTTACTATCGCATAAGCTCTTCTGGTCTCTGACCAGTAGAGCTAAAAATTCTTAGATGAAATAAAGAAAAAGTGAGCAAGCTCAAATACCCAACGCTCCCCCAAAATTTGACAATGCAACACGTTATGAATGGCACAGTGCATTTTAAAAACATAGTATAATTCAAAAAGGGGCATTACTTGCAAAAAATCGTCACATCAAAACTTCTTGCCTATAAGCACATTCAAATCTTTGTACATTACAAATTTAATAGGGATGAAGTTTCTAGATAAATAATGGAATCAAAATTTCTTGGTAATATACAAATCTATTCATTATGTCTGAAATACCTACAAAGTTTCAGGAAATTCAGTGCAGGGGTTGTGCTGACAAACTGTTATTTAAATTCCTCAGTGATTTCGATTTGTTAATGAGTGTAAGTCCATGTCCAATACATGACAATTTACACATTTAAATAATTGATGGAAACAAATTATGATGTAGTCACATGAATTTGTTTATATACTGTACTTATGAAATTATTTAAGCAAAAGCACCAATATGAGGGGGGAGGGGTACTATCCAAGATTTTGTGTGTGTGTTTGTGTGTTAAATCATTAATATTTTGATCTCAAAATCAATAGGGGTCTTTTAAGGTCATAAAATATTTCACATAAAATTTCATTACAAAAGCTAATTCCAGTAGATTTCCTTATTACCTAGCTGGAAAGTTTCTTCAATAATAGGCAAAACTCTTAGGGCAAAAATAATGGAATCGGAGTTTCCTGGTAATATGCATATCTACACACTTTGTCCTAAATATCTGCAAAGTTTGACCAAATTCTGTGCCGCGGTTTAAGAGGAGTTGCGCTGACAAACTGTTCATCTCTATATTCAAGATATGGCCAAAAATTCAAGTTGAAAAGTGCCGAAATTCCCAGAAAAATAAAGGAATCAGAATTTCCTGGTAAGATGCACATTTACACAATGTGTCCTTAATATCTGCAAAGTTGACTAAATTCTGTGCAGTGGTTTAAGAGGAGTTGCGCTGACAAACTGTTCATCTCTATATTCAAGATATTGCCAAAAATCCAAGTTGAAGAGTGCCGCAATTCTCAGAAAAATAATGGAATCAGAATTTCCTTGTTATATGCACATCTACACACTGCAAAGTTTGACCACATTCTGTGCAGCGGTTTAAGAGGAGTTGCGCTGACAAACTGTTCATCTCTATATTCAAGATATGGCCAAAAATCTAAGTGGAAAAGTGCCGAAATTCCCAGAAAAATAATGGAATCAGAATTTTCCTGGTAAAATGCACATCTACGCACTGTGTACTAAATATCTGCAAAGTTTGAACAAATCTGTGCAGCGGTTTAAGAGGAGTTGCGCTGACAAACTGTTCATCTCTATATTCAAGATACGGCCAAAAATCCAAGTTGAAAAGTGCCGAAATTCCCAGAAAAATAATGGAATCGGAATTTCCTGGTAATATGCACATCTACACACTGTGTCCTAAATATTTGCAAAGTTTGACCAAATTCTGTGCAGCGATTTAGGAGGAGTTGCGCTGACAAAAAAACAGGACTGACGGACGGACTGACTGACTGACGGACGGGTCAAAAACATTATACCCCCTGCAACTTGTTGCGTGGGGTATAATAAGTAAAACTCTTCAGTTTGGTTCAAAGCAAATCTAAGAAAATTCCAAGACTCAGAAATGGCAGCCCTGCACAGACGCACAAGATGTAATGAACACTATCGAATGGCACTGCCTCTACCTCTGGTGTTGCGTAACAGAAAGAATCCACACCTTTACGTTGGATGAGAAAGAGTGTTTGAGCATTACTGTTTCCGGGGGGCATCGATTTTGTTTCAGCATATCAAGACAAATAAAAAGTTGGTACGGATATTCGAAACGCATAAAAAATTGCCTTGTCCCCGAATCTCTTTATTCTACTGTGTTTGAGGTTTCTGCCCACCGGCGCTAGGCATGTTCTAATAGAAGAAACTCTGATTTTTCCGGGAGGGAAATTGGGAAGGTAACTTCCTTAATCAACAGTTGCTTTTTCCAGTCGGTAACTTTCAAAGATTGCTTACAAAGTTATTGAGGGTTTCAATGAATTGCAGGTATTTATTTGTTCCCTACACGTCCTTTCATTATTTGTAGATGTACGTTTTAATAATGTGAGAACGATATATGAACTCATTACGAATTTATATGTTAAAACAATTTTAGAATATTTAGTACATGAAACTGATTTTTACAGTAAAATTTAGAAGTGAATAATTTTAGCAGTTTTGATGAGAAATACACAGAGCAATTTATTTTTTAACAGTTTACATATTTTCTAATTTTGCCAGAGAAACCAATAACCTTTCAAATACCGGTCAAATAAACTTCCGCCAAAATATGCCTGAAATATTGCCGACTCGGCGTTAAACAATAAACAATCAATCAATCGTCACAACTTGAAAATACCCACGGCACGATTTCTATGTCGGTTAGCTCATGAACTTTAAACTTTAGAGGGAATGCTCTCTCCTCCATGGCACCTGATCCAACCTCTAAATTTTGAGGTCCGTGTTTGCTTTGCTCCAAATGTGTATTGTTTCATTAGACTTTCGAGATTGAAAACTGTTCGTTATCTTCATACCTCATTTCTAATAAGAGGCGCAACGGTCACCTGAGGATATGTTGCCCAAAAGAAATAGGATGATCAGGGAACAAAAAGTCATTAGTCTAGTACTCGGTAACAAATTATATAGCAGATCTATGTACTTCTATGCTAATACATTCCCATTTGTCACAATCACATGCAGGATTAAACAAAACAATAGTGCTTGAGCACATATAGTTAACACATCTCATTCTCTTTTTCGCTGACCTCTCTTGGTCCTTAAGAAACATTCCACGTATAGGTAAGGTATTTCTCGTTTTTATGTATGTATTATTTACAAATCTAGCAGACCAATAAAAACTGAGAAAGTTTTTTAGCTCTACTGGTCAGAGACCAGAAGAGCTTATGCGATAGTAAGGTGTCCGTCGTCCTTCCGTCTGTCTGTCTGTCTGTAAACAATTTTTCAAAACACTACTCCTTCTACAGTTATGGTCTGATTTCAATATAACTTGGCACACAAGTAGACTACATTAAGATACATAATTCTATTTATTGCTGCATGTTGCAAAGTTTCAAATCCAAGTGCTACTTTTTCATTGTTACATGTATATGTACAGACCAGTAGAGCTACAGTTTCATCAGAGACTTCTGGTTTTGTATTGGACATAAGAATAACTTTTGCTTAACATAACCATTCACTTGGTTTATCTGTTTATTTCCCCGTAGCAGAGAAAGAAGGTGTTAAATCAATAATAGTTACATTTTCACATTACAGTTAAGTACCAGTCCGCGTATAAATCAGACAAAAGGTGATTCATGGGGGTTCTCAGAATTCGATGATTTTCCACACATAGATTTCTCTTGCACTATGATCCATGAATGTAAAATGAAAAATGTTTTGGATCATGGTTACTATGGAAACCTGGTCAAAGTAATTTCCTTAGCAACCAGCCAATTTTTCCATGTGAAAGGACACTTATTTTTAAAATATAAATTATATATAAAAACTTTAACAATTATTCTTATTTACTGGTATAATAAAGACACACACTTTAGGTGTTTAAACAACACAAGACATTGATATTTTATTCAAAGGTAGTACTGTGGTAGACATTAGAATATATACATGTTTTTGCATTTTTGCTGACTCTGCATTTTCCTCGATTTTGGCAATATTGAAAGTCAATTTAAAATTAATACCAAGCAAATACAGCTGTTGTGTTTATTTCACATAAAAGGGGAGGACTCCCTCTTTAAGACTCTAACTTCGAAAACGCGGGTTTTTTTGAAATATCCTATCCGTTGCCTAGCAACAAAGTTGGATGTTTTGATAAAGAAAAAGTGAAAAATGGTAAAGAGTTGAGTCAAAATCTTATAAATTGTTATCTTTTAGTTGTAGATACAATTTTTCAAGTAATAGAAAATAATTCTCATTCATTTTAAAAATGAATCAATAATTCATAATTATTTATCTCCATGGCAACAGCAAGTTTTACACAGCAACAATGCAAAAAGGGTTATTTTTGGCAGTTTTGTAGAGTTATAATGGAGACGAATAGATAATTATTCTTAAAATTGCAATTTAGCTATTTTCAATTTAATATGGGTCTGATAAAAGTAAATTTTACTTAATTAACCCATGGCAACAATTCTGAATACCTATAGCTAGCAACCAATTTTGTAACCACTATACCCTTTTACATACAGGCATTTTTTTTTGGAAGCTGAAATGAGATTTTCCGAAGAAGGCCTTCTGAATGAAAAATAGACCACACCCTAACCCCAGATCCCCCAACCAAGGGCCAAGAAATTCACAATTTTGGAAAAGGTATCCTTCCTCGTCATAGCCATGGGCTTAGCATATCTACTTGATATTCTTCAGCCGAGAAAATATAATGCGTTTTCACTATATCATAATAAATATTTTTCAAGTATAATATATCTATGTAGATGATCTGTGATCCCAATTTCGGTGTAAGATCACTTTGTTCCGGACAGCTTGCATCAACGCACGACAGTCGAGTACGGAGGTCATATGCGCTATGCCATTAGATTGAGAGATGTAAGGAATCTGATGAGTTTTGTAGAGTTCCTAACATGTAAAATTACTAGTTAATAAGTTGATTATTTTTTACTAGTAAACAAAAATAATAACTAATGAAAGCAGTAATTTATGAGTAAAACTCTCAACACAAGACACTTTAGGCTATATATTAATATGTGCAATATGTATGACAATTTTTGACTGAATGAATTCTTGCTTTTCTGGAAAGAATGCACAGTGGACTTTTCCAGAGAGACTCCATTTCTTACTTCTTACTCTACAATATGCCTTCAACCCAAGGAGAGAAAAAATCCGCTCAATATCTGAAAGCGTTTAGAAAATTGCAGAAAACCCTGAAAAATTGAAAAGGCCGTAATTCCGTCAAAAATCAATGAAGCGGTACAAAATGCAAACTTGATCTGTAACTCATCAAGATACACTCGCATACCAAAAATCAGCTCAATATCTGCAAGCGTTTAGGGAAAAAGTGCGGAAAACCAAGTGGGACAGACTTACAGACAGACAGAGGGACACACGCACAGGCAGACAGACAAACGGACGGACAGACTCAGAGGAAACCTATAGTCCCCTCTGGTTTCACCGGTAGGGGACTCAAAAAAATAGACCCCCCGTCTCTCTCGTTCTTTCCTTACTGGTGAGAACCAAACCAAACCAAAAAAAATTGTTTCAACTAGATAAAGAAAGAAAACTTATAATGTTTAAACAGGTCGAGACCACTAGATTTTCTGACGTCAGCATAAATTTGCATGTAAATTAGCTATCGGTTTACTTTACCGACTGTTGAATGAGTCGCAGTGGATTATGGGCTACTACACGTATCAATACGAACTCAGTTGCGTTGAAAATGAAGGGCAACTTGAATTGTTCCTTGGAAACTCATTTTCAA
The DNA here is from genome assembly GCF_033153115.1 of Saccostrea echinata. Lineage (NCBI taxonomy): Eukaryota > Metazoa > Mollusca > Bivalvia > Ostreida > Ostreidae > Saccostrea > Saccostrea echinata. Next base: position 366,009 of record NW_026889774.1, on the reverse strand, counting down.
TTCTTTATTGATATTCATGAAAGAAATATTGAAAATGATGTATAATCTTCCATTTCTATGCTAACATTTACAAAATTTGTTTTGTGAAGCCTTATATCAACTTGTAATACATCGGCGTATACCATTGTTCAAAGAGACGTAGGTACTATTGTGTCGATAAAGCATTGAGTGTGTTTTTTCACGTGATATACATGAACATAAATTTAGACAGCAGTACAAGGCGCACAATCATTATATATTATATCATCAAAACGTGTTAATGTACACGCAAACGTCAAAGTGTTTGTACGGTGTTTGAAGCAACTATTAATCATCTATAACAACTCAAATATCAAATGTGAGCATGGAACAGTGTCTTTGGAATATAATCTTTCAATTTTAGCCTTATAAAGTAAAAAGAAGCTGTACGGTTTTTCCGGTGACCAAGTAAATATTATACTGTAAACCGAGGAAAACCACATGTCGCTATTGAATCGTAAACACGTAGTAGACCGTCATGCTTTGCGACTCATTCAATTGGTTGGGGAATGGGTTAGACGAAAACATCGTCACGTGTTGAAAAGTGCCTTCCATAAAAGGTAGTGTACCCGACCTGTTAAAGGGACAGCACGGCAAATCTCAGCAAAAAAAAAACGGATAAATAAAAATAATTATAAAAAATAATTAAATAAAAAAACGACTCGATAAAATTTTCTGATCGAATTCCAAATTTTTATAAATTTTCATAAATGTAAAAACTTTCAGAAATTTAAAAGATTAATAATTTTGATAATTCCATTCAAATTAATAAATATAAAATTATTTAAGGCCCATAAAAATATACAACGTAACGTGTTAGGAGTTTTACCTCCCATGCTATTCACGCAAGCGTACTTATTAACAAAGCAGCATGGCTAGTAAATAAAAGACGGATAGGCCTGTAACCTTGACAGAGAAGGCCAAGAAGAGACTTGACCAAACTTTATTTGGAAGATCAATGTGATCTTGAAGGAAGAAAATCTCACTTATTCTATACTTTACCAGAAAGTCTGTTTTTGACCCCAATCGCCCCCAGGGTGAAATTCTGAAACCTTATTGCACACTTTCAGGACACCACAAATCATAATACAAAGATAGGCTGGCTACTGCAGAAAAAATAAGAAGCCAGGGAACCAGGTTTTTGCACAGAAACAAGTTTTTTGATCCTCACTCGACCCCTAGAGTGAAAATAACAATTTAATCTTATTGCACATCTACTGGACACTATTATTCATATTCCAAAATATAATCGAAGTACTGCGACCAGTTGTTTTATATAAATATTGTTTTACCTCAATTTTACCCGTCGCGAATGGAAAAAGAAATTAAATCTCAAAACCTGTTTACTCATGTTCAAGCTTTAAGGCACCACAAATCATATAATTCTTAAAGATGAGTTGGCTACTGCTTAAAATTTAAGAGTAATTTAAGGAAGTCTTAGAAGACAATGTGACAGATAGACAGATCAGGATGACAACAATATTTCTGATTTTTTTTTTTAATTTTGTTTTTGTTTAGAAAATACAGGTATTATATATAACTAGTTAAAGATATTGTGTTGTATCAAGGAAATTTTGCATTCAGTTTAATTATTCAAAGTTAATAAGGCCTGGCCTATCGAATAACCTATACTGACTAGTCCGTCTATTGGTCCAATATCACTTGACCCGAATGTTCTCCCTTTGGACCAATATGGCTTAAACTTTAACCACAAAATGTCTTGGTTACAGGGTGTGCAAGGTCCTTGAACCATTTTCCTGGCCAAATGTCAAAAAAAAAATATTCAAAATCTTTGGCTTAAGACATTTTCCCTCAGCCCATATAGGTCATACTTACTAGCACGATGCTGTGTAAAGGTTGTTCAGTGACCTTGAACAAAATCTCGAGGTAAAAGTCATAGACCTTTGCTTAAAATCCATGTTAGCATACTTACTTTCCCTTTCATCCGATTCGGCTTATGATTCCCTTTGGTTAACATTTTAAGTCAAAGTAGATCTTTTTGTTGTGAGCATATTTATACCCCCGCTCCGAAGGAGAGGGGGGTATACTGTTTTATCCTTGTGTGTCTGTCAGTAACAAATTTTGGTCGCAGTTTTCTCAGCAACTTCTCATTGCAGATGCTTGAAATTTTAGCACAATCTTTGCTTAGGCATGCCATATGGTGGGATTCATTTTTGTACGAATTCGATGTCAACTTCCTTTTTATCCTTGCGTCTGTCCGTACCATACATAACAAATTTTGGTCGCAGTTTTCTCAGCAACTCTCATCGCAGGTGCTTGAAATTTTAACACAATCTTTGTTTAGGCATGCCATATGTTGGGATTCATTATTTTTGTACAAATCCGATGTCAACTTCCTGTTTATCCGTGTGTCTGTCCGTACCATACATAACAAATTTTGGTCGCAGTTTTCCCAGCAACTATTCATCGAAGATGCTTGAAATTTTAGCACAATCTTTGTTTAGGCAAGCCATATGGTGGGATTCATTTTCGCACGAATCCGATGTCAACTTCCTGTTTATCCGTGCGTCTGTCCGTACCATACATAACAAATTTTGGTCGCAGTTTTCTCAGCAACTACTCATCGCATATGCTTGAAATTTTAACACAATGTTTGTTTAGGCATACCATTTTTTACAAATCCGATGTCAATTTCTTGATTATCACTGTGTTTGTCCATAACTGAACTTGTGTATTGACATCAGAGCGGGGGTATTATTAGTGAGCAATGGCTCACAGACCTCGTTTTTTTTTCATTCTTGTACAGCCGGGTTCAACTTTAGTAAGTTTGAGCCCTGTGATGACCAAACATGCATGTATAATGCAGCTTGGTATGCACACTACTACTCTTGCCTCGAATTCTGGTTCTAACCTATATTTTTCAAGCAAGTGAACGGGATAGAGGTTTTGGAGAAGGTCCATTCCCAAGTAACTACATGTTAGCTTTGCATAGACTAAACTTGCAATGATTTTGTTTGTTTATTGTTTAACGCCCCTCTCGAGAATTTTTCACTCATATAGAGACGCCACCACTTGCCGGTGGAGAGCTGCAAATTTTGATCTATACTCGGCACTTAGGGCCATTGAGCAGTGAGGGATCTTTTTCGTGCCAGCACCTACTGCGACACGGGACCTCGGTTTATACGGTTCTATCCGAAGGACCGGTCTCCACGTCCCACAGTGGGATTCGAACCCGCGACGTAAGAATTGACTCTAGAGCGAACGCTCTTACCACTGCGCCATGCGGGCGACAACTTACAATGATGATGCATGTAAGGTTGAAAGTTACCTGGCTTGCTTACAAATTCTGGATCTGACCTGCATTATCCGGATGAGTGTGCATGTTATAATTTTTGAAGCAGGTCCATTTTAAAGTAACTTTTAAGCTTACCTTTACCACACCTGCATGTCTGATGTATGTGAAAGGTGAAAATAAAGAACAGTGATCAATCTCGTTAAAAAATCGTAAACAGGGCAAAAAAGGACATCTGGAAACACCAGAGGAAAGACTAGTCGACAGGTAACGCCCGTCGCGAGCCATGTCTTCACGGATCAGAGAGATGTAGTATTCCTAGTAATCCGTAGTCAAATAAAAACAAATGACCTAACCAGTGGTATGAATCATGTCAGACAAAATCTGGTCATCCAATTTATCATACAGTTTAGTTTTAAGTTAGTCATCATCGCAAAACTTTCTTAATAATGTATCAATGGATACAATTTCCATTTCCAGACTTGCTTCTCATGTTTTATATAACTTTCATGAACGGATAGTTTTCGGGGCAAGTCCATTCCCACGTATCAACTAGATATCATTGAGATGGTGGCCATCTCAAAGGACCCCGCTTTCAGCAACGAACATGAAAATGCAAGGTATAGCTGAAAAGGGTTTATTTTGAAGAGGAACATTTGTGTACTATTAAGGGATGTGTTGTTTGAATCTAAAGGGCTTCTATGTCATCCTTGTTATATTAAAAAATGGCACGAAAATCACGAGTGCTCCATACCCTCTAACAAAAAACGGCACAAAAATCACGAATGTTGCATATCCTCTATCAAAATTTCGCATATCCTCTATCAAAATATGGAAGGAAAATCACAATTGTTCCGTACCCAAGTCAATTGGTAAGGTTTGAGGCTGACTGGACTTAAGGGCAAGAAATTATACACCGAACAAAGATTTTAAACAGAGAGGTTATTTTTGACCTTGACCTAGAAACTTCGTTCAAGGTCACTGCACATTCATTGAACAGTGGCACTCTGTGAGTGAAGTATGAGCCACATTGGACGAAGGGGAGGGAAGATATGCTCCGGACAAGGATTGTTCATATAATTCTGCTATGACCTTAACCTTAGAACTAAAAACATGATTCAAGGTCACTGCACACCTTTTATCCAAAGACACTCTGTGGTTGAAGTATGAGCCAGATTGGGCCAAGGATAGAGAAGATATGCTGCGGACAAGATATCTCGGACGGATAGACTGATCACTGAAGGGCGCCCGCAAGCGGGGCCCTAAAAATGTTACCTAGACCAAACTTTCATCTACGGATGCACACTGTATAGCCTAGCTACCAGATCATTTATTTTGTGTCAGCCTTTGCCTTAATTTTACATGGTGAGTTCTGTAAATCTTTTTTTTTTACCCTTTTTTAATTAGATTGCATTTTTTCTCTTTTCTTTCCTTTTAACCATGTCACCTTCTCATTGAATTTCTCTTTCTTACGACGCTTAGGTTGTGTGCGTGCCTATTAAGCGGAACCTATAACGGCTAAAGTCTGAAGGGTAGGGAAATCTGGAAAATTACTTCTATTCAACTTCAAAGCCTGCCTCATGTTTGATGATCAATAAAACTGGACAAAATAAAGCATAACTTTGTAATTTGAACAATAAATAGAATACAGCTCCCTCTTACGATTCATTCCAAGTATGATCGATTCCCCCAGGAGTCCAGCATGGAGGGGTCAGAATCTTTATTTTTGGCCATTACGCATTTTTGTAACGGGTGTGAAAAAAACTAATAAATGGTTGGTTGACTTTGGACGGATGGTCGTGATATCTGTTGCATTCTTGTTAAATATTTGCAGAATGCATACTTAACAGTTTCTGAACGTACTAGATATGGTGTTGAGCATATGATGTAGAAGATTGACACCATCGCCATGATTGCCATAAACTTGAAGTGGTCCAGCTTCTCTTTGAAAGACGCTTTGCTGAGTCCAGGCCCAACTCGCCGCTTAATAGCAAGTAACTCGTATATCACAGAAATATTGCAGTAAACAGTTAACAGCATACAACCAAATCCTATAAAAGAGTAAATGTGCAAATTTGTTAGATTTTACTTCCTCATACTATAGCCTGTATGAGTCGTCTAATATTTTGAATTACATTTACGTTAGTTGTAAACTTGAGTGAAATCTTAAGTGAAATATACTTAAGATTTCATTCAAGTTTAAAACTTTGAAAAAAAGGGCTGAAATAATATTACTCATAGATAATCCCCTGATAGCATCATCTTTTAGAGTAATAAACGATATAAACTTCGATCTTAAGAACTTTTTAGTGCTCTTTATCATTTATTTTATTATAGAAGTGATAAGTATTGTAAAATGTATATGTAATGTACACCGGTATTTAATACCGTGGATGTATATGTTATATCATAGTGGCTCAATGTTCGTGGATACCCTTCATCAACGAATTTACATCCTCCACAAATGAATATTTCAAAATCACATTTCGTTTGTAGATATGAATAAATACACGAAATTGCGTCCTGTAAAATTCAAGCAATATACGAAGATTGGCCCAAGTACTTTCATTGATTCCATGGTATAATAATCTAATTAGAGTATCCATATTTACATTGTTGTGGTGTTACGGATATTATCCGTTCCGGTTCAGATTTTATAGTGTTTCAGATTATGTTTGTGTATATCCGGGAAGATCCCGCATTTTGTCAACGAAAATTTGCCACTTGTTTCGTTGTTATTAGACAGTCCAAAGAGTAAGTTTTATGCGCAAAATGTTTTATATTATTTAGTTATCAAATATGTAAAGCTACGCTTATTGTCATCGAATTGTTTTTGCATATTTTAATGAAACATGAATTGGAAAGCGCACATGGTCATGGCATTATGTGAAAACTGGATTAGATGTTATCATCTGTATTATTTTGTTACATTTCCAAGACATTTACATGAAGTTACTTGTACTCATAAGTCGATTTATATATTCTACAATGAACATGTATCTGCAGACCTGTTTACTCTTACGATTTCGCCGTATTTTGTACGGATTTTGAGTCCAAAATACGTCTCACGTTTTGCTATTATGAAAATACGGAAATCGGAAATTCGTTCGTTTGGATTTTAGCACTTAGTTTTCTGTATGATCAGTCTCAGTTTGACGCTTTTTAATCGCCATAAAAAGATGAGGTTTCAAACACTTAAGGGATTCGGGTTGGCTAAACGCGATGACAGAGACCCCTCGAAAGAGAGCGAGATACGATCAAAATTACAAGACGACATATCCGCAGATATTTGGGAATTTCCTTGGTCCGTCAACGAAAGGCAGTACTTATGTCCATTGTGGTATTTGTAACATAGACTTTTCTTGTGCCCATGCTGGCAGAAATGACTGCAAACGACGTATTGAAACTAAAACGCACAAACAGTGGGAGTCAATTCGGAAGGGGAACAGAAATATGGATGAATTTCGTGAACAAGGTGATGATTCATTACAGATAGGGATAACAAAAGCGGAAGTTCGTGTTTGTGAAATTATCGCCGATATGAATCTATCATTAAGTACAGCTGACACTTTGTGTTCCAACTTGAAGCAGATGTTTCCGGACTCAAAAATAGCTCAAGGTACGCATTACCCAACATTAACAAAAAAAGTTTGCTAATAAAACAAAGAATAAATATTATATATAAATAAAGTAAAAAATAAATCATTTTAAAATTAGGGAAAGTAATTTGAATAGATTTGAAAAAAAATATTCATTATAAAGGTGATACTCAAAGTTTAAATATTTATAAATCATTTAGATTTTTTTTTTCAAAAAATTCTATATTATAAACTGAAAACTCGATTAATTTATCTATTTTTGATAACCAAATTAATTTCATTAAAATCAGGGCTACGATGTGGTAGAAACAAGGCAACTGCAAGTATCAAGGAGTTATCAGCTGTGACAATGGACAACATTGCAGCCAGAATGAAGGTTCAACCCTTCACAATTTCTACTGATGGGAGCAATGATGACACAAGCAAACAGTTTCCACTTGTGGTCCGAACATTGGATCCCATAACAATGTCGGTGGATTCAGAACTCTTGAGCATTCCCATTTGTGTTGGAGCGGCAACAGGTTACATGCATATAATATAACTTGCATTAAGACAGAAAGAAATGAATAATAATATGCATGTAATTATGTTTTAAAATGACTTAATTCACTTAGAACATTTTATATCATTGACTTTTTTGTTTACTTAGGTGAAAACATTTTCAAACTTATGGATGAAGAACTAACAGATAAAAATATTCCTTGGGAAAACTGCATTGCCTTTGGATGTGATAATGCAAATGTCATGATAGGGAGTAAACGAGGTGTTTTTGCTTTCATAAAAGACAAGCAGCCAGTGTCTTTCTTGCGGGTTGTCCCTTGCATTTAGTTCACATTGCAGCAAAGAAAGCAGCTAAATGTCTACCACCAATTGATGATGTTTTGGTGGACATATACTATTATTTTGCCAAAAGTGAAAAGCGAAAATCAGAGTTTAAAGGCACACAAGTTCTTTTTGATGTTGAACAACGGAAAATGTTGAAACATGTTTGTACAAGATGGCTGAGTATTACCAGGTACATATTGAGAGATTTTATAAATCTGTTAATTTGTTTACTCTGAATATGGCATTAGCTTTCATTGTTTTATTGTTAACTATTTACTTTCAGATGCATTGATCGTCTCATACACAACTGGGATGCTCTCAAGCAGTATTTCAAGAATCAACATGACATCGTGCTTGCGAAACAAGAAAAAGAAAAATCCAAGAAGATTAGCAGTGAGAAAAGAGATATTGGAAAGCCAGTGACAATAAACAGCAGTAAAGAGAATACTTTTGGAAATAAGAAGACAGGTGGCATTGAGAAGTCCAAGAAGGTAGAGGTAGAACCAGCTGGTGCAAAAAGCATGGAAGAAAAATCTTTTGAACCAAGTTATGCTGAGAAAAAGGTTGAGAGTATATTCAACTTTGTCAAGTCACCAACAAACAAACTGTATGCCTTGTTTTTGAAATACACAGTGAAAGTGTTTGATGAGATTCTAACAACTCTCCAAGCAGAAGATCCCAAAGTTCATATACTCAGACGGTCACTCAGACTCCTACTAAGGGATCTTCTAGTAAGATTTGTAAAACCATCTGCCATGGTGGATAGATGTGTTGAGGATGTTGACTATCATTCTAAATACAACATCAAGGCAAACCAAAATCTTGTGATTGGAGAAGAAGCCAGAGAGTTTTTAGTCCACAAGGAAGAGAACCACTTGAGGGAAAAGAGAATCAAAGAATTTCATTCAGATGTAGTAAAATATTTTCAGACAGCCTGTACCTATATCAAGGAAAATTGCCAATTAACAACAAAGTTCTTCAAGATGTGGAAGTAGCAGATGTCTCACTGAAACTGACAGTTAATTCCACATCACTAGATAATCTCCTGACAAAGTTCCCATGTCTTGTATCATTTTCTGGAGGTACCAAAGATCAAATTATAGAACAGTTTGTTAAATACCAAAGCTCTGACATAGATGACTGCAAGAAGGAAAGGATGGATGAAACCTGGAGAAATATAGCTCAGTATACTGATGAAACAGGGAAAAAGAGCTATTGTGAGCTTGCAAAGGTGATGCTTGGAATTCTTACTATTCCACATAGCAGTGCCCATTGTGAACGTGTATTTAGTACAGTAAGAAAGAACAGAACTGACCAGAGAAGTTCACTTGGTGATGAGACCTTGGAAGCTCTTCTTGTACTGAAGGCCAGGCCAGGAAAATTAGGAAGCACTGAGAGGGAACACAGCAAATCAACAATTCAGAAGCTGAAAGGGGCTTATTACAGATCCCTTAAAGACTAATTAAATATATGTAACAATATGGAAGACATTTCTTCATATGGCATACTTTCAGTTTTGACAAATGAATTAATTTCTCTGTTATTTTGATATTAGTATTTATTTTAGTTTTTCAGTGCAAGGAATGCAATCTTTTTATATGTTACTATTTTGTTAAACCATGTTTTTCTGTGTTATTAAGCCATGTTTTGGTAATCAAAAATGTAGTTGTTCTCTAGTAATATATGTAAAATTGATGGAAGGTGAAATCTTACTGGCAAATGCCAAATCTCACTGACAAATGTAATAAAAAATACTGAGAGACAACAATATGGGTAAACAGGTCTGTATCTGTGAGCGTCATGTTTACTGTCGTAAATCCTTATTTTCTCGGAATTTTGGCATTGTGTAAAACATGGAATGTTAGTTTGTAGCAACTTTGTCAATTTGATGTTTATAATTTTAAGTTGTTTGCCTCTAATTTCCACTCTGTAAGATGACTTATTATTGTAGTCTCTTACCCTCTGAAGTAAATCTATGAATGAGGAGGCCAATAAACATGTTCAAAAATCTTTGGAGCTTGTTTGTGCACAGTAAGAGATCTGGACTCATCACCAAGCAATGATGACTGACCTATACACAGAGTTAATGGAAACAGGTGAACCGTTAGAGTCAAAGAGAAGAAGACACTTAAGAACTCCAGCCCAGGAGGAATATGAACGTACAGTGACCAAATTCACGACGGAGCTACGCAACACCAAGGATGATATGGACGCAGGTGCAGCTCAGATCAAGGACGATCCAAGCTCTCTAAAATTTGTTAGAGATTTAATACAGTCATGTGAAAAGGCATACAAAGAACTTTCAGTCAAGTTTATTGATATCTTAGAACAGTCAGGAGTTATGAAAGTGATAATGAAGAATCCTCACACAACCTGATATGCAAAACAGTGCTCTGTAAAGCAAGTATGGTGTCTAAAAGAAGAGACTCTTTATTGAATCCCCCACCACCTTCTGTTTCACAGAGTCGCTACTCACTCAGGAACTCAGTGAAGTCAAATGTAAGCTATTTAGAACGAAAGGAAGCAGAACTACGGGCAGCTGTTGTGAAGAAGAAATTTCTGGAGGAAGAAGCTAACATCATCCGCCAGAGAGCAGACCTTGAGACAAAGTTGAAGGCCATTAAGATGGAAGAGGAGATAGAGACGAAAAAGGCTGAAGTCACTGCTCTGAAACAGACGTCTGTAGATTTCAACCTTCCTGAAGAAGACTCCATGTTGAGGACACAACGGTATGCTGATAGCTTACCCAAGAGACAATCAGCTGTTCAGCAACATGGGTCATATCTTGTGCCGCATCAGCAGACAATTCAAGAACCTACTGAGCATCCCTGGGAAACAAATCCTGCGCCATCTATGCATGTTCAGCCTGCACGACTCCTTTTCACTGAACCCCGACAGCCTTTAAATGCAACACAAATTTCAGGCTCTTTACCAGATCTACCTGAATTCTCCTCATCGCCTTTGAACCCACACGCTACACCATTTAAGAGTGAAACTTCCGTGCCTGTTCTGAACAGTGACAATCCGTGCTTACCCCTGATGAAGCCATAAACAACATTCCTATGACTGCAAATCACATGTACTGTAGTAAAGAACCAATTGCAAATTTAGCAAAGTTTCTTCTGAAAAAGGACCTTAGTTTGTCGCGGCTCACAAAGTTTGATGACAATCCGAGCTTCTATCTTGCGTGGAACCATTCATTTAAGGCCGTTATGGAGGAACTCAGCACTACGCCTTCAGAAGAATTGGACCTGCTGGTGCTCTATCTTGGATCGGACTCCTCTAAGCAAGCAGCCACAATTCGGAAATGCAATGCAGAAAATCCGACAAGAGCACTCACTTTAGTGTGGGAGAGGCTGGAGGAACGTTTTGGTGCCCCAGAACTGATTGAGAACTATCTTAAGAACCAGATTTCATCATTTCCCAGGATTTCAATTACTGACCCGAAGAGACTGTACAGTCTCGCGGACTTAGCTGATGAAATAGCCTCGGTAAAACGTCAGACCCTTTATGCAAATCTGTTTGCATACTTCGACTCTCAAACAGGGATCAACTTACTCGTCTCAAAGTTACCCCCCAGCTTCCAAGAAAAATGGACAGTTGAAGCTACAAAATTCAAGAATCGTGAAACTGTTGTGTTTCCCCCACTCTCTTTTTTTCTGAAGTTTATAAAAGACCTTGCTAAAATGAAGAACAATCCTAGCTTCAATTACGAGAAGACAGAGAAGATGCCTGTCCAGCAGCATCAGCGAACCATCCGTCACAATTCAGTCATTCCGGAGGTTCGGAGAAGGAAAACAGAAACAACCCCTTTGCCTAAACACAGTGAAAATGGTGATATAGTACGATGTCCTTATCATCACACGAGACACTCACTGAATGAGTGTACCAAGTTCAGGTCTAAGACTATGGAAGAAAGAAAGAAGTTTATTATAGCTAATGGAATCTGCCTCAAGTGTTGTGGGCCTGACAAACATTATGCTAAGAATTGTACGACCTTGGTAAAGTGTGGCTTGTGTAGCCAGTCCTCTCATCCTACAGCACTTCATACTGACAGTCCTAGTCGTCGAGATCACAGGGAAAAGGAAGACCACGGGGGGGGGGGGGGAGAAAAACCATGAAGGGGAGCAAAGTCGTGAAGCTGTCACAATTTCTTGCACTAAAATATGTCGGACAGTGAAGGGGACAAGCAAGTCGTGTGCAAAAATCCTGCCAGTGAAAATATACCTTAAAGACTCTGTAAAGCAGTTCAGAATTGTTTATGCTATGTTGGATGACCAAAGCAATCATTCCCTAGCAGCACCCTCACTCCTCGATGCATTCAATTTGGATGGACCTGAGTATGAATACACTTTGACGTCTTGTTCAGGTTCAGTTATGTCAGCAGGAAGAAGGGCTCTAGGACTCGTTGTGGAATCCCTTGATGGCAGTTGTTCCTTTGATCTCCCCACATTAATCGAATGCTCAGATTTACTGAATAACAGGGAGGAAATACATCGCCTCATATAGCCGAACAATTTTCCCACCTTGCAGATATCAAAGACAGCATCCAGAGTTAATTGAGAGTGCCGAGATTGAACTACTGATTGGAAGAGATCTCATTTCTGCTCATGTCGTTGAGGACCAAAGACATGTGACAGGAAAGCCTGTTCCCTACGCTCAGAAACTTCCCCTAGGCTGGGTAATTATTAGGGCTGGGACGATATATCGAGATATCGATTCAATGTGAGGATGATACGCATATCGATACGTATGAAGAAATATCGAAATATCGCCCAAAAAATCTGACTTATGTTTTTTTCTTTATTTACTTAACATTTTGGGTTAAATATATAAAATAAATATGCAAAATATAAATATGAAATACCTAATAATAAACACCACTTGTGTAAAATAATTTTGTTTTACAACAGATATACAACTTCTTTGAATAAATTATTCCTATTTGTGAAGAAATGTTTTGTTCATTTCAATACAAAAAATATTTTTTATAATTAATTCAACATATCGTGATACATATCGTATCGTGGCTCAAATATCGTGATATGTATCGATATAGAAAATGTTGTATCGTCCCAGCCCTAGTAATTATTGGGCCTGTTTGTCTAGACGCCATTCACATGCCTGATAAAGTGACAGTACATAAAACATATGTGTTGAGCAATGGCCGTCCTTCAGTGTTTCAGCCTTGTGATAACAAGCTGTTGGTTAAGGATGATGTCTTCTTGAAAACAGATCATGATGAGAAGATTGCTCTATCCATAGAGGACACTACCTTTCTTGACATTATGGACAAAGAATTCCAAAGGAACCCAGACCCAAAGGCAGCCGTTACTAAACAATAAACCCCAAGCCATCATTCGAGTACTTTCGCTTGATCGTAGTTTGAAACGGAACCCTATCAAGGGAGAACATGTGTCAAAGTTCATGGACAAAATATTTGAGCTTGCACTGAAAGAAGGGGGACAGCTTAAACTTCACAAAATCTCCTCAAACTCAAAGTCAGTGTTGTTGAAGTTTCCAGCGGATGATCTAGCCAAAGACCTGAAGGATTTAGATATTGGTGATGATTTACCTGTCCAGAGAAGTCTCGGTATGTCATGGGACATCAATGCTGACGTCTTCACCTTCAAGATGTCTACTGACGGGAAGCCCTTCACTCGCAGGGGGGTTTTATCAACCATCAATAGTCTGTTCGACCCCCTTGGTTTTGCATCACCAGTGACTGTACAGGAGAAGATGTTATTCCGGCAGATGTTGACAACTTCTGGCAATGTTGATTGGGATAATCCTCGAGATGATTCACTTCACTCGAAATGGTCAGCTTGGGTCAGCTCTATCCGCCATCTCCAGGACATCAATATCCCAAGGATGTGCTGCAAGTTTTCTGTTATCGAAGCATTGCGCAAGGAAGTGCACATCTTTACCGACGCTTTTAAGGATGCGATAGCAGCTGTAGCATTTTTGAAGGTATGGAAGGATGATGTTAACAGTGATGTTGGTTTCCTTATGGGAAAGGCAAAAGTAGCCCCAGCACATTACATGGGCACACCATTCCTCGTCTGGAATTGTGTGCGGCCATACTTTGGACAGAAATCGCAGAGATCATTAAAGAACACATGGATCTAGAGAAGAATGATTTCTGGTTCTACAGTGACAGTCAGATCTCTCTTGGCTACATCACTAATGAAGCAAGACGTTTTTATGTGTATGTCGCAAATAGGGTCAGTAGGATTCGATCTTTCAGTGATCCTGAACAATGGCGACACATAGCTACAGACCAAAACCCAGCCGACTTGGGCACTCGAGCGTTCGATGCCCAAAGTCTCCCACAAAGTACGTGGCTGCGAGGACCAGCATTCCTAAGGGAAGGCAACCTCTCCACTGCTTTTGTGGGAGAGCACCAGAACTTTGCTTTCATCTTGGACGATGACAAGGAAGTGAGACCAATGGTTGAAGTCAACAAGACGAGTGTCGAGGGTGACTCTTGTGACTTGGTGGTATCTCGCCTTGAAAGGTACTCACAGTGGACAAAACTGGTTCGCAGCATTGCCATATTGAGACATATCTTGGTGACAAAGAATCCATGTGAGCATTCGACCAGACGATGGCATTACTGTCCCAACTCTTTGGATTTAAACTCTCTAAAAGCAGCCGAGATGTTTATCCTGAAAGAGATACAAAAGTCTGAGTTCAGAGTAAAGATAGAAAGTCTCAACAAGGGAAAGGCTATTCCTAAGAATAGCAGCATTATTGCTTTGGCACCATTCTTAGATTCGAACGGTTTATTGCGTGTTGGTGGTAGGATTGGCATAGCTCAGAAGTTTGTCAGCTTTGATGTGCATCCTATAATCATACCAAAGAAACCCCATGTAGCAACTCTGTTGATAAGACACTTCCATGACAGTGTGTTCCATCAAGGACGTCGGATAACAGAAGGCAAGATACGGTCATCAGGATTCTGGATAATAGGAGCCAAGCGTCTCATAGCAGCAGAGATCCATTAGTGTATTACATGTCGCAGGTTACGAGGATTATTCTGTAATCAAAAGATGGCTAACCTTCCAGTAGATCGATTGACTCCAGGACCCCCATTCACATTCGTCTTCGTCGACACATTTGGAACTTGGGATGTCACAGCTCGACGTACGCGAGGAGGAGTAGCCACAAGTAAGAGGTGGGCAGTTCTGTTCACTTGTTTGGTCTCCAGGGGAATCGACATCAAGCTTGTAGAGGAATTGAGTACTTCCTCCTTTATTAACGCATTAAGGCGTTTCCTTTCCGTACGAGGACCTGTCCGTCAATTCCACTCAGACAGAGGGACCAACTTTGTTGGCGCTGTAAATGAATTACAGATGGTGCACCGATTCGTTGAGAAGCCTACAGTGCAGAAATCCCTTCAAGACAAGGATTGTTCCTTAACCCTCCACATGCTTCCCACTTTGGTGGAGTGTGGGAGCGTATCATCGGCGTAACTCGCAGAATTTTAGATGGCATCCTTCTCCGATGGAATGAAAGGTTTAACCCATGAAACCTTGTCTACATTTCTCTCAGAAGTTTGCGCCATAGTGAACTCACGACCACTCGCCGAAATATCAGAGGATGCCAGCGACCCATCTGTCCTTACACCTGCAATGATACTCACTCAAGAGACAGGACACTTACCAGAACCATTACCCACAATAGATCCCAAAGAGTTATATAAGTCTCAGTGGCGCTACGTACAAACTCTTGTAGCTGAATTTTGGCGTAAATGGGAACGAGAATATCTGTCTGTTCTTCAGACTCGACGCAAGTGGACTTCTGATGAGCGTAGTTTGAAAGAAGGAGATGTTGTCATGTTGAAGGAGACTGAAAATCCAAGGAACCCGTGGCCCTTGTGACCAAAACTTTCCCTTCAACTGATGGACATGTACGAGAAGTCGAAGTTCGTGTCGTTAAAGGGGACATTGTGTCAGTATATGTAAGACCCATCCAAAAACTTGTGCCCTTTGTGTTTTCGTAATGATATAATGTATCATGTTGTACATTTTTGCTTTAGATCTATTATTTTCAGTAATGTAAACACAAAAAGTGATTTCCCATAGAAATCAGAAGGGGAGTGTGGTGTTACGGATATTATCCGTTCCGGTTCAGATTTTATAGTGTTTCAGGTTATGTTTGTGTACATCCAAGAAGATCCCGCATTTTGTCAACGACAAATTTGCCACTTGTTTCGTTGTTATCGGACAGTCCAAAGAGTAAGTTTTATGTGCAAAAGGTTTAATATTATTTAGTTATCAAATATGTAAATCTACGCTTATTGTCGTCGAATTGTTTTCGCATATTTTAATGAAACATGAATTGGAAAGCGCACATGGTCATGGCATTATGTGAAAACTCGATTAGATGTTATCATCTGTATCATTTACATGACGTTAATTGTACTTATAAGTAGCAACTTTGTCGATTTGATGTTTAAAATTTTAAGTTGTTTGCCTCTAATAACCACTTTGTAAGATGACTTTTTATTATTGTAGTCTCTTGAAGTAAATTTATGAATGAGGAGGCGAATAACATCTTCAAAAATCTTTGGAGCTTGTTTGCACAATTGTGTAATGATTTTAAACGATTGAAGAACAGTATAATATATTAAGTACTTTCATGCTGAGGAAACTTTTCTTGTGAATGTCATTTACTGCACTTTAAAATGTATTTGATAGTGAAATGACCTTCCTACCGACTCGGCCTACACTGATGTGTAAAATGTATTTACCTTGAATGAGGAAGAAAATGACAAAAAACCTGCCCGCCGGGGAGGTATCGTTCCAGTGAAAATCGCACCATAATCCATAACCATATTTGTTCACTCCCATTAATGGCAAGGTTGCAAGAACAATCTGAATGAGAGCATGCCATACTGAAGCTAAAATAACACTATGGGAGACATACAAAGTAAGGCAATTTATATTGCATGGTATCTAAAACCTAATTTAGCTAAAAATCTTTGAGGTCAGTTTTGTATACTTTTATGACCCTTTCTACAGGTATTATTTAGTCGAAAGTCAAGAAATGCTAGCTAGTCGACAGTGTTCTTAACATGATTTCTAAAATATTAAGAGTTTACATTGACAACCTAAAAGAAGATGAGCGAACAAGGCGAATGAAATACCTTTAGTGCGACAAACGTAAGGGTGAAAAATTAAATCGCAAGTATAACAATTTTTTTATGAAATTTATGGAGATAACGAACAGTATTCAAGCTAAAAAATCCATTGAACAAAACAAATTTTGTAGCAGAGCAAACACGAACCTCTAAAACATCAGAGGTGGGATCAGGTGCCATGGAGGAGTGAGCATCCCCTGCCGACCGGTCAAACCCGCCGTGTGCCATGATCGGGAAATAACGAAAAAATCCGTCGACAATTCAGTGTGTAAATAATAGCCTAACAATTAGTATGAAAAACGTCAGTCAGCATTTGACTTAATGATAAATTGTATTTGCTGACAAGGACATTGTATCGACCATAGAACCTACGAAATGACAACTTTAAACAAGGACTGCTGATATTCTTGTTTAATCAACTTGTTTGTCAATAACATACCTTTTTTTAGAAATTGTTTATACGTAGAGGATGCTATTGCGTATTGAATTAACTGAGAGATATAAACCCCTTATTCAGGTGATGAAGGTATACTGCTGCATAAGTAAGGGAAGATATTTCTTACAACATTTAAGAATACTTTATGTAAGATCTCCACAATTTGCAAAAATTGAACATTATTTGTCTTTGATATAGCATACACACACTAAAGAGGGCAAAAAGGATTTTTTACTCGTATTTTAACACAATTTTTCAAAATAAGTGGGTTTTCGTTCCATTTTTTAAAAGATTATCCTCAAAGTTTGCGTAAAAATACATGCATACATTTCTTTGTTCATAAAAACTTGGAGAAAAGACCCAATATATCTTTAAAATAAATACTTTTTTGCCAAACCATTCGCACCTTTCTGGGAAATATTTAAGTCCATTTATTCAAGAGTCATATCACAAACATGATTTAAATTCCAAGATTCATCTGAATTTGTATAGCGAAGTGGTAAACGGGTGCGTCTCAAAGGGAAATGATACTCAGGATTTTCATGGCCGTAGGAACCCGGGGGAGGGCGTGCCCCCCCCCCCCCCCAATAATTTTGCCGATATGTAGAATATTATAGAAAATATAGCTACTAAATGCTTGTGCCCCCTCAATGATAAAGTGATATGACTTTTTTTTCTGCTTGTCAAGGAATTTTGGTAGTTGATAGTGCCCCCCCCCCCAACTGAAAATGTATGGTTTTGCCCCCTCAAAGTGAAATTGCTTCCTACGGGCCTGATTTTTATTGCTAGGGTTCGAACCCAACGAATATCACATTATTTTTTGACAACAGAATAAATTTTGTTTAGAAAATTTTCCAAAAAGAAGTTTTGCTCATCATAATTTCAATAATGAGAACTTTACTCTTAAATTCTAAATTCACAAATTGAATATAATTTTTATATATCTTTATCTATAGGCATTCTGCACGCCTTGTTCACTCATCTCCATGACCTAAATCATGTTACATAATTCTCTCACTCTCTTAAAATTATGGGGGGTTTACAATCCCTATCATTTCTAACAGCATAGATATCAATTAACCTTGCAGTAATTTACATATAGGCCAGTGTTTATTCCCGTATATAAACACAGTTCAGGGTTATTCCGGGCAATCGCTAATGTTCATACATGTATAACAGGTGTAATAAGCATTCACATCTTTTTGGTGTATCCTCAACGCAATACTGTAAAATTACACATATTTTCTTTGGGTCAAAGTCATATATTCGTGGTTTGAAATAAATTTGGAATAAAATTGGTCTGAAGGGATTAAATTTCGTGGTTGACGACTTGCCGTGTTGTCATACAAATGAAATTTCATGTTTGGTGGAGGACATGAATTCATGGGAATTTTCATACCACGAATACAAACAAAAATTAATCACATACGAAAATTAGTGACTTCACAGTATAAAATATAGTCAAATCTTATAAGATTTCTCTTCCGTTTAAACAATGGTTGATATGCACGAACAGTCTACATATATGCAAAAAAAAAAACCATGTCATAGTGTCTCTTTTAATAGTGTAACCATGCTTAATTTCGCATATTGTTCTATACGGAAAGTGTGTCCTATACTTACTGAATAAATGTACAAACTAACGGCTACAGTTACCACTTTCCGTGGTGTCAACAAGTGTTGATAACGAAACGGAAACCGTAGAGCGATAAATCTTTCCATAGCCATGAACACCACCATCAGATGAGAGGCCACCATTGTGGAGTTCCTCGAGAATCCACGTATGATACAACCTTGATCCCCTCCCAGCACACAATACCCTAACCACGATGCAGCAACAACTTGCGAGTTACTTATTGCTGAAAAATAAAGAAAAATTGACTACATGGTTGAAGATTATTCATGTAGATTTGATATTTGACCTGAATATTTCGAGTTCCTCTTGATAGCCCAAATTTGAACTGATACACTGGAACCCGGTGATGTCTGAACCACGGACAAGGATGTGGTGGGGCGTAAGGTTAGTATTTTTGGTAGATGCTGAATGAGTCATTATCATGCTATAATTTTTGTGCAGGAAGTTCCTGATTAAGGTAATGATTGAAAATTGTACAAATTTTGATGTTTTTTAATTTGTTGTTTTAACGTCCCTCTCGAGAATTTTTCACTTACAGTGAGACGCCACCACTTGCCGGTGGAGGGCTACAAATTTTGGCCTATGCTCGGCACTTAGGGCCATTGAGCAGTGAGGTATCTTTTTCGTGCCAGCACCTACTGCGACAAGGGACCTCGGTTTATACGATCTCATCCAAAGGACCGGTCTCGACGTCCCGCAGTGGGATTCGAACCCGCGACGTAAGGATCAACTCTTTACTTCGCTCTAACCACTGCGCCACGCGGGCGACCAAATTTTGATGGTAAAGACCCACTCAAAAATGACCTAGATCATGAAATGCACAATTTTTGCTTTTCTTTAAGTTAAGTTATGAATGCTTACGTGACAGTACCTATTATTGTTTTTTATCCCATAAAAGCAAATTACCTTTATGTTGTTTTTCAGGTTTATCCGAAAGACCCTTGACTTTCACTTCAAGTGCCGGGCGCTTGGCGGAGGAACATTGACTACCTAAATGTAGGCTACTTTACGTTTTAGGTTTGATGCAGTGTCGGCAACGAGAACCCGGTACCTCCCGACCATAAACCGGTCGTCCTACCACTAGGCTACTGCGACCTGTCTGGGCCTTGAGAAGATTTTTGTAAGATATGTCATGAAATTTTCTTTAATTCTTTGTTATTAAGAATATTGACGGGGATCTCAAAAAACTTCGTTATATCCGTAAATTCGCTATATCCGTTTTCGTACTGTAACGGGTATTTTCTGCGACTGTATTTTCTGCGGATGGGAAAAATCTGCAAAAATTACAATTGCAAAAATATTTTTTAAATATTAATTAATAAGATACCTAATATTTATTCCCAAACTCTGTATATGGTGCTTACGTCAAGGTAGTCTTTCATGGTGACCTTATTTAACCCGTATATTTATTACTGATAACTGCATAATATTTTTTTAAGTTATCCAGAGTATGCAATATGTTATTTTTTAAACAATTCACAACATTAACGAAAAGACTGTAAAGCAGCAGACCGGTCTGATTCACCCTTAATACGATCATGTCAATATTTAAAATACGTAAAACGTTGCAGTATTCTGCTAAATTTAATATCCGGAAGTCAATTCCGGTAAATGATTTTTTTTTTGCGGTAAATTGCAACCGTAAAAATTTTTCCTTTTATAGGTGAAATCGCAAAATAATACAAACCTCAGGAAATACTCGTTATACGGTACTGAATTCGAATAGCAGAGATTTGCCTCTCAAATGTCCAAAGTATGCTGTATATCGACATAAGGAACTATTTTGGAAAGTAAATTAAAGGTAAAGTTGAGTGTCATCAGGTTGGTAACTATTATACAAAAGCCATTGTGCCAAAGTATCAAATCAATACCTCTTTCACAAGAGGTGTGACAGACGGACGGACATACGCCAGGTTAAATGATCCCTTAGTGTCTCTTTGCTCTACAGGCGACACAAAAATGGAGTTCACAATTTTCATCTGTAAAATGAATTGTTTAAATTGCTTTTGTTTCTTAGTTAATACGGGTGGGAAAAAACCAAAAGAAATGAATTTATATCTCGATTATTAGTTATCTCTATTTCATTCACTACTGCCAATATGAAGTGTTGCCGCTTTAGTCAAGACAAGGAAGCAGCATACATAACTTTATACTTATATTTGAAAATATTACTACACGAAGTTAAATGGGCAATTCTTGTCATTCTTCGTGTTTAGAAATCAATATCGAATACAATGTTAACTTCCTTTTTTTTTACTGGTTTGATTGACTCTGGGTGTTCTCTTAACAAGTCCATCCGATTGTATTTAATTTTGCAACAATTTCTGTAACTCTACTATTACAGGTATGCTGAATACTTGGTTTAATATCAAGCCTTAGACGAAAGCGTTATCATAAAAGTTAAAGATAAGCAAAAGTGAAGACGTGAACTAAGTTTAACTGAAATCTGATCAAAACTGTTGGAGGATTAGAATTTTGAAAAATTGTTGTGAGACAGACAGACGGACCGACACCTTACTATCGCATTTAAGCTCCTCTGGTCTCCCGCCGATATATTGCCGACTCGGTGTTAAGCAATAATTAATCAGTCAATCTTCTGGTCTCTGACCAGTAAAGCTAAAAAATGGCTTGCAATGTACATGTCTAAAATAAAAATTTTGTGATGACACAGGTACTGAGTTGGCTAAATATGGCACAAAAATATAAATGCCACTACAAGGATCATTAAAATGGTTCTTGGCGCGTAACTCGATAAGTTTAATATTGTGTACGCGCTCCCTCTCCAATAGCGTTATCAGTGTTTTAATTACATGTATCATACAGAAGCGCGTACATATATTAACTACTTTTAAAGTATTTTACTATCCATTATCTTTAAATTCCTTACACTGATCTAAGATATTTTGTAAAACTTTTTGTCAATTCTCTTTGGATTTTTTTTTTTATTATCTTGCCAGACAAGTAATTTTTATGCTATAGAAAACAACAAATCACCTGAAACGTCAGGACAAAGTGATTGAATCAGGAACACGTATTGGTCATTCAATCTCTCTCTCTCTCTCTCTCTCTCTCTATATGTAATATATATATATATATATATATATATATATATATATATATATATATATATATATATATATAATTCAAAAGTACTTAAAAGATGATGTCACACAGTAAAAATAATCATAAAAGAAAATGCACTGTTTCCAAAATTTCATTCAACACGAGCGCTTACTGGATTTCATAATCCGTCTTCGGGTGTACATAACATTTGAACTGTTTTGTTTTGCTCCAACAAAACAAGCAACACAAAACAGTTCAAACGTTATGTACACCTGAAGACGGATTATGAAATCCAGAAAGCGCTTGTGTTGAATGAAATTTGGAAACTGTGCATTTTCTTTTTCTTGTATATATATATATATATATATATATATATATATATATATATATATATATATAAATTATATATATATATATTCAGAGGAAATGGAACAGTTTTTATTGGCTACAAATAAGTCATTTTGAAGCTTAAAAATTTGCTGTTAATTAATGTGTAATAAAGATACTTCATAAAAGATGTCGAGAAGACTTTGGGAGACATTTCATTTTTTTTTTTTTTTTTTTTTTTTTTTTTATAAAAAATGAATATGATAAACAATCATAATATTGTTGATATTTTTAAATGTTCAAGAGACGTTTCACTTACATAAAGCCATGAGAGGCGATCATATTTTTTTTAAATAAGATTGCGGAATTTCAGAAAAATTCCTCATTTTAAAATTTGAAACCACATATATCCTTAAAATATTACTGATCCCGACTGGAATTATACAGAGAAGAATTATTTTCCAATTTTAAGAAAATAATCAGATTGCTTGACTGATGTATTTGGTTTACAAATTAATTGATTTAATCAAAAACTTGATTTCTCCGTGGCGAGAGTTTTAGATATAATTTGTTGAATATTTTTATTTTGTATTGATCTTTATCGGAATCGGTGTTATTTCAATCGATATTGGTGAAATATAGCAATGTTATTAAATTTCGAAATTTGACTACATTTTTAAAAAAAAAAAAATGATTGTCAAATATTTCTTTCCGATAAATAAAATGTTTTTGAAGATGTTATTAATAGTTTTCAAATTATCAACAAATCTTGTGTTTCATTTTAGTTTTTTTTTTATTAGTTTACACGACTCTTCTGCCATGTTTTATAAGATATACATCTACATATGATGCATATATTGAAAGCAAATTTAAAGTTCTAAATGATTTATTTGCAACCAAACAATTTTCATATTTCCTCTGAAAAGATAAGAAATTCTTTAAAAAAAAATAATTAAAAGGTAATATTTTTTTAATGCTGAAATCAAATGCCAAAAAAACATGCAACTTATACATCTACTAAATAAAGTTTTGGTGTGTACCTTCTATAGTTTTGTGCTCAATTCTGCAAAATGAACCTACATGTGTAATTACACATTAAAAAGTATGAAGTACTTACCAGCGTACAACAAATCACAAAAACACACCGCCAGGGAAAGAAATTTAGGTTGCGAAAAATGCCTTTGTTTGTACATGGACCTAGACAACCAGATCACAGCCACTATACTAGACACCCCTGTCCAAACATTGATAAAAATCGCACTGACACTCTCCCTAGTCTTGTTGATGCAGGTACTGTTCACACTCATCTCGAATGCTCTGTGTTAGTAGATTTGCTAGTCTGAAAATGTTGTTTTTTCCCTACTTATATGATAGAGATTCATACTTTGATGATCGATAAAATAATTGAGACTCGCTCATCTGAAAAGGAAATGGGTTTCAAAGAATGAAATTAGACATGAGAAGAGTCTTAAACGGAATACTTCTGTAATTTCAGTTTCTGTTAAGCTATGCTAACGAGGGATCGTTTGCAAGATCATAAAGTGATTAATTTTATAGAGTCCCTAAGGAGTATTTCATCTTAAGCACAAACTCTGCATTGATTGTAAGAAAAATCATTATATCTAATGTATTTTTTTATTGAGCTATTAAAGAGACGACGTATAAAGTACCCTGGATATTCATTCTTGTCCAGGAAGTGTCCGCCTGGAATTATCTATTCTTACGAAATACTCTTAAATTATAAAACACTTGGAAATATATCAGAATGGGAATTGTTAACATGTTAATAGGTCATGGACCAGAATTATGAAAAATATAAATTGAAATAATTATCACAATTAGCAATATTGCGTAACATTTTTAAAAGACATCCTGCCTTGACTTTACTTGTCACACGAATATCCTTGAACACTTCAAGGACAGATACAGCGAATTGCATAAGGACTTATTCTTCAAAGGCGTGCAAATCAATGTATTACAGCTCCATTTAGACCTTAAAAATGTAATGTCAATATACATGATATGCTCATCCTTTCTGCCCCGATATCAAACAAAATTGCACATTGTTTTGTCCTATCATTCTTTTTTCCTGTCATAAAAGTAAAGCTTAGAACCATGAAAGTCAGGACTTTACATTTGGCAGACTTTTAGATACATGTATATGAGAGCATTACTATTTTTCATTGAATTTTTTTGTGAAGAAAAATTATAAGTAAATCAATTATGGATCGGGATCGGTATTTTGGAATGAAGAACACGACTCCACTTTTGGTTCAGTCCAGTCACGTAATCAAGATAGTATATAATTTACCTTCTTCTAATTTAGCTCATTACTTATCTGGCGACTGTGCAATCCATACTCTTCGTAACTATTCAATGCATATTTTGAAATGGTGTTCACTGATACTCTAATAATGTATTTATTTTAATAATCGCTTTAATAAATCACAGGGCTTTGATCACTGTTAAATGCGGTATGAAAGTTTGATTGCATGTCTCCGTAGTGATGTAAAATGAACTTTATCAGTGTGTTAACAAATAGTTTAATTACTGGGAAGGAACAAAAAAAATTATTGACTCGGAACTCTTATGGATATTCCTGTGATATTATTACAAGGTACCGGTAGAAACACTCTTATACATGTACGAAGTACAAAGGAAACTAACCACGCAACCAGATATTCAGTAGGCATATTCACTTTGACAGTTAATATCAATATTATTAATTTGTAATTTATTTTGTCAAATCATTGATTGGAATTTGTGTTCATCAAACTCATCTTGTTTACCGTTATTTAAGCACTGCAATATTTTAATTCCATACCGTGCTCCTGCAGCTGGCCACTAGAGCTAACTAACTGATTAAGCCGAAAATGAATGAAATTCCCAAAAAACAAAGCTTGCATTTTTCGTGACTATTTTTAGTCTTTAAACGTATCTTTTACACATTTTTTTTATCCAGGTACTGCTTATTATTAGTATTACCACAATTGCATCGTCCCAGTCATAGGGTCACTTTTTATGCAATGTCTGCCATCATCACCAAATGTACTAGCGAACTTAAATATGTTTTTCTAAAAAATATTTATATATTAGAGAGCTTGTTAGAGTACTGAATAAATTCTAATGTCATGATAAAGCATGACCACTAATTGAGCATCGAAGTATCTCTTTCAATATTTAGCTATTTAATTTAATATTGCTGGAAAAAATCTTATGAACTTTATAATTCTGTGCAAAATATCGATTTAGACCCTCAAGCGCTTCTCTCACTTCTGTACATAGAGTAATTCTTGTCGACATGACCTGCATGTTATGATGTTTCTAAAAGACATTTTACCATATGTGTATATATATATATATATATATATATATATATAAAGAGGTTTTAACATTAGGGATTTTTAAGCATGTTACCCGTTAAGTTGGTTGGACACTGTTATTGTCCTGCTTAAAATTGTTTATCAAAAGTATTTCTAGGAGATGGAAAATCTAAATAAACTTTCATAATAAAGATAATCACCAAGTCTAGTTGTGCATGCAGAATTGAAATTTTCAACCTGGCTATTCTTGTTATGGAAACAGAAGATACACACAAAATTTTGATTATTTTTTTTCGACGAAACACTCCAATCTGTTTTACTAAATTTAGTGAGAAAAAAAATATTCCTTCAAGAGGTCAAACTGATTTCTGCCCAAAAAGAGCTAGGTCCACTTTATGCATAAAATGGCCCTATCCTTATATCAATTAATTGACTATCACCCTCTATCCCATTTCATATATCAAATTAAAATAGAGACTTAGTGCTTTCATTTCCTATAACATAATTTCTTTTTGAGAATCCAGGTATTGGAAAAGAGGCTTTGAGAAAATGCAATGTTCTTTAATTTTGCAGAAAACGTGCGTATTTGACTACCATCGGCAAAGAATTAAAATATGAGCACAGCCCACGATCCAAAAATTAAAGCATGTTTTGTGATCTTCAGAAACAGATCTTTCATTATGTAATTGCATATTTTGGATCAGAGGTTGTGCTCTATATGTAATATTGAAAAAATACCTCAACTTTTGGCCATTTTTAAGGGAATTTACAGGATAAAGGAAAAATGACGCATTTTATGACGTCATAATGCATTGACTAGAGAAAAAATTACGTCATGTTCAATAGATACACGGTCACCAAGGGTCCAAGTTATGAATACTGCATTTTCAACCAAAACTGAACAGTTTCGATTTTTCAGAAATTCTCAGGGCCAAAAAAAGGCCCTTAGTGGCTCTTGCTCTTTGTATCGATAGGACATACTTTGTCATGGATGCAGTGGCATTTGTTGTGTTTAAATTTCGTCTCTAAACGTATTTAATTCAACAAAATATTCATGTCGCCACTAGTTTCTTAAATTTAAAATTTCTAATATGGCTCCCATTTCTATGGAAACAAAAGGGGTAAATTTCTGAGTTTGAATATTGCAGAATCTTCAATAGTTGCTTACTCGGTGTTTATCTCCAGTAATGCACCTGAGAAGGGACATTTCAGGGTAAAAGGAGGAAGGTTATCTTGGATGACATATTCTATAATTGATTGCACAAGCATAGTTTATAGTTATATCAGCTCGAACGTAGTAGGGGCGACATACATGTACATATGTACACGTATTGTTATTCTTCAGCTTATTAACATTGTCGGGGAATGTTCTTGGAGATGGCTTGAACAATCTTGACAAAACTTTACGGGAATAAAGTTTCAAATTTCAAAATGTCCGCCGCAGCGCTGCCATGGAACAGGGCCATAGTAACGGTTTCAAAAGTGTCGGGGGAAACCTCACAAAAAAATCTGACAAGAAAAATAAAAAAAAACCCAACTAATTAACTGTCCAATTTGTCAGTGCTCAGGCTTACAGCAACAAAAAAGGGGGAGAGGAAAACCAGCGTCTAAAGTAAAAAATTACCATAGCAAAATATTATACACAGACAAAAAGTGAGGGCCGCGTACTACGGGCCTGTGAAAACAAACAAACAAGAAGTCCATAGTCCACATCTTTCAACTGAGCACACTGGCTAGGAAAAAGCACAAATCAGTTCAGTATTGAAAAGTTTACATGAGGGCGACTTGAATTTTAAACTACCTACCCGAGGAAGCTTACATATCAATATAACAAATACTTTTACTGTTCTTGAGCAGAAATTTTTTAAAGATTTTTTCCTATATATTCCTTTGTAAAAATTTGATACCTTATTATGACCCCTCCCTAACCCGGGGGGTCATCATTTTAACACATTTGAAGCAACACTACCTGAGGATGCTTCCATATCAATATGACTAAACAGAGCTTTGTTATTCTTGACAAAGAGTTTTCATATATATTTCTAAGTGAAACTCTGATCCCTCATTGTGGCCCCTCCCTACATTTGAACAAAGTTGAATCTACAATACCTGAGAATGCTTCCATTTCAAAATGACTAAACATGGCTTTGCTGTTCTTGAGCAGAAGATTTTTAAAGTTTTTTCCTATATATTCCTATGTAAAACTTTGATCGGCTTATATGGCCCCACCCTTCCCCCGGGGATCATGATTTGAACAAACTTGAATCTACACTACCTGAGGATGCTAAGATATCAATATGACTAAACAAGGCTTTGCTGATCTTGAGAAGAAGATTTTTTAAGGTTTTTTCCTATATATTTCTATGTAAAACTTTGATCCCCCATTGTGACCCCAACCTACCCCCAGGGGGTCATGATTTGAACAAATTTAATTTTAGACTACCTAATGAAGGTTTCCAATAAGTTTCAACTTTTTTGGCCCAGTGGTTCTTTAGAAGAAGATTTTAAAAATATGCCACCAAATTATCGCTATTTCTGAATTATCTCCCCTTGAATGGGCGTGATCCTTCTTTTCAACAAGCTTGTATCCCCTTTACCAATGGATGCTTCGTGGCAGGTTTGGTTGAAATTGGTCCAGTAGTTGTAGGAAAAAGTCGAAAATGTGAAAAGTTTGCAGACAGACTGACGGACTACAGACAAAATGTGATCAGAAAAGCTCGCATGAGCTTTCATTTCAGGTGAGCTAAAAATGATATTTCTTGTATTTATTTTTTCTCAGTAACTTGCCAGTCAATGTTTTTAAAATTTTAAAGGATTGTTACTTGTGTCGTCTGTAAGAAAACTCGAATAGGATGGTCGGCAAGAAGGTTTTTTTTGTTTTAAGGAAGCTCTAAACATTAACAAAAAGTGCTTTTTGGACTTAGAGAAAAATATATCATATAAAGATATGCATATTGAGACTAGTTAGTTCATTTTCAACATAGGGTACGTGCCTTATTTCCGCAAGAAAAATGTTCAAAGACAATGGACTATTCATGAACAGAAATCACTGTAGTTTACTTACATTGGGAAAATTAATGGAAATAATAAATGCAATTATTTATTCTTGGTCTAACATAATGTTAAGAATATTTTAATCTAATACAAATTGTGTAATAAACTGTAAATAGCATTTTTTTATCTTACTTCTAAGGGCAGATCACTCTAACTGCATAAAACTGCCCTACAAGTAGAACTCTAGTGTGCAGTGTTTAGAGCTTCCTTAAAGGAAACGTCGGGTTTAGAATATTTTGTTTTATATTTTCTTCATTTTATTGTTATTAATAGATTAAACGAAAATTAAGAGTGAACTGACTGCTGCAGGACTTCCATGTTGAGTGAAAAAATTATCTCGCAAGAATATCAGCTGTCTCGTTTAAAGTCATCATTTCGTAAATTCTATGGTCGATACAATGACCTTGTCAGCAAATACAATTTATCATTGAGTCAAATGCTGACTGACGTTTTTCACACTAATTGTTGGGCCATTATTTACACACTGAATTGTCGACGGATTTTCCCGTTATTTCCCGATCATGACAAGGAGCACACGGCGGGTGTGACCGGTCGGCAGGGGATGCTCACTCCTCCATGGCACCTGATCCCACCTCTGATGTTTGGAGGTCCGTGTTTGCTCTGCTCCTACTTTGTATTGATTAATGGACTTTTGAGCTTGAATACTGTTCGTTATCTCCATATATTTCATTGCTAAGTATTACCCA
This sequence comes from Saccostrea echinata, assembly GCF_033153115.1. NCBI lineage: Eukaryota > Metazoa > Mollusca > Bivalvia > Ostreida > Ostreidae > Saccostrea > Saccostrea echinata. The sequence continues at coordinate 336,623 of NW_026889774.1, read as the reverse complement.
CAATCCTCACTTCATGCACATTGGCTCCAAGTGCAAACACTATCATGTTAGAATCAAGTTGTGTAAATGTCCAAATCGATTTCATAATAAAATCTAAATATAATAAAGGAGATAAAATTTCACATGCTAATAATTCTAATGATTCAGAAATGAGGAAGAAAGAAGGAATAAAAAATAAATAGCAATTACATGTATATCTTTTGAGAAAAATGGGAATTTAAGACTAAGTTGCGAAGGTTGTATATTTCACTTAATTTTAATTCCAAATTTTTAAAATGTGTCCAAGATAGAGTTTATCTTTTATCCAAAAGTTTAAAAAAAATTCTGAATAAGCTTATTCTTATTGTAAAGGATTTTATATATTACTCTGCAACCGTAAACACATTTGGTATTTAAAGTGCCTCCAATATTTACGATTGTATTTGTAATAGGTTATTATGTGTTTGTTTGTTTTTCACGCATTTACATCGTATTTTTGTATTAAGCAAACACAGTGTATGCATAAAATATTTATTATAATTTTCCTTTTTCTTAGATTTTATTCTTATGAAATCAAAGAGCGAATAAATGTATTTTGAATTATCATATTTGTAAATTTATATTAGTAAAATATGTCTACGTAAATAAAGCACATTGACTTAAGTGTTAAAACATCTTATTTATTTCCCCCGTGGGGACCCGGGGTGACAAGAATAGGTCCCTGGCACCCCCTTGCATGTCGTAAAAGGCGACTAAATGGGGCAACCTGTTGGCCGTGGGTTGCGACCCGTGTTGGTGGAGAAGGGGATCCTGGTGGCTGAGGTCTGCAGGTGCTGGGTGTAACGCACCTGACATGACCAACACTCCACTTTGGCCCCATATTCATCTAGACGGGAGGTCAAGTTTGGCCCGACTTGATCAATCGGCTGGTCACGCCGAGCTGTTTTTATTGACATGCCATAGTATTGATGTATTTGTAATATATTTGTTATTATCTGCCTTTTTTACAAATTTCCAATACGCCGACGTTTCCATGTTAATATATGTATATCAAGCGGTGGCTTAGGGTCAATCAGGCATATCCTGTCTGAGTATAGTTTCCTTGTATCCTCTTGGTATCAGTCTTACTGGATGTCCGTTTGACTAGATATCGCCCTTGTTGGCGCTCCGTGGCGGGCGGGGAGCAAGGATTCTGAATTTTATTCATAAAACCATGGCTACTACAAAAAAACGTTGTTACCCATCAGGTTTAGAATACTCTATGAATGATGAGCAGATTACCTCAGTTGTGGAACACTGGCCCCGCTTCATCACACTTGAAGCAAAATTATCAGAAAAACAAACAAAGCCCCTTACAAAGGTGTCGCCTTTTCTCATACAGAAAGGAATACAGGGAGTAATTGGAACTCCGAGATCAGTTAAAAAGTTAAAATCTGGAGCTCTTTTAATTGAAGTTACTAAAAAACAACAGTCTACATCTTTGTTGGCATTGACTGCTCTTGCAGATATCCCTGTAATCGGTAAAATACACTCTGGGCTCAATCAAAGCAAAGGTATTCTGTTCGACAGAGATCATGACCTTGATGACATTCCGGAACAGGAAATCCAATGTGAATTGGAATCTCAAGGCGTGGTCTCTGTTAAACGGTTCACGAAAAAGCGTAACGACAACATCGAACCGACGAACACTTACCTGTTGACTTTCTGTACACCAACACTTCCAACAAACATTAAAGTCGGCCTGTACATCATGAAAATTGAAACGTTTGTTCCAAATCCACTGCGCTGTTTTAAGTGTCAGAGATTTGGACACGGGCAATCAAACTGCAAAAGTGCTGATGCATGCTTCAGGTGTGGTGAGGAGGGGCATGATGGCAAAGGCTGTCAAAAAGACCCTAAATGTAAGAATTGCAAGGGAGACCACATGGCTTCTTCAAAACAATGCCCTGTATGGCAAAAAGAAAAGGAAATTCAAAAAGTTAAAGCAGAAAAAAGAATTCCGTATCCAGAAGCGAAAAAATTGGTCAATATGTATAGCGTACCTAAGCCTAATCTGCCGTCATATTCAACAGTTTTAAAAGCATCCTCAAAGAAGGATATGTCGACTCAGGTATGTGAGAATGATATTTCTCAACAGACCACAACATCTAAGGTTTCTCTGTCATCTAATGACAAATCTAAATCCACTACAACAACTGCTTCTGCAGGCCCTGCAGCTGCGGCTGCGACAAAATCTGTAGCTACAGCTACACCAAAGCCCGCAGCTGCGGGTTCATCAAAATCGTCTGGGAGACGAAACAAATCTCCCTCTAAAAATGTACAAAAGCAGACGAGCGATCGGTTGCCCAAAGGGGCACAAGATCCCGTCGCTCTTCATAATAAGTTTGGGGTCTTCGAGGAAATGGACGTAACACCATGCCATTCTTCCTCGCAAGTCCGAAGTACATCACCTAATAAAAATAAAGGGAGGATATCCCCCATTACACATAGCAAATAAAAATGAATCATCCTACATTTATACAATGGAATTGCCGAGGTTTTAGAGTCAACTTTAACGAATTATCTTTACTAATTCAGGACCATTGCCCGGTAGCTTTATGTTTACAAGAAACACATTTGAAAGAAACTGATAAGATAAGTATTAAAAACTATAGTATGTATAACCATTATGCTCTGACTGAAAGAGCATCGGGTGGTACGTCTATAGGAGTCAATAATAATTACATTCATAGCCAACTTGTTTTAAAAACTAATCTTCAGGCAGTAGCTGTTCGCGTTTCCCTTGATAAAACAATTACCCTTTGTTCCGTTTACGTTCCCCCAAACTATCAGTTACAATCTTTAGAACTCACAGAATTAATACGACAACTGCCTACTCCATATCTGATTGTTGGTGACTTTAATGCCCATAATCCGCTATGGGGTAGTGACAAAATCACAGATAAAGGAAAAAAAATAGAAGATGCAGTATCACAACATAATCTTTGTATACTTAATGACGGCTCGAACACTTACCTACATCCGGGCAATGGTTCATATTCTTCCATAGATATCACTTTAGTAGATCCTTCTTTACTCTTAGATTTTAAATGGTCAGTACATGACGATTTATGCGGGAGTGATCATTTCCCTATTATCGTTGAAGTGAATAATCCCCCAGAAAATAGTTATGTTCAAAACTGGAAACTAAACAAGGCTGATTGGATGAAATTTGAATACTTATGCTTACAAGATCTTTCGGCTGAGAAGTTTGAAAACCATCCTGATCCTATTAAAAAATTTACTGAAATACTATTAAACACAGCAAATAAATGTATACCTAAAACGTCGGCAAATTCTACTAAAACTAAAAAACCATGGTTTACAGAAGAATGCAATGATGCTATTAAAGCTCGCAAAAAAGCAGAAAAACTATTTAATAGATTACCAACATCAATGAATTTAAGCAATTTTCGCATATTTAGAGCAAAAGCTCGTAGAACTATAAATTTTAATAAACGAAAATCTTGGAAAAAGTTTGTTTCCAGCCTTAATACGCATACTCCGATAAATAAGGTTTGGAACGCAATAAGAAAAATAAAAGGAAAGGGTCCTCAAAGATATCAACATCTTAATATTGGAAATAAAATTATTACGAATAAAACAGAAATAACTAATGAAATAGCTAATACAATTTCTAAAAATTCTTCCACAAAGAACATGAGCCGTACATTTATTCCTTATAAAAATTCACAAGAAAAGGAAACCTTAGATTTTACATCTGAAAACCGGGAATGTTATAATCAACCATTTACTTTAAATGAACTGCAAAAGTCTTTAGATAAATCTCATGATACTGCGGTAGGACCGGACCAAATACATTATCAATTAATTAAACATCTTCCTAAAAACAGTAAAGAATGTCTCTTGCAAATTTTTAATTCTATCTGGGCACGAGGTCTTTTTCCACCTTCCTGGACGCAAGCAACAATTATTCCTATTCCAAAACCTGGAAAGGATCACACAGATCCTAATAATTACCGACCAATTGCTTTAACAAGCTGCTTATGTAAAACCATGGAAAGGATGATCAATGAACGCTTAATATGGTTTCTTGAAACCAATAACATTTTAACTAATATACAATGTGGTTTTAGAAAAAACCGAAGTACTATTGACCAGTTAGTAAGACTGGAAACGTATATTCGAGATGCCTTTATTAAAAAAGAGCATGTCGTATCTGTATTTTTTGACTTAGAAAAAGCATATGATACCACATGGAGATATGGCATCTTGAAAGATCTCTACAGTATGGGCCTTAAAGGACACTTGCCCAATTTTATAAAGAATTTTTTGAATGATAGACATTTTAAAGTACGCTTGGGGTCTACATATTCGGACAATTTTGAACAGGAAATGGGTGTGCCACAAGGAAGTATTTTATCTGTCACATTATTTAGCATAAAAATTAACAGTATAGCAGAAGTGCTTAAAAATGATATGCATGGAAGTCTATATGTCGATGATTTTGTTCTTTGTTTTAAATCCAAAAGTATGAATTATATTGAGCGAAAATTACAGCTTTGTCTAAACAAAATTCAAAATTGGGCTGATAAAAATGGATTTAAGTTCTCAAAAAGTAAAACCGCTTGCGTGCATTTCTGCTCTAAACGGAAAGCACATGATGAACCACATTTGCTTCTAGATAGAATCCCTATAAAAGTAGTAAAAGAGATAAAATTTTTAGGTATTATCTTTGACAGTAAACTCTCTTTTATCTCGCATATTAAAATGCTTAAAGAAAAATGTACAAAGGCATTAGATGTATTAAAAGTTATTGCAAATACAAAATGGGGGGCGGATAAAAATACTCTTTTAAAACTCTATCGTTCTTTAGTTAGATCTAAATTAGACTATGGTTGCATTGTATATGGTTCGGCAAGAACTTCATACATGAAAGCTCTTGACGCAGTCCATCATCAAGGCCTTCGACTGTGCTTAGGAGCTTTTCGAACTTCTCCTGTAAATAGTCTATACGTTGAAGCAAATGAGCCACCGCTGGACTTAAGAAGAATCAAACTTACCTTACAGTATATTCTCAAATTGAAGGCAAATATTAATAATCCTGCTTATGATTGTGTTTTTCATCCGCAGTACGAAAATTTATATGATAAAAGTAAAACATGTATAAAACCTATTGGTCTAAGATCTAGGAAACATATCAGGGATTCTGACTTACCTTTGGACATTATAAAACCTACAAGTTTCTCTGAAATACCGCCATGGAAATTAATTAAACCAAATGTAGACACATCTTTAACTGAATTTAAGAAATCAGAAACCAATTCTCTTGTTTTTAAACAAAAATTAGCCGAAATAAAACAATCTAAACATTCTACAGTCGAAATTTATACAGATGGTTCTAAAGACAAAAATAAAGTAGCAGCGGCTGCAGTGAATAAAAATAATGTTTTCTCTTTCAGGCTTCCAAATGAAGCTACAATATTTACAGCAGAGGCAAAAGCCATACAGCTTGCATTTGAATATATTAAATCTTCTAATGACAACTCTTTTACAATATTTTCGGACTCGCTTTCTTGCTTGCAATCTATACAAAATATGAATATCGATCAACCATACATTTTAGATATATTAGTTCAGTTCTATCATTTCACTCAACAAGGTAAAGTAGTTGACTTTTGTTGGATTCCAAGTCATATTGGCATCATTGGAAACACTAAGGCTGATAGTGCTGCAAAATTGGCACTTCAGTACGAAATTACCATTTTTAAAATCCCTTATACTGACCTAAAATATATTGTGAAACTTTATGTAAATTCTCTTTGGCAGATATATTGGGAATTTTGTGATACAAGTAAACTATATGCAATAGAAAACAAAGTTAACATATCATCTAACTTCGGCCTGAAACGTCAGGACGAAGTGATTATTTCAAGAATACGTATAGGTCATTCTAAAATAACACATGCATACTTATTAAATCGAGAACTTCAGCCAGAATGTATATCCTGTGACTGTCCGCTTACTATAAATCATATTCTTTTAGAATGTTCTGATTTTTCGCCTATTCGAAGTAGACTTTTCAATAATGTACGAACGATGCGTGAACTGTTTACAAATGTTAATGTTAATACAATTTTAGATTATTTACATGAAACTGATTTTTACAGTAAAATCTAAAGGTACACAATGTAATTATTTTTTGATAAACATAGAGAGAGTTTTATTTTAAACTTTTAAAATATTTTTAAATTTTTAAGTCCGTCGGATGGGACGTTAAATGGTGCCCCGTGTCAAGGATTGCAACCCCCTTGGCACGCTAAAGATCGTTTTTCTGGTTTTCGGAAAAGAGTAGGCTCACTGGGGGCCGCCAGAGAAACCAAAAATCTTTCAAAACCGATCATACAGAATTAATTTTCCGCCGAAATATGGCTGAAATATTGCCGACTCGGCGTTAAACCCTAATCAATCAATCAATCAATCTTATTTATTTAATGACATACAAGCAGAGCTTTTTCAAAAAGCTTACCGTCTTTAGCAACAACCTCAAACAGTAAACTGACCTAAACCTATCAGGCCGTATAATTCTTTAAAAGTTCTTGGCTTTGTATTTCTTAATTAGTTTTTTCTGACATAAGCCCTACCAAGTGAAAAGTTAACAGGTGCTCGACTGTCTCCGTAAACTTCAACTCTGCTGCCGAGATCATTCGGCAAACCTCGGCTGATTCCGTTACCTTTGTGATATGTAGATATCAGATATATGCATGTATATGTGTGTGTTTATTTGTGTGTATGTAACATTTCATTCAGAACTTTCTATCTTTTCATTGTAAAAAAGCATGTATGCCTTCTGGGCCCAAAATTGGAAAATAAAATTATCTTATCTGTAGATTAGGTACTTGTACGAATCAGCCGAGGTGTTGCCGAGGTTAGAACGACAGTGCAAAACAAAGGGGAAAAGAATACATACATGCTGTAAAGCTTGCATGCAATAAAGATCAATTCTGTCAACAATGAAAATATAGAAACGGTTGGGTTTTTTTTTTTTGGTAATTGCTATAAAAAAAACTAGCATGTTAATTACTGCCAAATTCCACTGTTCGTTTTGTCATATTTTTTACGATTGAAAATCTTGAAAAATTGTTAAGTCGTACGAAAATTAGAGCATCAGAAAATTATCTCCCTTGTCTTGAACAGCATTTCAACCAATGAAATAATTGAAAATTTTCTCATCATGCAATTTCTACCAATCACAAAAGAGATGAAGTGCATAGTCCGAAGACTGTAAAATACTTCAACTCTGTATACCGTCTTCCAAGGAAGACGATACTTAATAAAGTTCCATCGATGGCGTTGGGAAGCTTATGATAACTAAAATGAAAACATCAAAATTTTAATGCCCCCCCCCCCCAAGCTCACAGGTAATTTGAAACATCAAAGTGATGATTAATTAGGACAAACAATCTCCGAAAATTATGTTTATTTCGTTGGTAAAAAATTGTCGTATCCATGCTCCGAAGCAGCTTTAAAGTAATGAAGAATTAGGGCATGCAAGCTCCGAAAATTACGTATATTTACTTGGTTAAAAATTGGCGTATCCAAGCTCCGAAGCAGCTTCAAAGTGATGAAGAATTCAAGAAAGCTTGTATTGGAAACAAATAATTTAACATGGTTTCTATATAAGGAAGAAATGACAGAATTTGGCATCAGTTTCATCATGACTGACTTGTGCATTGTATGCAATCTTCATCTCCGACAGCGCCAAGAGGTTTTATGTTGCATTTTCTGCCAAGGAAAACAACATAGGACATGTAACTCAGGTTAGAAAAAAATATATTAAAAACATTATATCAATCGTATCTTCTCTTTTATTTTAAGCGCAACTAGAGCCATAAATGCAAATATTGATAAACTTAACTTAAAACATATTTCTTTTTCAGGCATCTCACGTGAGGAGTATCGGCGGATGAGAAGCCAAGGACAAGTTGTGTTTCAGTGTCTGGAGTGCGTAGAGCCCACAATCCCCTACTCTGAAGTCACCAGGGCCAGCGAACTCCCATCACGTCTTCTCCTACAGCCCGAGAGCACAGGAATAATAGAGGAGTCCATCAACATCCCCATCGTTTCCCATGCCGAGCCACACCATCCAGATGAGGAATCACTCACCGACCAGACTTCACCTCAGGAACTGTCTACCAAAGAAGCCGTCATCACCTTCCACGTCACCGAGAATACCTCACAACGCGGGAAGAGGAAACTTGTGTCCAGCGATGGATTTTCCTATGTGGTAAAGAAGGAGAACAAGTTGCTGTCCTTTAAACAAGAGGCCAAAGGGCCTTAACGGTCACCTGAGTATAATACAACAATTTAGAGGATCCATAGAGTATAAAATGAACTGAAAAGTGAAGCTTTGTTGCCCAAAAGCAAGAAAAATAGGATGATCATGATCAACAAAATAATTGGTCTTAATATTCATTAACAGTTCATAAATTAGGTTCTAATCTGTTCCCCATTTATCACTATCACCATACAGTATATAAACAAATTATCAATGCTTCTGTACTATTTTAATCCCTTGTTGAAATCCCTTACATTGGCCTCTCTTGGTCCTTGATGAACATTTAATAAGACAAGTTATTTTTGTCTCATTTTTATTTATCTACTACTTACAAGTCTGTCTGATCATTAAAACTATAAAAGTACTTTTTGTATTATACAATTAAAGTTTTTGCATAATTCTCTTATTCTATTTACCTTTCAAGTACATTATTTACAGTGATAAATTATCAAAAGTAAATGGCAAAGGGAATAACTCCTCTCAGTAGAATACAAACTAATAGAGCCCTGGCCAGGACCAGAACACTTGACCACTCTGTTTGCCTCAGATATGCCCAGGTGCGGAGAAGATTTTTAAAGAAATAATACATTCTTACTACAGATTCACTATATTAACAATAGCCCCCCCCCCCCCCCACAACACCGGAGCTTCTGACCCTGGGACCATAAGTTTGCTCATCATAACTAATCACTTTGTTTAACACTAAGGAGCAAACAAGATTTTTGAATAGAATTAATGCATTTTCACTATATTATCAAGAGCCCCACCATCACATCTGACCCAGGGGTCATGAAATTCACTACTCTGGAAAAAGCACTCTTGCTCATCATAACTATACACTTAGTTTCTTTGCTTTTTTAACCAGAAGCAGAAAGGAATATTTTCATAGAAATTTTGCTTTTTCACTTTATAATCAATAGAAGCCCCCCCCCCCCCGCCTTCACCAGAACCCTTAAACCTGGGGTCATAAACTTCACAATTTTGGAAGAGGCATCCTTGCGTATCATAACAATGTACTCAGTTTGTTTAAACAATACCCAGGGGCAGAGAAGAAGATTTTCAAAGAAATAATTCACCTTCACTATAGGATCTATATAGCCCCGCCCTAGCACCAGAACTCCTGTCCCCGGGGCCATGAATTTCACAATCTTGGAAGAGGCATCCTTGCTTATCATAACAATGTACTTAGTTTGTTTAAATGATACCGAGGAGTAGAGAAGAAGATTTTTAAAGAATTAATGCATTTTCACTATGTAATCAATAGAGCCCCGCCCTAACACCAGAACCTGCCCCTGGGGTCATGAAATTCACAATTTTGGAAGAGGCACTCTTACTCATTATAACTATGTATTTAGTTACTGTATTTAATGCCCAGGAGCAGAGAAGAAGATTTTCAATGAATTAATGCATTTTCACTATATAATCAATAAAGCCCCGCCCTAACACCAGAACCCATGCCCCTGGGGCCATGAAATTCACAATTTTGGAAGAGGCACTCTTGCTCATCACAACTTCATACTTAGTTACTGTATTTAATACCCTGGAGCAGAGAAGAAAATTTTCAAAGAATTAATGCATTTTCACTATATAATCAATAAAGTCCCGCCCTTACACCAGAAACCCTGCCCCTGGGGCCATGAAATTCACAATTTTGGAAGAGGCACTCTTGCTCATCATAACTTCGTACTTAGTTACTTTATTTAATACCCAGGAGCAGACAAGAAGATTTTCAAAGAAATAATGCATTTTCACTATATAATCAATAGAGCCCCGCCCTAACACCAGATACCCTGACCCAGGGGCCATGAAATTCACAATTTTGAAAGAGGAACTCTTACTCATCATAACTATATACTTAGTTAGTTTATTTAATACCCAGGAGCAGACAAGAAGATTTTCAAAGAAATAATGCACTTTCACTATATGATCTATATAGCCCCGCCCTAGCACCAGAACCCCTGACCCTGGGGCCATGAATTTCACAATTTTGGTAGAGGGCTCAATGCTTATTACAATCATGCCAACAGTTTGACTGCTTGATGCCCAGGAGTAAAGAAGAAGATTTTTAAAGATTGCATTAATTTTGGTGGTTTTAGCCCCTCCCCTCAGGCCCCAGGGGGGCAGGGACCATGAAATTCACAATTTTGTTCCCCTTCACCCATAGATGCTATATGCCAAATTTGGTTGAAATTGGTTGAGCGGTTTTAGAGAAGAAGCTAAAAATGTTCAAATGTTAACGCACATCGCACGACGCACGCCGACGGACAAAAACGGATAGCAATAGGTCACCTGAGTGACTCAGGTGACATAAAAAGGACTGCAATACATGGACCATATGCATGTGTTTCTACACGAAATTCAAAGAAAATTTCTAGATTTAGTGATTTTACAAAGATGTAATTAAATTTAATTTCTTTTTTTACATGCATCTTGTAATTTTCATCGTTATTTAAATCTGCTTATAAGGATGTAATGATAAAAAAAAAATCATGACCTTGAAATGATGTGAATATGAAATGTTGATGTAGGTATCTTTCACAATTGTAAACACTGGTAATGTAGCCTTTAAAATTAACAACAGAATTAAAAGAGGCCTAAGCGTGCAGGTGTCGTAATGGTTGAATTTTAACTCCGTTGGCGGATCCAGGAAAGGGGGGTGGGTTCGGATGTTGGAACCCCATTTAATTTTGCAGAAAGAGGAAGAGAGAGAGAGTGTTTTTTTTTTCCTGTAATGTAGATATTTTTACGTCTAGTATTTTTAAAATAAGCACTTCAATCTCTGCCCTTTTTGCTCTTTAGATAGAGTTTTGCTTATTGCTTTCCTCCTTGTACTTTCACAACCCCGGCCCGGGCCTCGACCACCCTCACGTAACATAAAAGATTTCACTTTGATTTCATCGGAAGATTCCGGCGAACATACATAGCCATTTTGGACCATCTTTTAAAGTAATTAACTTTAAGAAGTATGCTTAAAAAGTCATAAAAGGAAGTATTCATAAGAGAATATTTTTCTCCTTATATTTTGGGGATATTTTAATCAATAAATAGAAAAGTTCAAAATGTCCCTGTAGTATGTTGGGGTGGGGGGCTCACTTTTTCTTAAAAAAATAAGCTTTTGTTATAATTTGAATATATAAGTTTTGATTTGCATTGGAAGCTCCCCGCACTTTTTGTTGCGGGAAGGTTCAAAATACGGACAATCAAACATTTAAAAGAAATCAAAATGTACCAAAAACTTTAGACGAAGCCCCCCCCCTCCCCCCCCAAATAGGATTTTACAGTGTGGTGCACAGGTTGTTATTTTAATTTATTTATTTATTGTTGCTTGTCAACTCTTTTTGGAGGTTGTCCCCTTTGAAAACCGTTGATACGGGCTTAAATATAAGTACCTGCAGTGTGACCTAGACCGTCAATACGTCATGCTCAGCCACCGTAAATCAAGATGGGGACACCTTCATCACCAACAGTAAAGAACACACCCACGCCTCCAAACCCGGGATACTGACGGCAGTGCAGATGACACAGAGGATCATCAAGACAGTGAAAGACGCCCTGTTTGTACCGGCACCAACTATCGTGGAGAGAGTGATGGAGGAGATGGCAGATCCAAGGGAACCGGAATTCGCTCGTCCGAAGTTCAACAATGCCGTGAGGGCAGCCAATTAAGAAACGAAGACAAGCTGATCGACCAGAGGAACCCAAGGACATGAACTTCGAGGTATGATTAATTTTATTTAAAAATTAAGGATTTTTTTTGGTGAACTTAATATTTTTTTCTAAAAATTAATCTATAAAAAGGTCTAAATATTGCGCTATTTTTTAAGATTTAAGAATAATACCACATGATAGCATTAATTTGTACTTAAATAATAAGTACAATTTACAAAATTATTTTTAAAATCTCTGAATAATGCATTTTTTGTTTTTAGATTGACTTGGACTTCCTGGAACGCCATACTTCGTCGGATTTCTACAGAGGAGACGTCATCGTTGGAGATCATCGACACCTCATCTTCGCATCAGACCAACAACTGCAACACCTTGCTTCAGCAAAGACGTGGTACATCGATGGAACCTTCAAGATTGTTTCCAAGCCTTTTGTGCAGCTGTTATCGATCCACTTCTTTGCCAGATCCGGAGACAACATGAAACAGCTTCCAGGGATCTACGTCCTCATGCCAAGGAAAAGGACGAAGGACTACAAGCAGGTATAAAAACCCTTCTTAAATAAGAAAAAATAATTATTATATTTTTATTTCAAAAATATATATTTTATTTAATATAAATGTTGTTTTGCTTTCAGGTGTTTGCCAGAATTTTGGAGCTGCTGCCATCGCTCCCTGTCACCTAGTTGTTAGTTTCAGACTTCGAGGAGGGAATGTGGAGAGCTGCGAAGTCTATGTTGCGTGGCATCCGGATACACGGTTGTGCTTTTCACTGGGGACAAGCAGTATGGCGTCATGTTCAGGAGATTAGATTACAGGTATACTTATTTATGTATTATATTACAATGAATGATTTTCAGAGTGTACTTAAGTTAACTTTAATTTTAGAATGATAAAGAATGTTGTAATATTTGATAAATAAATATACTAAGTTTGAAATATACAATGTGTATGGAAACGTACATAAATATAAATATTAATTTTTTTTTTTGCAGATGGACTACAGCCAGCAGGATGGTGTATTCAAATTTGTTAGGAAGCTGCTTGCCCTGCCATTTCTGCCAGAAGAACAGATTCCTGTCGCGTTCAACACACTGAAGGAGACCGTCACCAGCGACCGACTGATACAGCTGACCAACTACAAAGAGAGGACCTGGATCAACGGCGACATCTGGACACCATCATCGTGGACCGTCTACCGTATGACTGTGAGGACAAACAACGACGTCGAAGGATGGCACCACCGCATCAACAGGAGAGCCCAGAAGTCCAACCTGCAGTTCTATGTGCTTGTGATTCTTCTCTTCAAGGAAACCGCCTGCATCCCGAACCAACTTAAGATGATCAGCGAGGAAAACTCCGGAGATACCAACGAAAGACTACAAGACTTCTACAGTGCCGCATCAACCAACTCTGGGACAACTACAACGATTGATCCATCAGTGCCAGCAAACTTCTGAAGAAATGTGGACAGATCTACAACGGACAGTGAGTGAAGAAGAAAAACGTGCTGAAATGTAAATAATGATGTGTGATGAAAGTGTGAAAATAACTGTGAATTGAACGAAGATATAGTGATGAAAATAAATATTAGTTTTTATATTACATGTATATATGCTTTATTTTCAATAAAGTTTAGAAAATTTATTTTCGGTTGTTTGTTATATTTTGTAAAAGGGGAATACAATTTTTTAAGTGAAACTGACATCAGGAAGATTTTAAATTAAAAAAAAAAATTAAAATTAAAATATATATAGATAGATAGATATATAGATATAGATAGATAGATAAAAAAAATATAATTGACTTGTGTTGCTTTCTTAAAACTGGGGGCAAGTTGTCTTAACTGGGGGGCGAGTTGTCCTCAATTGGGGGCGAGTTGTCCTAAATAGGTGGCGAGTTGTCTTAACTGCATGGGGGGGGGGGGGGGGGGGGAGTTGTCCTCAATAGGTGGCGAGTTGTCCAGCATTCAGAGGAGAAGTTTCATATATAAAAATGAAAATTCTGACAAAATGTTCCCTTTAAAACTGGTACGTGACCGTTTCAGTAAGTTTGTCCGAAATTGTTATAGGAGATACTTTCGACAATCTTTATGTAACTCTACAAAAATAAAAGCAAACAGAAAACCAAATTGTGACCAGGTGACGTTTTGTTACCCCGACGAAATACGCTGTACATTCGTTTATTTCTAATCTTTTTAGCACTACAAACATTCATGCTACTATAAAATAATTATGGACTCGATTTTGTGCTTTAATACCGGTAAATCAGGAGTAAAATGTAAATTGCTTTCAATATTATATACATTCTACATAACTGAAATTTTCAAATCGGAACTTATTATCCCCTGGCAACGGAGTTGGAGGGGATATAGTAACGCAACTGTGTGTTTGTGGGTGGGTTAGTGTGTCCTGTGCGATACGGATGTGCCGTAATTTGCACCTGATCGAATGTTGCTTTGATAAATGTATATTTTTAATTTATTCATTAGAATTAATTAGAAACATCAGGGTTAGTGATCTGACAATTAATTTAGACATGAAGAGCACTTTAAACGAATACCAAGCAACACGCCTACCCACAAAACTGCAGCCGAGAACAGATAAAGCCTAAAATTGTCTGTTCGAAGATATTGATAGTAATATTTAAGAAGAAGGTGCAAAATCATAACATTTCATACTAATGCTGAGAGAATCCTTCCACTGATCAAAACTTTAGCGATTTTTTTATTTCGACAACATTGGTCACATTAGTGGAGCCCTAGTGGTATGGAGGGATGTGCCTACTAGTCCATGGATAGCATTGCGCCAAATCCGACTATAACTATTGAAATGTATGATCAGACTGCCCCAAATTCGTTGATATAAACCTTACTCTGTTTCAACAGAAACTATTCGGGTACAGGGTCACAATTATAGCATCTTTGTAGAGAAGCATTTTTCGCAGCTATTACAAATTTTGGATGTAGTCCTGGCTGAAGTTGATGATGAAAAGTCACAAACATCAGTTAAAACAATAATAAAAATAATAATAAATCAATGAAAAAGTAATGATTTAACAAGAGCAGAAACCAGTTTTGTCAGTGTTATTGAAAACTTTCCAATGTGCAGACAAACATTCTCTCTAATCACTCAGAGTAGCCTACATGAAGCGACAGTACGAATTGAACAAGTCCTCAATAAACTGGTCATTAACCAAGACAAACTGTCTTCAGACCTACAAGAAATATAAGATAAAGTCAATCCGATATCAGGATATCAGATAAGATTAATGACCAACAGTCATACACACTAGAAATGCAAAGCAAGGTAGAATTCCTTATTTAAAAAAGTCAAGAATAAGTTACAACTACATCCGTTACAGCACCAAAAAGCACTTAAGATACCAATTCCGATCCACTAGTGCTACTAACCTACTTACAGTTCTACTTATTGGAACTTCCAACATTAAAAATATCAAAGAAGACAAACTTAAAGCATTTTCCAATATAACCAAACAAATCCAATACACACTGGATAATACTTACCGGTATACTGCATTAAGCGTTGAGGTGATGATGCCAGATCTTGTGCTACCTCACTCATTTACTAACGACATCAAGAAATATGAATTTGTTTTTAAAAGCAATACATTTTGTTTATTGAACAAGATCTATTAAATTTGAAGTTGAATATATATTTGTATTTAAAAAAAAATCTTTGCAAAAGATAGTAGGTACAAGAACTAATATCGTTTTCATCGGCTCTACAGGAGTCGACAAGATGCAAAACATCAAAAAAAATTTAAATCATATAATTCATAGAGGCATTTACCGGTATCTTTCAAGTTAAACAGTTTCATCAGTGTTTAAAGTACAACGTGTTTAGATATATTCCATAACCGAGCCAAGTTTGGCTATGGGCAGGAAAATCTTGGGAGTAAATGCATTCAGGATATTGACGTTTGTAGATACAGAACAATCACTTATGAATCGAATTTCGTTATTACGTTGAATATGCTTTATATGTTTGATGATCCGACTGCGGTTAATCTTAATTTGTACCACAGGGTTCATTCAATCAATAACCAAATCCGACAGATTTTTAATGCATAATTATTTTTTTCTGTCTGAGCCGTTGGCATTCATTGCACAGGCTTTTGCGTAAATTTGCATTTTACGTTAATTTTCTTGTAATTTTAAAATGCTTAGATTTCATAGCTACTTTATTCCGTTTTTGATTTTTCTAAATCAAAAATATTTGTTTAAAACATTGTTCCACGGTGACGCCATTGCAAAAATTCCCTTGATCAAAGATTTCGGCTACCTATCCATTTTTACGAAAGTTTTAGTAAAAATAAATAAATAAAAATACGTCACACCTATAAGATATAATAATATATATATATTATGTATTTTTTATTTACTGAACATCGATAGGTATGCCGAATCTTCTGACGTGAAGTGTGATGTATTCAATTAACATTTCCAGGCAATAAAATTATTTAAAATCGAAAAAGCATTTTGTTAGGATCAACACAGAGTTCAAGGTGTAGTTATATATGGGGAAAATCAGATAAAGGTTAGGATTCTTCCACGATATAAAAACAATTTTCGCGTTAAGGTATACCAGTATATATTTTCCTCTTTTGACTCGTGCATTCTACACAACGGTGATAATTGACAAAGGGAACATGGCTATATTAAAGCAAAATATATTCTCATGCAGATGCAAGTTAAAAAGAATATTGCATATCTAATTTTATCAGCAATTATTATAAATGTAAATTAAAAAAAAAGATAAAGAAATCAATTCTTATTTTTCAGTAAATACAACTTTACATCATGACTTACACAAGATGAATAATATAACAAGGATCCTGGGAAGAAAAGAAAGGACACAACCTTTGAATTCGAGCAGAAATAATTTGGAATGTAATAAAATATCTGTTCTGATTAGTCTTGAATTATTGATCTTTCTAGATTTCACATTTGAATGCTGAATTTCTGCTATAAATTTTAACGCTAAAACAATCTGATTAACTGCAGTCCAGCTAGAATAACAGGATGTTAATATCAACCAGATCACCAAGAATTCAGTAAAATGGAAAATTTGACATTTTTAAACATTAATCACAGCAGTCATGTTTCAAATCAAGAAGTGATTAAAAAATCTGTATTTATGTTCATCCGATGCCAATTTATAGGGCTAATATAGACACCTTTTATCTCTGTCTGTACTAAATCAGCTTTTAAAAAAATCCAGGCTCTCCCATACATTATTTATATAAGATACTAATGAACTCAAGTTATTAAGTTATCAAATTATATTTTTTTCGTTTCGTCATAGAATATCTTTTTAATTTCAATTACAAACACACACACGGGTTTATATATATATATATAGAGAGAGAGAGAGAGAGAGAGAGAGAGAGAGAGAGATTAGAACCTGATTTGTTTGTATATAAGTTTAATAGCTGTTTAAGGTTGTTGCCAGAGATATCAAAGCTTTTTTTGAAAAAAAAAAATACTTCTTGAATTAGAAGAATCGGTCTAGAGTGAAGTATTGTAACAAAAGTGGACTAACTCCTGTGAATGTTACTAGCGTGGTTTACCGAATTTTTAAGCGAAATATTTCACTAGGATTTCAACCTGAACCTACAACGACCAGACTTCGCGATGTTTTCAACAGCACGTTGTCCCCAGTTTAAGGACGTTTCTTACCTCGAGCTCTTAGGCACAGACAGAGTTCCTATTACTCAAGCAATCGTAAATCAAGTATTAAACGTTATTCTCAGATACATATAGAGGCTCGTTCTTTAGGAATTCAGGTTAACATTGAAAACCACTTTTCCTTGCTCCTGCAATTCGTGTGACGTTAAAATGAAATAAATGTCATGAAAACAGGTGACATTTATTCTGATGAAAGAGATTTTTCCTGCCCTCATGGCAAATTGGCAAATTCAGAACTACATCAGGGAAAGTTTGTAGTAATTCTAAGTTGCGCAGTTTTAAATTACAAAGGATTTGATAACACTGATATTTTGACATTGATGAGGAATATGTTAAAGAGAAAAGAAAGTGCTACACAAAGAGAGAATGACAAACAGACGGATGACGGACAGACCCAAATTAAATATCCCTTACTTTAAGGTGATTCGAACCTGTCGTGAAAGTACTTGGAAAGTTAAAAGATAGGTACCTTCAGATAGAGGACAAGTTTGTGGTTTAGGAATCATCAAATTTGATGTAAGCTAATGCGTTTGTTTCCATGGCAACAACCTCTGAATATCCCCTTGTTTAAAAATGTAAAAGCTGTGAAAAAAATCTCATTGCCATTAAAGAAAATAACAGAAAACTCACTAATTATAATCAGAATTCATTTACTTGGAAACATATAATAGGGTAGCAGATCAACTTTATCTTCAAACAGCACTCTACGGCAGTCTGAATTTCCTCCGTCTTCTTCAAAATTACTCTTTTTTCTTAACCTTGACAACAAAAACGGTTATAAAACCGCACTAAAAGTAATTGGATATTTATTTTTTTTAAGTCCATTTTAAAAAGAGATGTATAGCTAAGTAACAAAGGAGAATAATTGGTATGTTCATGACTCAGAAAAAAAAGATATGCTAATCCGAATTTTCTCTGACTTTAAAAAAAAAATTACCCCGAAGCACATATATCTGCAACGGAGGCTATAAAATCAATCAAAAGTAATCAATTTTCAATTCAGTTAGTCAATTATGTTGAAAACAAACTTGAAATGAAATTTTTGAAGGACAATTAATGTAAAATTTCAGGAATTTTGAAATTTTACATTCCGAATTTCCATTTTTTTTCTTCAAAACTTAAACTTTCAAATTGATTGTTGGTGAATAAAACAAATCACCTAATATCATCATATATATATTTTTATGATTTTTAAAGATGATATACCTTATTTAGAAAATAAACCTGGCATATATACAGAGTTAAGGTGAAAAAAGTGCACATTACTCATCTGAATTTCCTGTTTGTTTGTTTTTTAAAATAACAAACCTATGTTGTACAATATTTGCCTAAATAAGAAAAAAAAATCCCTGTGACTAATATTTCCTTATATTCAAATTATGTGGAACATAATAATATGACATAAATTTCTGTAAATTAAGAATCTGACTGAAAGATTTACAATCCATATTTCTCTGTGTGAACACACAAAAAAAAATTAAGGTTTTAAAAAAAAAAAAAAAAAAAAGCCATGAGAAAAAAATGACAATATCAGTGCTAACTTTTGCAAGGTCTAACTGAAAATAGCATAAAAGGACACACCATATGGACAAAATAGACATTAGTATATAAGTATCTCAAAAGAGTATATAATTTATGCTGCAGTTCTGTTCATACAGAATGGTTTTTAATCTCAAGGGAGGTTCTGCACATTTTTTTTTTCATATTCCAATTAAACTAGCTTCTTTTATGTGATCTCTAACATGAATGTTTCTTTCTTTTTCTTTTTCTTTTTCCAATTTGAATTTTTTGACTTGCTGTGGCTATCAATTGGTAAATTCTGGTGAACATGTAGGTCTTTTGCAGCAGCTAGAGCAAACATTTCAGTCATGGATGGCAAGTGGTGGGGGAAAAAAACTAGATGTGTACCTTAACCTGAAAAAAAAATTCTTCAGGTATAGCCTTACTGACAGGTGGATAAAAATTATACATGTAATCATGTAACATCTGTTATAAAGTTACACAGTACTGAGTTATTGTTATTAAGGTCTTCCGTCTTCTACGGAAGACATTCTTGTTATTCTTACGCGGGTATGTTAAGGCTGCACTCAGATATCCTACTTGCCTACACAGTATGACGTCATAGTAAGTTGTATGACGTGAACTTTAGAGATAATGATTTTTTAATTTCTATATTTAAAGTTTAATTTCAGGTCCAAAAAGTAAATGGAATAATTTAAAAACATAATATAAACTAAATCTTGTCGTTTTTGGGTGGTATAAAAAGCTGAGTATTTATCACGGGGGTAAAATACCAAACCCATGACGTCAAAACTATTGATAAAATATTTGCTGAGTGAAAATTAAACGTGACGAGAATTCATGTCAACAAATATATGAAATGGGAGTTTAAAAGCATATACCGTGAATGTTATGTGTGATTCATAAGGAATTAAAGATTCAGAATCAAGTACACTGATTTATACTTATCATGTTTTCTTATAATGAACACAGGCAGTGTTTTAAAATCCCGAACAGCCTTTCCTCTGTCGTTCTATAACAACAAAGATGCAAAAGTTCAACACTACGCCGCATACTTTGAAACATAAATTTTGTTTGTATCGAAAGCTTGTATTGGAAAGTGCTGCTAGAATCGTGTGGTTAACATGAATTGATGACAATTCCTTGATCGTATGTTCAAATTGTGAAAATTTTGGTAAGGTTTCATGCGAAACTTTGGAATAATATTTTCTGTGTCGGGAGAGTAGGATTCTAGCAGCACTTTTCATGACCCTGGTGATGTTTTTACATAATTATTTTCACAAAAAGAATTGAATTATCCCCGGGGTAGTGTTGAACTTTTCACTTTTTCGTTAAGGCAATTTTTATATTTATAGACGTCACGTGATGACGTCGTAGTGGAGTGCTTCTTTCAGCCTGAGAATTCAATGACGTCTATACAATGGATAATAATAGTAAATGTTTAATCTATGGCTTTTCCAGTTTATCGATATTACATTTTACGAAAAAAGTCTAAATTTGCTGAAAAACGATCTGGGTACTGCCTTAATATACCTGCGTAGGTTTCTTTTTCACTTTTATTACTGTTTTTTTTTTTTTACCGATTTTGTGCACGCAATTTCTCGAAAACGGCTTGATGGATTTCCATGAAACTTTCAGGACTGATATAACATCACTTGAACCTTATAGGTTTTTTCCTGTTTTGATGACGTCACTTCCGGTCCGGAGATATTGTCGATTTAATGATTTTTTAAGGGTCTGGTTGTCCGGAAATTTTCTCATGAATGGCTCTAGACAGAATCATAAAATTTAAAGGTCTGATAGACCTATGTCTGCAGATATGCATAACGCATTTCACTTTTACCAGAAATGCCGCACGTCGACGCTCGCTATGGTAAAAAAAAAAGGCATATCGAAAATTTTAAAATTTTCAACGCTTTTTCTACAAAAGCTTTTTACTTGTAAATAATTTGTTAAAACATGTAGAACAAAATTTGTTCAAAACTACAAGATCTTTCATCCAATATCAACAAAAAGGGGCTGGCCCCCTAAAAAAGAGATCTAGAGGGGCCGAAAGTTTTTTCTCAGTATTTCAAAAACGAGCAAAAATTTGTGATACATTATTGAAGCAAAGTTGTTCAAAATAACAAGTGGCAGCTGGTGAAGTCATCAAAAGTCGTCTAATGACGTCACTTCCGGTAAAACCGGAAGTAAACAGAAAATGCATATTTTTGAAGTTTTGTACACGTTATTGCATGTTTTGAGTAATCGGAAGCGTCAAAACTCAAAAACTCGACGTCACTTCCGGTCAAACCGGAAGTAGTCAGAAAAGGCTTATTTTTGTAGGTATTGGCAGGGAATTGAATGGTTAAAGTCATTGGAGACGTCTGACTTTATTTTTTGTCAATCGACTTCACTTCCGGTCTAACCGGAAGTAGTAACCAGTGGCTTCTTTATACAAATATTTCCTTGTAAATGAATGATAAAAGTCCATGAAGACGTCTCACATCATTATAAGTCGAATGCTCTTCAGAACTGTTCTTTCTTACATACTAATTTGCATTTCTGCCCTTCATTTTATTCACTGAATTGGACGGAAGACCTGCTTGTTGCTCCAACAACGAGCTTTGCTCTAGTTTAAATAGTATAATTGTAATAAAAATAGTATTAAACAATTCTAATAAAAATAGTTTTAAACCTATGGAATGAATTAATGTTTACATTACACATGAATCTTGTTTACAAAATGTGTGCGAAGCTTCAGCATTCAATACAGTACGCCATAACAAGGATGAGGAGGTCAAAAGATTAAGTTATGATTTTTGTTTTTGTTGCCAGAAATGTTGATATTTATTTATTATTTATTCATACCCAGCCTGATGGTTTCAACATCAAGGTTAATATTTATCAGTACATCTGGATCAAAAGGAACAAACTGCCAAGACTTAATTAAGGTTGTACATTTTGACTGCTGATTGATAAGAAATCCAAGATAAGAATAAACCTAAAACTGCTTTCTCAACTCATATGGACTTATTTCAGTTTAAAGTAATGTCCTTTGGCATGTGTAATGCCATTAGTTGTTATGAGAGGTTAATTGAGTTAGTTCTTAGAGGTCTCAGATGGGAGAAATGTTTATTAGATGACATTATTGTGTTTGGAAGTAGTTTTGACCAAGCTTTGAAAAATCTTAAGCTAGTGTTTGATAGACTTGTGTCAGCAAATTTGACCTTGAAACCTTCAAAATATGTACTATTTCAGAGAGAAGTGTCATTTTTAGGCCATGTGGTGTCTGATAAAGGAATTCAGTGTGATCCTAGTAAAATTGACAAAGTTAAGAAATGGCCTGTTCCTAGTAATGTCACTGAGGTTAGAAGTTTCCTAGGTCTAGCTGGATATTATAGGAGGTTTATTCCTGAGTTTTCCACCTTTGCAGCCCTTTAACAAATTTGACAAGAAAAGGGAAGAAATTTTGTTGGACTTCTGATTGCCAGAAATCATTTGAGAAACTTAAGGAACTCTTTTGTTCAGCTCCTGTGTTAGCCATCCTGATGGTACCTCAAAGTTCATCTTAGGCACAGATGCTTGTTTGACAAGATTAGGTGCTGTTTTATCTCAAGTACAAAATGGTGAGAAGGTCATTGCTTATGCTAGTAGGACTTTGGATAAATCCCAAGTCAGATATTGTACCACTTATAAGGAGTTGTTGGCAGTAGTTACTTTCATTCGCCTGTATAGACATTTCTTTTGGGGTAGACATTTCACGGTTAGAACGGATCATGCTTCCCTTGTTTCGTTGAATAGTCCAGAAAGAATTTTGGCTAGATGGCTTTTAGTTTTGGAGACTTATGATTTTTCCATTCAACATAGGCCAGGGAAATTCCATTGTAATGCTGATAGTTTGTCAAGAAGGCCTTCCAATTATTGTAAGCGTGAGGATTGTCCTGATTGTCATTTGAGGAATTGTGTGGATTCTGGTGGTCGAACAGGTGCACCGCAGCAAACGGACATCATATTACTGTCCTGGGCCTCTAAGATTGCTCCTGTGGGAACCGACCAATGGTTCAACTCGGCGGAGTCAGGGTCCCACAATTCTGTTGATGACAATGGTGATGATAGTTGTGATGTTGTATCTAATTGGTTGGATACTTGGTCAGTTGATAACTTGGCAACAAGGAGAACCTGCTACTCAGCAAATAATTAGATTAAAGGAAAGTTGCATTGTTAAACCTCCTAGGCATGTTGTTTTGGATGCTTCTACTGACTTGAAAACATTTTGGGGATTATGGGAATCTCTAGAAGTCAAAGAAAGCATGTTGTATTACAAGTGGAAGTCATTAGTTGATAAGGAGACTTTGTTGTTGATTGCTCCTAGACACATTAGATCTCAGATATTTCATGAACTTCATGAGAATAAAACTGCTGGTCACTTCGGTAGAGAACGTACCATTAAATCCTTTAAGCGTAGGGTATATTGGCCTGGTATGTCTTCAGACATTAAACGTTGGTGTAAAGAGTGTGATGTTTGTGCCAGAGCAAAAGTTGGTCCAGGTCTTGGGAAGTTATCTCTTCATCAATCAGTTATAGGTGCTCCTTAAGATAGGTTAGGAGTTGATATTTTAGGCCCTTTGCCCAGAACAAGTAATGGTAATGAGTATATCATAGTTCTCTGTGATTATTTTTCTAAGTGGGCTGGAATTTATGCAGTACCTAATCACACAGCTTTGACAGTAGCAGATAAGATAGTTAATGAATTTATCTGTAGATTTGGTGTCCCTAAACAGATTCACTCAGACCAAGGCCTAACAAAAATTAACTATAGTTAACTATAGTGAAAACTTTGATACTTTGATTTACTATGAAACTTTACTCTGGAACTTTTTTTGAGATTTCAAAACTTAAAATCTCTTAAATTCGATAATAGTAATGTAAAAATTGGAAATATGTGAATATACAAATAATATTTCACTTTAATATAAAAAATGTGCATTTATGAATTAAAGAACAAAAAATATAACGATCTGAAATCGATAGTAAAAATACTTTGATTTACTATAGTGAAAAAACTTTGATACTATAGTAAACTATAGTACTTTTTCGTTAAGAAGGTCGCAAGTTCGAGTCGGAATTATTTTCTATTTTATGTGAGAAGTTAGGCATTGAAAAGACACACACCACTCCATATAGGCCACAGTCAGATGGTTTAATTGAGAGGATGAATAGGACACTTTTACAAATGTTATCAACTTATATTAATAAATATAGGGATAATTGGGATGACAATATACCTTTGTCTTTATGGCATATAGGTCAACCATTCAAGAAAGTACAGGTTGCTCACCAAATTTAATTATGGTTTGCCATGAAATTATGAGCACAGTTGATCTTATGTTAGGGAATCCTTCTCCTCACTTATTCCTACTTGCCCTGTAGAATATGTAGAGTGGTGAAGAATAGGTTTAGCTGATTCTTACAATTTTGTGTCTGAAAATCTTAGACAGGCAGCATCAAAACAGAAGAAATACTATGATAAGGGATTAAAACCTAGAGAGTTTTCAGAAAATGACTTTGTCTGGAGGTGCTATCCACCCTCAGCTGGTGTTAAGTTAGGGTAAGGATGGATAGGGCCATACAAAGTTATTAACAAGATCACAGATGTAACATATCAAGTTCAGAAAGACCCTAAAAGCCCTCTCATTGTGGTACATGTAGTTCAATTAAAACCCTATGAAGGCATTTTACCTCCTAGAAACTGGACACCAGTAGTTACATTGTACTTCCCTTGACGAGTCATTAGAACCCCCTGTAGATAGATTTTAATGTTCAACAGGAAGTTGTAGAAACTGTAATTCCCCCCCGTTTTTAATATACCTAGT
Source organism: Saccostrea echinata (assembly GCF_033153115.1). NCBI lineage: Eukaryota > Metazoa > Mollusca > Bivalvia > Ostreida > Ostreidae > Saccostrea > Saccostrea echinata. The sequence continues at coordinate 311,555 of NW_026889774.1, read as the reverse complement.
CCTGAACCCCTTAGACAGTCAAGGTGGGGTAGAACAATCAAACCCCCAGCTCTCTATTCTCCTTGAGACCAGGCACCTAGGCATTTTATTTTATTATTTTTGTTAAAGCCTATGTGTATAGTAATTTTTATTTTTGAATTCTCTCTCTCTCTCTCTCTATATATATATATTACATGATATATAAAAAGTTTGAGTTGACCCTTTGTAGTGATGACAAGTGATATTGAATTTTTGAAATATCTCAGTCTAGTTAAAGTATTTCTTATTAATGATTTAGTTTTCGGTAGTCATTTTTTTTGAGAATAACATTCAAGCTAGCACTGTATTTGACTTTAGTGGATACAAGGTCAATGCTAGATGTTTTATTTTTTAATAAGACACAGTAGTTGGCAATGATTTAAAGTTATCTAGAAGTCAAAACAGTATATTTCAGATCTTTCGGTTTATTCAGCAACAGTAATAATAGATATGAATCAATGAGAGCTTATATTCTAGATTAATACTGACCGTAGATGATCTGTAAATTATCTCCCTTGTACTGTACTGAAATCAACACTCAAGTTTTTCATAGTAATCTATGAAAGGTGATGCATAGGTCATCTCTTGTTTTGGTTACGTTATAAATATTTTGCATGCACTACTTGATAACATTTTAGTTTTAATTCAGTGGATTCTGAATTTGATAGACAACTATATTGATTAACTTTCCATATATTCAGATATTATTTAAAGTCTTAGAAATTTAAGATTTTAATTTTAAAAAGTTATTTTCTTAGAGATATGACTCCAGAACTTTCATTGATGGTAAATAATTTGATTTAATACTTTTCTAATTATTGTTTTACAATGTTTTCACATTTATTAGGTGGAAGTTCTTGATTTAACTGTTCTTGAGGAGGAGATGGAGGAACTTGTTGGGCAGGAGTGGCCAAATGAGGGCCAGCAATGTCCAGTGGAGAATTGCAAATCTAGACCGCATAGATTTCAGAGAATTGGATCCTTCCGGACCCATAACTTCCATACACCCAAGATTCTGGTATACTATTGTATTGTTCGGTCACCTCATTTAAAATGAACATGTTAAAGCAGCAGATACGTAAAAAACACAGAGGTCTGCATGGATGCTACCTGAAGAAGATCATCGCGAATCTAAGATTCTGTGATCCTTGGAGCATTGGCATGCCACTTCCACCTGTACATCAGGAAGCACGGGAAGAAGCTGCAAAGATACGCCACGCCTTGCCTCTGGAACCCCTATCTCACCTTTCAGACTCCTATAATGCTCGAGATTAGAAGCCACAGTTCTACTGACATTATTCATGATTTTCTTCACTTAGATGTATACTGAAACAAAAATTTATTGTAATTTTGTTTTTTTTAAGGGGGGGGGGGGAGGAATTGGTTTAGATTTTTATTTCATAGTCCTCGTTTCGTAAATTATACATTATTTTAGAAGTATTTGGTGATATTTCAGTCTGATAGTTCTATTTACCTTATGTTTTCCGTTGTTACTTACGTAAAACCCCTTTACTATTTGCCTGTTATAAGTTAGGACATGCGTTGACATTCCACGTTTTACTTTTTAAACAGGAAGTGTCATCCATGTTGGGAGTCTTTCCATAGTACGTTTGGTAGCTGTGTTCTGATTGGTTAAGTTAGTTGTAGGATCTTTGATATTTTTGGCTTTTATTTTTGGGCCTAGCTAGGGTATTTAAAGCCGTGTTCGTGTAGTTTTCTTCACTTGGGTTGGGGAACACAGCCTCATGGTTAGTTCCTCTCTACTGTGCTAAGAAAATCTCATGGTTTATGAGCACTATTTGATTAGTACCCTAGAGTGCTAAGAAAACCTCATGGTTTAACAGTACTGTAGGTCTTAGCTAGCTTTAGTTTCACGTTTTTCACAAGTTCTAGGTTTTTGTTAGGAAACAGTTAGGATGTAGGTTTAATAGAATAAATATATTTTCCCCTTTTCCAAGTCCAGCCAGGTCTAGGATTTGTAGATAACAGGATAATTTCTAGAACCACTATTTATTATTTATTTTTGGTGTTGTTTATTTTCTGGGTTAGATATTTTTAGAGTCCAGATTAAGCATTATTATTTTAAGTTCAACTCTAGAGTGTTGATTAGTAGAGTTCATATTGGGTGATGTTGCTCATTTCCCTTACATTTTTCCAACTCATTGACATCTGTACCATTTTTTATAGGATTTTTGACCTTTTTTTTATAAGTATGGAAGGTCAGTAGGGACATATATTATTTTCATAGGTTTTTCACATTCCTCCCTTTATTCTTGGTTAAATTTTGACTATTATTTATTATTTGTTATCATTTGCAAAGGTTAATTCTCACTTTATTAAATTCATAAAACTTACAACTGTGTTTTCATTTAGCGTTGATCATAGTTCAGAAATCCCCTTACCTGGGTTGACAGACATAACTGGAGATAGTTTACTGCTTTAAGCCAAGTAGGCTAGTAACTTTGTTAATTTATTCATTTAAGAGTTCTACTACCGGTTACAGTTTAAATAAGCCTACCTAAAACGTGTATGAGTTGCTGTGCTCGCCCTTACGGTCGCATGTTAAGTACTTTGAGTCAAATGGACAACGGGCAACTTACTATCGAATAAGCTCTTCTGGTAATTCACAAGTAGAGCTAAACACATTGAATTGTTGATTTAAAGATAGAAAGTGCAAACCATGCCAGGTAATTTCAGACTGTACAACTCAGAAGATGAAAAAAACAATCTTTCAACCTGCACACAACTTTTCACCGCCGATATATGGCTGAAATATTACAGACTCGGCGTTGAACAATATCAATCAATCAGAAGATTAAGGATTTAAATATTGTTTAAAGTTAAAAGTTCTTGGCACCAACATACCTTGGCTTAATGTCCAGTTATATACCCTAAAAAATATGACAGTCTAGTTAATGATTCGAGACGATCTGTGACCGAAATTCTTGAAGACTCGGTGGTTGTGTGTGAAATTTGAATTTCGGTCTTAAAACATTACGGCGCTAAAATCGAGTCTTTCAGATGATCGTGTTAACAAAATAACATTTGCACAGTACACTTACACTTGGAAGCAATTGAAAGTTGCACTACTATCACTTTTCATCACAAAAAGTGATACAAAAAAGATAAGAAAAAAATCTGTTGTTTTCGATAAAGGACTGTAACTCTTTTTCATGAATAGTAGATGAAAAAGACATTGTTGTAAATCCACAGACACCTGAAGTTTAGAAAACTGTCTCTTCATAACCCAGCAACCCCCCCCCCCCCTCCGGGTACATGGGTAACATGTTGTGTTAACGTTGAATATAAAAAAATAGCAATTCTTTAAAAAAATTAAAATGACACTTAAGTACCTTTAAATAACGCAACACAGTATGTTATTCAGAGTAAAATGATATGGCTATTAATGTAACAGTACTCCCAGCAAGTGAAATCTTCAGAGCTTCACAAAACACGGATATATTAAATAGATAATTTATTCAAATTAATAAGGCAGTGGCTCCCTTGGATCTATAAGCCCATTAAGATCACAGCTTTTTATTGCACTAGAAGAGGCCAAAAAAGAATAGCAAGTTTTTACAGGGGAGACTTTACATGACTGTCCCACATTCAGGTGTAAATCTAGAGAGCCCTTGTAATTAAGTATCCCACCCGAGAACATTGCTTGCAACACTGATAAGTTTGATGATGTTTTGAACCTGTACAATTATTTACACGATAATACTGTGGCTGTCAGATCTTGTTAGTTGTCAGAAAATTCTTAAGTCGATGAAATCTTGGACCTTACTCCTGGAATTAACATGTACCAAATCGACAAATCACGCAAGACCGCATATTTGTGTGATCCTGTTGGGAAGGCACCTAGAGATGAAAGTTATTTATGTACAAACAAAGGATGAACAAAGTAAAACTGGCTCATGTCGTTGAGTTTTTTAGTGATCCATGTTATACACAATAAAATATGAAGATAACGAACATTACTCAATCTGAAACTATACAAATTTGGAGCAGAGCAAACACGGGCCTCAACATTTGGAGGTGGTATCAGGTGCCATGGAGGAGTGAGCATCCCCTGCCGATCGGTCACACCCGGCGTGTGCTCATTATCATCATCGGGGGAAAAACGGAAAAATCCGTAGAGGGTTCAGTGTATAAATAATGGCCTAACAATTAATAATGATCAAGATGTGTTTGTGAAACACTGTGCCCCCGATGGTAGCACAAATCTGGAGTGGGACGTAGACTACAGTGCAATAGTTATGGCCAATGTTAAAGTTTTTCAAATGTAGGCCAAAGGTCATAGTTGAGGACACATGATCAAAAATTTCTGTACCAATGGAAAGGTCTTGTCATAATGAACACTCGTGTCAAATATTAAAGCCTTACCCTTGACAGTTGATAGTTATGGGCTAGGTTAAAGTTGACGACAACAGACAGACAGACAAACAGGACAAAAACAATATACCCCCGGGATCTTTCGATCCAGTTGCATAAAAACGCCAGTCAGCATTTGACTTAATGATAAGTTGTATGTGGTGACAAGGTCATTGTATCGACCATTAAACTTACAAAATGGTGACTTCAAACGAGACTGTTGATACACAGGCACTTGTTTCGTATACGGGGCACCCCTACTTATTTTTACCACAAGGTACCTAACTCAATTTCAGGCACCCCCGCTTCAAACTCGTATTTTGTTTATATATTAATCATTAACCTACTTTAAGATGACATCGTTCGCTTCGAAAGACTTTTTTCTTGTCAAATTAATCGTTTCGGACGTCTCTGGTCGAGCCTCTTTTTTGTAAACCACTCATTTCTTCCTCAAAAATTATCTCGATACAAAATAAGACTACGGATCGGATACATTAACTTCCGGTTGGGTTATAAATGAAGGATAAAACCAGAGACCTCGGAAAGGAATTCTCGTAAGTCTCTGGATTTATCCTACATTTATAACCCAACCGGAAGTTAATGTATTCGATCCGTAGTCTTATTTTGTATCGAGATAATTTTTGAGGAAGAAATGAGTGGTTTACAAAAAAGAGGCTCGACCAGAGACGTCCGAAACGATTAATTTGACAAGAAAAAAGTCTTTCGAAGCGAACGATGTCATTTTAAAGTAGGTTAATGATTAATATATAAACAAAATACGAGTTTGAAGCGGGGGTGCCTGAAATTGAGTTAGGTACCTTGTGGTAAAAATAAGTAGGGGTGCCCCGTATACGAAACAAGTGCCCGTGTGTTGATATCCTTGTTTCATCAACTTGTTTGTCACAATTATTCTGTAGTTTCCTTTGAAACTAAAGAAATTAATTAGAATCTGAAGAAGTTGTTACAATACCATATGTAATTAGAACTGTTAAAATTCTTCCGTTATGTAATGTGTACAGTGTCTAGTTTTGTTTTGTTTGTTACACTCTTGAAGAACTGTTTACAATATTTAAAGCTTTTGTGGCTCTAACAACTGTGAAGTGGAAGGCTACACTATGAAATATCCCAGGGCAAAGTGTCTAAATGTAGGTCAATTTACCTATACAAGTGCCTCACCCCTTCAGGGTCCTTGGAGGCAGTAGCATGAATTTACAATTTATGTTCCCTCTTAACCCATAGATGCTAAAAATCAAAATATGTTGGAATTAGCTAGGCTGTTTCAGCGAAGTTTAAAATCAGGAAGGACGAAAACAAGATGGCAATAGGTCACTTGAGTGATTCAGGTGACCTAATAATGCTGATTACATTACATAATTGGACACATCGATTCTTGGACTGTTAAAAAAATTATTGTGTTATCGTTTCACACTTGCGAACTCTGACCTCTGTTGACAAAACATCTGTGATGTATTTCATAACGCAGGCCCGTAGCAACGGTTTAAAAGGGGGGGGGGGCCAACTTCCCCAAAAAAATCTGACAAGCAAAAAAAAAGTTATTTTACTGTCCAAATCCTGCAATTTGCCAGTGCTCGACTTTACAACATCAAAAAGTGGGGGGGGGGGGGGCAACCTGCAACTAAAATCTTTTAAAATCTTTTTTGTGAAGAACAGCACGGGAATGATTAGTCATACTGATGTGCAAGCATCCTAAGTTAATGCAGAAATTATGGCCTCGGGTTTAGGGTTGTGCTGCAGTATGATATAAAGCTTTACATGGGAATATACTAGTATATAGGAAAAGAATAGCAAGGCCAGGAAAAGTCATATTATGTACTTGTCTTCAGGTAGTTCAGAATCAGATTTGTTCAAAATGCTCCCTTGAAGTTGGGTTGAATTAAACTTAAGGATAATAGATAACAAGAAAATATGTCCATGACCAAATCTTTTCAAGTGGAGCAGAGTTACACTAACTTATACCAATATATGCAAACACTCCCAAGTTGCGTGCACTTACTTTTTGCTCTTTTAAATTTTTCTGCTACCATGCTTTGAAAATGCCGAAGGTATTCATTTGTATTCACCATAAACATTTTAAACACTTTGTGCAGAAACAAGCATCTTCGTGAAAAAGTCAAATAAAGAAAAGTGAACTGGAGCGTAATTTGTTTTATGTGTTTTGACATTGGTTCGTAATTTTTCACTAGCCCATCAGTCTACTTCTGAGACATTTTTTATAGCTTTGGATAATCCTAACTACCGTTGGGCTATTTAGTTTTTAAGAAGAATATACTATAGGCGTAATGTTTCATATGCCAAATATGCCTTGTTAGTATGGCCCTTTCTAATACAGGGCACTACAGAAACTGAAGCAGGATTCAAACTGGGATATCCACCTCGAAGCACCTTTATTTCGAATAAGGCAGACACACTCTAAGGTTTCAGAGTTTCAGCCATATGAAATTGATTTGATAGACCGCCAACTCTCCCATGTGAGCTGAACCTCAAAGAAAACAACAATTCAAAGCATGCAACAAAGGCCATTATAAATATTCTGCTCCACTGTAGGCAGCTGTTCCAGGTATCACTGTATAGGACAATACAAAGATGGCTCAGTGCAAGATGAAAGAGAAAAACCGGAGAAAAAAGTGATCGATTAATTTATGTTGTTTTACGGGACGTAAATTCTTTTATTCGAGAAATTTTTCACTCATATAGAGACGTCACCATATACCGGTGAAGGGCTTCAAATTTAGACCTTTACTCGGCACTCAGTGCCATTGAGCAGCGAGGGTTTTTAATCGTGCCAACGCCTACCTTGACACGGGGCCTCGGTTTTTAAGGTCTCATCCGAAGGACCCGCAACTTTCACTTCAAAGTGCCGAGCGCCCGTGACGGTCCGGAGAAAAGTGACATCAAAGTTCCAAGTTCAAATCAGGAGACGTTGTGTATGGCTGTAATTGTAGGAAACTGCAGTGAAAGCAATCCAAACTTTAAGGAAGTGAATTGGATAGGTCCATATACAATCTCCCAAAATAGAGAAGTAGTCCTCAGAGGCGGAGACAAAACGGGAACGATACTGAAATTAAACTGCAGTACTGAAATCTGAAACTATTTGGACAAGACCTGGCATTATACGGGTTATGGAAAAAGAAAGACTTAAAACGTACACGTACACGTTTGAGGCTCTAAAGAATCGATCCAAATCACCACCAAGAGGTGCCATGCTGTCATCAGCAGTCATCTTTGCCTCTGGTAGAGATCATGGAACCAATTAAGGAAGTCATCTTAAAAGGGTAGCCTAGTGGGAAGGGCTTTCGCTTCGCAATCGGGAGGTCCGGGTTCGATTCTCATCCATGGTGCCGCATCAAAACCTAAGACGCACAACATACGTCGTCAGTGTTCCTTCGCCAAGCACCAGGGGTCTTTCGGATATGACTTTAAAAACGTAAGGGTAGGCGTTGGCCCTCTCTGCTCAATTACCGTGAGTGCCGAGTATAGGCCTAAAATCAAAGCTCTTCAATGGTTTATGGAGACGTCTAACAATAAGATGAGTATAAATTTCTTGCAAGGGACTAAAACTATATACAATACAGGGAAAACAATCGAACCCTCTGGAAAATTGCCAGCATCAAAAGGTTAGTTCAGTTCCTTGATGAAGAAGAATGATAACTAGGAAACTATGCACTGCCTCTCCATATGGTTTCAGTGACAAATGTCGATAAAGTGGGGAATCTTTCAAGTCCACAGTGTAGGAATATGATGGGAATTAGTAAAGAAAGATTGATTAATTGTATGAAGTTTTACGTCCCATTCGAGAATTTTTCACACATATTGAGACGTCACCATATACCGGTGAAGGGCTTCAAATTTCGACCTTTACTCGGCACTCAGGACCATTGAGCAGTGAGGAATCTTTATCTTGCCAACGCCTGCCGTGACACGGGGCCTCGGTTTTTATGGTCTCATCCGAAGGACCCGCAACTTTCACTCCAGATGCAGAGCGCTTGGCGAAGGAACAGTTGCGACCTAATTTTTATCGACTTAAGTCATTTGGGGCCGAGATTCGAACTCATGGCCTTCCGATCACGGAGCGAGTGCTCTACCGACTATGCTACCGTGACGGCAATAACGAAAGACAACGAAAATCAAGAGCCCTAAGCGTTGGGCGGTTAGGTTAAAGCTTTCCATAGAATATCACAGTGCCTTCACTTCTCTCAAGTACCGAAATGACGTCATAATGGAAATTGACGTCTAGTCACTGCTAACTTGAGGTGTTATGACGGGGAAAGTGTCATGAACTTTACATTTTATTTCAAACTGCATGTTATATGCTAGATAGCTATTGCAAAATTCAGGAGTCGTGAAAGGTTTTTGAAGTCTTATATGTCCGAATATTTTAAAAATACATCGCTTACGTACCCTTGATTGAAATTCCGCATGTTCAAAATGCATACAAAGAAATTACTTTTGAAATGTACTCTGCTTTATACCTGTGGTTGGGGGTAGAATTCATTTTGTGTGTAAAAAAAAGAGTCTGGCGCAGGTGATGAATGAGGATTAATCCGAGTTTTTTATGGAAACCTGTAAGAAAAGGTTCTCTAACTGAATCCTGCTTGGGAAAAATATGTGATGGCTTTGTTTTAATGCAGATTACGATATTGTGGTCGCCCGCGTGGCGCAGTGGTTAGAGCGTCTGCTCTAGAGTCGCGAAGTAAGGAGTTGATTCGAATCCCACTGTGGGACGTGGAGACCGGTCCTTCGGATGAGACCGTATAAACCGAGGTCCCGTGTCGCAGTACATGTAGGTGCTGGCACGATAAAGATCCCTCACTGCTCAATGGCCGTAAGTGCCGAGCATAGGACAAAATGTGCAGCCCTCCACCGGCAAGTGGTGGCGTCTCCATATGAGTGAAAAATTCTCGAGAACAAACGATATCGTGTTGAAAATACCCTCAAATTTGTAGGTAAGTTGATTTTCTCATGAAATATTTTGTACCCAAGTAATACTGTGACTTTTCCCAAGAACATTTCGGGAACACAAGGATACTACGAGTTTATTTATATAACAAAATGTTAATAATTATTGTGTTATTCGGCTGTTCTGGAGCGATTTATGTGAAACACTTCAAAAAATTATAAATGACCGTCATTTATTAGTTGATATCATTATTTGTGAAGGAGCAAATTTTGAATAAGAAAGATATGTAATTAACAATTATATGATACACATTACTTTACGTCAATTTTATATGATATCCTGATAAAAATGAAATATTTACCAATATTTACAAGGAAAATGTACTTCTTTAGGCCACCATTAAAAATATCATTGTTTTCCCTAACCCGACCCTAAAATCTCAAGTTGGGTAGGTAGGTAGGTAAATTATTTTTTTTCTGACAGCAGTTTTGAAAATACATTCTGAAAAATTGAATAATATCTTTATAAACAAGAAAGAGCAAAAGAAACCGATTTTTAAAACGAATACCATACAAATGAAGCAACATGTATGGTAAGTTAATTCACAAATATTATTCATTTGAACTTGTGAAATATCTCAGGGCAGCGTAAATTTATTGAAATCGAATATTAACAAAAAGACAAGATTCGCAAATATTCAACCATCGGACATCCGAGTATATTTTTCAAACCTACTATCATCTTCGAGTACACAGACAAATTGTCAAGGGCCTCGCGTGGCGCAGTAACTCTAGTGTTTCGTTTTGGAGTCACGACGCAGTTAAGGTGCTTATTCTAAGTCACAGGTCCCGACGTGGGACGTGGAGACTGGTCAGTCGAATGAGACCGTAAAAAACGCAGGTCCAGTGTCGCAGTATACATGTAGATGATGGCACGAAAAAGACCCCTTACTGATTCTTAATGATCAATGGCTATAAATGCCGAGTAAAATTTTTAATTAGGAGCCCTCCACCAGGCAGGTGTTCAAATGTTGTCAGCCCAAAATTTAAAAGGTATTTCACAGCAAAGAAACAACCTATTTTCAAGGGCCTAACTAAAGAAAAGTACATTGGACGTCTCAGGAAGCCATACCATAAGCCAATTTTAAAGATTTCAACACTATTTGGAAAGAGTGTACATGTATAAACAATATTTAATTCAACCAAACCATATCTAAAATGATTAAAGTTTCATATATATGTATCTAATGTTATAGTCACGAAGTTTACTCCATAAATAAAAGGAATGAAGAAACGACATCTGAATTATATTTATCAAGATGAAATAACTATAGAAAGACATATTTACAACTCCTATGGTCCTATATAGTAAAAATAGGATCATACATGAACTGTTTATTAGATCGAAACGAATGAAATGCATACACAAGGTGGGCCCCTCATCTGCTCATGAGGCAGGCTTTGCCATGCTTACTACGTACGTTAATTTCAGAAGACACATTTGTAAATACCATCTTAACACTCCTTAGTCATGGTATATTTACTTCACGAAATGTTTCAAGAGTGTAGGTTTCTAATAAGTTAAAGGTATAATAAGACTTATACGTCGCCGATGTTTTATAACACGAACTAACACTCTGTGGCCACATGTTGTGGGCGCCAAATGAGCGTAAAACAAAAACCGCCGTTCTGATAAAAACGGATTTTGATAAAATTGTATTTTATAAAGTTGATAAACAATAATAAAAAAAAATATTTGAATAATCTTACTAAAAAAACTTTCCAGTCGGCACGATTTAAGTGGGTCGGTCGCGTTAGGGGAAACAAAGGTATTTTTTATTTTGGCCTTATGCTTCTCTTTTCTATTTAAGAGTTACTGCCCTTTGTTTCACTTTATTCACCTATTTAAAAAAATAAATAAAGGCCGTTGTAAATTTAATTACTCATGCTTTTAAGGTCAACACAAAGGTTTCCAATGACTTTCCTAATCGATAAATAATCTATTATTTTATAAGTCATTAGGTAAATGAACTACAAAGCTATATATATATATATATATATATATATATATATATATATATATATATATATATATATAGGGTATATAATTAAAAGTGTAATGTATAGGGATTCATGTCATTTTTTATTTTTAGATTCACAAACAGTCCATGCAGAAAGTGATGAAAATACATCGCATGAACTTAAAGATTTAGGTAATACATTTATCATTTTAATGTTGACTACTTATAAACTAGTAGTTTCACTTGGAGATCAACCATCAAAATGTAAATAATATACAAAAAGTTTTATATTTGGAATATGAACAATTTAAAAAAAAAAAAAGATACTTTGATCATGAATAGCTCGATTTAATAAGCTAATAAAAGTTTTCTTCATTATTTTCTGAACTCAGAAAAACTCAGTTACTTTCCACATTTAAAAGCATGTAATCCTTTTTTTTCTTCAAAAGATTCTAAATGATTTTCAATAATTTTGCTGGATGTGTAGATGAGGACATTGTGACATCAAAGAGAGCTCAAAGTAAATGTAATTATATTATTTTAGAATTAATATGGTTATGTTTGAACTGATTTAAAGTCCGAAAGTGTATAATTGATGTCTTAAGTTATAATAATAATATAACAATAAACTTGCATTTAACTGTAAATTTGAAGATGCAGATGAAACAATCACTGAACTTCCTGAAAATCTGACAGGTAAATATTTTGATACATTGAAAGTGATGAAGAATAGTAGACAATTTAGTTTTTAAAAAGAACATTTAATATTAATCTCTTCTTATATATATATATATATATATATATGAACAGAAACAACTGTAACATATGATGTAGCATTATCAGAGACTGGGACTAAGATGAAGAATTTTAAATCACCTTGTGCAGGTACGTTTCTGCCAAACTTCGTATAAATTTCATGTAATAACTGTAGCAAATGTAAATTTAAAAAGAATGAAAAAATTATGAATTAAAACCTTAACCCTTGAACAGTCTTTGAATATATTCTTTTACTACTCATTATAGACAAAACCAGAAAGAGAAAATGTAAAGAAAGTGTCTCTGATCTGCAGAAACGAGTCCTTCAAGAGGATCATTGTAGAATTAGAAAAAAGACTGGACTGATTAAATTACAGAAAGAAAAGGTGTCTCTTGAAATTCAGAAACTGAAACTTGAATTGTCTGTATTCAGTGTCCAAACTTTAAATAAGATGTAGTATATTAATGATTAAAGTAATGGTTAACAATGAACTGGCGGATGTTGTCATTTGTAGGCTGCATAGGGACTCCATCGCCATCATCTGCATCATTAGGAAGGTTATTACAATTTTCATCCATTGGTTCCTTCCTGTCCAAAGCTATATTGTGCAATACGGCACATGCCACTATAATTTTTGTTACTCTCTCAGGCTTACACTGAATATTACAAAAACGAAGTACTTTAAAATTTAGAAGCACAAATATTTTTGTATTATAATATGTTTTACATTCAAATTATTATTTTGAATAATTTTTCAAAGTTTAAAGCACTGTATACCCTGATTTCTCCATGCAAGACCATAAAACGTCTTTTCCACCATCCAAAGCATCGCTCTATCACTGCTCTTGAGCGTGTATGGACTACATTGTAATTTTGTTGAGCACTTAAATATAATGAAAGATATTTTCAATTATTAGAGTTTATATTAATTTGGCATTTAATTGGTAAATAAATATAGCCCAGTAGAATGCAGTTGTAGGGGGTGAATGAGGGGAAATTTAACTCACTCATTGAAAATCTGACAGTATATGCATTCAAACTAAAAGGTAATTTACGTTTTAAAATTTGTTCAATTGATTTGAAATGGTAAAGCTGGGTAAACTGAGTCCCAGTCTGAATAATGTGCCTTACTCAGAGTTTGGTCGTAAGTACGGGGTTACAAGGTATGTTGTACAAGCATATAACCGCTATCGCCTAGAAGTAGTCCATCATCAGTAATCCCCTATGGTGCATTTCGAGAAAGGTGCCAACATTGGATTCTCGGAAAATAAATGAATCGTGGTTGGATCCTGGCCACTTTGCAACGACATTGATAAATCGTCCTGTTGGTAAAAGTACAATTCATAATGCACCAATACAAGCAGGTACGCCCCCCCCCCTTCCCCCCACAAAATGGTAATTTAAGGGCTGCACTATTAATTTAGATATTTTGTTATGTAAACCTGTGCTAATTAAGTATGAACCATGACTTTTTAAAAGGAGGAAGGGTGCTGAAAAAGATCTGACACTAACCCCCCCCCCCCCCCAAATCCACACGTATAAAAATGCCTGAAAACGCTGTCCACACACAACAAACCTAGGGAGGACTGCATCTCTCTCATTTTTGGAATAATTAAATTTTAAAACAATATTTTAACCAATATTGTTGGGGGAGCGTACTGTAAGAAAGGGGAATACAGTGTAACTCAAATGAAAATTACTAAACTTACGTTTACACAACCGCTATTTTAAAAATAAAAAAAGCCCCCTTCCCTTTAATTTGTACAAAGGACTTGCTGATTATTGTATATTTAATGCACTTTACTTACCGAAACTACTACAGTTCAGTATATGTAAATAATCATATCAGTTGATATAGAAATTGAAATTTCGAAAGTTTTTTCCTTACATTATGAAAAAAATGCATTCTTAAATAAATGCTTATAAATTGTCACATCTTGCCTTTGTGATCACATCCCTTACGATTCACATATACTTCTTCGTGATCAGATGGTGCTACGATGTGGATGTGGGTCCCATCCACTGCCCCAATCACATGGAAATCCAGATATGACATAAAAACCCCTCTTGTTTTCCAATTTCTCTTCGTTGGTTGATGGCCATTTGATAAAGTTTGAGGATATATTCACCAAGGCCTCGGACACATCTCTTATACTTCTAGAGACACTGGACTTATGAAATCCTAGTGTGTCACCAATGGTTCTCATATTATCCCCTGTTGCATAGAATCTTAGAGCCATCTCAACTTTACTTATGGTTGCGAAGGAGTGTGATCTGAGAGTAGGGCGGCATAAATCGGGTTCTAACAAATCAGTGATGTATCTTTTTCTGTATTCCAGAGCTTCGAAATCCTGCGTAAAATGTCGGTAAACCTTAATTTTTCGCCGTCGTCTGCCAAAATTGGCATCAAAGAACAAGCGGGCATCCATTGTTATCTACTGGATAAGAGACTTAACCCACCTCTGTGGAATGGCTACTTTGGCCAATATTTAACCACTGGATAGCAAAGTTAACCAGTGGATAAATTCTGAGCAACAGATTTAACCGATGGTTAAAAGTTAAGCGCTGGATAAGAGATTTAACCAGCGGATAAGTTTAACCAGTGTTTTGAGCAAACCAGTCCGGTGTCTTCCCACTTAGCCAACATTTTGAAAAAATACAGGTAAAACACAGGTAAATGTGTGTTGGCCAAGTGGGAATGGGGTGCAGACTGAGAACAAAAGAAATAAATTACAGGTAGGCTATAGTCTGTTTTAAGCTACATGTATAATTTATTTAATTTGTAGCATGTACATATAAGAACACCATGATGAATGTAATATTTTTGTGATGAATTGAGTTTAAGTGCAAGTACAAAAATATCTTTTCTTAAAAATATAATAATAATTGATATATTAATTACAGTGTCATTTAATTAATTATTTTTAATAATTAACAGTTTTATTCTTCTTTATTGCTGTGTTGTATCACAATTTGTTTTTTGTTTTTTTTAATTTTCTTTGTCACATTTTTAACATCTTTGGCGGGAAACGTTTTTAAATATATTTATTATAAAATAAATATTCAAAAATCGATCATTGAATATATTTAAATTATTAATCATTTTATCCTTCTTTTTAAATAAATTATTAAAACAAAATGACAGGAATCCCCCCCCCCCCCGATAAAAAATTTCATTCTTAGGTCACCTGAGTCACTCAGGTGACCTATTGCTATCTGTTTTTGTCTGTCGTCGTTCGTCGTCAATCGGTCGTAAACTTTTGAACATTTTTAGCTTCTTCTCTGGAACCACTGAACCAATTTCAACCAATTTTGGCATATAGCATCTATGGGTGAAGGGGAGTAAAAATTGTGAAATTCATGGCCCCTGCCCCCCTGGGGCCTGAGGGGTGGGGCTAAAAATTCAAAATTAATGCAATCTTTAAAAATCTTCTTCTTTACTCCTGGACATCAAGCAGTCAAACTGTTGGCATGATTGTAATAAGCATTGAACCCTCTACCAAGGGGCGGGGCTCTAATGAATATATAGTGAAAATGCATTAATTCTTTAAAAATCTTCTCCTCTGCTCCTGGGTATTAAGCTGATGAATTAAGTACATAGTTATGATGAGCAAGAGTGCCTCTTCCAAAATTGTGAAATTTATGGCCCCAGGGTCAGGGGTTCTGGTGTTAGGGCGGGGCTCTAATGATTATAAAGTGAAAATGCATTAATTCTTTGAAAATCTTCTCCTCTGCTCCTGGGTATTAAGCCGATGAATTAAGTACATAGTTATGAAGAGCAAGAGTGCCTCTTCCAAAATTGTGAATTTCATGGCCCCTGGGTAAGGGGTTCTGGTGTTAGGGCGGGGCTCTGATGATTATATAGTGAAAATGCATTAATTCTTTGAAAATCTTCTCCTCTGCTCCTGGGTATTAAGCCGATGAATTAAGTACATAGTTATGATGAGCAAGAGTGTCTCTTCCGAAATTGTGAATTTCATGGCCCCTCTTGGTGAGGGGTTCCATGTGGGGGGGGGGGGCTTTTTTTCTATATACTGAAAATAAATTAATGCTTTGAAAATCTTCTCTGCTTCTGGGTATTGAGCTGATGAACCAAGTACATAGTTATGATGAGCAAGAGTGCCTCTTCCAAAATTGTGAATTTCATGGCCCCTTGGTCAGGGGTTCCATGTTGGGGGGGGGGGACTTATTTATTATATACTGAAAATGCATTAATGCTTTGAAAATCTTCTCCTCTGCCCCTTGGTATTGATTAAACAAACTAAATACATAGTTATGATGAGAAAGGATGCTTCTTCCAAAATTTTGAATTTCATGGCCCCTGGGTCAGGGGTCTTGAGCTTGGGTGGGGTTCTATTGATTAATTAATAGCAAAATGCATTAATGCTTTGAAAAACTTCTCCTCTGCCCCTGAGTACTAAGCAAACAAGCTAAATGCAATAATATCAATGTAAATACATGTATTAAATTTAATTATAAGTAAATGTGCCTTTTCTTTGCTTGTGGGTATCTAGGAGGCAGAGTACACAATTGTGATGTGAAGCAAATGAGAGTTACTCCCCTTTGCTAAATATTGTTAATCAAGAAATCCTTGTATATAATTTAATTAACAGGTTATTTGATTGAATGAGAATACAATAAAAATGAATGTTTAGTTCAAATGTGCAAAGTATGTTCAAAGTCAGATTCTTGCCTGGAAAGCAATATAAAAGATTGACATAAAGATTATTTATATATTTAGCAAAAGGTGTAATTGTACACAGTATGTATACTCTGTGGT
Organism: Saccostrea echinata; assembly: GCF_033153115.1. Taxonomy (NCBI): domain Eukaryota; kingdom Metazoa; phylum Mollusca; class Bivalvia; order Ostreida; family Ostreidae; genus Saccostrea; species Saccostrea echinata. The sequence goes on along the minus strand of NW_026889774.1, from coordinate 294,688 downwards.
GATCTAAGTTAGTGTCACTTGTATCTAGGAGTTGTGGTTGACAGGAGACTGGATGTTGTTTTATACTTTATCAAAGTGAACAAAGAATCACAGAGAGCCAGAGTGACTTATTGTAATTAGTGACAAGTGGCAAATAACCACATTGTATATACCCAAGTCTGTGTGTACTGAATTGTAGCACTAGGCAAGTGACAAAAAATATCTGTATATATTGAATACCTTACACAATAGGCAAGTGTTCTTTGTATTTGTATATTTTGCATTCATTATCATCCCTGTAAGACTTAAAAAATATGATGTGAGATTTGCCTTACTTATAGATAACATTTGTCGAGGTGAGCTTCATAATCTTTGATTACCTATGTTTGAAATTCTTGGGCAATATTGCTTCGTCTATCAGTTAATTTTGTTTTATACTTCCATGGATCCTTTAGTGTTGTATTATACTCAGGTGACCGTTAAGGCCCTTGGGCCTCTTGTTATGATATAAAATAATATATAGGCTCTATTAGAATCATATATAGTTAAAGAAGACAGGGTTGTGATTATCAAGCATGAAATTTTCTAAGTTGATTTTTTGATTCAGATAATGAATCAGTTTGTATCAAAAGATTCTGTTACTGTGATCATTATCACAGTCGAATATTACACACTCAGATAAATATTTTTAATTACAACTGATAAAAATATTTTTGAATATTCAAAGTTGTTTCTACAATGTAATATACACTTTTCTTTGGTATCATTTAAAATACTTTATTTCTTAATTTTCAATATTTTCTTTTATCAATTTAAAAAAAATGCAGATTTATATTTATTTTTTACTACATTTATATAAATTAATTTTTTTTTTTTTCTAGAACTTCATTTTTTTTTAATTTAAAATTTATTTTTATGTTTTGACTGAAGTTTTTATTTGAATTTATTTTTACACTATTTTTTTCAAAGGTAGTAATTCTCAGGTAAAGCACATATACCTGAAAACAGACTATAGCCTGTTGATCACTCAGATGTAAAAATCAAAATGTTGGCTATGTGGGAATAGGATTTTTCAAAATGTTGGCTAAGTGGGAATAAACCACGCAGTCCAGATAGCCAGTCATTCGGACGGGCAAGAAGACAAAATAAGCCGGTCCGAAGTGATTTTTGCCGGTCCGAAATAGTACGTCGCAAAATTAAAAAAAAAAAGCATAACATTTATTTCCTTAAACTTCTATTTACTTAATAATAAAATAACATTCAGTCTCCATTTCCAAGTCCTCTTCCGTTTTTTTTAACAATACTAGATTTCACCTCTTTTTGGGCAGGTGACAATGCCAATTCAGCATTGTAAACGTAATTTTTCTGAAACATTAATGCATTTGGGAATTATATGAACCTAGAAAACAAGTCTTAAAAACTGAAGAAATTTTGTGCATCGATAATAAAGATATCAACATGATTGATGAAAAAAAAAACGAAATCCGGGACTGTCGGAAGTACTAGATTTACCGCTTTCCCCAACTGTGTTTGAATTCTTTACATATTTAGCTTGCCTTTATCTGTTTCTTTATGTTTTCTACCTAATTCTGCCCCATTTGTAAGTTTAATAGGTCACGAGATCATGCTGGTTTCGCTTTCATTTGCAGCCTCGATCTCGTATAAAGAAAAAGTATTACGCAATCGTATGTAAGGTATGATAATTAAGTGTGGAAGTGCATCGATGATAAATGGAAAAACAAAAAACTTTGGACCGACATCGATAGTATTTTTACCGGTAACAGGCATTTTTTGCCGGCATGACTGGCAGTTTTCCACAACTCTGGTGATCGAGAAGGATTGCCGTGTATTCATTGGCGTTTTTAGCCGTTGACACCCCGTGCAGTGGCAGTTGCGACTGAGACTTAAGATTTTTAGTATAGTCTGTAGAATTCCTAATTTCCATTTTCTTGAAACCTACATTATCATTTCTGTCTACCTTTAATATAGCAGCTTTATGGAATGCAAATCATTAAATCTAAGCTATTAATGATGCAAATGATTAAATTTATTTATCATCACGATCTCAGATAATACCTAATGAATTTAAGGGGCCAAATTAGCATCTTTTGGTGAAATATATTCCAGTGATTTACTTTACATTTGATTCACATTATATTGTATTCTCTGTTTTTCATATTTTTCAGCAAAATATTTTTACCAGCTGTTGACATACAGGAAACTATTAGAAATGTTTTATTCACATACACATGTTACGTATAAAATGAAGTGGTCATTTTTTCATGCTTAGTGGCACAATTTAACTGAATTTGGTCATTTGCTAAGTTATTTTGTTCGAAAATATTGATTCTACACACTTCAAGGCTAATACTATTAAGATGTTTTAAGTTTCTCATTGAGAATATATCTATGGAGACGAGGTCTTCCTACAATTTGTTGGAATTCCCATAATTACTACTTGTGCCCGCTATTTGCAGAACCCTTTTTATTAGGACCCCGCTCTGCGGGCGCCCTATAGTGATCAGTCTGTCCGTCCGTCCGTCCGAGATCTCTTGTCCGGAGCATATCTTCTCTCCTCTTGGTCCAATGTGACTCATACTTCACTCACAGAGTGCCACTGGTCAATGGATGTGCAGTGACCTTGAACAAAGCTTCTAGGTCAAGGGTCAAAAATAGCCTCTCTGTTTAAATTCTTGTCCGGAGCATATCTTTTCTCTCTCCTTGGCCCAATCTGGCTCATACTTCACCCACAGAGTGTCTTTGGGTAAAGGGTGTGCAGTGACCTTGAACCATGTTTCTAGGTCTAAGGTCAAGGTCATAGAAGAATTATATGAAAAATCCTTGTCCGGAGCATATCTTCTCTCCTCTTGGTCCAGTGTGACTCATACTTCACTCACAGAGTGCCACTGGTCAATGGATGTGCAGTGACCTTGAACAAAGTTTCTAGATCAAGGGTCAAGGTCAAAAATAGCCTCTCTGGTTAAATTCTTGTTCGGAGCATATTTTCTCTCTCCTTGGCCCAATCTGGCTCATAGTTCACCCACAGAGTGTCTTTGGGTAAAGGGCATGCAGTGACCTTGAACCATGTTTCTAGGTCTAAGGTCAAGGTCATAGAAGAATTATATATATGAAAAATCCTTGTCCGGAGCATATCTTCTCTCCTCTTGGTCCAGTGTGGCTCATACTTCACTCACAGAGTGCCACTGGTCAATGGATGTGCAGTGACCTTGAACAAAGTTTTTAGGTCAAGGGTCAAGGTCAAAAATAGCCTCTTTGTTTAAAATCTTTGTTCGGTGCATGGTTTCTTTCTCTTATTAGTCTAGTCAGCCTCAAACTTTACCAATTGACGTAGGGTACAGAACATTTGTGAATTTCCTTCCATATTTTGATACATGTGCAAAAGTTTTCATAGAGGATATGCAACATTTGTGATTTTTGTGCTGCTTTTTGATAGAGGGTATGGAGCACTCGTGATTTTCATGCCATTTTTTATTATAACAAGGTTGACATAGAAGCTTTAGACTCAAACAACACATCCCTTAATAGTACACAAGTGTTCCTCTTCAAAATAAACCCTTTTCAGCTCCTTTACTTTTTCATGTTCCTTGCTGAAAGCGGGGCCCTTTGAGATGGCCACCATCTCAATGATATCTAGTTATAACTAAGCAGAATTTATTCAAAAGCTTCAACATGAAAAGGGATCTCTTGCCGTGGCTTTCAATTTGATATTTAGATTTATCGACGACGTCTTATTGACAATATTCAGTTTAAATCCTACGTTGAATCGATATATCGCATTAAAAGACACTACAAAGTCTTACACAATGTCATCATTTTTATATTTGGATGCTTTATTTGGAAAAACAAAAAAATGAGTAATATAACTTATGAAGAAAAGTTATGACTTTAACTTTTCCACTTTTAAATTTCCTTATTTATGTACATGTAATAATATATCATTATCGCCTGCATATGGGGTTTATGTCTCTTAATGAATTGATAAGCAAGAGCATGTTCTACGTACGAACAGTAATTGAAAATAATGTGGAAATAAAGGTGATCGTTTTAACCCAAATTTGCTTATCCAAAAGTACATGATCGTCACGGTAGATCGTCACGGTAGATCAGTAGGTAGAGCGCTCGTTCTGTAAAAGTCTCGAGTTCGAATCTCGCCCGCGACTGATCTAAGTCGATAAAAAATGGGTAGCAACTGTTCCTTCGCCGAGCGCTCGGCACTTTGATGTGAAAGTTGCGAGTCCTTCGGATGAGACCTTAAAAACCGAGGCCCCGTGTCACGGCAGGCGTTGGCACGATATAGATCCCTCACTGCTCATTGGCCCTGACTGCCGAGTAAAGGTCGAAATGTTAAGCCCTCCACCAACTCCATATCAGTGAAAACAAATTTTTCAAATGGGACGTTAAACAACATGCAATCAATCGATAAAAAGTACGTGTACCTTCTCTTTTTAAACAAAAAAAAAAAAGATGTTTCGCATACTCATACGGTTGCGCCTTGCTAATTTTTTGTAACAGCTGTCCAGAATTTTTTCATACAGTTTGCATCGCCGTTGTCCACAACATAGCAGGCGAGTTTCGCTCTATTTTCGTCATAATAAGAATATTCCACCCTTTCCTTTTTGTCGATAATTTATTCCGTCAGCTGCATCATTTGGTGTCTTTTTCTGCCAGAGATTGATTCGTTTTGACATCTTTAATTTATTTTGGATTGCAAGTTAACGTGTTCGTTTGACATCCATCATGCGATTTTTTTCCCTAAGTTACTGCACAATCAGCACATGCGTTAGCTTTGAATACTATTTTTATATGTGGGTGGGTGGGTGTCCCAAAAAATTACTTTTTAAAATTTAATATCTTTAAAATGACACCGACTCTGAGATGGTAATTTAACGAAAGTTTTAACTTTTTAGGCAAAATTCTTTTTTACGATTAATAAATATATCTTCTTACCATAACAATGGAACTAAGCACTTTAAAGGTTCATTCTAAAGATATCAGAAATGAGCGATGTAAAAAGCTCATAAGTTTTCATTGCATTACATGAAATAAATATCATAAATTATGACGGACAAAGTCTCAGGTCTTTCTCTTTACACAGAATTTCACTTTGTTGCATTTGAAGTTTAAGTAAACACATAGATTTGAAATGCTGAAATTTGATATTGTTTCCCTATCATGTATTTAAATTCTAATTTTCAATCGTTACGTTATAAAGAATATACTGTGGAATCATTTTAATTCGTGGGGGTCAATGTTCGTGGACAAGCAAAATTTTACTTGTTCGAGGGGACGTAATTTCGTGGGTTACTCGTGTATATGGTAGATTCAGTTAATTAATATGTTTACAAAATAAACGTTCGTGGGGATGTACATTCGTGGGTAAGGGTAACCCACGAAATCCACGAACATTGGTCCCCCACCAACGATGATGATTCCACAGTATTTTTTATTAACCCCCCCCCCCCGCAAATTTGGTGGGGAGTATATAGGAATCGCCTTGTCCGTCTGTGCAAATGTGTCCGGTCCATATCTTTCTTAAGGAGGAACATTAAAATCTCCTCCTTCAAACAAAGATTGTTGATGACCTGAGGATGTGACGTGACCCTGACCCAAGGTCATTTGGGCAAATTCAAGGTCACTGAAAGGAAAAGTTTACAATTTGTGTCCGGTCCATATCTTTCTTATTGATACACTCGGTGTGTTCTCATTTTACTACAAAGATTGCTGATGATCTGAGGAAGTGTCATCACCTTGACCGAAGGTCATTTGGGCAAGATCAAGGTCACTGAAAGAAAAAGTTCATAATTCATGTCCGGTCCATATCTTTCTTATGGATGAGTTCCCATTTTACACAAAGATTGCTTATGACCTGAGGTTGTGTCAGACCTTGACTTAAAGTTATTGTGCAAGTTCAAGGCCGTTGACAAAAAAAAGTTCATAAATCGTGTCCGGTCCGTACCTTTCTTATAGAGAATAATGTTGGGAGTTTCCACTTCACACAAAGATTGCTTATGACCTGAGGATGAGTCATGATCTTGACCAATTGTCAATGTAGAAAAAAAATGGATAAATAACTTGAGGCATCCATTCTTTCTAATAGAGAAATTCTAAAGTTGCGCCTTAGGTTCATTCATTAAAAAAACACAATGAACAATTACCGGTAATTTTTCACCATTATATGTTTAAACAAATTGTGAACACCTCTTAGATCCATCAAATACTTGTATAAATGACCTGGCACCTTCTCTGGGGGTATTTGTCCATTTTGGACAGTTCTAGCACAGGCACTTGGCGTTTTAACCTTTCATAAATTCTCCAATCTGTAAGAATAACAAGGTTCGTCATGGTCGCATCTTGAATTATATGGCGTTTCGTGAGAAAAATCATCCAAGACAGCGACATGCTTTTTCGACATGTTGAATGCATAGCAATTTGATCCTTTCCAGTTAATAGAAAGTGGCATAATTGTGTAATACATGGCCAGGCAGGTACAGGTAAATCCTTCCTTATAAAAGATTCCTTCTGTAGGTTGAAAGACAGGGCTGTAGCAGTTACGGCGAGCACTGGTTTGGCAGCACTTCAGTTTCAGACCGCCACTAGTGCACCATTGGGCAGGAATTCGCGATGGCCAGTACTCGAACCAACATCTCCTAAAGGTCATTGCAGATGACACTAAAGAACGGATAAGAACCTGCAACTTGTCAATTTTGGACGAGGATAGTATTATTAGTCGAAAAATTTTGAACGTATTGTTTTAAAGAATTGTATACCTCTGGCGGATCTAAAGTGAGGGATCTGCCTCTCTTTTAAACATTTTCTTGAACAACACCCCCTTTTCTATTAAACACGGACATCTGGCCCCATGACCATAAATTGAGAATAGACTTAAGTCCAAATTTTGAATATGAATCTTTAGTTTTATTTTACATATGTGTTAAAAAAAATTGCAAGTTTATATCATATTGTAAACACATCATGAAAATTTTGTTTGTTTATCAAAATTATTTAAGAAATTATATTCATTTGAAATTTCGACTTAAGTCTATTCACAGTTTTTAGTCATGGTAAAAAAGTAAGAAGATCTTTACATTTCAAAAAAATCTGACTTAGAGACAGATTTCTATGAAGTGGGTGTGAAGTAGCTTATTCCTGGATTCATGCAGGGGTATCACAAAATTTAAAAACCATGTACAATAATCAATATTAAAACAAGAGGCCCATGGACCTTAACGGCCACCTGAGTACTCTATGGCATACAATGCTTTTGAAAAGAACCATATTGCATTTCACGTAAAACAAAATTTTATCTAGCTTCCTGTCCTGACAAAAATAATTACATAAATGTTCGCAAGTGAAACTGTGCTCGATCTAGAGAATCCATATTTTGTAATCAGTAATATCCACGTCTTTGCTATTTAAAATTAAAAGTAGAATGCAGTTGGTGAACTTCGATCCTGATCGAGTGTGACTCAATTACAGTAATTGATATCGGGATCGAGGTTTGTCTTTCATGCACTGCTTATCTGAACTACCAATGAATAAACTTTACTCCTGTCATTCTTTTTATTATTTGGAGACTTCTTTACATAAAAATGCACTTGTCCAATCGGAGAAGTGCCCGGCAATGTTCCCTTGTCCGTAATTTTTTTTTTCGCTGGTATTGACAAGCACTAATGTTAAGTCCTGATAGTTGGAAAAAAGCATAATGAAACAGAAAATCAAGAAACAAGATTTATTTATTTAAGTAGTTTTTAAACAGATAAATAACTCAACTATAAATCATTAAAGAAAACAGCACAAGCTTATGTAGTCAAGTAAACATGACAGAAAACATTGATTCAGTCATAACGATGTAAAAACTACAAAATGCAGAGGACAGGAGCATGAACTGTGTGTAATAATTAAGGGGCTTTACATTTAGTCAATTATGAATATATCAATAAATGTTCTAATAGAATATTCAACATGAAACGTGTCAAAAACGGAAACTTCATCCCTCAAGTTAAAAAAGTTATTAGTGTACATATCTTAGAGGTTTTGCAGACGAACGTGTACATATTTCTAGTCTAGGGGGAGTGAGAGAAATATTTGGAGGATGAAATATCGGTACCATCTCCAACATATATTTGTGTTTCAAATTATTATGTGTCATATTCTGTTTCTGTTCAAATTTTATATTATGAGGTCTGTATAATTAAATTTGAAATCTTTCATTAAATAAATAATCATTGCCAAATTTGAAATCTTTCATTAAATAAATATCCATTGCCAATTCCAAATAAATCATTCATAAATCTGTAATTGTTCAATAATACATGAATAATTTTGTTTAAAGATCTGTCTTAGCGTAATCATCACTTATACCCACACACCCAGGATGAAACCAGTCCCGGCAGCTGTCGCACTGGACCATTAACCCCTTAGGATTAGATTGTAAGCATAAACAATACTGTCGGGTCTTAGCCCCCTTAGTGGCTCTAGGTCGTTTTGGCGATTTGGGTTTTTCCGGTTGTTCTGACCTTTCCCTTACCCGTTTCCGGGTACCCAAATATGGGCCTACTGTTTCTGCTGGTTTAGGGCTGACTTTAGATTTAACCCTACTCCCCGGGTCCCCAGAACTTGACCCTGAGTCCGCGGTCCCCAGCGGTCTAACCACATCATGCACACGGGAACTATCCCCATCTCGGCCTACTAACTGTCCGGGAAACTTACTCTGATAAGTGACTAACCACTTGGGAAGTTGCCTGGCCTCACACCTCTTAAGCTTGTCATGGTGCATGACCTTGACATCGCGCCGAGATTTGACGACAAATATTGTATCAGATTTGGCTTCAATAATTACCCCAGGGCCCTTCCAGATAGATTCTACCTTTTTTCCCGCATTGCGGCGCCAATACACCAAATCTCCGACCTTGAAGTTATGGGTACGGATCTAAATGTCGTGCGACCTTTTCATTGCCTTCTGCGCGACCTTTAGTTTCTTACGGGCAATGTCATGCGCGCTCTGCACGTTCTGTTCCAGATTACGTACATACCTGTCAACCTCACCCTCCTCCCCATTTTGAAAAGACTGCGAAGGGGGTGGGGAAAACATTAAGGTTGCTGGTATGTTGACTTCTCTACCCAGCATTAGACGATTTGGAGTATATCCGGTGTGGCGATTCACCGCCGACCGCAATGCCCCAGCCAGTGGACCCAAAAACCTATCCCCATGTCTTGGGCTGACCATCGATATAGCAACGGACCGCATCCATTAAGGTGCGGTTGTACCGTTCTACTTGGCCATTCCCGGAAGGTCTGTATGGCGTGGTCCGGGCTTTATGAATACCTAACATTGTACAGATTTTACAGAAAAGCTCACTTTCAAAATTACGGCCCTGATCTGTAAAAATTTCATAAGGATAGCCAAATCGCGAAAAGAAATCATTGATGGCTGACCTGGCCGTGACCTCCGCTGTCTGAGACGGGAGCGGAATGCACTCAACCCACTTGGTAAAGTTGTCTACCATCATCAGTATATACTCATTTCCGCTATCTGTTCGGGGTAGCGGCCCAAGGAAGTCTAAGTGCACTCTCTCCATCGGACTTCCGGCCTGGTAGCTTTTCATTTCCGATTTATTCGGCAGAGAACCCCTCTTATTCCGGGCACAAATGTCGCATGTCTTGACATATAACTTAATGTCCTTGACCATCCGCCACCAATAGAACTGTTGTTTAAGTCTCTCTTTGGTTCTCTGTATACCTTGGTGACCGGACGACGGAATGTCATGACATAAGTGCATGAACTCGGATCTGAGACTCCTCGGAACTAACAGTCTACGAGGCATGTCCGAGTCTTCCGGTTCTCGCCAAATAACACCTGTCTCGTCCAGTGTAAAACAGTCTCTCTCCAGAAGGTAACATTTCTCTTCCGGGCTACAGATAATTAGGTCATTTTCGGTAGGTAAATCCCCAGACTCTAAGTACTGTCTCAGGTAAACCATGGCCTCATCTGAGTTCTGTTTATGAGCCATATCTGCGGGACTGTAAGAGCATAGAGAAATTCCCGCAGTGTCACCCTGAGATACCTGACAGACTTGAGGCTTTACTTCTTCAATTTCGGGACTTAAACTCGACACCCCATTGACAGCGATTTCAAAACTCGGGAGTTCGGGAGCACCTGCTGCCAACGGAACATCTTCCCAAGTATTTGTCACAATAGCCTGACGGAGAGTAGGATCTAACATCTCATAGTTACCCCCCTCTGCGGACTGATTCTCCGCTCTAACAGGCGATTCCTCAAAGAGCTGGGAAAGAGGAATTACATCGTCAATTTCGGTATTAAAGTCATGCCAGCGCTCATGTGCTCGGCGGCAGTACCGGCATCCGCCACATGGCAAATCTTCGACTCTGATTTTAGTAGAGTAACTCTGGCATGTATCTGGTATGTCTCTAGACAGCGCATCGGCATTCACGTGCTTCTTGCCTGGGCGATGGACTATCCGCATATTGTATTGGCTCATCTCTTCTAACCAGCGAGCAATCTGATTTTGCGGATGCTTAAAGTTCATCAGCCAGACCAGGCTATGGTGGTCTGTGCGGACTGTGAACTCCCTGCCCAGCAGGTAATGGCGGAATTGTCTGGTAAACTTGATTACCGCCAATAACTCCTTTCTAGTAGTGCAATACCTGCGCTGCTCGGATGACAGCACAGCGCTGCCATACCCAATGGTTCGCTCCCTTCCATTCTGGATTTGGCTAAGTTCCCCGCCTACGGCATGATCCGAGGCGTCAGTATCCAGAATGAAGTGACCTGTACTGTTTGGAATAGCAAGTACTGGGGGTTTGGTCATTAATTGGATGAGTTCCTCGAAGGCACTTTGTTGTTCAGCCCCCCACCGGAAACCACTCTTTCCGGTAACCGCGTACAGCGGAGCCGCAATTCTCGAGAACTGGGGAATTAAACTACGGTGATAGTTGGCGAAGCCTAAGAAACGCTCAACGCCCTTCACGTCGCAAGGAACAGGCCAGTCACGTACTACCTCAATGTACTGATCCCCCATCTCGACTCCATGCTCGCTCACGGTTCTACCTAGGAATTCGACTCTAGTTTTGAATAACTCGCATTTCCGAGGCTTAAACTCAAGACCATATGCTTGGAATCGGTCAAACACTTGTCTCAGGTTATCAAGGTGAGCATGTGCTGAAACACCTAATACTAATACATCATCGAGAAAAGCTAATGCAATCTTCCAGTTAAGTCTGTGCAATACCAGATTGATGGCCCTAGCGAAGGTCGCGGGGGCAATACACAGACCGAACCCCATTCTTGTGAATTCGAATAGTCCGTATTTGGTAATAAAGGCTGTCTTTTTCCGGTCTTCCGGAGCTATTTTAATTTGCCACTAGGCCGCATTGGCATCCAGTTTAGAAAACCAGCGGTTTCCCGCTAGCGTGTCCATGCACTCTTCGATGAGTGGTAGGGGGTACGTATCCTTGACTGTCACCTTATTCAGGGCTCTGTAGTCCACGCACCAGCGGACACTACCATCCTTCTTCCCGACTAGGACAGGGGCAGACGCCCAGTCTGAAGAAGATGGCTGGATAACTCCGGCCTCTAACATTTTGTCTAGATGACCCTCTTCCTCCCCCTGGAACACAGCAGGAGTGCGGCGCATCCGCTGCTTAACGGGAAGTGCATCACCAGTATCTATCCGATTCTCTATTTCGGAAAAATTTCCGAGGTGAAGGTCATCTACAGCAAAGACATCAGCAAACTCTTTAACTAGCTCTACAGCCTGAGATTTCACTTCCACAGGCGCACTCTTACCTAACTGATCTAGGAGTGGGGCTATGTGTTTATAACTAGTGTCCCCCTCCGCTGACATGCGGCGCACTGTGGGATCGGTACTCTTAACAGACATAGCAGGAACAGCTTCCCCTACTTTAGTACCAGTTTTGATTATGTGACTTCTGTCAGTCAGGTTTAAGATACATAGCTTAGCTTTGTTTCCTGCGGCATTGTATGTCCGCGAAGCTACTATAGCAGGCGGAAATATGCTAGCTGGTTCCAGCATAAACTCTATATATATCGGAAGTAAGGGCGCACTCGATAACTTGGGCAGTGTGCGGAGGGACCCGCACTCTGCGGACTGAAACCGCATCGAGTACGGGCACTGTCTCATCAGCGCTCAGGGCGAAAGTTGTGTCAATGCCCTTAACCCTTAATGTACCGGCTTCACATGAAACTTCTGCACCGTGTGCACGCAAGAAATCAATTCCCAAAAGCATTTCGTCTTGTAAGGGGCCAACATAGATCGGGTGAACGAAATCATAATCCCCGATACGAAGATTCAAATGTCCGAGGTACTGGGCGGTCATCCCAGCCCCCTCCCCTGCGAGCTTAACATTAGTGTCTCTAACAATCTCGGGCTGCGGCCTTAGTGACTTGTACACCTCCCCTGAGATTATCGTGATGTCAGCTGCAGTATCAATAGTTGCCTTCACGCGTTGGCCTCCCAGCTGCACGGGAATACGCCAAGCCTCAGAACCAATTCCCTGACTACCTGACCTGACAGACGGTATTACGTAAGTCGCTTTCACATTCGGTTCGTAAAACTTGACTCTAGTGTCGGAGTCTGACACACGACGTTTTTCTGTGTACTTTCTATCAGTATTCTTAATGCACGGATGAGGAGTTCCCGATCTACGCCTTCGTATGCGGATCGGACAGTCCCGTCGCAGATGGCCTGGCTCTTGGCATTCATAGCAGACCACTGGCCTTGGAGCACGAGGACGACCTCGACCCTCTGACTGTTCTGTGGATGAACGGCGCTTGGGGCTATAGCTTTTACTACTGTTCCCCAGTCACTGGAGTGATGACGCTGTCTCCATAAGGCCCGGTCGGGTGACTCGGTACGGGTCTTTGCTCCCTCGGCAGTGGATAACGGGTTCCTCCTAGAAGTGCGTTCCTTGTACTCTACATAGGGTTCTCGAGACCTGGAGTCTGAGTTTTGTCGGGAATGACCTTGAGATGGCGAAAAACTAAGATCATCTCCGCGATCACGAGAAACGGACCTTACAGCTCTCCGGCTGAGCTGATAAGTCTTGATACGCTTAATCGCCTCTTCTAAAGTCCCCGGGGGGGTTGTTAATCAGTTGCTGCCCCGCCTCGCCATCATTACACCCAAGAGCAAAACGAACGATTACCTACTCCTGAAAGAGTTCCGGCGAAGTTCCGCTACCAACGCTTTCTGGGCAGTGTCCATAACTCGGTCCCCCCATTGTTCTATAGCTTCGTCCGCCCGCTGGCAAATAGAATTAAATTCCAGCTGTGAGGCGGCTCGCAACGAAGTTTTTCCAAACCTCCATCCGGAGAGTAACTTTTCGGAAACTTAACAGCGCGCCTCGTCGTCTGAGAATATTGAAGTACTTAAGGGCTGCCCCCTCGAGTGTGAGACTTAGGGCAAACAGAGAGTCGGGATCGCTCCACTGATGGTATTCCGCGATAGTGGAGAACTTGGCATAAAACGGACCCCATTCTACGTCTCCGTTATATCTAACCCCTTTAACTTCTGCTGGAATATTTTTACTGACACAACTTCTTGTTCCCGGGGGAAGTAAACTCGGTAATTGACTCCGATTCGCGGTGGTCATCAACGTGTGACCTTGAACTGAACTAGGCCACCCCCCAATGCTAGGTACGAGCGACGGACTACCCCCTAATGCAGCTGACTGCCCAACCAACCCACCATAGTGATCAGAGCCCTCACCACTCAAGTTAGCCACACTAGGATGCGCGGACGCTAAGGGCACGGTCGCGGAAGTACCCACTCGGGTGCACCATGCAACATGACCCGAGACTGATGGGCCCGTGCTGGGAAGCACTAGGTAATCGACAGTCCCCCCTGAAGCGAATGAACCCAACGTAATAGTACTCGGGAGTCCGGAGCCTAAACTTTCACAGCCAATCGACGATAGGGAATGACCTTGAGACATACTAACACTCTGTTCCCCCATAGACACAGGTGAAGAACTTCCGCTAGGTGCGGTCACTACTGGCGTCACTACAGGCATATCATATCCGGATAGTGAACTAGGGACCCAAGGACTCCCCTGGCTGCTAGTCACAATGGGTTGACTGACCTTGACTTCCTGCATGGGTGGGGGTGACTGTGGCGGACTTGCTTTCATCATACCCGCCAGCATCTGGGTAATATTACCTAACTGGGCCCCCATATTTTTCTCCATTGAACCCACCTGTGAGGTCACACTTGTCTCAAGGATATTTATATCCCCCCGCAGTGTATCCACTCTGCGGTTCATCTGGCCTAACTCCCCCTGTAACTTATCTACGACCCCCTCCAATATTGTCTGCCTCTCCTGGAGGAGCGCGTAGAATTCCTTAAAACCGAGTGTGTCCCCTGGACCCTCGGATATAGTTCCCTGGGTAAGTGACATGTCCCCCTCCCCATACTAAGTGACATTATCCGGGGCACTCTCCCCCTGGGGCATTGGTGTACTAACTACACCCGGGACGAACCTCACACTCCTGACAGGCGGGACTTTCCCTGGGCTGCACTCTAACGGGGTACTCTCCAGACCCATACGGTCTATTCCCCCCACCCGAGCGTACCAGCTCCCCTCGGGTCTCAAAGTCCCCCTGCCCAGACCGAAGGAACTAAACTCGCGGTCCATGACAGAAACCCGCCTTACACAAATATACACACAATAAAACTACATGTAATTATATAGCGGCTAGTCCGCTATATATATAGGCACAATACAAATAAATACAAATGAACTTTATTTAATAAAACAACTTTACATAATAAAAGTATAAAAAATCCAAGATGGCGACGGCACTAGCCAACACGTGCTAGGCCGGCACCCCGCTGCCCAGACAAAAAACCCGCGTCGCAGCGTCAATATAGCGTTCCTCTTATATTCTTACATAGTAAACTGTGATGGCGGTACAGAGAAAACACTATTATAAATATTCCGCACTTTATTAAGCTTACCGTCGCCTATGTGTATATATATAACAGTCTCAGAAGTTACAGCGTGTCTGGTCTGGATAACAGCCAAAGTAGAAGAGAGAGAGGTATGCGGGTACACGTCACACAATGTGTGCAGTGCACCACGTGACAAGAGGCAGCAGGGCAATTCGTGCCGGTACCTACATGTCCACCACACATCAGTATAATAAAGGTTTTTAAGTATTTATAATATCCCTATCACTGATCAATTATCAGTAAGACATCGAAAGAAAAAAATATATATTAGGCATAACACGAGGTGCAATTTTTAGAGGCAAATCCATATATAATCTGTATTTTAATACAAAAGATCTGAGATAAAACATGGAATTTTAATAATAATAGACAACTTTGCTTTAGGAGGAAATGCATTTTGAAAGAAATTCTTTGAATTGGACATTTCTAGTAACTTAAGGAGAAGAAGGAACTGGAGCTGAAAAAATACTTGTCATTCAATTTTTTTCATATTTTGTATATTTCTAATTAAGTATGTTCCGCATTTCTTAAAGCAGTTATATCATTAGGTTTCTTACCTTATTTTAGAGACACTAGATGAAATCCCGCGCAAGCGCGGGGAATTGATTTTATACCACTACCAACAGAAAAATAATTGTAGTTTCTACTGACAGCCTTCAGACTTACAGCAGGAAGAAATACTTTGTTCAAAATCCCGCAAGAAGTAGATGTACGTCTCCCCCCCCCCAAAAAAAAAGACTGTATTCAGAAAAAAAAAACCCTGAAATATATTGATTAAAGCACAAAATTTTACAGCTTTCATTGTATTTGAACAATAACTTATTCATTTTCTCTTTTCATGTAAGCAAGTTTATTACGAAGCACAAATTGTACTTCGGGTTCGCTGCCACGATACTCTCAGTGAGGAATATATACAAATTTTACCGATTTTATTAGGAAAACCTACTACATTCATGTGATTGTCTTTCGATATATAAATATATTCACAACTTATAGTGTTATCAATGATTTACCATTATTTCAATGACCATTCGCACAAAAGGTTTTTTTTTTATGTTCATGCATCTTTAATCACCTTGTTTTTCTTTTTAACATCGGGTTCGATGCTATATGATTTTCTAGAAGCTTCTGTCAATATTAAGATCGGTGAATGTTGAAAAAAATTTGCACATTCCCTTTTTAATTGGTTATCACAACTTATTTCTTTTATATCATTTAAATCAAATTTTGATTGTATAATTCAGTGATGACGTTTCATGAAATAAATAAACGATTGCTACTTGTCAGTTTTATTAAAAATTGCCAGTAACTTAGATCCGCCAACCGGAAACGCCACCGTACTCACGTTTTTGCTATTTCATGGCTGTTTATAGAAAAAGAAAGTAGACTTTTAATTTAATGTACGATACTTACTATGCGAGTGAAATCTAAATATGGTTTACGGACATCATCTTGTATCTAGTGTATTGTTAGAGAAGTAAGTAACAACTCTGGTGCACCCGTTTCGGAGTTTATTTGCATAATTTATTAATTTATAAGTATGGATTGATTGACAAATACTAGGCCCTACAGTATCTGAGTGGAGTTTTAGTTCTCCATGTTTCCGGGCCCATTACTCTTTCCATAATGGGATATTTTTAGCAAAGATAAAAAATATGTAAGTGGACATGTATCTTTTAAAATATTTCAGAGTATGAATAGGGTTTAAAATTCGAAAATGCAAGTTTCTTGTATCACACTGCATCTCGATAGGGAAAATTACGTACTTTTTCAGACAACTTAAATAACAAAAAAACTTAATTTGCAAAAATTTCTATTATTCAGTATTATAAATTTACCTTGAAATGCAAGTCCTTCATATTACTGATTAACTGTAAAAATTTCGAATGATGAAGCTGACCTCAATATTGCACAGGACATCGTTAAAGAAGAATAAGCATGACAAAAACTTGTCATGTTTACTTTTCTCGAGTACGGCAAAAACCAACTATGACGTCATACGCAAGCTAAATAAGTGAAATAACATATACCTACATAAGATTTCCGTCATCAGCCATGCAAAAATAATTTTTGTGTTCCCCGTTTCTCGATATATTTCATCATATACTGATTATGATCTGTTTTTTCATAAAAATACCGCCGTATTCACCGAGTATGATCTTGCTGTACTAACAAATCGTGTTTGACGTCACCGACTAATTTAGGGAAACAGATGGGTTGACCAATCTATATTTCATAATTTGTTAATGTTTAAACTTTTTAATATGTAAGATGTTAATAAAAGTAAAACAAATTGTCCAAAATTTATACAAGAACTTAGGTTTTACACGTTTTGCATTTATATAAACGAAAACTATGACGTAGTTAAATAGAGTCATGTGACCATGTGTCCTTCATCCCCTTTATAGGCAGAGTAATGTTACATACAGTTTTCTTTAATTACCTTTATGAATAATAATAGATACGAAGGTAAGCAACTCCAACATAAAGAGCAGTGCAGATATGCGCGTGTTGATGTATCTGTATTTGCATATTAAGCTAAAATTTTAGATTTCATAGGAAATAAGGATACAATAATATGTATAATACATAAACTATATGAAATATAAGTATTTTGGAGAAATTTTTTGGTGAAAAATAAGCAAGGTCCCTTTTATCAATATTTTGCACAGAACTACATTGAAAATTGTAAAAACATTAATTTCACGAAATCTAAAAAGAAAGGGCGGCTTGCTTGGTTAAATGTACTAGGATACGACATGTTTAGTACCATTACACCTGCTCAAAGAGTTTTCTAAAAATTCTGTACAAAAGCAAGGAGCCAATGCTCTTGAAAAAGATGTCAAAGGCATTTTGGACATCAAGGCTGTAAGGTATAGTCATTCAGATCTTGAGTTAAAAAAAAGCATATATGCCATATCCCCTGCTTAGGCCAAATAAAAAAATATGTGTGGTTCCGGTTACACCTCCAAACAAATTAGGGTAGGTAGGTAGTTTTTTTTTTTTTTTAATATACTAAATGTCAAAATATCATGTTCTTGAATTAACTATTGGTGATATTGGTGAGATAATACTATTGCTTTCCTTCAAGTGGTGATATTTGTAACTGACAAAACACTGCGTGTTGAAACGATGTTGTCAAAGAAAGCCACCACTGCTGAAACTAAAGCTAATACTGGAGCCAATGAGGGAAATTGGGGAAAATTCCGGAAATTTGAAAATTGTCAAAAAAAAGTTTAGGGTCGGGGGTATAAAATAGGGACGGTCGGGTAACCGGAACCACACATATTTTTTTTATTTGGCCTTAGGTGTATTACAGTTGCATATGTGAAACATTCAATTGCTCTCTGACTGACTATTATAGTCTGTCCCACGACCGGAACGTCACTACTTTTTGCAAGATATTTCAAAATATATAAATACCTTGGCTTTCAATCTAGGTTCGATCGATAGATTGATTTTTTTCCAAACTTCCTGCATTTATACGAACCCTCGAGGTCAACCAGTGTATTGACACGGCGGCAAATTCAAAGTCTACGGGGATTTAACATGGTTAACTCGTCCATTAGCGTCTAGATTACGGGGCGGGGAACCAGTTTTTGAAGGGAGTAGTTGTTCTTTCCAAAGTAAAATTCCGAAAAATCTGAGAAAATCAAAGGACGTAATTTAAAGTGTTTTTATTAATAATGTGAGTATTTATTTGAAAATATATTTTAATACTGTATAACGAGTTTTGTCATAAACGCCGAGAAAATAGTCCGCGGCCGAGTATAATGCAGTACAAGTTGTGGATACAGACGTTGAAATGGCCATGATGATGCAAGAAAGTGTTTTTAAAAACGTAAGTTGTTTATTTTATTTATTTTTTGCTGTTGTTGTTTTACTACCTAATGTACACACAAGAAAGAAGTGTTTCCAAATTGTAAGAATATGCCAAAACGCGTGGTATACGTATATTTGGCATTTTAACAGTGCCCCATATACAGAAGTATGTGTTTAAAAAAACGTAAAAAGGTACATATGACACAATCAGCTGATCAAACAATTAGGAAAAAAGCATTAAAATAACACCAAGATTACATGAAGAAAATAACAGCTGGTAAAAACATTATTTTCAATATATGAAAGTCTATACTTTCTCTTTCAACATTTCATGCTTTTGACGGTGAATCACAATCTACATGATGTAAAATGCATTTTCTTTTTGCATTTATTTGTAGTGTCAACACCCTGGGGAATCAATATAGGGTTTTCTATATCATGTATATATAACACATATTTTTGGCATTATTTTTTTTTTTTTGAATTTTTATTGAAAAATGTGTATTTTGTACAAGTTCTAACATCTATAAAATATACCTTTAGCCCAAAGTTTTGTCAATTTTACTGGACCGAGTTCTAAGCGTCATTTATGTACATGTACTGATGTATAGCACAACTATCTTGGTAGATGAATATACAGAGTGTTTCAGCAATCATGTCCTGACTTTCCAATTTAAATAAAAACATAAGCAAAAGAGGAAAAAGGATAAAAATAAATAACAAGTCATGTCTATATAATTTCATCAGTATAAACGTTAAGATAAAACTGAATCATTTATTCTGAATACAGACATTTTTCAAAAAAAAAATTGACATCAGAGGCAATTTTCCAATTAATGCCATGTTCCACATTCAGTGTTCCAAATTGCTGTGTTGTGTTTCTCAGGCAGCAGCTTCATTTTGTCTCCAAGTTCCCATACTGCTTAAATGTGGACTTAATTTGAAAAATCTGTTTCCTAGTACACTGTAGGGTGTCATCTGAGTATTTCTTTTTCAAAACTCTATTCACTGGTATATGCAATTTTTTGTTTGCAATAGTTTAGTGCAACAATATTCAAATAGAAATCTTTTAACACCCATATGAAAGAATAGTTTTCTATTGTAATAAAAAATATATGGTAATTGTATCCATAGCATAATATATATTTTCTGTCGGGAA
Source organism: Saccostrea echinata (assembly GCF_033153115.1). Taxonomy (NCBI): domain Eukaryota; kingdom Metazoa; phylum Mollusca; class Bivalvia; order Ostreida; family Ostreidae; genus Saccostrea; species Saccostrea echinata. Next base: position 274,717 of record NW_026889774.1, on the reverse strand, counting down.
ACCTACTATGAAAGAGAGTTATGTAAATATTTTTTTATTCAACAAAAATTTTAACTTCTAAATTCAGAACATTTTCAAATTTGATGAAATAGATGCCCTGTATATACAGGTATGGCACATTCTCTTGATTTAGCTATGTAGCTTGATTTAGCGATGAGGGTAGCAGATCAGAAATCATGGCTATAAAGCAACAAGAGGCCCATGAGCCACAATGCTCACCTGAGTCAATATGGCCCTGCTGTTCTTCGTCAGCAGATTTCTTCTCTTATATATTCATATGTAAAGCTTTGATCGCCTGTTCTAGGCATACCCTCCCCCAGGTGCCATGTTTTGAATGAAATTGAATCTATATTTTCTGATGATGCTTCTATATTCATATAACTAATCATGGTTTTTCTGTTCTTGAAAACCGAATTTTTAAGATGTCTGCCACCCTACCCTGGGGGTGAGGTCATGATTTAAACAAACTTGAATCTACACTACCTGAGGATGCTTCCATATCAATATGACAAATCATGGCTTTGTTGTTCTTGAGAAGAAGATTTTTAAAGATATTTCCTATATATGTTCTTTTGTTAAACTTTAATCCCCCATTATGGCCCCACCCTACTACTGGAGGATGCCTTGAACAAACTTGAATCTATAATACTTGGGGATGCTTCAATATCAATATGACTAATCATGGCTTTCCTGTTCTTGAAAAGATTTTAAAAGATTTTTCCTGTATATTCCTATGTAAAACTTTGATCCTCATTGAGGCCCCACCCTACCCCCGAGGGTCATGATTTGAACAAACTTGAATCTACACTACCTTAAGATGATTCCATATCAATATGAATTATTGTGGCTTTGTTGTTCTTGAGCAGAAGATTTTTAAAGAATTTTCGTATATATTCCTATGTAAAACTTGGATCCCCCATTGTGGCCCCACCCTACCCCTGGGGGTCATGATTTGAACAAATTTGAATCTACACTATGTAATGAAGGTTTCACATAAGTTTCAACTTTTCTGGCCCAATGGTTCTTGAGAAGATTTTTAAAAGATGACACCAAATTTTCACCAATTCTTAATTATCTCCCCTTGGGAGAGGGTGTGGCCTTTCACTTGAACAAAATTAAACCCCATCACCCAAGGATGCTTTGTAGCAAGTTTGGTTAAAATTGACCCAGTGGTTCTGGAGAAGAAGTCGAAAATGTGAAAAGTTTACAGACGGACGGACAGACGAATTACGAACAAAATGTGATCAGAAAAGCTCACTTGAGCTTTCAGCTCAGGTGAGCTAAAAATGATTTATATAATAAACCAGTCAGACTATTATATAATGTCTAATATCTTCAAATTATCCTGTCTTTTAAATATTGAACAATCAAAATGAAACTTTTAAGCTTAGAACACTTCATGTCCACATTTTACAATCTTTTTCTAATCTCTCGTGTATTTTTTTTTTATCCCTCAGCAAACTCAGTGCTTTCATTTTTCTCTTTCAATCAAGAGATTTTGAATATAAAATTTACAAGTCATTTTTCTTTATTCAAAATAAAAAAAAATTAATTTCAAGAAACATAATACTATGTAACTTATACAATACACACAAAAAAAAGTAATATATCCTGATACAAAAACCTTATATATTTTTGTATATCGTGATACATAACATTTTAAGCTGTGTCATTTTTTTTTTGTTTTATCTTCCTATTGCAGTCCTAACTATTTAAAAGACAAGTCATTGATCAAAGAAATGTAATAATAACCAAAGCAAAAATATTTGATGATGCCTTTATTAATTACTAAATAACATTTTTGAAGGTATAATTAATTGGAGTGCAAAGTTCTGATGACCAGACAGTGTGACTTTAAGACATGCATGCATATAGAAGACTATCTACTCAATTTTTCAGAATAATGTGATTGAAATTCATCTGATGGTGGACTAAACATTCAGGTTTCAGGACATTCTTCTAGACATTAGCTACATGTAGTAAGTATTTATATAAATGAAAAAGGTTTTACTCTTCCCATGTATTCTTCAGGTTGGAACCTGAAATTGAAAATTGACTATATACATGCATTTTTAATATGTATCAATTCATGTTAACATGTAATGCAAGTTCAAGTATAATCATTTGAATTTTCATTATTCCTTTAAAATTCACTTTGCACAGACTTAAAAGTATTTTCATGCACCAGAATCTTTATGATGGATTAAAATGTGTTTCATCATCATATTTTTTTTTCAGGCTCAAAGTATGGGCTGAACGAAAGATTACAGTCTGCCAGTGGGTTGATCATTGGATGAGCCAGACACCAACCATTTACCACAGAAGTTTTAGTGGAGACAAACAAAAACACTCCTTCTCAATCTTCATTCATGACTTGTTTCTCACTATGGATTCTGAGTTACAACTTCTTTTTTCAAAAGCCTGGACACCAGCAGCTTTGGGCAATCAATTTTCATAATCATTTATTCTTCCAAGTTTGATCTGATATCTTTAAATAAAGGAAAGACAATTCATTAATCGTTTGCAATATTTCCTGTAATCTCACTAAATGTGTTTAGAGTTTGAAGCAATTCTATTTGATAATTAAAAAAAACCCATATATATAGCTGTTAAACAAGCAGTAATAAAATTTTGAAAACAATTATCTGAGTTAGGATTAATTACTTTGCCCATTTCAGACAGGTAGCTTACAAAAACTGATTGACATCTACTGTGGAATCATCATTGTTTGTGGGGGACCAACATTCTTGGATTTTATCACATGGATCAGCTATACCCATAAATTTATATTTCCACAATTGCTTATTTTAACATTTTAATCAATCCATTAATTCCTTTGATTGTATTTTGGTTAACCTTATTTATGTCCTGTCCACAAAACAGCAAAATTATATGCCTGCCCACAAACACTGACCTCCACAAATTAAAATGATTCCATAGTATTATGCAATTTAGAAAAAAATGTATATCAGGAAGCCATATGTACCAGGGAATGGAATAATGAATAAACATGCTTTGAAAATTTACAAATACATGAGGAAAAACATTTTGCTTGACTGGGAATCAAACCCAGGACCTCTGCATTGCAAATACTTGTATACTAATGAGGTATTCTAACAACTAAGCTGCCCAGACTGCTCATGTATCTACAGTCCATATAGCAAAAATTACTTAGGATGTATCTGCAGCTACTTTTGGCTGAATTTATTTTATGTACTTGTTTGTTTGTGCTTGTCTATATTCGATATGGTGTTTTTAAAATTTTAGGTGATTTTTTTTTAATTGCCTGCATTTCTTGAGAGACTTCTTGAATTATAGGGTAAAATGACCATTTTCAAAGTATATTGTGTCTTCACCGGGTAGCTTTTTTGGTATCCTGGCCCTGGGATCATGAAACATCTTAAGCTTAACTCAAAATCTTTATGTTGTACTAAAATGTTCAAGAAGTCAAGAGCCCAAAATTAAACTATTTTACAATATTGCTTTACAAAAGAGTTGTTATTTGCAAAATTAGAGATTAACTCAATAAATGATAAACATTTTACAGGCAATTGAAAATATGACTTAAATCAAAGTCTGTTTCATGATCCTGCACCCTGCAATTAAATTCTTGTTTCAAAAATTTTATCTATTGTTTTTATGAATAAATTTTTTTTATTATATGAGAATCAAACTAGCAGCTGGCTCTGACTTGTATAGAATGTGTCAATATATATACATGTATACTCTTTTTTTTATGTAAAACTATTGAACTTTCTACCAAAAGAAAAAAAAAGATGATAAAAATAGAAAAGGTAAAAATTAAAATAAAAAGTAGTATAATCTTTTACACTTGTGTTATGTAGTTTTTGTGTGTAGGATTGAGTATTTAATTTTTGGCATTCTGTTATATTTGTGGAAACACTAAAAATATATCCAAGGGCCTGGATTTACCTAATGCCGATATTACAGGAAGTTTTCGAAGGGCAAGGTCAAATTTCATTGGTGACGTAGCTTGATGCAGACAACAAAAGTTGTTTTGCACCGAGATTCAAAACATAATATTGATTGTGGATTTATGTGTTTAAAGTGTTGAAAGTCTAAGAAAAACAGGATATACCGTGCAGTTACGGACATCAATTGTTCACATAGAAGTGATACGATGCCTCTTTTGACCATGTTTATAACAAACTATAGGGAGTTGGATTTATGTGGAAGGCCAAGGAGTAAGGTAAAGCAGCAATTAAATTTAATAATCTTAATAATATGACTTCGCTTATTAGAAGTTAGATCTCTACGTTTTGGCAATAAAAGCAGTCATGTCACTTGAGCTAAATTTGCAGTTGCCTCGATTGTTTTTAACATGATAATTACAATCTTAGGATATATGAATTGAGTCATACCTCTTTTCATTCTGCAGTGTATAGGCTAGCTGTTTTTAAAAATCTCTGATCTCTTCTGTCTGGCCCTGGGAATGAAAGTTTTGTCGAAGACGTAATTTCTCCTATATATAGGCCTAAATATATACTTCGGGCTTTATAGCTTTTTGGACGTAGATAAGCACAGAGCATTCCCGAACTTGCGTGACGTCATTACCTCACTGACGGCAATGTACGGAAAATTACGAATAATGATGGATCCCCTTCCGAAGTGGCTGCCATTTTGACAATGTTAAATCCCCGTAGACTTTGAATTTGCCGCCGTGTCAATACACTGGTTGACCTCGAGGGTTCGTATAAATGCAGGAAGTTTGGAAAAAAATCAATCTATCGATCGAACCTAGATTGAAAGCCAAGATATTTATATATTTTGAAATATCTTGCAAAAAGTAGTGACGTTCCGGTCGTGGGACAGACTATAATAGTAGGGGTAAAAAAAAACCAATCTATACTTCTGTCCATTAAGGATATATCAGTGGTTAAGAGGGTACGGTTATATGTTTGGACAATGGACACAATTGCATGAAAACATTTTTAAAATAATGGATGAAGTGTTGTCCATGATAACTCAACCTAATTTCGTCATATTTTGGGGTCGGCGATTAAACATAGGGTCCGTCGGGTAACCGTAAACAAACATATTTTTTATTACGCCTTAAAGCTGAGCACGACTTGTAAATAGGCATACACCATATTAATTTTCCTTTCTCCTATAGCACTAGGGTACATAAACCCTTTGAATTCGCCATGGTGTGCAGTACATGTATACCTTACATTTTCTTCTTTTTTACTTTTTATTGAACATGTATTTGTATACTGTTTTGACCCACGTTGGGACAATTCACCCAAATGGGATACATATATGTGATTCCAAATCTCCCGATATTTCAACCCCTTTGACCCTCTTGATTAATTCCTAAATCTTCCGTGTTTTGAAAATCTTCACATTAAATATCATTTGACTTTATTGTTATCACGTTTCTTATAATTAATTATTCAGAATAAAAAGAAAATGAGATAACTCCAGTGCAATAAATTTTCACAGCAGTATCTACACGAGCTTGTATATTAATAAGGTTGTAAAATTAAATAGCCCTTGGCAAATGACGAATCGATGTTTATTGCTGAATGTATAACATTACAATTAGTTGCTCAATACCCTTCTGCCATCTTTTAATGCTGCAGTGGTCATTAAAAATACACAGATACAGTTATAGTGTATGTCACACTCTAGTTAAAAAAAGATCACACTACAGGGTGTTGCTAAAATTCTGAAACAATAAAAAATACACCTGACTCTAATATGTTGTATTTTGTAAAGAGTATTTTCATTTTTTGTGCATATTTGACAATAAAATTTCTATTTAACTAGATGTGTCATAACGCCACGAATGCCCCCGGAGGCAGCCAAAAGTCTCAAATGCCATATTGTATCCAAGGTAATAAATAGAAATTGCAAATTGTAAATTGCACATTTGTAGCCAAGATAAAAAGTTAAACAAGTACTAAGAGTGCTGAAACTGAAAATTTCTTATTTCTTTTTAGATAACTCTGTCAAAAATTATTGGACCATGACCAATTTCGAACTTGACTTGTATTTTCTGGTAAAGTACCTGCATATGCAATTTCAACCTCATACATAGTTAGAGAGCAGGAACTAAAAATTTCTTTTTTTAAGTTCAAGAGGGATAAAACTGTCAAAAATCATCGGACCATGACCAAATTCAATCTTACCTGCATATTTGTATGACGTATCTATATGTCAAATTTGAGTAGAATGTGTGCAACTGTTGCCGAGATAATGTACGGAAATGTAATGTACTTTCCTCAAGTGTTGCAGAGCTGATCCTCTTCAGTTGTGGATATTAGCTTCTTTCTCTCTAATGTCGTCATCAATATAACTGTCGACAGTTTGTGCAGACTCCTTGATTTTATTTTCTGCAGCTTGTTTCCAGAATGATTCAAATTTTTCGTTATCTTCTCTTCCTGGATTAAGAGTGCAGGATATTTTTGCAGAAAACCACGGAGGATAACGACCTGTGCGGAGGCGGTAGATGATGCTTTCTCTTCTTTTTGAGAGGATCAGGCGTTATTCTAGAGTCTCCTGCATTTTCCTTGAGCTCGGTAGATGATTTCCAAAAGGTAGCTTTTTTAGTCTCTTCCGTCAGATTTATTGAGATATCCAGGTCCGGAATGTTGGATGCCGCTTCTTTATTTCCCTTTCTATCATGAAGCTCAAAGTCGAACGTTTGTTTTTCTATTTTTTTTTTTCCAGAGAAAGTCTGTTGAAGCGTTTTAGCATATTCTAGGTTCAGATGAGTTGTGGTGAGAAGTGAGAAATGTACAGAACTTCTTTTGGTAGAATTTATTGTGCCGTCCGGTGTTTATTGAATTTCTTTGAAGCGACAAATTTGTTGGAAATAAGAGGATGTGAGATTTGGTAAAAAGAGGTGTTAGGTGATGCTTCAAGGTGGTCAGAGGAAGAAGCCCCAGTAAATCGACCAAGCCGATCGCTGTAATAGAGATGCGATGCGCGGGATGATGTCGGTGGAACATTGTAATTCAAATGTTTTCAATAAACATCAATCAACCAGACTTGATAATGAGTTATTAGGACCCGACATTCTAAAATGCTTTGACTGAATTAAGATGATATTATTTTGATGATAATGATATAGTTATAATGGTATTTGTAGAGTTATTCGGCGACAGAATATGCCTCATCAGGGGTCCTATTTAAGAGGTTCCATGTTTATTGTAAACTTGATTTTATCGATAGATCTCCTATATTTTTATGCTTACCATACGCAATGATAGGTTCCGATTTAAATAAGTCCATGCATGTTGGGTCTGCTTTTAATAAATTCTAATACTTTAAAATACGCTTTTTTAATCCTTTGACGCGAGGGTTTAATTTTGTAACCATGGTGTGTGGATGGTTAAGCTTTGTTTTTTCATCTATTTCTTAAAAAGAGTTGTCTTTCTTTTTGTGTTGTTTCTTCAACTATTTGGTTAATTTCTTCGTCAGAATAGCCTCTCTTTGAAAGATGTCCCTTGACATCAATCAACCAGACTTGATAATAAAATATTAGGACCCGACACTCTAGACCACTTTGATTGAATTAAGATAATATTATTTTGATCTTAATGATAGTTTAACCATATAACGTACTGTGGGAACCAATGAGGTTGCTTCAAGGTCACGTGATGGTCAGTGCTTTGAGGTTTCTATGTTTACATAGACGTGCATCTTCATCTCTCTGGATTTTATTGATATTTACCGTTATACTGACTTTTATTCAGTAATCTGACGTGTTGAAAACTTACGGAATAGTTGCAGAACAACTTTGAAACTTATTCCAAACACTGTTGTAATTTCTGTAAATACAGAATGCCACGCACCGCAAGGCGGGAGCTTGATGCTGGGCCCAATTGTGGGACAAGCACTTCTTTATTACATGTACCCATTTCTGAGTTAGAGAACACTGAGCCCAATTTTAGGACACATCTGCAGTCGAAAACCAACTGTGGATCTGCGAAGGATAGAAACATTGAATTAGCTGACTGTGAAACAGAATCCCAGTGTGAAACATGATCCGGCACACATGCTCGATTTGAATTGGGCTCGAAATGTCAAAAAATGACTTCTTCCGGTAAAAAAAATGTTATTGGAGAAAGGATGACACCAGCATTAGAGAGGTTTCTTAGTGAAACAAACAGATCTAATGCATAAAATGATGCTTCAAATGAACTATATGCCTAAAATAAACCAGCCGACGGCAACCATAACCCGCCAATGGAGGAAGACATTTAATACGCATTGTCTGAAGATTCTCGAGGAAATTCGGACAAAGAACCAGACGGAGATTGGACAAACGACTTGGATAAAACAGCTAATCCAATCACAATTGTGGATGATAACATAGAAGTAAAGGATTCAGAGGACATTTTCTTTAATGGAACTGTTTTACAAGCAAGAAGAAAAATGCTCAGGGAAAATAGAAGATAGACTTGCAAAATTGTTAATGATAGCATGACACACATCGGAGAAACCAAAAAGAAAGGCCTACTGGCAGAACACATGAAACCACAAAATTGTGAAAAAATAATATTACCTAGAATTAATAAGGGCATCTGGTCCAGCCTACCAAGGAAAGCCAGAGATCAAGACTTAAAACTACAACACATACAAAGTACTATGTGCAAAACCTTTTATCCCTTGATCCATTTAGTGGACAAACTTCTTAAAGCACAAACTGAGAAACAAGGACTTAAGTGACTGTTTTGCTCTGTGTAATGACACCTATAAACTTTTACAACTGGGGTTCTCGGAGATGTCAAAACGAAGAAGATTGTCACTTAGACCAGGGCTGGGATTCATAAAACTTCTAAGATTATTCTTAAGTGTAAGAAAATACTTAAGTTATAGATTTTTTACTTAAGTACTCTAAGTATTACTTAAATTTGTTAGAAATACTTAAGCGTGATTCATAAACTAACTTAGTGCTTAAGTATTCACTTAAAGTTAAGGGAAGTAAAGAGGTGTCTTAAGTATATAAGTATTTCTTAAGTTCTTTCTTAATTCTAAACAAAATGGCGGCTCAAAGAAGAAATTTCAGGGAAAGAAGAGATTATTTCAATGAATATTCAGATATGGAGTTGGTTAAAAGGTTCAGACTTGATTCTGCTGGAATAAACTTTGTTGAAGGGTTAATAGGAAATGAAATTAGATCTGCATCCATTAGGAATCATGCACTCACATCTACAGTAAAGGTTTTATTAACCCTAAGATTCCTAGCAACTGGCAAGATGCAGCTTTGTAATGGGGATGATATGGGAGTTTCTCAATCTTCTGTATCGAGAGCCGTGTCTTGCACCATAAGAAGTTTGTCATCAGACCGAATGGTGCGTAGATTTATTAAATTTCCAACATCACCCGATGCAATTCGACGAAATCAGGAACATTTTTTTCAGATAGCAGGGTTCCCTGGGATTGTTGGTGCCATAGATGGCACCCATGTTCAAATAATTGCTCCAAGAAACAATGAGAATGAGTTTGTCAATAGACATCATTACCATAGTTTGAATGTGCAAGTTGTCTTTGATACCCAATACAAACTGATTGACATTGTTGCAAAATGGCCCGCTTCGACCCATGATGCGCGCATATTAAATGAAAGTGGGCTTCGAGTCCTGTTCGAAAATGGCCACATTCCTGTTCACACACATTTGTTGGGTGACAGTGGCTACCCATCTCGTAGATGGCTACTAACACCATTTAGGATTCCTCAGCCTGGGCCACAGACAAATTCCAACAAGTATGTATAATACATTGAATATATGAAAAAGCCAAGATAGGGTTAATAAATACAAATCTTTAGTTTCTCGGGCCCCACAGCATTGGTACTGATCATTGAAAGGGGAATAACTCAATATGCCATTTTTATTTTAAAAGAAAAAAGTTATTTCCCTTGTCACCTATACATTCTCATTCTTGTTATACTTTTATTCGAGTTTTATGAGTAGGTGGAGTATAAAAATGTATAATATCATAACTTTTAACACAAAAAAAGGAGAAAGCTCTTGTTAAAAAAAAATTCTGTCTCCCACATTTAATTTGGAAATTTTTGGCCTGAGACACTAGAGGGGTTTTTTTTCACCAAAAGGCACAATAATATTTATGAATTTAATAGCATAGGGATGCTTTGATTGAGCCATAGACTACATTACTATACACAGCAATATAAAGTAATTACATGTGTGACCAAATAAAAATTTGCTGTAGCATTCAAAGAAAAAATTTGGTAGTCCACCATTCTGTGTCGGTTTCTTCGTTGTAATTATTATGTTCCCCAAACGAAGTTTGGGAACATATTGTTTTTACTCTGTTTCTTATTATTATTATTATTATTATTATTATTATTCTTTTTTTCTACTTTCTTCTCCGGTACTTTTTTGTCCGGGAGTGTTCTCATAGAACCTCTCATCCGATTGACATGAAACCTTTTTAGGGTTAATAGGCATGTTGTGTAGGTGTGCGGAACGAAGGTCATTTTGCGCGCACATGCATGCACGTGCGCGCGCGTGCATTGAGTGAAATGACTGATATACTTGATAAAGCCGTAACTTTTATATTTCTTGATGAATTGCTTTGAAACTCAAAATATAAAGATATATTAGTAGTCTAGACAAGTTGACATGGTCAAATTAGCATGAACTCACGCGCATGCACGTGCGCTCTCCTCTGATTGGCTGATACAAAAATCTCAATAATTTCCTTGTTTTTTGACGAAATACTTTGAAATTTAAAATATAAGTATATATTATAAGGTGCTACAACATGTTACATAGGAAATCTCTTGAAACCACGCGCAGGCAGGTGTGCTGCAATCTGATTGGCTGAGACTTTAAATGTCTATAACTCATTTGGTTTTCAACAAAACATGATGGAATTTACGACATGGATATGCTCATAGGGCTCCTACATTATGATACTATCAAAATTGAATGCAAGGCCATGCATGCGCGTATGCTGAATTCTGATTGGCTAATACTTAAAGGGTTACATCTCTCTTGTTTTTCAATGAAATTCTTTAATATTTAACACAAATGTATGTATTGTGAGACACTATAAGAAAATTAATGTGAAAAATGTAGAAGCAAGCACATGCGCTGAAATTTGATTGGCTAATACCCATATGGCTATATCGGAGTAGTTTTCCAATGAAATACCCTTATAAATAAAGTGTCCATCTATACTACAAAAGTATAGTCTAATTTATTGAAGCTTGTAGGGAATGGGGCATCATAAGGAATTGGGGAGCCGTTTGGGGAACATCTGTAACGGTTCCCGTTACAATTAGCACTAGTTTAACATGACTTAAAACAGAGATGAAACAGTACTTAAAACATCGGTAATAAAAAAAATACACATAATACATGTACAGTATATATGGCAACATATATCAAATCTCCTTGTGAGTTAAATAGCTTTAATTATTTATAGTGCACATAAAAGGACTAGGAGCATTGTTGAAAGGGGGATAGGCCAGTTAAAACGCCGCTTTCATGTTCTGCATGGAGAGATACGATTGTCGCCTCAGAAGGCATGTCAGGTTGTGATAGCATGCGCAGTCCTCCATAATATTTGTAAAGATCGACAAATTCCAATTCCTGCTGATGATGATGATGATGACAGCAATGATGAAGACGATAGTGATGATTATGCTCAGGATCACATGCAAGCAGGAAATGATGGTGCTGCTCGAGGCAACAACATTAATGGCACATTGTACAGACAGCAGTTTGCTGAAACTCACTTTTGACATCACAAATGAACAAAGTAAACTGTCAACAATTAATATTTAATATTCATGAACACACTTAACATGTGAAGAGCCATTATCTTGACTTATTTGAGGTCAAATATAAAATTTTATATCTTAATAAATATCATTTAAAATCTGATAGGCAGTATTTAACAAGAGGCCCATGGGCCACATCACTCACCTGTGGACTTTGGCTAGAGAAAAGCAGAAATCGGTTATTGAATAGATCAAATATATAGTAGTCCAACCCCCCCCCCCCTTTTCAAAAAAAGGGGGCTAGGGATGAGGCATGATTTGAACAAACTTGAATCTACACTATGAAATGAAACCTTCAATGAAGTCTTTTTTCTTCTTATTCTTTTATGGCCCAATGGTTCTTGAGAAGAAAATTTCAAAAAGATGCCTTTAATTTTTCACAAATTCTTAACTATCTCAACTTGAAAGAGAGTGTGCCACTTCACTTAAACAAACTTGAATCCCTTTCACCCATGGATGCTTTGTTGCAAGTTTGGTTGGAATTGGCCTTGTTGTTCTTGAGAAGGAGTCGAAAATGTGAAAGGTTTACAAATGACGGACAGATGCCGGACACTCTTCGATCAGAAACACTCTAGCCTTCAGCTCAAGTGAGATAAAAAGTATGTATAGATTTCTTTATATACTGCAATTATAATCCATCCTTAAGAAGGAATACCACACTTGGACTTGGCCCTTTATTTTAACAATTTAAGCTCCCTTTCAGGTAAGTATACTTTGTACCAAGTTTGGTTAAAATTGGCCCAGTGGTTCTTGAGAAGAAGTTGAAAATGTGAAAAGTTTACAGATGGACGGACGGACAGACGACGGACAACAGGTGATCAGAAAAGTTCACTTGAGCTTTCAGCTCAGGTGAGCTAAAATGGTTTGATTACATATAAGATATTTTTAAAATTTGAACCAATCCAGATTGAAATAAAACTGAATTAAAAAGAGAGATAGTGTCTTTAAAGATTCATTATATAACATTTTGGTTCGGTATTCCTCCTTTATTGTAAAAGGTCACTTCAAAATTTTCAATCCTCACTCTTGCAATTTACGTTGGAGGGCCTTTACTTTCAAATTGAAATATTCTATCTCTAATTTTAGCTTCTTACACTCAACTCCTCAATCAAATCTTGCTTGCTTTGAGATGGCTTTCTTGACATTACTGGTGCTGTTGTGCGAGGCATCAAAGGTGACTTTTGTGTCACCACAGGCAATGGCGAAGTTGATGTAGGAGTTGGTGATAACAAACCAGGGGATAGTGGCAGAATGCTACTTGATGCTGATGCTACATGCTGATGATTGTTGGAACTTGCTTCTTGTAAAAACTGAATGGAACTGAAACAATTAAAAGACCATCAACTTTTATAATTATTCACATTGTTTATCTTTTTTTAAGGAAAGTCTTAAGTTCATTGAAGATAATGTTTATGACTTCCAAAACATTTTATTCCTTATTCTCCTAAAAATTTTGTTTACCTTATATTCAATTCACAATTTACCGGTATTTCCTAGAAGAAAAATATCTTTCTTTCTGCTTTCCCAAACAACCCTAATTTATAACGCTGACCCTAATGTTTTTTACTGCTTTTTTCAGTGAAGATCTGAATTTAAGAAAGGTTTTAAAGAACTATTTCTTTTGTCATCAGTGCTACTTAGAAGTTTTGTTTTTGTAAAGAAGTCCTGGAAATATTTCTTAATTGATTTCCTACTCTTCATTACCATGTATTTGTTTATAATTTAATTTTGTTTGTATTCTAGCCCCTGATTGGTTAATATTCAAAAAGGAACACAAATTATTTCTGTATAACCTGGTTTGGTATGGGGACACCCCCCCCCCCTGACAACCAGCTGAATCGTCAGTATCCATGCAATCCTCTCATTTCCAGTCCTCGGGATTCATGGAAAATTCCAGATTTAATAAATGTACCTTTAACTTTAAACAGTAACTTGGATCTTACAAGGCTGCTAGGACTATGTATCAGTTTTTACCTCCCCTCGCTTCCCATCACTTCCGTTACTAGGGTTGTATTATTGAGCGGTAAATTTGAACTAATAAAAAGCAACGAAATTTTACACCCACACTTGTTTAATGATTTTAGAATTAAATTATAAGGAATGACTCTAATTCTTGGCCAAATTATTCGAGTATAACCTGGTTTGGGTCAGTTTACGCTGTTTTATAATCCGCTTCGCGGTTTGGGTCAGTTTACGCTGTTTTATAATCCGCTTCGCGGATTATAAAACAGCGTAAACTGACCCAAACCAGGTTATACTCGAATAATTTGGCCAAGAATTAGAGTCATTCCTAAATTAGCCTGAAAGCAGAATGAAACACTTTTCTTCTAGACCCTTTTAAAGTTTTTAATTTCTCATACCTGTATGCATACTGATCGAGTTGAGAAACTAAAATTGATTATACAATGTATAGTATATGGTAATGGAAGAACATTACTTTTATTTACCAAACATTTTCATCTGTAAAAAGATGTAGAACCTGTGAAGAGTCAATGCCTCCATCTATCCCACTTATTATAGAATTTGTTTCCCCAATTACCATTTGTACTGTCTCTGCTACAGCACTGAGAGGTTTTGAGGAAGGTCCCCCGCCTGTGGTAATACAGAAATTGATAAGCTAATCATACATTGCCATGCATGTACATCTACAAAAAATATAAATTTTCAAATGCCAAGTAAAAGTTATTGTATATTTATTATGTTGTATCCTGATTTATTTGGACGAAGGGCGGTGACGAGTGCGAAGCACGAGTCTCCGCCCCTTCGTCCAAATAAATCAGGATACACCATAATAAATATTCGATAACTTTCTTGTATCATGGCCAATCAAAACGTCAATAACTGTTCTGTCCCAAATTTTCAAGCATGACTTTTAATTACACCAATAAAAAAAATTTAGTTTTTGTCAGGTGACCGCATGGATATTCTCTCCTTCCCGCCAGTATTTTTTTTAATTTGCACATTTTATGTGCGTGTTCATGAGAAAGAACGTCGGATTGCAGCTCTCCAACTTAATATAAAAACGGATTGTTAATGAAATTCATAAGAAAACCTTCGGATTTCAAGGATGAAAAATTCAAAGTTGATGAAGGGAAATTCAGGTGTTAATTGAAAGTCAAGGAAAAAAAAGATACCCATTGATCATTTGACATATTCGAGAGCTGTGGCATGAGCAAAAACGCTGTAAAAACATTTCGTATTTTGGGATACGTGTGCACTGTAATTTATAATGTGAAAGACCTTTATTTCATTTTCAGAAATTTTGTCTTTGTATATATCAAAGCCTATTTTATTCTGTATTTCTTCAAAATACATGTAGACCTAATTTAAAATGTTGAAATCGCCTTGGTGTTCAATAATTTATTTACACGGCACAGTTTTGCTGGCTCCGCCCATAGGTGTATCTCCATTGTACACTTTACTTCAAAGGAAAAACACCACAGCCATGATACAAGGCACTTTACATACGTACATCTACACCACTATCTATTCATGTTATTGCGCTTCACATCTGCAAAGTTCGTCAATTAGGTCGAATCATATATAACTTGAATTAGTGTTACCTGTGGCAGTTTCCTCCTTTCTGTAAGAGGAAATCTCAGATTTGGCTGTTGACAAGATATTCTGCCATTTTTTTCCCACTTCTTCGACGGTCCTCGGCGTACTTGACGACGCGTTGAGTTGCTCCGTCACCCTCTCCCAAGTGTCTTTTTTCATTTTAGATGTAAGGTTAGGCCCTAATTTGGAACGCAGAATGTGCTTCTTTTCATTTACTAAGGTGGCTAGAATCAAACATTCATCCTGTGTCCAGTTCGCTTTCCTTTTTTTTTTCTCGTTTTTCATCGGACGCCATCTCTCGTCTGTATCTAGATCTATTTATAAACTGTATTTGACAAAAAATACCTCCATCACATAAGAGCGCTCTTTTTTGTTCGGGAATTTCTATGCGTTGCTAGGGTGATTGAACTTAAGTGTTCTAATTTTCTTAGAATTCAAACTTAGCTAAGAATTGTACTTAGAACTTTTATGAATTGATACTTAAGATTTTTTCTTAGCTAAGATTTTTTTAGTACTTAAGTGCAACTTTTAACACCAATCTTAGAAGTTTTATGAATCCCAGCCCAGAGCTTTCTAATGAGAACAAGGCATTACATTGTATGTGAAAGAAGGACACATTAAAATCAGCTATAAACTTAATGAAACAAGATTGTTGGTCTGCTTCCATTGACCTAGAAGATGCTTTTTATTCAGTATTAAGGACAGACAGAAAATATCTCCGCTTTATGTAGAAAGACCAATTATATCAATTTACTTGTCTACCCATGGGATTATCTACATCTCCAAGATTGTTCACAAAACCTTTGAAGCCAGTCCTTTCACACTTGAGGAAATTGGGACATTCATTAGTGTGCTTTATTGATGACTGCTTGCTTCAGGGTGATTCTTATAATTCTTGTACAAAAAACGTGATAGACACAGTAATACTTATGGATAACTTAAGACTTACAACTCACCCTGAGAAGTCAATAAATGTTCCAACTAAGGAAATAGAATTTTTGGGATTTCTATTGAATTCAGGAAAAATGACTGTGTCAGTAACTTGTGAAAAAGCAGACAAAATAGTATCTTTGGGCAAAAAAGTACTTAATAAAGTTGAAATTTCTATCAGAGACTTTTCACAAGTCATAGGAAAGTTGGTTGCGTGTCAACCAGGTGTCCAATTTGCACCACTATATCTGAAAGACTTAGAACATGAAAAAGAACAAGCATTAAAATATGCCAGAGGTGATTAAGATTCCAGTTTTAAAATATCAGAATCAGTGCGAGATCTCGTAGCATGGTGGATTACATGTAACAATCTACACAAAAGTTTCTACCCTATCAATAGACCCGAACCACATGTGGTAAATAATACACAGTTAACTACATATGTGAATTAACACACACACACATCACACACACACACACTTTTATCTGTGCCAAGCAAAGTATTCTCCAGAATAGTGATACAAAGGATCCAAGATGGAGTGGAAAAGCAGCTGCGTGAGGAACAAGCTGGCGTTAGAAGAGGGAGGAGTACAACAGAACAACTATTTACACTCCGTAACATCATAGAACAATGTACCGAATGGAATTCAACATTGTTTGTAAACTACGTTGATTTTGAAAAGGCATTTGATTCCATTCATAGAGAGAGCCTTTGGTCTATCATGAAGTTTTATGGCATCCCAGACAAACTAGTCAGAACAGTGAAACTGCTATACGATTCATTCCAATGCGCAGTCCTAGAAGATGGAGAAGAATCTCACTGGTTCCGGGTAACAACAGAAGTGAAGCAGGGTTGCACAATGTCTGGATTCCTGTTTTTGTTGGTTATAGATTTTGTAATGAGAAGAACCACAGAAACGGAACCAACAGGAATAAGGTGGAATTTCACAACAAAACTTGAAGATCTAGACTTCGCAGATGATCTTGCTCTACTATCCTCAAAATTTCGGGACATCCAACAAAAGACACAAAAACTCAATGAAACTGCTAGTCAAGCTGGACTCAGAATAAACATTGAGAAAACCAAAGTGATGAGACTCAACTCTGACATAATAGAGCCAGTCAAGATTGATGGACAAGACCTGGAGGATGTAGAAACATTTACTTATCTTGGAGGTGTGATAACAACAAAGGGAGGATCTGATGAGGACATTAACAACAGACTGGGAAAAGCTAAGTCTCAATTTGGAGGCTCAAAAAAATCTGGAGCTCATCAAAATTTTCCATCCAAACAAAAGTTAAGTTATTCAACAGCTTGGTCCTGTCAGTTCTAATGTATGGAAGTGAGACATGGAAAACAACGGAGAGAAACAAAAAGAAGATTGACACCTTCCAGAACAGATGTCTGAGAAAAATCCTGAGAGTAAGATGGCCCGAAAAAATGTCAAATGAAGAACTCCATCATAAAACAAAGACAACTAGAGCGAGTGAGATAATAACTCTCAGGAAGTGGAAGTGGATTGGCCATGTACTGAGGATGGAGAACAACAGGATTTGCACCACCGCACTGACATGGCATCCAGAAGGAAAAAGGAAAGTAGGCCGGCCGAAAACAACCTGAAGAAGAGGCACAGGACAAGAAAGATTACAGCTGGGATGGAAAAGTTGGGCGTCAGCGAGGGCAACAGCCAAAGACAGAGACAGGTGGAAGAAGTGTATCGGGGCCTTATGTGCCAGCGGGCACGAAGATGATAGGTGAGGTGAGGTGAACTACATATGTGTCATTTTTACCAGACCCTACAGCTGTTCATTAGCACCATGGCACCTCATCAAAAGGTCTCCAAACAGACAATTGGCAATTGGATAAGGGCCGTCTTAGAAAATTCTGGTAATGTAAAAATACTTAAGGCTCACAGCACAAGAACAGCATCGATGAGTGTTGCAAAATCCAAAAATGTACCCATTATGAATGTAGCGGGTAGATAGAACGTTCTATCGTTAAAATGATATTGTTTCTTACGGACCCGGTGTAACGATAGAATTCGTTCCGTGTATTGGCAATGTTGCAAAATAAACACGGGCGATAACTCGAACTCTGTGCATTTTCTATGAACAATCCAGAGAGTTCTGAATGTCAACATGGCGTTAAATTTGAAGAGAGGAAAAACGTTGAGAAAATGAGTTGAATTTTCGTATTCATATGGATTATTTTTTAGGTTAAAAGGCATATACAATCTCAGAAAGGTTTGTTATGATTAATTTGGTAGTTATTTTCAGTGTAACTCCTTTTGTATTCTTCAAAATCATTTCGGAGTGGATCGACTCCGATATGCTACATTGCAAGTATATGGGACGTATTAATTCTAACTGTGGTGAGGGCTTGTCCCGAGACACAGTTAGATTATTCTTACTATGTAACGGGGTGGAAATCAGATTGCACATTTCGAAAGTTTTATAATAAACCATGTAGTGAGGAAAAAGTGAATATAGGAAGTACTATTTTACAAAAATACTCAGTTATGAAATCAAAATGTGTTGCTTATGTTTAGAATGTAGATGTCATAATGTTAAATATACATGTTCATGTTATGTACAACTAGAATAAAAGTGAACTGTTTGCATTTCTTTTTAATATACATAGTACATTATGAATCCTTTGAAGTAATGTCTCTAAAATCTCAATGATTCCCTCAGTACGGTTGATTTGGTAAAATTTGAAAATTAAATGAATATTATTTGTAAGATGAAATTTGATTGTAATTTTACCAAATCATCTTAGTACCGAGGGATCAAATGCCCATCCCATACCCACCCGTTGTATATGGGATGCTGGAAATCATCTAGATTTAGCGAAAATGTATATTGCTATTAAAATTATATCAATACTTCAAGGATCTCTGAATACTGACCATCACGTGATCTTTAAGCAGTTTCATTTGATCCCTCAGTACTAAGTTGATTTGGTAAAATTATAATCAAATTTCATCTTACAAGTAATATTCATTTAATTTTCAGATTATAATGGTAGTTGTAGAGTGTTTCGGCGACAGAATATGCCTCATTAGGGGTCCCATTTAAGAGATTCCATATTTATTGTAAACTTGATTTTATCAATAGATCTCCTATCTTTTTATGCTTACTATATACGCAATGATAGGTTCCGATTTGAATAAGTCTATACAT
The DNA here is from genome assembly GCF_033153115.1 of Saccostrea echinata. NCBI lineage: Eukaryota > Metazoa > Mollusca > Bivalvia > Ostreida > Ostreidae > Saccostrea > Saccostrea echinata. The sequence goes on along the minus strand of NW_026889774.1, from coordinate 255,264 downwards.
GTTTGGTCTGCTTTTTATATATTCCAGTACTTTAAAATACGCTTTTTTAATAATTTGACGCGAGGGTTAAATTTTTTAACAATGGCGTGTGGATAGTTAAGCTTTGTTTTTTCTCTATTTCTTAAAAAGAGTTGTCTTTCTTTTTGTGTTGTTTCTTCAACTATTTGGTTAATTTCTTCGTCAGAATAGCCTCTCTTTGAGAGATGTCCCCTGGAATCCTGTACAATTGTTTTAAGGGTTGATGGGTCACTAGTATTTCTAGAGTGCCTCGTACATTCTCCTTTAATGGAGCCTCATCTTCGCTAGCCAAGTGTCCAACTACCCCTTGGCAGATTTAGCTAAGTTTCTAAGCTTTCAAATCCTCGCGCTTTAACGTTCCAGGGCATCCAATCAAATTGCTCCAAACAAATACGTTTGTTTCGAGTAATGGCGGCGCTCGTTGTCAACCTGTGCTGTCGTCTTTGCCACGGAAATCTGCCCCCAAAAAACCAATGACGAACTATATTTGGGGAAACTTTCGGAGTTTTTGACCAGCTCCTAGAAATTCTTTATTATGTTCCACGCCCGAATGACGAGAGGGACAACTTTGTTTGCGGTATGTGTTGGAATAAACCTAACAAGCTGTCGAAACTAGAACACGACATCAAAACAAAACTTGAATCGTTAAAAGCTGATAGATACGAGACGAGTTAATTAGAACCTTACGGCAAAAATATCAAGGTGATGTATATGTAGAGCAGCCTAAAATATGACACCGATATTTAAAAAAAACCCATAACATTCTGCATTCGCCAACAACTAAAAAAGTAAAGCAGCTGTTCGTTTCATCCAATAAGCCAGGATCGAGTCAGTCAGCTTCAACGTGGATCAAGCTCGAAGACAAATCTTGAACAAGAGAAAAAAAAAGCAGGAAAAAGCCAAAACACAGCCCCCCCCCCCCCCAGTAAAATCAAGGCCAAAATAAAAAATACCTTTGTTTCCCCTAACGCGACCGACCCACTTAAATCGCGCCGACTGAAAAGTTTTTTTAATAAGATTATTCAAATATTTTTTTATTGTTTATCAACTGTATAAAATACAATTTCATCACAATCTGTTTTCATCAAAACGGCGGCTTTTGATCTACCCTGATTTGGCGCCCACAACATGTGCTTACAGAAGGTTTGTTCGTGTTATAAAACAAGGCAACGTATCAATCTCATTATATACATGTATCTTTAACCTATTAGAATCATACACTCATGAATCATTTCGTGAATGAAATGGCTAAGGAGTGTTTCGATATTATTTACAAATGTGTCTTCTAAAATTAACGTACGTATTATGCATGGCAAAGCTTGCCTCATGAGCAGATGAGGGACCCACCTTGTGTATAAAGGGTACATTTCAATAAATTACACTACATTTCATTTGTTTTGATCTAATATACAGTTCATGTATGATCTATTTATACTATATGGGTCCAAAGGAGTTTGAAATATGTCTTTGTATAATTATTTCATTTTGATAAATATAATTTAGATGTCGTTTCTTCATTCCTTTTATTTATGGGTTAAACTCTGTGACTGTAACATTAGATACGTGACATTTTAATCATTTTTGGATATTGTTTGGTTGAATTAAATATTGTTCATACATGTACACTCTTTCCAAATAGTGTTGAAATCTTTAAAATTGGCTTATGGCACCCTCCTGAAACGTCCAGTGCATTTTTCTGTAGTTATGCCCTTGGAAATAGGGTTGTTTCTTTGCTTTAAAATCCCTTTAAAAATTGTTGGGCCGACAACAATTGAACATCTGCCTGGTAGAGGGCTCCAAAGAATCTGGGGGGATAAGACGAGCCATGTGCCCATGCCCATTTTTCGGCTATGCAAGAACATTTATTGGAAAAAATCTCTCAATTGTTCGAATTTACTTAAGCATTTTAATGTTTACCGTAGTTATCAAAATGATATTTATATTCTAAACAAGCTAAACAGTTGACTTTCATTTACTGTCACAAATGTCTAACATGGGTAAGGACTTCTATTAATTAATCTGCATATTGAATGTTTACACTTATTGTGGAGATATTATAAAAATGTTAACTTCGTATATAATGATAATGGTGATCTAGAAGCGCTTTTATTTAAAATAAATAAAACGGGAATAAAAATATTCAAATATCTGTTATAATTTTTATCCGGCATTTTAAATAATTTACTGTAAATAAGTTCATTACTACATGTATATATTTTATTTCCAGTGAAAAATATGTTATTCCTATAGACATTTTTTTATAAAGTAAAACAAAATAAAAAAAAAAAATCAGAGTATGACTCGAACACTTTCCTCAATAAACGTCCCTTTAAAGAGCTCATCGCTAACCACTAGACCACGGATTCACACTAACATTTCCATTTAAATAGCAAACAGTTCTCTATATTTAGCAAGCGTTTTTGGACTTAGAATTTTTTAAGACCACGGTGAAAATTTAAGTAAGTTAACTTAATTTTTTATGTAGAGTGGGTCTTCATACCAAATTTTTGCAAGTGTAAAAAGCGACATCTTTCCATTGCCTCTCATTAATCGTCCTCAAAAAAATGGTACGATGACCCACTCTATTTAAAAAATGTAGTTATATCATCCAATTTATGTCAGTTTCTGTGAAAATTGAGCGTGATGCCATTTTGTTGTGTTAATCAGAATCATTTTCGCTGTTACAGTATTCAGGTTTTGTCAAATTTATATGCAAATGGTAATAAGCATTACATTAATTCAACAAAAAGTGAAATTTTTGTAAAATGAATTTTTTGATTTTTTATCGATCGTTATGTAGGCATATGGCTCGGCATATCCCCCCAGTTTCTTTAGACTTTCACTCGGCACTTAAGGCCAATGATCATTAAGCATCAGTAAGGAATATTTTTCATACCAACTTCTATACTGCGACACTGGACCTACGTATTTACGGTCTCGTTCGACTGACCAGTCTCCACGTCCCACACTGGGACCTGTGACTTAGAGACACTCTAGAATCGCAGCGCCATGCGAGGCCTTTGACATTTTGCCTGTGGAAACATTTGAAGATGAGAGTAGGTTTGAAAGATATACTCGGATGCCCGATGTTTGAGTATTTGCGAATCTTGTCTTTTTTTAAAACATGTATTCGATTTCAATAAATTTACATTTGCCTGAGATATTTCACAAGTTCAAATGAATAATATTTGTGAATTAATTTACCATACATGTTGTTTTTAAATTTCATTTGTAAGATATTTGGTTTAAAAAATGGTTTCTTTCGTGTTTTTTTTTCATTTATAAAGATATTATTCATTTTTTTTTAAATGTTTTTTTTTTTTCAAAACTGCTGTCAGAAAAAAAATTTACCTACCTACCTATCCAACTTCAGATTTTAGGGTCGGGTTAGGGGGAACAAAGATATTTTAATGATGGCCTTGGGCATTTTGTTTTTCAAATTTTTTTTCGTGGTTCCTTCGCAAATTCAGTCGCCAAATGACCGCGAATATAAGCGCTTCGCGTAAGTCCTGCGCCACAGTTAAATTTGAAATGATGGAGAACCCTGCCAAGGTATATTTCATATTAAGAATTACTTCAAACAAATTTTGCCCACAGATTTATACTGGCTTAAAATTTACAACATTGATACATAACATGAGCTTTAATTACCCCTTGATATGTTTTATGAGATTAAAATTTTGAAAAGGCCTATGGAAAATGTGTGTTTTTCGTGGTTACTAGACCAATTCTGGATTTATGTGCCAATTTGATGTACTGTACAATACAGAAATTGCACATCTGTGCATATTCCTTTCAATGTGACATTTTATATATCATGAATTCCCTACCACTTTGTGACAATTGTAAGGAAGATGGGGAAAAAAGATTATGCACGAACTTCGTAAGTGGTCGAAAAGTTTTGTTTTTCTTATACTATAAATAATTTTAAAACAAATGAAAAAAATATTCCTAAACAAATGTTCACTGATTTTTTTCTCTGAACTGAATGTACAACTTTACTTGTAGTTAGCTTACACAGGTGATAGAGCATCTTAACATTGTATATCCCATGCTTATTTTAATTTCAGTATTAATATTTCATCTTTCACATACAGGTAGTATAAAGAGGCACAACAGAAAAAATTAAATAAAAATTAATACCTTCTGGAGATTACCAGAAAATCATCAGGTGAATGTCAAAGGGGCAGTCTCATCAAAAAGTTTCGCAAGTTATCTACAATTCAAGTTTGAAGGGAAATTTTTGAACTGTGACATTGTGAAAGACGTCAAGAAAGAGCTGTCCCAGCTTTACTGCTTCATGTCTCAGAAATACACCAAGTGATGAGATGGCCACAATGAACTTTGAAACATGGAATTTAGAGGTACAGTTGCATTCTCAAGTTTTGTACAAGGTAATTTTTTCAATATAGTGGTCGTTATTTCTATAGTTGGCGGGGCCGACATAGGCATATATAAGTGTAATGGTTAAGGGGCAAAAAATCTTTTTGCTCAAGAACAGCAAAGCCTTAATTAGTCAAATTATTATAGAAGCATCCTCAGGTAGTGTAGATTCAAATTTGTTCAAATTTACGGTGGGAAGGGTGGAGCCACAATGAGCAATCAGAGTTTTAATAGGAATACATAGGGAAAAAATTAAAATTCTTTTGTTTAAGAACAGCAAAACCAATATTGATATAGAAGCATCCTGAGGTAGTGTAAATTTAAGTTTGCCCCCCCCCCCTTTAAAAACTTGTCAATACTGAAATGATTTCTGCTTCTCCCTAGCCAGTGTGCTCAGGTGAGCGATGTGCCCCATGGGTATCTTGTATTGATTATTCTACCAATTACTTTAAAAGGTTAAAAACGTAGACGTAAGTTTGAGCAAGATAAAGTGAAAGCATCAGTGTGATATGCATCAGGATCAAAATTCCAGGAAACAAACTTTCCAAATTGTTTATTAATACGTGAAGCAAAAAGATCTACATTGTATGTCTGGATTAAAAAGTTGTTTGCAAATTCTCAAGAAAATATGTTTTAACATTCATTCCGTAGAGTCAGCAAATTGCCTCGAAAGTACATCAGCATATATATTCTCACACCCAGGTAAATACTGGGCCGAAATAATGATATCACGTTTTATGCACCAATTCCAAATCTTGACTGAAAGATCATTGAGCTATTTTGAATGCATTCCAGCCATTGTATTAATGTAAGAAACCACGGTTGTATTGTCAGTTTTAAAACAAATATGTTTTGAATTGTACGCTTTAAAAATGATTCAAAAGCAGAATACACAGCCATTAATTCTAAAACATTTATATGATATGATAATTCTGAATATTTCCATCTACCTTCTGTCATTTTGTTTTGAAATCTAGCACCCCAATCTAGCAAGGATGCATCAGTTTCCACCCATAAATCAATTGGTCTAGATCTGATATCTTTTCCAACTAGTGTTTGTAAATTTTTACACCACCGTTTCATTTCATTGATACTCTCAGCAGAACAAATCATAAATGAATTATAATCACCATTGTTTATTTCAGATTTTGATCTTTTTCTCTTTCTAAAGTCCTGTAATGCAGAGGACCTTGAAAAACTGCATTACACGCATGGACCAATAAACCTTTCAATGAGGCCAACTGTCTTATCTGAATTAGACAGAATAATTTGGCTTTGGTTTAAAATCTTCTCTATTTTTTATTTGTCAAATAGACTTTAAAGGTGCTTGGACACAGATTTGAAGTTAATATTTTTTCAGGTTTTCGGTGTAATATCATGACTTATATGCTGATAGAGCATTTCAAACGGAAATAAAATAAAAAGACTTATTTTATCTGGAAATTATTGAAACTACAAATTTCGGGACGCGTTTGATTGATACATCCTAGCACTTTCATAAATCAAACTTTATCCTTAATACTTAAGAAAAGTAAAAGTTTTGTTGTTTATTAATGAAATATATTCAAACTATAATCCAGAAAATAAATAGTAGAAATGTAAGAAAGCAAAACCAACTCACCAGTATTGTCAGTCCGTGCTCAGTGATGCGTGCAGAGTTTAACAAATTGAACACACCCGGTGAAACGTAAACATTAACAATAACAGACTCGTGTCCTATTTACAAAAACAGTTAACGTTTCACGGGTGTGTTAAATTTGTTAAACTCTGCACACATCACTGAGCACGGACTGACAATACTAGTGAGTTGGTTTTGCTTTCTCACATTTCTACTATTTATTTTCTGGATTATAGGTTTAATATTTTTCATAAATGCTAGGGATGTCAACGAATATTCGAACATTCGAATATTCATTCGATAAGTTGATATTCGAATATGAATTTAAGATTCGAATATTCGGTGTTTTTCAGATTTCATAAAAAAAGTACTGTGATTAATAAATTTTGATTGGAACAGTGCTGGAATTATCCCTGTTTAATCTACTAGCGATCAATTTCGATCGCCCGATTTCTTTCACTATTTTCTTATCTTATATAGATCTACTAAATTATTATTTTTTTTTTTTTTGAGTAAGGTGTTAAAGAATTATACAATAATGCTTTATGTATAATACAAAACGTACTTTCATAGTTTTTATTAATTAAATACGATCGAATCTAGAATCGAGGACAACGAAATGAAAACCTTCTTAGAATATCTAAAAGACGTGAACAGTATACTTATCAAAACAAATTTAATTGATCATTCAAATAGATATCCGATAGAATTAGTCTGTAATTAATATTGTAAAGGGCTCAATTTTAGAATAAATGAGTAAATTACTTGATTATCTCAGGTTGTACATAATCCTGAATTTTATATTCACTATCGGGAAATTAGTCAATTACCTAGAAAAATTGTCTATGGAATTGTTTGTTTATATTTTAAAAACATTGTATCGAAGATTATAATCATATCTTTTATTAGGCTGATAAGTGTAATTAATTACACGTATTGAAATCTGAACAGTATACGACTATCTTGCCTTAGGTAAGACGACTGGTTCCTCATTTGGAGCTACTATAAATACACACGTATCATTTGTTAAAATTATACTTTTCTACATTTAAATCACTTATTTATTTCAAACATTGACAAGTATCAAATGGAATCCCTTATTGTACACCTACAAAAGTTTTCATACAATTTTATTTTAAAATATAAGAATACCTACACTAAACCTTTCATGAGAGTAGGATGATGCATTCAAAATATACCAGATTTTATTTATTTTATCGAATATTCGAATATATTCGAATACTTTCATTGAATATTCGAATATGAATTATTGACAAAATTGACATCCCTAATAAATGCACAACAAAATTTCAACTTTTCTTAAGTATTAAGGATAAAGTTTACTTTGTGAAAGTGCATAGATGTGTCCATCAAACGCGTCCCGAAATTTGTAGTTTCAATAATTTCCAGATAAAATAAGTTTTTTATTTTATTTCCGTTTGAAATGCCCTAGCAACAAATAAGTCATGATATTATACCGAAAATTTGAGAAAAATATTAACTTCAAATCTGTGCCCAAGCACCTTTTAAAATCAACTGAATCTATAAAAACCCCAAATAATTCTTTGCAAAGGGATGGTTACAGATTTTTTTTATCATTGATTGTAAAGCCAAAATTGTTGAATTCCGATATAACTTTATTTTCTTGACATATAGAAAAATTTTCATTCATGATTAGGGAATCATTAATATAATTACATCTTATACCATTTTCCCTAAAGAATGCATATAAAAGGTTTCAATATCTTTGTAAATATTCTTTGGCATGATGTTAACCAAAAAGTTAAAACTACAAATCTGAAAAATTTTCCATTCCAAAAAAAAAAGTTAGAAATGTCTTTTAATCTGGGTGAACACTGACACTAAAATAAGCATCCTTTAAATCAACCGAAGTAAAATAACCATCTTTCTGAATCTGTTCTAAAGCAAATGATAAATTTTCTTGTTTAAAATGATAATATTCAACAAATTCATTTAAATGTTTTATATTTATGACTGGTCTTAGATTACCATCTTTTTTCGTTACAAAAAAAATATTTGAAACAAAAGCATCCGAAATATCTTCTACTTCTTCAGCTGCACCTTTATCTATCAATTGTTTATTTCTTGTGATACCAATTCAGATTTTACTGTATTAAAATGAATTTACTTTGGAATGTCTTTCTGAATGGGTTGCCGAAAAAATTCAATTTCATATCCTGGATCAATTGTATGGTGGCATATTTTTGCCCCCTACATGCAAGATATATTATGTTAACATGCAACATAATTATGTTGACATGCGACTATTTATGTCAACATGCAAAATGATTATGTTGACATGCACGTTACCAATCTCTTAAGAGAATCTAATTTTAATATTGGTAAACTTACTTACTAACGCCATTATATGACATCATGCAATCAAGTTACAACATGATTATGTTGACAGGCGACTTATTTATATCAACATGCAAGATAATTATGGATACATGCAACTTATTAATGTCGACATGCACGATAATTATGTAGACATGCAACTTATTCATGTCAACATGCAGGATAATTATGTTAACATGCGAGTTAATTATGTCAACATGTGAGATATGTATGTTAACATGCAACTTATTATCATGCATGTTGACATAGATACCTTGCATGTTAAAATATAACTCGCATGTTGACATAAATAAGTCTCATGTGAACATAAATAAGTTTCATGTTGACAGAAATAAGTTACATGTTCATATAAATAAGTTGCATGTTAACATAATTATCTTGCATGTGGACATAAATAAGTCGAATGTCTACATTATGTTGCATGTGGACATAAATAAGTCGCATGTCTACATTATGTTGCATGTTAATATCAATAAGTCGCATGTCGACATAAATATCTTGCATGTTAACATAATTATCTTGCATGTTAACATACACAAGTCGCATGTCAACATAATTGTGTTGCAGATTGCTTGTATGATGTCGTATACTGGCGTTAGTAAAGTAATTTTACCAACATTAAAATTAGATTCTCCAAAAAAATTGGTAACTTGAATGTCAACATAATTATTTTGTATGTTAACATAATTATCTTGCATGTAGGGGGCAGAAATATGCCATCATACAATTGTGTTTAACATCCATTTATAGTTGGTAGATTTTTGCCAGTAAGGTTTATTAAGCTTTCTCACTTTTACTTGTTGTAACTGTATGGTTTCTTCATTGTGCCTCTGTACTGGCCCCTTTGACCTCTGCCTCTCTGGGAACGGTATGCATACTGGCGGTTTCTACATCTGTACTGGCTTGTGATAGGTTGTTACCCCTGGCTTGACATGAAGGTTTTTGTTTGATTAACATTTTTTTGATTTTATATCATAATTTGATTTTAGTCCGATTGGTTGCTTGGTAATGTCTCCAAGAACTACGCACGCTAAATCCCGATTCCTGCCTACATCTTACACCCATTTAATTCAATAGTAATGGCAATTTGGCCGTAAAATCTTTGTTGAATGCAAAGAACAGTTCAATGGTAATTTACTGATAATTTTAATCCCAGTGTTAAATAGTTAATTACCCCTAATTCCAGCTATTTAAATAAGGGAGGTAGACGATATTTCTCGTTGAAATCGGGCTTTAAAGCATCACCGCATTTTAAAATATTCTTGGATATGAATAAATGTTCCTTAAATCTTTTCTATTGTTTTACTCATATAAAATTAAACATATATTTTTAATAAAATACAATGTTTTAGTCGGAAACCCCTTTGAAATTGGTGAAAAATAAGCATTTTTGTAGTTTTTTTTTGTCTGTAAACACGCCCCCCCCCCCCCCGTGAAACACAAAAAGCTTGGTATGAATTTGTGAAATGACAGTCCATATTATCTGTAAAAAGGAATTTTTGTTTCACGGGGGGGGGGGGATGTTTTAAAAATATTTTCCGTTGATTTCTATAGTGAAAATCACAAGTTTTACCAAAATTATAGAGTTATCTCTCATTGTTTTCCCAAATAAGTAATGTTTTATGAAAATTCATATAAATATCTATATAGATATGACAAATCATTCAAATGTGTTAACTTTTGAAAAATGACTTGGAGGTAGGCGGGAGAACAATACTATCGTTCGCAGTTCTTTCTTTAAGTTTAGAGACATAATTGTCTCCAAACAAAAAATCTGTTACTGGAATTTCAGAGGAAGCAATTTTTCGATTTCAAAAATTTAAAACATTTTTAATTTCCTTTCTTCTTTTCATGGAAAAGTTGTAAAAAGCATTGCCAAGCATATTTATAGAATCTGCCATCTTTTTACAAGTTCAAGAGTTAAGTTCTCTTTTTATTTACAAACATACCTGCCATCTTTACCAAAGGTATTATACCCGTTGCTAAAATTTTGTAATCACTTGTAAAGTGATATCATCTGAATGGGCTTACTTATTCATTGCATCCCAAAATTCTTCATTGACTCGGGGAACTTTCAATACTTTACAATTATCTGGTCTGCCATATTTTTTTCTCCAACTCGACCATACTTTCTTTGCTAGTTTTAATTTACAGCATTTCCCAGTATTTCGTTTGTTTTGGACCAGTTTTCTCTTTTGGATTTAACTGGGATATCCCAGTCATTATTGCTAGCACGGTTATCAATCGTAAACTGAATTGATTCATCATTTAAAACCCCCTTAAATGTTTCTTGAGGATTAACACCTTCAATAGAAGGAAAAACTTGAATATAGGAAAAGTCAAGAGTCATCAGGGGTTTCCTCAAAAGTTTGACGAGAATCATAATCAGGTATGTTAACCAAGTTTCTCAGAGGTCTGCCAGGCATAGTTTGTGTGAAATGATCGAGAGAATTTATATACCCCACGCAACAAGTTGCGGGGGGGAGGGTGGTATGTTTTTGACCCGTCCGTCAGTCAGTCATGTTTTTTTGTCAGCGCAACTCCTCATAAACCGCTAAACAGAATTTCGTCAAACTTTGCAGATATTTAGGACACAATGTGTAGATGTGTATATTACCAGGAAATTCCGATTCCTCTATTTCTTCTGGGAATTTCGGCACTTTTCAACTTAGATTTTTGGCCATATCTTGAATATAGAAATGAACAGTCAGCGCAATTCCTCATAAACCGCTACACAGAATTGATCAAACTTTGCAGATATTTAGGACACAATGTGCAAATGAGCATATTACCAGGAAATTTTGATTCCTTTATTTTTTCTGGGAATTTCGGCACGTTTCAACTTAGATTTTTGGTCATATCTTGAATATAGAAATGAACAGTTTGTCAGCGCAATTCCTCATAAACCGCTACACAGAATTTCGTCAAACTTTGCAGATATTTAAGACACAATGTGTAGATGTGCATATTACCAGAAAATTCCGATTCCTTTATTTCTTCTGGGAATTTTGGCACTTTTCAACTTAGATTTTTGGTCATACCTTGAATATAGAGACGAACAGATTGTCAACGCAACTCCTCTCAAACCGCTGCACAGAATTTGGTCAAACTTTGCAGATATTTAGTACACAGTGTGTAGATGTGCATATTACCATGAAATTCCGATTCCATTATTTTTGCCCTAAGAGTTTTGCCTATTATTGAAGAAACTTTCCAGTTAGGTGATAAGGAAATTCACTGGAATCAGCTTTTGTAATGAAATTTTATGTGAAATATTTTATGACCTAAAAAGACCCCTATTGATTTAGAGATTAAAATATTAATGATTTAACACACACAATTTTGGATAGTTCTCACCCCCCCCCCTTAAAATTGGTGCTTTGCCTTAAATAATTTTATAAGTACAGTATATAAACAGATTCATATGACTACATCATAATTTTGCTTCCATCAATTATTTAAATGTGTAAATTGTCATGTGTTGGACATGGACTTACACTCCTTAACAAATCGAAATCACTGAGGAATTTAAATAACAGTTTGTCAGCATAACTCCTGCACTGAATTTCCTGAAACTTTGTAGGTATTTCAGACATAATGTATAGATTTGTATATTACCAAGAAATTTTGATTCCATTATTTCTATAGAAACTTCAGCCCAATTAAATTTGTAACATACAAAGATTTGAATGTCCTTATATGCAAGAAGTTTTGATGTGATGATTTTTTGCAAGTAATGCCCCTTTTTTGAATTGTACTGTGTATTTAAAATGCACGGTGCCATTCATTACGTGTTGCACTGTCGAGTTTTGGGGGACCGTGGGGTATGTTAGCTTGCTCACTTTTTCTTTCATTACTCGAAGTGTGCACCGTATATTCGGTGGACCGGCATGCCAATAAATATTTTCATTGCACGTATTACGCGCCATAGGATCAGAACGAATCATCTGTTTTATAGTACCTATCAGAGAGGAAAAGGATTGCAAGATTTTGTCTATGCCAAGTTGATTTCAGGGATTGCAAGATTTTGTCTATGCCAAGTTGATTTCAGGCCCGTACAACGCGGGGGAGGAGGGGGGGGGTTCTGATCCTTGCCGATCATTCCTTTCAAAGGAATACTTGTTTATTGTCATGTTAACATGCCACGAATTTCACGAATTTATTTCTTGCAAGCGTCCAACTAAATAAAAAAACCGAGCACGGGCCATTCCACCTTTTCCATATTTTGTTATCGATGTCATCGATTGATTATATGTTGTTTTACGTCCCGTTCGAGAATTTTTCACTCATATAGAGACGTCACCATATACCGGTGAAGGGCTTCAAATTTAGTCCTTTGCTCGGCACTCAGGGACATTGAGCAGTGAGGGTTCTTTATCGTGCCAGCGCCTACCGTGACAGGGGGCCTCGGTTTTTAAGGTCTCATTCGAAGGACCCGCAACTTTTACTTCAAAGTGCCGAGCGCTTGGCGAAGGAGCAGTTGCTACCTATTTGTATCGACTTAGGTCAGTCGCGGCCGTGATTTGAACACAGGACCTTATGATCATGGAGCGATCGATGTCATCAAAATTATCAAATTTAATTCTCTTACTCCCACATTGTCCACAAATGGATCCGTTGAAGTACCAGGCAGCGGATAGTCTTTGATCTTACAGGAGTCTTGATATAAGCGCTGCATTAGGCGTAATAAAAAATATGTTTGTTTACGGTTACCCGACCGACCCTATATTTAATAGCCGACCCAAATTTTTTTTTCGTCGTCAAAATCCCGAAGTCACTCGCCGATCAGTTTAACTTTTACATGCATCATAGGTCGTGCGTTTGAAATCGAAAGTACAAAATGGCGTGCTCAATATCGACATCCACATGTTCGTTGGAGTTTGAGGAATGTCCTCACATGAAAGGGATGAAACTTATATTGGCATTGCCAAACAACATGAAATTTACTCAAGTTTTTGAACAATATCATGCCACACATATACAGGTTCCTGAATTTCGAGTCAGAGGCAAACAGAGTGGGAGCAAAGACGGTAACTGTTTTGACATTACCCCAGGTTTGACCATCGGTGAAGTTATATCCGCGTTTGACATTCGATGCTTTGAATTCAAATGCTTACCATCTGAACACGACGAAATTCGACAAATGATTACTGAAGCAGCTTCAACCGCAACCAAAAGTGCAAGCAATGCCTTTCAAATTCTCATGGCTGGGGGCAAGGGTTATCCTAACAAAAAGACAACAAGGTAAGGCATGTTTGTTTCATATGCACGATGCTCTAGGGCATTTGTAGTAGGTTTCAGCTAGGATTTATAAAAATATATTTTATAATTTTTCTGTTTTGCATTATTGCCAAATTTAATAAATATAAACCTGATGAGTATATTGGTTTGGCGTATATCAATCCTGAAACATTTTTTGTTCTCTTTTCTCGCAGTAGTGGGATGAAGGCTGGTGTGAACAAAAAGGATGAGATGTTTAACATGTTGGTTGATGATTTCGTCCAAAGAAAACTAAGCTTTGCGAAAAGTACAGTTAATTCTGAGGGTTCTTACTTCATACAGGTAAATATCTAGTCATTATTTAGAATCTTTTTATTGTCTATAAAAGACTGACTGTATATTTTTTCTTACATCCAATATAAAAGTTTAATTTCTGATTTGAATTTTGACAGGATACTTTGTCAGGAAGGTATTGTATTTCCATAAAGAAACTCATTCGTGAATACTAATTTATAAACATATATTTAGTGTCTATCAGTGTAACACTGTAATACATTTAGCTTAGAAAGGCATGTGGTGTTGTCACAGCTTAATCTGCTTTGCTTTGATGTATTTTATATAGATAGCTTTGAAATTCTGTAAAGCAATTATTAATCAAATTCTATTTTTATATGCATCATATTAAATTATATTTGATGGGTCTATTTCACTTGCAAACTTATCATTCATCTTTTAAAAATAACTGCAATGTTAAGCATTAACTGCAGTCTTTGTTTTATTACTCTTACTAATGTTTTCTCTCAATCAGCTTTTTCATTGCCAGAATTATTATTTAATGAGCATTTACTTTAAAATATGGAGCATGCAATTTCATCATAACAAAATCTTTATATCCTGTGTGTTGTAGGTGCTGTGCAACGCCCTTTGGTACTTAACAAACCAACACTCAGTTATTGATGAAGCATCTCGACATAAGAAAAATGTGCAGCCAGTTCCAGTTGTGTTTTCCAAATACGAAGGATTTAATGACTTAAAACGAAAAAAAACTTAAAAGTCAGCCACTCAAGTTCTCAGATTTAAAAATGCATGCAGAAGCAATTTATAGTTTAATGTTAAAACCTGTTGTCAACTCTAGCCCTGAATGGAAGACTGAAAGTGATAATTTCAAACAGCTTGCAAACTGTATGCTATGTTATAGCCAGTATTTAGAAGAACAGCAGAGAGCAACAACATCATATCATGCTTTGACACATCCTGTACGCACCATAGGAGAACATACAACAGTTGAACATAGAAGCAGTGGTGTGACAATAAAATTAAAGTATTCATTGCTGGATGCTGCTATGAGAGAAGCTCAGCCAGAATCTCCAGTATTTTTTGATGAGTCTGTGCATGTTGAAGAACCGTTTGGCAATTCCATTCAAAAGTACAGATTTTTTAATGAGCTTCAACTCACTGTTCCTGTTGACATAATCAGATACTGCCCTGGAGGACCACAAGTAACAACAGTGTGTATCTTCAAAGTTATGGAGGGTCGTCCTGAATTGTAATTCTTACCCAAGGAGCTAGATTCCTCCAAAAGATCTCTTCCCAACTTAAAGAAGTACACACTAGAGCTCAGAGAGCAGAATTTGATTCAATGGTCAACAACATAGCACATATCTCACCAGCAGTCAAAGCATTTATCTACAGAACATTGACTAACGATGCATCTGCACCTGTCAATCCAGTTATGGAAGAAAGACTTAGACTAATTTCCCTGGGAAATACTGATATTATTGATGACTTGCGACACTTGAATACAGGAAGACCACATGCTTTTGATAACTTTTTTCAGAAGCTTCAAGAAGTTGTAGAGGAAGTCACAGCTGCTGATGATCGCAGACACAATGTATGTCATATATCTCAGTGGATCTCCTTAAAAGAAATGATAGCTCAAGCTGCAGAAAAATGTGAAAACGATGACCTTATTCCAAGTGCCAGTCTTGTTCGATTGCAGTTTGCTCCACGCAACCCTTATACCCACAGAGCACTAAATTTCACATCCAAAATTGATGTACAGTACAAAATTCAGAGCCGACAATTGCGAGTTAGCCACCCAGATGCCCATTATTGTGCTGCACACCTGAAATATTTGAAAGAAATGTCTGTTGAATTACGAGACTCTGCATTACTGTTTTTTTGTGACGACAAAGCTAAAGTTTCTATTGGGGAACCTATAGCTCCAGTATCTACTGGAGTCAGAGGAAAAGCGACAATTGTTCCTGTAAATTCAACATTGTGTGCCTTAGATCTCGATATGACAAAAGATTCTTTGACACCTTCTGTTTATCTTAAATGTGATATTCCTGAATCACCTGCACAGTCTTTTGTCCAAGGAGAAGTTACAAATGTTGTGAATGACTCTGTATTTGAAATATCTGGTCCATTTCGCCATGCAGCATCCCTAGTCAAAATAGCTGCGAAAGAGAACAGGAAAATTTTGCTCAGATTTACTGATGGTGGTACTGATCAGCGTAATAATCTGGAATCTGTTAAGTGTTCTAGCATTTGCATATTTCGAGAACTGGATCTGGATATGCTTGTCCATGCACGTTGTGCTCCAGGCCAAAGCTGGACCAACCCGGCAGAACGAATTATGTCGGTCTTGAATTTAGGGCTACAAAACTGCGCACTGGAGAGACAGTGCTGTGATGAACAGACAGAAAAACAGTTTCGAAAGTGTAATTCAATGGCTGATATCAGGTCAACAGCTGAAAATGATCCTTGTTTAAAGCTTAAGTGGAAAGAGTCTGTGGAATGCACTCAGTCTATTGTTAGAAATAGATTTCTCAGACTTTCCCTTAAAGACAAACCAATGCAAGCAATGGATCCTGTAAGTTAAGAAGAGATTGATCTTCTCAAAAGGCACCTGAGAGAGCTCTTCCCAGGTATGGATATCGAAAAGCTGCAGAAAGTCCATACGTCCAAAGTAGTAGAATACAATGAATGGTTACATAGACACACAAGACAACGTCATAACTGTTTTCAGATCCGTAAATGTGATGACCGCAGTTGCTGTTCAGAACCACAAAACAAAAATCTTGCTTGGCTACCAGATCCAGTGCTGGATGAATCAGGTGACCATTACCTTCCCTACAGCTCACTGAAATCCACCGACACTACAGAGGATGACAGACCTTCCCTCAGAAAACTGCCTGAAACTCAGAAGACTAAGAGAAAGTCCTCAGATGCTCCTACTACAGCTACAGCTGATGCAGGAATGAAAAATCAAAATGACACTCCTGGCTTTTCTGAAATTTCTAGATGTACTAATTCTGTCATAACAGCCCAGAATGCACGTGCACTGGTGAACTGTGTTGAATGTTCAAAACCACGTGTTTTATATTCAAAACAGAAACTTTCCCAGAGACAACAAGTTACCCTTGCTCTTAGTCTAAGTGAATATGACTACACTTGTGGGGGCCCCGTTTTGCCCCCAAATCATAGTTTGGCCAAATGTGTTCAGATAAGATCTGAAATCAGTTGTATTTCTCCCATTGAAGTGCCATACTACTCAAGTGGTATTGGCAGAGGAGATTTGTGTGCCTATTGTGCTACTGAAGATAGTCAGTGCAACATAGAATTGAAGAAGAAATACAAAACGGTTTTACCATTGTGTGGTATCTATAAGGCAGCTGGCAAAAAAGATATCGTTTATCGTCCTTATGGTAACCCCAAACATAAGTAAAGCACCACACAATGGTAAAACCGTTTCGTATTTCAAACATTTCATGTGAATTAGTCTGTAAAAAAATTTAATAAAATTTTTTAAAAAACCTACCTACCGACCCTATTTTTTTTCAGCTGGTAACAGTAAACAAACATATTTTTTTGTTTGGCCTTATCTTGTGTCACATCATCTGCTGTATTGTCCTGACATCATTCTCTTAATTTAAGCTTTTAATTAATTAGATTTTAATATCAGATCGTTTCTTCATCACCTTTACTTTTGCTCGATCACTGCCTTTTAACTTGTTTAAAACAAGTTGCATTTCCAAAATGTCACTTTTTACAATCTTTTTCACCTACTTCATTGGCCCGCGTGGCGCAGTGGTTAGAGCGTTTGCTCTGGAGTCGCGGAGTAAGGAGTTGATCCTTACGTCGCGGGTTCGTATCCCAATGTGGGACGTGGAGACCGGTCCTTCGGATGAGACCATATAAACCGAGGTCCCGTGTCGCAGTAGATGCTGGCACGAAGAAGATCCCTAACTGCTCAATGGCCTTAAGTGCCGAGTATAAGTCAAAATTTGCAGCTCTCCACCGGCAAGTGTTGGCGTCTCGACATGATTGAAAAATTCTCTAGAGGGGCATTAAACAGTAAACAAACAAACAAAACGTACTTCATTGACAACTTGTGAGAGTTCCTCTCCTTGCTTTTCTGGAAGACCTATATTTGATATTATTCTTCTTTCTATAGTGTTCATTATAATTTCCTTCGAGACTGCTGACTTTGTGCAAGTTATTTAAAGTTTCAAGCTTCGTCTTGATTTATAATTTCTTTAAAGCAAATCTTTGTTTTCTTGATGTTATTTCTCACTTTCTTCTCCAAGTTTTGTTACTTTCTCGTTCATTTTCTTCTCGATCTTTTCTTCGTAGTTATTAAATGACTCCTCTACAACACTTCTAATGATTATTTGAATATCGCTGACATAATTGTCTTTTTAAGTTCTTTGTGAATTGCATGGCCAACTGTGTTTGAATTGAATCCATTGTTATTTGCATGGAGTTTTCCTTCGTAGATTTGGGGAAGATTTCAGAGGGGAGAATTCCCCTTTGACTGTCCTTTTATCTGTCTTTTGGCGATTTACTACATGTAGTTACTGGAGTAGCTCTTTTACGAGTAGTAACACCACCAGTAGGCATCTTGAAATATTCATGTACATGCACTACTCATGTACTATAAATATGTTTTAACGGCTCATTTATCACTATCGCCTCGATGTAATTCCTTATATATGCACCTCCTAGATTACACTTCAGAAATCCATCGCATGCACACACTCTCACCAAATCTTAATTCAACTTGTCCATGTTTCGATCCCACCAAAACTGGTCAACTTCGCTATCCACGCTCCCTCACTTAAAGCGTCTCCCATGAGCGGCGCCACTTTGGAATTCCGGCTGTATAAACTGTTGCTTTCTTTCGGAAGTCGTGTAGAGAATAAATTATTTTAACCACTGCAGCGGCAGCAAATTTAAAGGGTTTTTATCATGAAACTTTATTTCTTAAAAATGAAACCCTTTTATATAGTTGAAACATATACATGTAATATCGTTTATTTATTAGATAATCTTGAAAACGTTCGTATTTAGGCGATAAAACGTCCGTGATATAGGGTCCTTGAAGTAAAAATCTCCACTAATCAGATAGGGGTCACATAATACTGAAACGTCATAGGTATCAATGATCAATTAGAACTCGTCATGCTTATCGTAAGAAAACATAATCTAAAGAATAGATTTGTACGTTAATACACAATATGGGCTGAAGAAATTTTGACATCGACGATATTCCGGTCAATCTTTAATATAAGAACATCTACCGAAGAGAAATAACCAAGAAAATATGCCGACAAGGGGAAAGGATATCGAAGGCGAAGTCGTTGACAACTCCGGACTTCGACTGGATAGAACGAATTACTGAAGTTTGACTTCGTAATTTTTTTTTTTAAAAATGGGAGTTTTAAATTTTCTTTTTCATTATTTTCATAAATTACATATAAACAGAGCATCTTCTATTGTTCAAACAGTGAATATCATATACAGACACATTTCTTCAATGGCGCCATTCGCCATTACGAACTTCACAACATTCCTACTAGATGATATGCGTGCGACTTTTAAAATGCATGTTGGGTTTTTTTTTTTTCGTTTTGGATTGATTGATTGGTTATTGTTTAACGCCGAGTCGGCAATATTTCAGCCATATTTCGGCGGAAAATTAAGTTTATTTGACCGTTTTTGGTTTCTCTGGCGGCCCCCAATGAGCCTACTCTTTTTCGATATCCAGAGAAACGATCTTTTACGTGCCAAGGGGGTTGTTATCCTTGACACGGGGCACCATTTAACGTCCCATCCGACGGACTTAAAATATAAAAATACGTAAACTGTTAAAAAATAAATTGTTCTATGTTTTCTCATCAAAATTGCTAAAATTATTCACTTCTAAATTTTACTGTAAAAATCAGTTTCATGTAAATATTCTAAAATTGTATTAACATTATATTTGTAAAGAGTTCATACATCGTTCTCACATTATTAAAAAGTCTACTTCGAATAGGCGAAGAATCAGCACATTCTAAAAGACTGTGATGAACAGTTAAAGGACAGTCACATGATATGCACTCAGGCTGAAGTTCCCCATTGAGTAAGTATGAATGGGTTATTTTTGAGTGACCAATACGTATTCTTGAAATTACCACTTCATCCTGACGCTTCAGGCCAAAGTCAGATGATCTGTTAACTTTATTTTCTATAGCATATAATTTATGTGTTTCATAAAATTCCCAATAAATTTGCCAGACTGAAGTTATAAAGCTTTACTAAGTATTTCAGATCAGTATAAGGAATTTTAAACTGTGCAATTTCATACTGAAGTGCCATTTTTGCAGCACTGTCAGCTTTAAAGTTGCCAAGTATATCAATATGACTTGGAACCCAGCAAAAATTTATCTTTTTTCCTTGCATAGTTAAATGATAATGCTGGATTAGTATATCGAAAATATATGGGTGATCAATGTTCATATTTTGTATAGATTGTAAGCAAGAGAGCGAGTACGAAAATATTGTAAAAAGGTTTTCACTAGATGTTTTTATATATTCAAATGCAAGTTGTATGGCCTTTGATTCTGCGGTAAAAATTGTAGATTCATTTGGAAGCCGTGTAGAGAAAATATTATTTTGAACAACGGCAGCTGCTGCAACTTTATTTTTATCTTTTGAACCATCTGTATAAATCTCGATTGTAGAAGGCTTAGATTATTTTATTTCAGCTAATCGTTTTGGAAAAGTACCATTTCCTTAGAATATTTTATAGTACAGTAAAAATTGTGATTGGGCATAAACGATTATTCTGAATGGAGACAAAGCCCTCGCACTGACCAAGTCCAGGGTATGTTAAAAAATCTTCCTAAAACCTTTCCTATGCACACACAAATGCCACAAATTATACCTTGCTAGCTGTCAAATACTTAATTATCACTTTTTTAGTTCTAACAGGTTTAATAGACGCAACAAATGAGCCGTTTTTTTTAACACAATAAGTACTTCGCTTGACCAGGATTGACACCTGTGCCGTCAGAGAATGGGTGATTAAAATATGTATATTGAGAAATTCAAACTTTGAATCGCTGAAACATCCAAAATATTAATTTTCTAGCAAAGAATTTTAAATGGATGATTTTAATAACATGAGTTGCGAGTCGCAAAGCATGACGGTCTTCTATGTATTTACAATTTAATAGCTACATTTGGTTTTCTTCGTCATTGTTTCATTTTTCATTTAATTACACTGAAATTGAAAAATTATAAACCAATGACAATGTTCCATGGCCACATTAAATATTGGAATTGTTTCAAATTGATTAATAATTACGTTAAAAACCGTCTTTAGAAACGCTTTGACATGGCATGCACACAATAAATAAAAATTAAAGATTATGAAGAATAAAACTATCGAAGTATGTTAAGATTTTGACCAATAAAACAAGCGCCCTAATAACATTGGCAAGGAGTTGTCATTATTTTAGGTGAAAGTAGAAGTACAAACAAATCCTAAGCGGACCCATTTATTCAAACGGGTATTATGCAATTATCTTCATATTTTCCTATACATATGATTTTATAATCATGGAACTGTTCCAAGTAATTATTGTCGCCCGCGCGGCCAAGTGGTTAGGGCGTTTGCGCTGGAATCGCGGTGTAAGCAGTTGATCTTTGCAGGTTCGAATCCACTGCGGGACGTGGAGACCGGTCCTTCGGATGACGAAAAAGATTCCTCATTGTCGTTGTATTTTTCGCAGAAATGCTGTCAATGTGAAGTCTGAGGCAAATGCAAGGGCTGTCCCTGCAATAGATTGATTGATTGTATGACGTTTAACGTCCAATTCAAGATTTTTTCACTCATATAGAGACCCCAACATATATCGGTGAAGGGCTTCAAATTTAGACCTTTACTTGGCACTCAGGGCCATTGAGCAGTGAGGGTTCTTTTCTGTGCCAACTCTTACTGTGACAGGGGGCCTCGGTTTTTAAGATCTCAACCGAAGGACCCCCAACTTTCACTTCAAAGTGCCGAGCGCTTGGCAGTTGCCATCTATTTTTTATCGACTTAGGTCAGTCGCGGCCGTGATTCGAACACACGAATTTTCCGATCACGGAGCGAGCGCTCTACCGACTGAGCTACCGAGACGGCCCCTGCAAAAGAAAAGGGCTGTCCCAATTGCACTAACCCTCTATCATTTTAAGACAAATGCTACAGAAAGTGTGTCAATTGAGTGGTCATCCTAGGTGCGATGGTCATTGATTTTATGATGTTCACTCTTCCACCACTGCGGACCTCCTAGATAGGAAGGGGATATTATTTTAAACTCTCACTCTCTCTCTCTCTCTCATTAGTTCTCTTCTGAATCCATATGCTGGAAATAGTTCATGAAATGCCAGGATGGAAGACCGACCGAGTAAAAATGAGGCTATGGCTCCACAGCCTTCTGCCGAAAATACAAGAGATGAGCTGGAATGCATTAATCTCCTGGTATTTTTATGCCCCCGCCATATATTAGCTATTGATATTCAAGACGTTTACTATCAAGTTCAATTTTACTTTTAGGCTGCAGTTGAAAACATGCCCACAGATGAAATGAGGAAGAGGTTTGATCTTTAAAACGTTTACTTTCAAGTTCAATTTTACTTTTAGGCTGCAGTTGACAACATGTCCGCAGATGAAATGAAGAAAAGGCTTTAGACGGCAATCACAGTTTACCATAAATATCTGCGAACTTTTGTAATGGGACAAAAACATGGTAAGGGGCAGGTTTCAGGTAGTTTCAATTCAAGTTATCATGGTGTTCATGTGGGAGATGACAGATTTATAAGGACATCCGCAAGTACATATTTATAATGATATCCGCAAGTACATCTGCTGCAGGCAATCTCCATGCATTACCTCAAAACCTGAATTCCGCAGTCTGTGCTTGAGGCATGATGTGCTGGAGATAGCCAGTATCTTGAATTGGAGCTACAAAACCAACCTGGACCCTAGCTTTTTAGAAAACAGGCATACAGAATTTTTATCGTGTGGCAACATGACAGTATTGGTGCTGGAAAACGCTTTCCAGAACCGGTCTGTGTTACTCATACAGTACGCCTTAGGTTCACATAGAAAATGGGTAGTACACTGTTTACCATTTTGCGTATTTAGATGACTGAATAAGAACTACACATATGCAATTGTTTAGGCATGATACTGATTTTGCCATTACAATAAATTATTGAAATGATTGATTTCTGTTGAATTATGTTATTCAAATGTCACGCTATCCAAGTTGAACCAAGCTCCAGGAGTGTTTGCGTATAAATTACGAACCAAAATTCTACATGTGTTACATTTTCCCCCTGCTTTTCATACATGCTAGGAGCGTCTTTGAGGATGGAGTGTTCATTCCAGATAAGTTAGACTAGGAAGACCTAAACATTTCTGTGTACGTGTACAAAGGTTTACTGTAGGTCTCTCTTAAGCACACAGACATCAATTCTAAATTCAAGAATATGGAATGCGTTGTAATAATTCGTAAAAACATACACGTAATAGCTGGGCAGCTGTTTGAAGAAAAAAAACATACCATGGCAACTCATGTGGACAAATTAGCTTTTAAAATCTATGGTATCAATCTTAACTTATTTTGCTAATTTAAACAAAAGTATGTGTAAGACCTAAAATAAAATATTGTTTGTTTGCAGTTGCCGACCGACCCACTTAAAATGTACCCGACCCAATTTTTTTTTCACTTATTTATCGAGAAGTTTTTTTCCTCTTGAATTAAGTATAGTGTGCAGGTACGTAAACTTTTTAGTAACCCAGATGTATAAAAGCTCTTTAAGCATTCTAACATGGCGGCGGTAAAAAGAAGTTGTACTCTGCAATGATTTCATTAACAAGGACAATATCATAAAAACAGAATATACGAATATCACAAAGAAGAGAGGTGGGTTGATTCTATTAATCGATTTGTTACGCGAGAGTGATAGCGAAAACCTTAGAAAAGCGGATAAAGCGGTGGTGTCGAAGGAAATTAGTACTTTTTATAATTCTCACCCTGATTTTATCCAAAGGAAGTGAACACTTTCTGTAAAAACCAGAAGACTATAACCTTGATATTTATTTAAAAGTTTTCCTTTCACAATTTTTTGTAAGTTGTACAGACCCTGAAACGTGCTACTACCCCACACGCACGCTGCACGAACGGTACACGCTCGCTACACGGTTTGCACGAAACGCTGCACGGTTTACACGAAACGCTACACGGTTTACACGAAACGCTTTGCACGAAAGGCTGCACGGTTTACACGAAAGGCTGCACGAAACGCTTTGTACACGTTTCTCACACGCTTTGTACACGATTCTCGCACGCTTTGGCCTCGATCTGGATTTTCTATTCGGAATCTCTCGGGCATTATTTATTTTTTTACGGGTTAAATATAGATTAATTAAGATTCGCAATCTTTCACAGCACGTTTTAAATTAAAACTCGCTACACCTGTACTACATGTTTATAAACTGTTAGAAATATTCAAAGTTTAGTAGTTAATAATTCATGATCGTCTTTGCGTTTGTACATCCTGATATACCCATCATCGTCAGTGTACATCCTTTTTTCTCTAAATTTTACACTGCAAGAGAAACATTTATATTTGTCCCCCATAATTTCTTTCGGTTTTATTTTTTTTAAGTATTATATTAAATAACTCGTTTATTAGCGAAATATAACTTTAGAAATTAATTTTAATAAATATTGTACTGTGTTTATTTCCATGAACGGATCGATTTTCTTATGATTTAGTAGTAACTTTATTTTATTTAATTAATACAGGTTCACCTCTTTAATATGCAAAAATAATAAGTACATTGCAGAAAAGAGGATGGTTATGCATTTTCTTTCTTTCTCTCTTTTGGTTGGGGCGAGGAGGGGGGGTTACCGAGATCTTACTTGTGTATCTGTAAATCTGACATGGCTAAAGACCACCGGCAGTCGTTTCAGTAATTATAATATCGGGAAAAAAATATTAGAGAAACAAGTAACTGTGCTTAAGAATATTCATGTCTCCAGCGAGATTTAATAAAATAAAACATTTTATACCAAATGGTAGTTTTAACATTTAAACGTTTTATTAAAGAGTTTAATTTAACATTAGAATTCTACATGGAAGAATGGAAGAAAAACCCGCGGGGAGAGGGGTATAAAGGATAATTAGCTCTCTCTACATGTACCTAAAATGACAACAATATACATGTACCCATCACCTTGTAAATTCCTTCATTATAAAACTCGGTAGAGGGGAAATGTTATGTAATTTACAAATAGTCACGGCACAACTCACCACGCAATATTCGTGTATACATGTCCAAGTACATTACATGAAAACTCGAATATTTTTGAAAAATACAAATTAAAGCTGCCTGATTTATAAAACAACTGATATGTAATTGTTATTTATAATTTATTTCTAAACTCTTTTTTATTAATTGTGACTGCCGAACAATCCACTGATCACGGAAATTCAGGTCGATTAAAAATAAAATCCACGGGTATCACAATGTATGTGTACCAATTAAATATAAAAAATAATAAGCATTTAATATCACAAATTTAAACTCAATCGTTATTCTCGGGTGTATTTTATCCATGATTGACAAAAGATAAAAGCAGAACAAGTTTTCAGTTCCCTGCCCGTGGAGCCCGTGGTCGCTGTTGTACATGTAAATGACCTTGATCACAGTCGCACATTGCAAATGGAAAGTTGAAGATTTAAATATTCCAATATTTTAAGTGGTGCATCCGATGCACCATATCAATTAAGTATTTATTTCTTTATACAAAAGAAAGTCAATTATGCTTTTTAACACCCGGTACCAACAAATATTGAAATTTAAAGCTTGCGTTTTTGAAATGCCCCCCCCCCCCCCCGTCGGTAATTTCTAATCCTGCGTTCGTAAATGCATGTGAATTATACTCATATTTTTCAATTATTAATCAACCAATGCTATGTGTTAGAAGACTATTAATGACACACAGTTTTGATTAAAATTATATAATACAATCTGGTAATAAATAGACAAGAGCGGAGGCCTGATAAAATTTCGTTTGAAATTTCGTTTGTTGCTTTCTTTGGAAAATAAAATAAAAAAGATATGATCACTCCGATTGTGCATTAAAATCAATTCATTCAAAATGTTGCATATACACTGTAATTACATGTAATTAATTGGAATAAATTTCCTGTCCATCTTTATTTTTGAGAGAAAAAATAAAGAAAAACAAATTAAATATACATTACCGTGTAGTTTTATTTTGTTGCTCTCATACTTTTTTTTTTAATTTCACTCTTAAAATACATCCAGTATAATATCTCCGAATAATATTAGCTGTAAACAACACTATTTGACACCCTGACCCATTGATAACCATATTTAAAATGAAATGACTTCCGAATGAATCCTACACGTTTCTCACACGATTCTTGCACGAAAGTCGCACGTTTCTCACACGGTTCTTACACGAAAGTCGCACGTTTCTCACACGCTTCTCGCACGCTCGCTACACGGTTTGCACGAAACGCTTTGGAGCTTACACGAAACGCTGCACGGTTTACACGAAACGCTACACGGTTTGCACGAAACGCTGCACGGTTTACACGAAACGCTACACGGTTTGCACGAAACGAAAAGCGCACGAAAGTTACACGCTTTTTTGGGGTAGTAGCACGTTTCAGGGTCTGTAATTGTAAGTGCTCCATAAGAATCACGATGATACGAATTATTCCATTTATTGACGGGGTATTTTACTCTTAATTAAAAAAAGTACAATGGAGTTATTAGTAAAATGAAAGAGTCCAATGCATGTTTTCCAAATTCCATTATACGATATGATAGAAAAACGTGATTCAAATTGTTGATGTTCTTTGGTAATCATTCAATGGCTCGTCTGATAAACTTGCAAGCAGACAAAATGTGAAATTGTCCCTGAAGTGTTTATACGAATGCAGCAAACCAAGATGTATATCTGGTAAGAAAGCTATAACAGCTTATGAGTCCAGGTCTGTCAAAAGGCTCATGGAGACCCAGCAGTATTCCTGTGGATCTTTTTAAATTTGATTCCAGAAGAGAGATATAAACAATTTTTTAAAATAAATACACATTGTAGATAATATTTAAATGTTTTAGTTGATTTCATTGTTTAATATAAATATTACTTGATCTGACACTATAATTTTTTTTTTCTTAAATGGTATCTGATCTGAAATTTGTCTTAATTTTGAAAGTTAGTGTTTTTTAATGGTGTTATCTTCATACAAATAGATGGTCTGTAACAGACATATTGAATTCACCTACATGTATTACTCTTCAACTCAAACAAGGAAGGACATATGCTGTCACTGGTGATGAGAATGTTGAAAAGGACAGAAAACTTACAAAATTCTTTAAATTTGATCTCCTTGTGTGTGTGTGTGTCTAGAGTTGTTTAGTTGTAAAATAATTTGGGGATAAACCGCTGTGACTCGAAATTCAACAAGAAGTCTCTGATGAGACTGTAGCTCTACTGGTTGTACTTTTAAAGGAAGATGAAAGTAGCACTTGGACTTGAAACTTTGCAACAGCTATAAATAGAATAATGATCCTTGGTTTAGTCTGTTTCTGCGGCATGATTTATTGCAATCAGAATAAAACTGTAGGAGGAGTAGCCTTTTAAAATAATTTTATAGAAATTTTGATTTAAGTAACCATGGCAACATCATTCATCAAAATCAAAAAGCAATAACGACAATTATGTATCTTATTGTTGTCTACTTGTATGCAAAGTTATACTGAAATCAGACAAAACATGTCGGAGGAGTAGCATTTTGAAAGTGTTTAGTAAATTTTTTTTATTTTTAGTAACCATGGCAACACTGTTCATCAAAATCCGAAACTGATAGAGAGAACTATGTATCTTAGTGTAGTCTACTGGTGTGACGAGTTATACTAAAATCAGACCAAAACTGTAGGAGGAGTAGCAATTTGAAAGTATTTCAAGAAAATTTCTATTTTTAGTAACCATGGCAACACCGTTCACGGAAATCAAAAACGGATACACAGAATTATGTATCTTAGAGTAATCTACTTCTGTGCCAAGTTATATTGAAAAGAGATCAAAACTGTAGGAGTAGCGTTTTGAAAGTTTTTTCACAGAAATTTCTATTTTTAGTAACCATGGCAACACCGTTCATTGAAATCAAAAACCGATATACAGAATTATGTACCTTAGTATAGTCTACTTATGTACCAAGTTATAATGAAATCAGAACAAAACTGTAGGAGGAGTAGCGTTTTGAAAGTTTTTCACAGAAATTTCTATTTTTAGTAACCATGGCATCACCGTTCATTGAAATCAAAAACTGATACACAGAATTATGTATCTTAGTATAGTCTACTTGTGTGCCAAGTTATACTGATATCAGACCAAAACTGTAGGAGGAGTAGCATTTTGAAAGTATTTCACAGAATTTTCTAATTTTAGTAACCATGGCAACACCATTCATTGAAATCAAAAACCGAGGAGTAGCACACCTTACTATCGCATAAGCTATCGCATATTACTTGGCACACAGGTAGACTACACTAAGATACATAATTTAATGCATCGGTTTTTGATTTCGATGAACGGTGTTGTCATGGTTACTAAAAATAGAAATTTCTGTGAAATTCCTTTAAATTGCTACTCCTCCTACAGTTTTGGTCTTATTTCAATATAACTTGACAACTAGTAGACTACACTAAGATACATAATTTAGTGCATCGGTTTTTGATTTCGATGAACGGTGTTGCCATGGTTACTAAAAATAAAAATTTCTTTGAAATTCCTTTGAAACACTACTCCTCCTACAGTTTTGGTATGATTTCAATATAACTTGGCACACCAGTAGACTACACTTAGATACATAATTAAGTGCATCAGTTTTTGATTTCGATGAAAGGTGTTGCCATGGTTACTTGCAATAGAAATTTCTGTGAAATTTCATTAAAACGCTACTCCTCCTACAGTTTTGATCTGATTTCAATATAACTTGGCACACAAGTAGACTACACTAAGATACATAATTTACTGCATCGGTTTTTGATTTCAATGAACGGTGTTGCCATGGCTACTAAAAATAGAATGGTTGCACTAATTGTTAAACTGGAACAACGGGACAAATTCTTCCCGGAATTTATTCTATATACTCTCTGACTTTTTGGTTTTTATGCCCCTGGATCGAAAGATCCCGGGGTATATTGTTTTTGTCCTGTTTGTCCGTTTGTTTGTCTGTCTGTTGTCAACTTTAACCTTGCCTATAACTTTTGATTGGTTGGAGCTATGACTTTCATATTACATGTGTATTCCTTGTGACAAGACCTTTCTTTGGGTATTGTCATATTTTACCTTTTGACCTTGACCTTGAAGTTTGACCTACTTTTTAAAAACTTTAACCTTGGCCATAACTTTTGAATGGTTGATGCTAGGGCTTTCGACATACTTCACATATGTAATCCTTGTGACATCACCTTCCTTTGGATACCAACAACTTTGACCATGACCTTGACGTTTTACTTACTTTTAAAAAACTTTGACCTTTGCCATAACTTTTGAACAGTTGCAGCTAAGGCTTTTTAAATTTCACAGGTATATTCCTCGAGAGAAGACCTTTCTTTGGGTACCAACATTTTTTTATCTTTTGGCATGGATTTTGACTTGCATTTGAGAAACTTTAACCTTCGCCATAAGCCATACGGGGGCATAAGTGTTTCACAAACACATCTTGTTTAGCACTCAATTTCTACAAAATTTTATCTGATTTGATCATATGGTCTTACTTAGTTACCAACAACATTTTAGCGGTATAATTTAAAACCAGAAGTCTCTGATGAGACTGTAGCTCTACTGGTCTGTTTGTATAACAAAAGAAAAGTAGCACTTGGATTTGAAACATTGCAACATGCAACAATAAATAGAATTATGTATCTTAATGTAGTCTACTTTTGTGACAAGTTATATTGAAATCAAATGAAAACTAGGAGTAGTAGCGTTTTGAAAGTATTTCACGGAAATTTCTATTTTTAGTACCGGTAACCATGACAACACCATTCACCCAAATAAAAAAAAAACAGAAATACATATTATGTATCGTAGTGTATTCTAACTGTGTGCCAAATTAGATTGAAATCAGACCAAAATTGTAGGAGGAGTAACGTTTTAAAGGAATTTCACAGAAATTTCTATTTTAAGTAACCATGGCAACACTGTTCATCGAATTCAAAAACCAATGCAATAAATTATGTATCTTAGTATAGTCTTCTTGTATGCCTAATTATATTAGAAGCAGACTAAAACTGTAGCAGGAGTAGTGTTTTAAAGGAATTTCACAGAAATTTCTATTTTTAGTAACCATGGCAACACCGTCCATCCAAATCAAAAACCGATGCACTAAATTATGTATCTTAGTGTAGTGTACTTGTGTGCCAAGTTACATTGAAATCGGACCAAAACTGTAGGAGGAGTAGCGTTTTAAAGGAATTTCACAGAAATTTCTATTTTTAGTAACCATGGCAACACCGTCCATCGAAATCAAAAACTGATGCACTAAATTATGTATCTTAGTGTAGTCTACTTGTGTGCCAAGTTATATTGAAATCGGACCAAAACTGTAGGAGGAGTAGCGTTTTAAAGGAATTTCACAGAAATTTCTATTTTTAGTAACCATGGCAACACCGTCCATCAAAATCAAAAACCGATGCACTAAATTATGTATCTTAGTGTAGTGTACTTGTGTGCCAAGTTATATTGAAATCGGACCAAAACTGTAGGAGAAGTAGCGTTTTAAAGGAATTTCACAGAAATTTCTATTTTTAGTAACCATGGCAACACCGTCCATCGAAATCAAAAACCGATGCACTAAATTATGTATCTTAGTGTAGTGTACTTGTGTGCCAAGTTATATTGAAATCGGACCAAAACTGTAGGAGGAGTAGCGTTTTAAAGGAATTTCACAGAAATTTCTATTTTTAGTAACCATGGCAACATCGTCCATCCAAATCAAAAACCCATGCACTAAATTATGTATCTTAGTGTAGTGTACTTGTGTGCCAAGTTATATTGAAATCGGACCAAAACTGTAGGAGGAGTAGCGTTTTAAAGGAATTTCACAGAAATTTCTATTTTTAGTAACCATGGCAACACCGTCCATCCAAATCAAAAACCCATGCACTAAATTATGTATCTTAGTGTAGTGTACTTGTGTGCCAAGTTATATTGAAATCGGACCAAAACTGTAGGAGGAGTAGCGTTTTAAAGGAATTTCACAGAAATTTCTATTTTTAGTAACCATGGCAACACCGTCCATCGAAATCAAAAACCGATGCTCTAAATTATGTATCTTAGTGTAGTCTACTTGTGTGCCAAGTTATATTGAAATCGGACCAAAACTGTAGGAGGAGTAGCGTTTTAAAGGAATTTCACAGAAATTTCTATTTTTAGTAACCATGGCAACACCGTCCATCGAAATCAAAAACTGATGCTCTAAATTATGTATCTTAGTGTAGTCTACTTGTGTGCCAAGTTATATTGAAATCGGACCAAAACTGTAGGAGGAGTAGCGTTTTGAAAAATTGTTTACAGACAGACGGACAGACAGACAGACAGACAGACAGACAGACGGACGGACGACGGACACCTTACTATCGCATAAGCTCTTCTGGTCTCTGACCAGTAGAGCTAAAAAAATTAAAAGGTATATTGTACATTCCGGGAAAATTTCGTTCAATCATAGTTCTTTTTACATTAATAAACAACATGGCTGTGAAGTTGTTGAAGCAAACGTTTTCTAAATTTTTTTTCGCGAAAGGAATTATTACCGACTTAACCTTACGACCTGGAGTAAAAAATCAACTTTAAAATGTTGAAAGATTGTGCAAATACTATGCAGCTGTTCGCTGCAGTTCAAACACCGTCTGTATACTTGTGAATAACCAGGGCCCAAGCTAATGTCGAGTAAAAAAAGTAGGTCAATTTTGGAATTGATTTCACCATATCTCGGAAAGTACAATTTCGGAATGAACTTTGGTAGTAATGTAGAATGAATATATATGAATAGAAAGTAAAACTTTAGAGCATTCGATTTGAAAGTATTTTATTATCGAAAGTGGGTACCCTATGTAAGGAGTTCCATACCTTTATCTTTTTATACACCCCAATTTTTAAAAGTTGGATTTAAGCGATCCAAGGGCCTGTGATCATAACAATTAAGACTTGAATATTACAATATGACGAGGTTTTATCTTGGTAAATTCAACACTTTCCTATGTGCGTTACTTTGTAGCTTGTCCAGCTGTGGTCAGTCGACTTTATCGTGGACATTTAAAAATGATTAACACAAACATTTTTTTCTTCCAAAATTCAAATATCTTGCTTAAATGAGTGTCTCTCACTAAAGAAGTTATATATATATTACACTTTATGTTTGGCCAAGCGATATAATTTGGTGAAAGAAAAACCGAGAAAATATAACCTTACAGTTCGATAAAATTTTTGAAAAGTTCTAGAAATATTAGATTTTATTGTTGCTGTAAAGTTTCTGGGAACATTTTCAAGAGTCTATAATTACATTTTTACACAATTACAATTTCTTATTAAGAATTTTATTGAAGGAAATATTGAAAAAATAGCAATGTAACTCTTCTTTATGGGAAATAAAAAAAAATGTTTGTGGTAGGTATCTTTAAAGATAATGCTTCGTTAACAGGATTCCTGCAGGTCAAACGCAAAATACTTTGTATGAATGGTGTATTATGACAAATAGTTTCTTTACTAAAATCTGGGCAGAGGAATAGGTTAACCCAATATGGCAAATCCAGGACTCAAACTTTTCATAAATACAACCCAACAATAATAGTACATAAAATGTAAAATAGATTGTTTAGTCCTCAAATAAAAGTTTAATGCCACTTAATACTTCTGAAGGCTTGAACTTTTTTTTCTTAAAGGAGAAGAGGGAACTTATTGAAGGATGTGTTTGATTATTTAATAAAATTCTACTTAATCATATTCAGTGAAGTTTATTTCTTTTGTGTATTACATGGGGAAATTTCTTATTTGCAAATATGTGAAAAAAAAAATAAATTGGTCTATTTAAAGTTGTCAGGAACCCCAGCACTACTATCACTTCCAATTTTTAGCTCTACTGGTCGAAGTTTATGCGATAGTAAGGTGTCCGCCCGTCTGTCTGTAAACATTTTTTCAAAACGCTACTCCTCCTACAGTTTTGGTCTGATTTCAGTATAACTTGGCACAATAATATACTAAGATGCATAATTCTGTTTATCGGTTTTTGATTTCGAAAAATGCTGTTGCCTTGGTTACTAGAAATAGAAATTTCTGTGAAATACTTTCAATATGCTACTCCGCCTACAGTTTTATTCTAAATTCAATATAACTTTGCACAAAAGTGGACTATACAATGATACATAATTCTTTATATCGGTTTTCTGATTTCGATGAAAGGTATTGCGATGGTTACTAAAAATAGAAATTTCTGGAAATTCTTTCAAAATGCCAGTCCTCCTACTGTAACAGTTTTGGTCTCATTTCAATATTACTTGGCACACAACTATATGGACCACTAGTCCGAAGGTTCTCTAGTACGACGGTCCACTAGTCCGAAGGCCCACTAGTCCGAAGGTTCACTAGTCAGAAAACCCAAATTAAACAGTTTAAAGTGTCCGGCTCTGTGCAATTGTTCTATATTGTACCTTAAGAAGTCCCTGAAGTTTGGGGTTCAAATTCGGACAACAAAATACTAAGACTAAAAATTATCAGTAGGAATTGAAACTTCCTTATTATATTCATATTCCAGCATCTCACTCGTTTATTCCTCCACTGTTGACCGGTCAAGTTGGCCTTATGGTAGTGCGCTCGATTTAGGATCGGGAGGCCCAGGTTTGATTCTCGCGATGCGTCAATTCTATGTCTTTAACGTAGGGGAAATCGTTAACATGGGTAATGACTTTTTCCTAAGCAAAGCGGCCGGTATAAGGGGTGAAAGTCACCGGTCTTTCGAATGAGACCTTGAAAACTGAGGTCCCGTGTCACAGAAGAAAATAGCCATAATGTAAGTATCCAAAATAAAGGAAATTCCTTGACTTGTGTATGCCTCTATAATTTTTCTAAATATGCTGTATGAACAGCTCCGATACATATATATATATATATATATACTACAGTTAAACAAAACATTTTTAGTAAAAGCGACTCTGCGATGCTCAAACGGGAAAATTGACAGAAAAATTTTGCATGACCCATGCAAATTTTGCTCAATTCCTAAAAGTATTAGGTTTCAGAAAATTACAGGTTTTTGAACCTAAAAAATCTACTTTTATGGAGAAAATAATTTTTGTATGGCTCAAGACGATTATTGGTTTACTTCTTCCTCCTTATTTTACGCATGCACAGAAAAGTTGAAGACGTTACCATGATCTAAAGTACCAAAATATGAATGTCGGTAGCCCAAGAATTTTGATAAAATCTTCAAAAAAATATATTGGAACATATTTCTCACCTGTGCATGCTCCAATTGAATGTTGGTTACAAGTTTACGATCAAAATAAAAGTGGCATACATGTTAACAACGAATCGAAACGGTAGAATGATACAACCTTTCTTTTTTCCGGCACATATATTGTGCAGTTTTTTCTTGCTTCACAGTGCAGTTTAGTTGTCATATCTTCGCTATACTCATAATTTTCATGAATCTTTCGCTTTATGATACAGATATCTTAAAAGAATCACATGATTTTGACTCATTATGTAACTTTAAGGATACATCTGCCACAAACAAAAATTTGATGTACGTATTGATATATATGTTTTGACTGATTTTGAATAAAAATGTCATGAATAATAAATCCCTAAAATATAAAGAAATCGCAAGTTTTCTTTAGTGCTTAGATATGCGACTTTTTGATCTTTTCTATGAAATTCTATACAAAAATTTGCATACATTTTTAACATTGTGATAGAGTCTTCCATACTTCTACCATTTTACCTGGAATACATTATTCAGGTTACCTATTTAAATATAAATAAATGGGAAATTTTGCTGATTTCTGAAAAATATTTTTTTGTGTTATCTTGAAACATAATTCGTGGAAAATGGGGGAGGGGGGGGGTGTTAGACGTTTTGGAGAAACTTTTTGAATCAGCCCTCATACTAAGTGCCAGAACATTATTTGAGGACAAAATTGAGTGCATATATACAAGTTATACAAGCAAAAGGAAAAAAGTTTCAAACGGGGAGAGGAACTGGATCATCCTTTGGAATAAGATCAAACTAAGAGGGGGGGGAGGGGGAGGGGCATTATAACGCAAAGTTAAATGGCGTAAATAACTAATAACAGTGTACTTGTACTATTAAGCTCAGTGACTTTTTATTAAAAGAGATACATGTACTCTCACTGGGATATATGACTATCATTCCCTCGAAAAATTGTCAAGTACGTAAAAGTTGATTTGTATCAAAATTTAAAAAAAAAAAAAAAAAAAAAAAAAAAAAAAAAAAAAACTAGTACTGAACTTGTTTGCAATTCAATTTAGAGTTCTTTTCTTCCTTTTTTTTCTTTTTTTTGAAAGTTATCATTAAAGCGAAACTTTGTATGGGTGAAAGGAGAATTTGAAAAAAAAATCATTCGGGAAATTTAATGCTGCGGGAAAATAAAATATGTTGCACAGAATGAAATAGAATACAATATATTTTATTTTAAACTTGTGATAATCTGTGCATCATTATGCAATCGTGATTTTGTGTATACCTAAAAAAAAAAAAAAACCTTGTGTTTTGACCAAAATCTAAGTTATATGACTTAAAGTACCATGGTCTGATAAGTTGAAATGTATAATATCTATAGTGCTTTAAGATTTTGAGGAATTCATTGCAGCATTCCTGTTCTCATGTGCACTACGTTAAAGTTAGATTTTTAAAGACAAAATTCTTGTGCATGTGCCTGTGTTTGGGGTGGGGTGGTTAGTTGTTTTTTCTTTTTCTTTTTTTTGTATATGTGTTTGAAACTGTGAATGTCTAGCCCTCGAGCGAGAAGGCACAAGATAATGTAACTTCATGTCAGTTTTATAGAACTTCTTTTGCATACGCTTAAAGTGTAATTAAACTTGTGTGAAAATTATTTACTGTATATTCAAATCGGAGTTAATCTGAGTTAACGACATTTGAAAACCTCAACAAATAAAAGAAAATTACATATCGATATATAACTGGGCGAACTTCACCTCTGATCATATTCTATAATGATAATCAATTAAAGCAATAGGCCTATGTATCGCTCCTTGTTATGATATGTAAACAAAAAGTTCGTTAACTTTTTTTTAATAGGACTAATGAACCTTCGGATTTGTGGGCCATCGGATTTGTGAACCTTCGGACTAGTGGGCCGTCGGACTAATGAACCTTCGGACTAGTGGGTAGACCCCGTATAGGTCAAAGTATACTACTTACACTAAAATACATAATTCTGTGTATCGGTTTTTATATTACATTGAACAGTGTTGCCATCGTTACTAAAAATAGAATTTTTTGTGAAATTCTTTCAAAACTCTACTCCTTCACTGTTGGTCCGATTTCAATATCACTGCAAACAAGTGTGGTACACAATTGTGTGTATCGCCTATCGGTTTTATATTTTGATGAACGGTGTTACTGTAGGTCATTTGAAATGCATTTAAAAGCTATTCCTTCGACAGTTTTGCTCTGATTTCAATATAATTACTTAGCACACAAGTAGACTACACTAAGATATTTAATTATGCATATCGGTTTTTGATTTCAATAAGGAGTGTTGCCATGGTTACTAAAAATAGAAATTTCTGTGAAATACATTCAAAACGCTACTCATCCTACATTTTTTTTACTGATTTCAATATAAATTGGCACATGAGTAAATTACACTGAGATATTCTTTGAATCGACTTTTGATTTTGTTAATGTGTTGCCTTTGTTACTAAAAATAGAATTGTTTGTGAAATACTTTCAAAACGCCTCCTCTTACAGTATGGTCTGATTTTATTACAACTTGGCATGCAAATAGACACCGAGATACATATTTGCCTTTATTAGTTTTTTTATTTTGATGAACGTTGTTGCTATGGTTACTAAGAAATTTTTGTGAAATACTTTCAAAACACTCTTTCTCCTACAGTAATAGTCTGATTTCAGTATAACTTGGCACAAAAGTAGACTACACTAAGATACATATAATTCTGTATATGGGTTTTTGATTTCAGTGAAGGGTGATGCCATGGTTACTATAAATAATTTTTTTTTTTGTGAAATACAACTTCTAATGCTTCTTCTCCTACAGTTCTGGTCTGATTTCAATATTACTTGGCACACAAGTAGTCTACACTAAGATACACAAGCTAATTCAGAGAATTTGTGTTCCCGCATAAGGAAAAAGAAGAGGATGCGCAGTTCGGGGGGGGGGGGGGGTCCGACCCCCGGATTTGTAGAATTATTAAATTTATACTTGTATATTGAAGCAAATTAAAAAAAATGCCAAATGGCAATATGGATATAAAGATTTGATTGCTTAATAAATTCTTTAATATGTGTATAGAAGATTCTTCTTTTATAGAATATTTATCACACTGTAATAATGATTTTATGAGTTTGTACACGCCAGACGTCATAACTTTTTCATTTCACATGTTGAATACTATCATTTAGTAAATCAAAAAAAAAAAAAAAAAAAAAAAAAAAAATCAACAAGAAAGGGATCGTCAGAGATTTGACCTGTGACCTCTCACTTGCTAAGCAAAACTCATACCCCTAGACCACGGAGGCGCTTGATAATACTGCAAATTAAATGCAAACATTAGGTCACATATAATGTTTATATTCATGTTCGATATTGTCAAAATTTTACACAATACATGGCGTCTAAGGCTAATTGTAGTCGGCGCGCTCGCGCAACAGATTTTGTTTATAAAATAAATTATTGCTAATACAATTTTGTTAGCATCGGGCTCGATATTTCACTCGATATTTCCTTGATCTTGTAATGCAACATCCAGAGCGATACCAATATACCCAGAATAAAGAAGAGGACACTGAATGGGTTTACACTGCTCAAAAAGAGAGCTACTTTCTACCACTGCCAACCAGAATTCATATATTGAAGCGACATCCACATTTTACAATTGACAAAATCAAGATCCCGGAAAAAGTCGGAAACAAATTGAAACCATGCCACTTGAAAATGTTACAGTCTCATTTTAACATAGATTTGTAAATTGTCATCAACATGTGCAGAATCTAGTCAATCAACATAATTTAAACGTGTGTTGCTCAAAACATAAAGTAATGTGCGTGTACTTTTTGTTTGTTTTGTTTGTTTGTTTGTTTTTGTTCTTGTTTTGTTCTTAATTTTTTTTTTGTTGATAAGATTTTTGTGCTTGTTTTTGTGATACCACAATGTTTGGTTTATCATAAATAAAAAGAGAAAGTTTCGTAAATGAAATTATGTTTTTGAAGCTTCAACATCATTATTTAACTGCCTGTGGTTTCTTTTATTCATGGCCACTAATTAAGGTCTTCCGTCTCCACGGAAGACCTTATAGTGATTCTATTGTTTCTTATTATTATTATTATTATTATTCTTTTTTTTTTAGAAAAAATTTTGTGCACGCGATTTCTCGAAAACTATTCAATGAATTTCCTTGAAATTTTCAGGGATAAAAGGTCTTTATATGAATTTTATATAAAATTCCGTTTTTTGGTAAACTCGGTTCCAGTGCCAAGTTATGGACAATTTTCTGATTTTAAAATGCAATTTTGTCCGCGAGTGTTCTCGAGAATGGCTTAAGATATTAACTGGAGACTTGTTAGAGATGATAGAACTTGACTTTTAGATTGGAGAGGGCACCTTTTCGTCTGTCGTCGGCACTTCCGGTCGCTTACGGAAGTGATCAAAGAAATCGTTAAATTTCAACTTTCCTTTTTTAAATCAATTCTTACATCATTTTATTGCATCTCTTTTGTAGTTTTGAAATATGTTGGTCCCACCGGAAACAAAAACGTCAACTTCCGGTTATAAGAGAAAAACGACATAATTTGAGTATTTTTCTTTCCCATAAATATCTATTGTAGATAAAGTATTTGGAATGAATTTTAAACATGTTAT
Organism: Saccostrea echinata; assembly: GCF_033153115.1. Lineage (NCBI taxonomy): Eukaryota > Metazoa > Mollusca > Bivalvia > Ostreida > Ostreidae > Saccostrea > Saccostrea echinata. The sequence goes on along the minus strand of NW_026889774.1, from coordinate 216,133 downwards.
TCAGACAGATATCTTTCAAAAATTCACTTCCGGTCGCGTGTTTTTCTGTCCTCAAAATGAGAAGTTGTCTGAGCAAGATCTCGGAAACGGTAAGAGATTAAAACACCAGACTTATATGAGTAACAGACCTTAAGATGTAGCAAAAACCATTTGGGTTCAGAGCGTCAACCGTCACTTCCGGTCGTCACAGGAAGTGATCAAAGAAATCGAAAATTTCAACTTTTCTTTTTTATTTAAAGATTGCATCACTTTATTGCATCTTTTTCGCAGATTCGAAAGATGTTGGTCTTACCGGAAACAAAAACGACAACTTCCGGTTATAAGAGAAAAACTACAAAATTTGAGTATTTTACTTTCCTATAAATATTCTTTATAGATAACGTATTGGAAATGAATTTTAAATATGTTATTCAGACTGCAAAGGTCTAGAGTAAACTTAAATATCTTTCAGAAATTCACTTCCGGTCGCGTGTTTTTCTGTCCTCAAAATGAAAAATTGTCTGAGCGAGATCTCAAAAACAGGTAAAAGATTAAAACACCAAATTCTTATGAATAGCAGACCTTGAGGAGTAGGCAAAACCATTTTGGTAAACGCGTCCGTCGTAACTTCCGGTCGTCACAGGAAGTGATCAAAGAAATCAAAAATTTTAACTTTTCTTTTTTAAATTAAAGTTTGCATCACTTTATTGCATCTCTTTCGCTGTTTTGAAACATGTTAGATTCCACCGGAAACAAAAACGTCAACTTCCGGTTTTAGGTGATAAGCTACGTTACTTCGATATTTAACCTTCTCATAAATATTGCTTATCGATAAAGTACTTGAAATGTTTTTATGCATTTTGTAGATACTGCAAATGTATAGAAAAACGTCAGAGATTTTTTATAAAATTCACTTCCGGTCGCGTGTTTACCTGTCCTCAGAATTAGAAATTGCTCGGCAACAGTAAACGACTGAAGTCTAAAACTTTCAGAACTGATAGTCATTCATCAGTTTATTTGAATCGCGAGGAAATCTTGTATCGCCGTTACTTCTGGTCGTGACAGGAAGTGATGCAAAAAAGTGAATGGTTAATAGTTAGCACGTTGGATTTTCACCCTGACAACCAGGGTTAAATCTCCAAAGTGTCTGAATTTCTTTTATCACCTTTTCAGCTTGAATTTACATTTTTACTTTCAAAATCGGACGGAAGACCTCTCATTGCTCGCAATGAGTTTCTAGTTAATACACTGATTTTATCAATTTTCATTGGCATCAATTTTTGTGCAATCAGCGAATGACTCAGTACTTCGTGAACACAGGTCATCATAAAACTTTTTGATATGCGTCTTACTTTAATGACCATCAAATTCTATTTTAATTTCATTCTGCAAAACCAGAAAATTTAATGTTTAAGGAATGTTGATGGAACTATTGTACATGTATGTTATATGATTGGCTTTTTAATGAAATAAGTGGTTGAGAAGACTGCAATATCGGGAGGCAGGACTTTACGTATACTGGCACATGATCTGTAGTGCAAATGATCTGTTTAGGTTTACAGGCCAGCCATTTCTGTAACTAAAGTTACTCCACCCTCCTCAAATAAAGACAAGTTAATTTTTAGTAGTAGTAGTAGTATTTTAATACGTAACAAGGAAGTTTGTCAAACACTGATACCAGTGTATGGCAGCTTATTGCCATGATAATCAAGTCTCTTAAAAGGAGGTTAAACTCTAGAGAGTCTAGGGTCATTACGTAATACTGGTAAATTTTTGTTATACATAAAGAAAATTTATAAAAACCAAAGCACTAAATATTTTTAAATGCTATAGTTAATGTTTGGAGGTACATATATATATATATATATATATATATATATATATATATATATATATATATATATATATATATATATATATATATATAAGAGAGAGAGAGAGAGATAGGGAGATAAATCGAAAGTAGGCCGACTCAAAAAATAGGGGTAAATTTCGGATTACTCTAGCACAAATTGTTATAAGGCACGTATGGATCAAAGGGGATCCGGATCCCTGGAAAATTTAAATTTATTTAAACTGACATAGTAAAATTACTAAAGCTATGCCTCGGACCTCTTCCCCTTGCGATTTGAGCCAACACCTCCTTGGGAAAAATTTCTGGATCCACCCAACAAAAAATTATAATCAGGCTCGGGCTGTCGACTTGAATATAAGCGATAATGCTTAAATTATAAAGAAAATCGATGTCATTTGAGTGTTTTAATGCAGGGAGGAAATACTTTTGTGATATTGGGATGAGATGGACGCGCTGGCACGCCGACGCGCCGAATACAATTAGCTGTGTCTAATTTAGCCTTTACTTAACAGTTCTAATAGATGTAATTGGAATATAAAGTCCGCCAACAACCTGTATTATACGTATTAACTCTCCACATGCCCCTGTACTAAAAATAGTGCCAAGCGACTTTTAATACAATAAATGGAAAAAAACGGGGCGGGTCACTTTAAGAGGGGCGAGAGAGGTCATAGGGGAGTTATGGTATATTATTTCATTGCAAAAGCTCAAAAGCTTCTTGAGATATCGTCCGGAAACGAAAGTGTTACTTACAGACGGAATGTATAAATTTACGACCTTGAACCTTGACCTTTTGACCTCGAAATCAATAGGGGTCTTCCTTAGGCCACAGTGAGTTACATAGGTACATGTATGTAAAATTTCATTGCAAAAGCTCAAAAGATTCTCGAGATATCGCCCGGAAACGACAGTGATAAAACACAAAATTTATGACCTTAACCTTTGGACCTCAAAATCAGTAGGGTTCTTCTTTAGGCCATAGGGAGTTGCTATGCAAAATTTCATTGCGAAAGCTCAAAGGGTTCTCGAGATATCGCGCGGAAACGAAAGTGTTACAGACAGACAGAAATACAGACGGATGAACAGACAGACCCAAATTAATATCCCCCACTTTCAGTGAAAGCGGGGGACAAAAATACTGTTAATCAGTTTTTTGATTTAAATTAACGGTCTTGCCAAGGTTGCTAATAATAGAAATCTTGTGAAATACCTTTAAAAACTACTTCTCCTATCTTCCCACGTCAAGGTTTTCTGATCCACTTTAGGCTAAGTTTGACGGGGTTAGAAATGCGCTCTCTGATTGGCATCATGCAAGTTTGCATGAACCAATCAAAACATTGCTTTATTTAACCTGAAATTAAGTAGGAAACAGGAAAACATTCCAGTTTTAGTCCTAACAATATCGTCTTTATTATTAAATAGCACAGTTAAAGGTTTAACTCAGTTTTTTAGTTGGGTTGTGTAGAATTTATAGCCGACTTCCAATATTGTCTCGAAATCTCTGTTTCATTCGCTTACTCTGATTGGCCAATAGCAGAGGTCAGTAGGGTACAAAATGTGAAATCTCACTAGATGATGCTAGACAGTAAACCCCGTCAAACTTAGTCAATTCGGTCAAGGGTTTGTGTGGAGCGGTGTGGGTCAGAAACCCCTGACTTGGGAAGATGGTCCTCCTACAGTTGGTCTGATTTTAACATAACTTGGCATACAAGAAGACTACACAGAGATACATAATTGACTTGGTAGGTTTTTTTGTGTATGATGTTGCAATGGTTACTAAAATTGAAATTTCTGTAAGATTCTTTTAAAAGGCTACTTCTCCTACAGTTTCAGGCTGATTGCGATATATCTTGCCACAACAAAGTATTAATTGCTGTTGTAATGTTTCAAGTCAAAGTGCTACTTTTGTAGTACAAACCAGTAGAGCTAGCTACAGTCTCATTAGAGACTTCTAGTTCTTAACTATTTTTTAATGTGGGGTAATTGAAAAGGGGGCTGTAGATATATAACGGACGGATGAAAGAGCAAAAGAATTTGATGTAACAATTCTCAAACATTTTGTGGAAGAGCAATGGAATCCTGCTCTTTATACCATTTGACTCCTTCATAAAGTTTTCAAAGAAAAAAAACCTTATCTTTATTCTGTAATTACAGAACACTGCTTAACATTTCACAATATATAAATTTATTCGACTTTAAGGCCCACCATTTCTGCCACTCCGTGTGTGCATTACCATTAATTAAAAGCTTTTCTTGTGAACTACATACTTGTATGTTTGTCCAATGGACTTAAGAAACCTGTTAGTATGTAATCATTGTTTGTAATCATGAATGAAATACAAATATGAATACGGCATTTTGTGTATGATTAGAAAAGTTTACACAATATGAATTAGTATAAGCTTTGTTACAAGTAGGTGTCAGTTACAAATGCCATATAAACCGATACTATCGAACGGTATATATTAGTTGAAACATTTATACACAAACGTCTTTGATGTTAGTCAATGGGCATCTTAATTAACTATTGTACTAACGATTATTTCCTCCCCATCATGCATTCCATAACAGATGGCAATGAATTTTCAACACTGGAACTTTAACACTTGATAATTCGCCCTGGTCATCGGCGGGATATGCACAGGGCATATGTTGAACAGTTTCGGCAGAATAGGTAGAAAATATGAAATAAGGTAAGATTTCTATTAAGGCATTTACTAATTGTAAAGATATATTTTTACAGAGCGACTATAGGACAGATGCATATTCCTGTATGCTTTTCAAAATATCATTTCGTAGAAGAAAATTTAAAAGTAATTACTTTTTTACTTGTGCTGTATCACATTCTGTTTAATGAAATACACGAAGGGAATTCAAGTCCTTGAAAATAGAGACAGCACTCGCTGAATGTTTGATGGATGATGACTTTATTATGTTGCTTCGCTGTCATGTTTCCTTATCAAAAATCAGAATTTACACCATATGGGGCGTTTAACCAACGATATGCCCTCTATTATTCATATTCTTTTAAGCAAACGATATAATATTTGATTTATCTAATTAGGGTTACCCTTACACGAGTTGTACTGTTAGAGGGAGATGAAAATAGCGAAACTCGCTAGAAAATTGATACAATATTAATGTGAAACTTATTTTTATTTTATCGTCATGAAAGATAGTCGAACTGCGAGTATGAACTACCATTATGCCTATCAGAACATCCTTACTGCGGTAAAATCTGACCGAAACTGTAGGAGGAATAAGGAGTTACTTGATTTAAAGAATTTAACAAACTCCTGTGTTAGTTTGTTACCACGGCAACACTGTCCATCTAAAATTGATAGATTGCTTGTTTCATGTTTTATTTAAATCAGTAGGAAGGGAGGTCCTTTTAAAGAATTTTTTTCTATATTATATCGTGACCAGTAAAGATAAAAATTTCTTGTAAATTTTTGGAACGTTTCCCCCTATTTTGCACATTCTTTATTTTGTGAATCTCAATTTAATCATACTCAAGCTAATATTTTCCTCTTTCTGCCTCTCTAAGTGAGTGTGTGTATTGGAAGTATGTAGTCAGAAGCCTCGCTCTGTATCTCTATGTGTATGTGTTGGAAGACATGTTAGAAAGTGCCCCTTAAAAAGAAATTCTCTCTCTCTCTCTCTCTATATATATATATATATAAGGATATTGAAGGTTGTTGTGTTGTTGGGTATTTGGGGGGATTATAAAGTTCTACAACCTCACTTATCTTTGTTTTCCTGCTGTGTGATTTACTTTATAAACATCGAGCACAAATAATATGGACCCACGACAAAAAGCTTCATAATACTGTCCAATATCTGCATTATCTCTTATCGATCAGGGTCTGTGGTGTGACCAGAGGGGTATGTCCAGTCAATCAGTCTCAAATGTGAATTAAAGGTCATGTAATATAATCGACTTTAAGCATTAATGTGATAATTCTTATGTTGATTTATGTCATTTCGACCTCGATATTAATGCACGCAATATTAATTAATAAACGTTTTACATATAAATTCCTCAGTTAATAGTCATCAGCATCACAGGAGACTCTGTGTAATTTAGACATTATTGAATGTTTCATACAGAAAATGTCTTGCAACAAGACACTGGGTACAAATTTGACGTATTATTGTTCACAAAAATGAGAAGAAATATCCTTCGAAATAACCATACTAATTATTTAAGACTTGCTTTGCCAGTTTAAAAGTGGTTTTTGTTTTGAGAAACTTAATTGGTAATGAATCTCCATGTGCAATTATAAGAAACTGCAATTAAATGGCCCATCCATTGCTGCTTTGGGAACTGACTTTTTTTATCATGGCTTCCTTGAAATACAATCATTATTCCCAACAGTACAATACATTGTACAAGAAATCTCTAAATCATGGATATTGGTAAATATATTCAAGACACACACATATGTCAAGAGTGAAGTATTTTACAGGCATTGGGTCACAAATACAGTCATTATCTGACGATTCTGTGAGACATTGAATCAACAAATGCTATTTGCCACCATTCCATTTTTGCTCCAATTCATCAATAATAGAAACGTCTGTCTCAGCAAAAAGATCTTGTTTTTTTCTTGTGAGTTTTTGTTCTTAGAATATTCTTCACATGTATCCGGCATATTTAAGGATAACAGGTACAGTGAATCTACACTATACATTACTTTAATTTGAACTTCTGATCGAGATTGGGTGACCTCGCAAGTTGAGATTCCAAGAAAAATGCAAAATGCATAAATAAACATCGATGATTGTCTACAGGAATGTTTGATTGATAGTTGTTTTATGTCCCTTGCGAGAATGGTCGAGATGGGTGAACAAGGCGCGCAGAATGCCTATAGCTTCAGATATATAAAATTCATAATCAATTTATGAATTTAGTATTTAGAGAAAAGTTCTCATTATTGAAATTTATGACATTATGATAAACAAAACTTTTCTGGGGAAAATTTTCTCGGCAAAAATTATTCTGTTATTAAAAAAATAATGTGGTATTCGTGGGGTTAGCAAAATAAAAATCCTGAGTTTTCTTTTCTTTTGAGACTAACACGCTAACCACTACGCTACACAGCTCCTGATGAACTGTGACATTTAATTCATGTTTGTGATATGACCCTTGACTAAACGGACTTCAAGTATATCTCGGAAAGATGAGGATGTTGAGTCATAAAAGCGCATTTTTAAGGTATATCGGATCTTTGCTCCATGTTTCTGTTATCCAAAAAAGTATAATTTTACGCAGACTTTGAGGATAAACTTTCAAAAATATGGAGCGAAGACCCACTGATATCGAAAAAATGTGTTACAGAAAATGATCCTTTTTGCCATCTTTAGTGTGTAGGCAAATAATTTCAATCTTTGTGAGATTTTTGCAAATTGTGGAGATTTTATATAATTTAAAAGTATACTTTAATTTTTAGATGAAATATCAAAGAAAATTTTGTTATAATTTAGATTTAAGAGGCAGTCCACCGAAAAACCAGGCAGTATTGTATTAATAGGCGGCACATCGAATGTGAGGAATATTTGATATTTTATTAAAAACAATATCAATGTAGCCCAAAAGGAATAATGTAATTGAAGATTTGTTTGATAATTGCTTATTTAGTAAAATATCCTTGTGTTTTGTGTTTTTGAATGCCCTATATAAACCATTGAATGTAGGTCAGAAACAAAGAACTGTAATTTCTAATACATTTTTAACAGGACTATAATTCACATTTAACTAAATCTTGAAATATTTCAAATTTTTGTTTAAAAAATAAAATCGGTGGGAAAAACACTTTTGATAGTAGTTTTCCGGCAAAATAAAAGGACGTTTTTATGAAATTTTGCGATGCAAGAGTTATCTCCCGTGGCATCGGTAAATCTGCTCAACACCTTTTTATCGGAATCCTGGTGAAATATTTAGAATCGATACACTAAAGAAAATAATTAAACAAAAAACTAAATAATTTATTTTCAAAATATAATTCATTTTCGCCTCCAGACGTAATATTTAGATTAAAATTGGCTCTATTATTCAGGTTGAATCCACGTTTCCATTGATGTATCAGTGACGTCATATACCTGACTAATATTGCGTCACAATGAAATAGTTACAAGTTTCTAGAGAAGTTTGTAAATTCTTTGCGTAAAAGATTTAAAAAAAAATGATTTCTCTTTTTCTGTTTAATTACTCTTCAGAGTGCATTATTCTAAATGTTAAATAATATTTTAATATCCAAATGTATTTTATACACGGGCGGCGTCTCAGCTAGATGACGTTTTGATAAGTAATTTTATACATGTCTGAGAACTAATTTTTTTTCTAACTGATTTACTAGGATATGCGTAAAAATAATTAATGAAGTGTTTATCATGAACATTTCTTATAAAATTGGGAATCAATGATGAATGTTTTAGATTTACGCAATACTTAATTCAACGAAGTTGAAATGTTTACTTCATGATATTTGTTTAAGAAATAAACAACAATGTTAAAAAGTTCTCTGGGAAATGAACTTGGTTGGTCACGTGATCAAATCCTGTGAAGCCCGAAGGGCTTCTCAGAAGATTTGATCACGTACCAACCAAGTTCATTTCCCAGTGAACTTTTTAACATTGTTGTTTATTACTTTTATTTACATTTGAGACGGATATTCTGAAAAGAACAGCATTTATTACACGAACGGCCCGCCGTATTGCTATGTTGTGACGCGCAATGACCTAGAAGCTGTTTGGTCTTGAGAGTTCACCTCGCTCCAACATTTGAATAATTACATTGATGCTCAGCAGTCCAGTTCAGGGTATATCTGTTCATAATGAAAAAACAATGATCGCTACTGAGAATAATCTTACTTTTATTGTATGAGTTCTTAATATATGAAGTCAAAAGCGGTGGTATCGTCTTCAGTTTACTTACCTTCAAAGGAATTTCGGGTTAAAAAGGTAAGCGTGATTTTAGGCTAATAAAAAACATTCTTCACACCGAAGAAAGAACTAATGATCATTTTTGAACGAAAAAAACACACATATGTTTCAATAATTTTACCTTTTTCATCGCTTTAACGGCTTAGAAGTTCCGAAACCAGTGACAGAAATATGTAGGCAAGATATAATCTCGCTGTGTGATTCGGTCACACCATGACCTCTGACCCCCTAATTAGTTCATACAGAATTGAACATATTTTCTCTTCAATAGGTTCATCTAAGAAAAATATTTGCAAATGTAAATAAAAAAACTTAAATATATTTATCTATGCAGTCAAATCAAAATAAACAATCCGAAGTACGATTAAAAATGAAAAAAAAACCCTGAAAAATAAGTTATAAAAATATATATATTGAGTTAAACTACTGCTGAACTCCCCACTATAATTTGGCACTAAAACGGAAGATGGTTTAGTGAAACATTTCGTTTTTTTTTTTTATTTTACTTATTTATTTTTTTAATTTGGCGATTGAAACAATCACACACTCACATTTAATATGGAGTTTAACCCTCTTACTGCCAGAACTGTGTCAAAATTGTGCAGTTGATACGCCAGAACTTTTTCTTACAAGAAACAGAGTGCATTGAATATTTCTTTTCTAATTGTAAGCAACATCCTAAAGATAAATTCTTTATTGTAATAATTTTATAAATTTACTAAATAACGAACACAAGGACATTTCAACTTTTGAGTTAATGACGTCAGCTCCTTTGCTAATATTACGTCACAGTCGTTAGAAAAAGTCCGCGTAATTTGTCAAAGTAATAAAAATCATAATGTAAAAGAGTATTTAAAAAAGAACATTTTAACGCAATAATGAGCTGATTTTTTTTCTTCCTGCTGTTTAAATTACAACTTATAAATCTCTCATTTAGAAGAGAGAATAACAGAATTTAAAAGTATTCTAGTTATAAATTCAACTAGTATTTTATGTAAAACGCTTCTTCCTTTTGCTATAAAAATAGGAAAACGTCATCTAAATAAACCCCACACTTTTCGCCTAGAATTTTTTTTTTTTTTTGGACAAAATAAATAAGACTATTCTGTATGTCTATTCGATCCGCTGGGATACAAAAAAAATCCTGCGTTACCAGTATTTTTTAAAATGTTTAGGCCTACATAATCATATGTAACATAAATTGTTTTTGGAACATTCAGTCATTGAGAAAATTGTTTGATGTAAAGGTGTGCATGTAGAGTTGGTCTACGTCATTGCCATAGAAACCGGGGGGGGGGGGGCGCATGGGGGCCGTAACGCATCCATAACTTTACCGATATATGGTAGACTGTGGGAAACATAGCTAGTACAATATATAAACATAGTTACATTAGCTTGCCCCCCCCCCCCTTTCCCAATATTAACATAAATAGCGCCTGCATACTTTTTATAGCTTGTCAAAGAATTTCTGTTTGATAGCCCCCCTCTCCACCACCCCCAATGAAATTCCTTACTATGGATATTGGACTGAAACGTCGACAACATATACATGAAACTCAAACAGTAATTTTAAGAATTTAAAATTCATATATGTCCCACTTTAAGAATTTAAAATCCATACATGTCCCGTCTAATGCCATGATATAAAAATCTGATGGCCCTAATTTTACAAATTTGATTCATTATTCTGTTCAAAATTTTCTGCTGATTGTAAGCAGGGTTAATCGAAATCTTTAGGCAAATCTAAAGAATGACGTATGAACTATCTGAAACATATGGAATATAAAAGAAACACACAGCTTACGTGTAATTGCAGAACACAACATTTCTTTAATTACATGTAGTCATATTGTTAAATAGTATTGCTTGCATGAAAATTTCGATATTTTAAAATTGTTGTAAAATAAATTCTATTTTCAAAAAATTAATGTAAAGAAGAATAATTAAGTTACAGGTAATCATAAAATACATTTTTCTGATAGTCGTTAGTTATTTGGTAAAACAGACCAGTTGTATAAGTATTCTTATAAATACGTTTGTTGTGCAGAACAAATATACAACAAATATACTAGTAATAGTCAAAGCAGAGAATCGAAAAAAAGGAGAAATCATTTCAAATCCCAAGCCCCCCCCCCCCCTCCCCCAATCCCAGACACTTCTTTGACGGTCAATTTAGCATTGAAATTGAAACAATCCTGAATGAAAGGACAATCGGCTTTCCTACATTTGGTGCAGAATATGTTCAACTCTCGCACGATTTTGCATTTAACAAACGTGGAAATCACCAATCTCATCAAGATTTTTTTACGGATAAACGGCCTGTTTCTGACAGAATTCAGAAACTGTAGCAGATCATATCCAATCGATGAATGTTGTTTAAAAATGTAAACTAATTCAACCGAGGTTATACAAGTATTACTTGGGTAGCTATTAAATTTATTCATATCAATACACTGTTATAATTTAACTATCAAGTGTAAAAGAAGGCGATAATTTCGCCTCAAAAATGCCTTCGAATTGAACAAGCATCCAGCAGTAATATGCATCCATGTGCGTTATTAGCAATTTGTCCTCCACCTTTCTGGTTCTTTCATTGATGGATATGTTGATATCAAGGTCGGTGGCAAATAATGAAAATTTTCAAAACAACAGCTTAAGGATGAGAACAGGAATAATGTTATAGATGTTTATTTCAGTGGCGTGGCTATAGGCAAAAATAATGTGGATGCTTTTTCTGAATCAAGCTAGGGGGTCTGGGGAAGCTTTTAGATTTCGCCACTGATAGAATTTACTCTTTAATTCCTGAGGAAATAAATAATAAATTTTACTTGGAAAGAAGATAAATAATAAAGCTAGAAAGCTGTCTGCTCTCATTTGTTGCATAATGCATGTACAAATACTTTTTTTTAAATACCGAGTATCTATTAAGAATTCAATCAGATGTTTTACATGTAATCTTCATGTACGTAAAAGACATTAGTAATTTAAATAATATATAAATTTGAATCTATGGTTACACTCATTTAAAAACAGTTAACTGACTGAAAAGAAATAAAAGACAAGCATATTTTTCTGATAAATTAAAATGAAGAGCCAAATTTAGGAAATGTTTCTAAATTTACAGTAAAACCGATCCCGATCGGATCGAAAATAATGAAAAATTAACAAATTTATCGAACTAAAGGCACCTTCCACCCGTATATAGCATGTTAAAAAATAAATCAAGTAAATTTTTACTCATATTACAACAAAAGAGCCAAATTTAACATTACAATTATAGTATTTTTTTCTTTATATAATTCCGGTCGGGATCGGTTTCATTTGGGAAAATAAAAAAAAAAAAAGAAAAAAAAGGTAAATTTGACTCCTTTTATTTCTTTCAATATACCTGTTCCCACTGATTTTATTGAGTGATTCAAAAGTTTGTACTTTGTATTCATAATAACATAAGAAAAAAAATCTGTCCTTGTAATGTATTGGGTTTTATAACGTAATGAAAATTGGATACTGAATTCAAAAAATTACTTGCTTAACTCAAATTTGGACCATATAATTTTTTCTAAAGAAGTATAAATTGGAGGCTTATTCATTAATAAAATAAAAGATAAGAGTCTATGCTATAAATAATATTCATCGACACATCCAGCTTTTGAGTATCTGTTACATATAAAACAAAATAAAAACTTAGTAATTATTTTTACCCTTATGTTGACCTTTTTGCACTTAAAATTAAGCATTTACCAAAAATAGGACTAGAGGAGCACTAAAATTTTTTTTAATGTTGTCATGTGTAAACAAGTGCTTTAATAAGTCTACATGCAAAAAATAATTAAAATCCATGACATGCGATGTGCCACCCATTGCCTGGTTTTTCGGTGGGCTGCCTCTTAATGTTTCACCTTCATGTTTGTCGCACTATAGGCATTACGCTTGCCTTGTTCGCCCATCTTCTTTTTCACTCTATTCTCACTCCTATGTGACACTCAATAGGGATGATTATCTATACACTGCAATCGGTATTTTAGTGTTTTTTCTACACATAGCGGTCACTAGGAATGGCAAATGTTTACAAAAGTCAATATAAGATGGAGATGCCCAAGGTGATTCTTTCTTCCCACACTCTCCCCTGCGTCTAAATAACTGCATAATAGGCTAATGAATTTGACTGAAAACAGAGATGTGAGAACACTAGCTTTGATTTTGCAAAGCTTTAAACTGATTTTGCAAAAATATCAGAAAAACTTAATTAAGCACATTAGATACAGTATTGAGATTCATATGTGTATAAAGATTTTGAGCTTTAGCGATACCAAAATTGGATATAAACTAATAATGATAAGTTTAAAATAAATTCTTCGTATGCCAATATACAATGCTGACAAGAGGATCGTATTATATATGTAAAACATCACCTAGAATATTGATTATATTTAAGAAATATTTATTCAGCAATGATTATTCGGACATTTAAGGGAGTATTAACGCTTCTTTGAAATGTGAAATCTGAGATTTACACTCGATATCGGTAAAATAAATTTTTTATTGCATTACGACAGCAAATGACAGTTTGTCGACTTAATATAAGGCTTTTACAGTAACAGCCTAACACGTCATGCCCATTCCAGACAATAAACCCGCACATTCAACTCTCTCTTTATTCTCAAATGAACATAACAAAAACGCATTACCTACAGCAGCACAAAGGAAAAAAAATTACATGAATGTAAAAAATTGTAGTTCTATGGTTTCTGATTTTGATTTTTTCAATAATGGTTCTTTTTTTGTGAAAGATTTTTTAAGTAAGTTGTCAATCACCACCACCACCACCCCTTTCAATAAGGTAATCCTGCCTTGCTTGGTACAGTAGCATTTTTTAAAGTAACTGTAACACAGTTCGTTGAAAGGATTGTGGACCTTTGTGTATCAACTTGTTTTTTTTTTTTTTTTTTTTTTTGTATTTATTATTTTTTTTATTAGATTGACTGAAATTTCTGTTTTTTAAAGAACTATAGCATCATCATCGGAATTAAATATAAGTATAATACTACATAGAATTTGCTGTTTTCAGTTACTATTACAACATCTCGTGAAATAAAATATATACATGTGTATTTTAGTGAAATCTCGTGTGTACCAAGGTTGTAGGAGGTGTAGCGTTTTAGAGTATTTAACAGAAATTTATTTATGGTAACTGTGGTACTATGTACAGTACCTGGCCATAAGTCTGTCATAAAATGTCTGACGTAACGTAACGTGAATAACGTAAACGCAAAATTCAAAAATTAAAAAAATCCATAAATATTAAGTACTTACCCCTTTATCTCTAGTATTTAGTTGCATGACCCTTAGATTTAATAACTTGTCGAATTCGCCTTGGAATTAAAGCGTACGGGCTCTGGATGTAGTGCTGAGGCAATGACCGCCATATTTCCTTTGCTTTCATGATGAGGTTTTCACGATTTGGAATATTGTGTACCTGTCTCTGAAGACAAAATTTATGGTTCTCCACATATTTTCAATTACATTGATATCTGGTGATTGTGATGGACAAGTTAGACTTTTAATTTCGTTTCCGGTTTTCCATAATTTCGTGGCGTCAGGTGGCAGGGGATAGTTTCGTACTAAAGACCTGCTCATTTCTTTTAAAAAACTGAGATATCCCCTGTTTCATGTGATATTTTATGTAGAAAAATGATATGAATAATTATGGGATACATTTGCAGTGTAGCAGAGTGCTTGCTGAAAAAAAAAAAATGATGTGCAACATGTAGGTGTGACTATGATGCTTAGCATATACGAGGGTTGTTCGGAAAGTTCGTGGACTTCTGTCATATCTTTTTTATTTAACGTCATATGTCATCCAAATTTGGTAGAAATATTTTAACAATAAATTTAAATGATTTGTATTAAATTTTTCAAAAATATCATGATTTATTTAAAACTTATCCAGAATTAAAAACTGCAAAAATCGGATCGCGGCGCAGGTCAAAATTTAGTAATTTACAAACAATACACTAAATAATGTCTGTAGTCATCTTCTCTGTAAAATGGAGCAAAAACGAAAAAATCCTAGACGGTTAAATTAGGAACTGTTACATTGATTCTTATTCCAAATTTTGGCTTAATATTTTGCTTCGGTAAAAAGAAATCAATTTGAGAAGATAGGCAGTTCTCATCGAAAACGACAAAAACGATGACGTTGTAGAACGTCACGGAGCAGCAGATAACGGTGCAGTTTTGTGTTATGCTGAATGAACGCTAAAAATGTTGGAGGAATCGGAAAATATGCCACAAGCGAGTAGTGCATGTGTGTGTAAATGGTAGAGGCGGTATTTGAGTGACAGAGACTCTGTATCGGACGAGGACAATCTGTGAAGAAACGGTTAACTGTAAAAATCTGAACGAAAACTTTTAAAAGTTGGGACGTCATGGAAAGACGTAGGCGCTTCAGAGTTGCTGATCTTCTGAAAGCACAGTTAAGCGGTAAAAGAAATTAAACATTAACAAAGGAAATTATAAAACAAGAACAATTGTTAGAAAAATAAATGTCAAGTGATTGAAAAGGGTTTTTAATACGTGGGTATTGGACTATACTGTGTGAATGTATAGGGATAGAATTTTTAAGAAACTCTTGACGCTATGTTTTTGACGTTACATTGCTTTCAAGTGTGCGCCGTGGTTACAAAACATGTTGATTTTAAAATGAAGTAAATTAATTTTTATCAAATCGAATGGAGTGAAATTTCACAGATCAAGAAAACAAATGTTTTTACACATGATATTTTGCTTATTTTAAATTTCTTGGAAGTAGTATAACAAAGATTGACATCGTCCACGAACTTTTCGAACAACCCTCGTACAGAGTTGTAAATGCGAAACTAAGACACGGGGTCAGTTGCAGAGGAAATTCAGCTGGAAAGCAGTAGGGTTTAGAAAAAGGTGTGTATCTCAGAGGGAAGGTGAATGGCCCAAGATCAATTGGTGAATTTTCATTAGGGCATGCATTGATTTACAGCATACTGGGACTGGGGGTGGGCCATACGGATGGACTGAGGCCCAAATCTTGGAAAAACAAGCCAAAATTTGGGGAGTCCCCAAGTGCATTTTCGGTACATGTGCACTCTAATAGGTAGTTTGCGTGTTATATGTTGATATAATTTGTGAGCTGTGGGCATATGAAGTGTAAGTAATTAGCCCCCAGGAAACTGTCCCCATGTATATATTTTTATTGGCCGCATGTATATGAGTACCCTCTCGGCACATGTTTGGCATTAAAAAAAACTATCCCCTGCCACCTTAGAGGAGTGAACCGTTCCATTATTGTCCTGGAATACATAGTTACCATTCGGGAAATGACGCATAATAACAGGCCATAAATTTGTATCCAAATGTTTATGTATTTTGGGGAATTAATATTCCCATTTACTTCTGTAAATGTTCCGACTCCTTCATGAGTAATACTTCCCCAAAACATCGACGAGTACTTTCCGTTTCCACTGACGCCAAGTCACTCAGGTCGCCCATACTTTATTCGGTCTTCTCCAGATGTAAACTCGCTTATTCTGATCAATCACAATCTTTGTTTCATCGCTGAAAATAACCTTTTTCCAAGTATTATTCACAGTCCAGTGTAATTTACCACGATACCAATTTACACGGCGAGTGCGGTTTACAGACCAAATTGTTAGAGTCCTCCTTGTTTTTCTTCTTGTAAAGTTAAAAAATCGTAAACGTCTTCTTACCGTCCGTGAAGAGATGGAACTTGGTAATTTTGAGTTGACTTCATCAGTTATTTCCGACAAAGTTTGCCGTCTGTTGAGTTTCACACATCGAAGTAGCTTACGATCACCTCGTACATCAGTTTTTATAGGGTGTCCGCTTCGATGCTTATTTTCACTGGATCCACGCGTCTTGTATCGCTTAAGAAAATTGGAAATCCCAGTCTGGCTCACAGAAAGAATAGTAGCAATGTCCTGTTGGGTATATCCACTCTCAGACATAGTTATTATTGCATTTTTCATAGGGGTAGACATTTGTTTACCTTTAGTAGCCATCTTGTCAATTGCTAACTATTTGACAGATAATACGTCACTTTATAAAAAGAAACTATTCAATAGCGGCTTGTTTAGAGTGATTTTTTTTACCAACGCTTAAGAAAAATAATTGGCATTCTGAATTTTGATATTTTGGCAGCCATTTTTATGACAGACTTATGGCCAGGTACTGTACAACGTCCAAACCCAAATTTTAGTAGGCCTACATGTATCATTCTGATTACATTAAGGCCAAAACTATAATAACTACAACATTGAATTTCATCAAAAAACTTTTTAAGTAACTGTGGAAATCTAAACTCTATCAAAAGAATTTAAAATATTTATAGTCGGACAGACAGACAGATGGTAACTTTACCATGATCGCATAAGCTCTTAATTCTTGATCGACTAGTTTAACTAAATTAAGACAAAGTCACAACCATTTTGCAGCAACGTGTACTTCCTTACAATATTTAGTTTATACGGGATCTTTTCATCTTATACAATAATTTAACCCGGCGAACAGCATAAAGACATTACTGCTGTTGACATAAGTAGGACGTCTGACAGCGTATCTCATCTCAATCGGTTAAACGCAGCTTTCTATCGTTCATTGTGCCGTCCGAGGACTGACAGTTGTCTCTTCTAACTGATAGATCTCAGTGGGTTATTACGAAGCGAGAAAGTCGCATATGCTCCAGATCTCGCTGCCGACGATGTATAGAAAATGGTAGTAGAACATTTTTATTTTTCATTAATGACCTGCTAGGATGCATGATTTACCAAATGATGCTTCTGTTGATAATCGTCCGACGTTTCTTAGCGACAAATATTCTGTTGCACTGTACGATTTTTTCAGTCATTGTTAATGGGGGTGGGGTACTTTGCCCTCCAACTCATGATCATTGTATAACTACTGCTAAGATTTAGTTCAGTCGGTTGTGATCTTGAAGTGGTTCAGTTTGCAGAAACCTTGTCCAAAGAGGCAAGATGAAGCCACAGACAAATGAAATTCAAAGTTTTACATATAAGAGAATTTAAGAGAAAATTCAATGAGTCTTTTTCAATAACTGCAAAGTCACAAATAGTCAGATTTATATACAGTCTTCTTCCCATGTATTCACATTTATGCAAATTATGGTGCCTGGGGGTTGGGGGGATGTGGATTTTAAAGAAATTGAAAATATAGATTTTTTTTCAATTTTTTTATTCAAGGATTATTGAGATCGAAGTTATATGGAAGCATTCTCCTCACATAAGTTGTAAACCCGAGTTTGTTCATAAAATGGTACCAGTTACAGGAATAAAATGGAATTTAGATTATAATGATATATAACATAAAACAATATCTCCTTCTTATGGACCATGGGCGATTGAGATTACGAGTATTATAGTCAATCATAAACACCCTACTTATACCCATCATACACACACACATGCACAAGAAGTCATCTTCATGAAATGCAGAATCATGGCAAAAAGTTAAATTGTTTATATGAATTTATAAATCTTTTTTAATAGAAGAGATCGAAATTGTCAATGTACGAGTACTATGAAATAATTCTGTATGTTTAAGAGAAGATAAGAAGGGTTCTAAAAATTTTGAAAACAAAACTTAAAAAAGAACACGTACCGCATTAATAACAGTTGACCATCAAGGCCTTTAGGCCCCTCGTTGGTTTATTAATGGAATACATGTGCAATATTTTGGTATAAAATGCTTTCAAACATTCTATTGATATTATTTTGAATACGATAACAAATCACTTAATGGCGCAGTCTCTATTTTCAGGAAGCTGTTTAAAACGATGAAAATGTAAAAATTAGTAGAGGTATGCGGTGAATTACACCTCTCCCACACAGGCAGTTTGCTGTTTTTTGTTTATTTGCTTTTCAAAAAATTATTTAGTTATTTGTATTAGGAGATAAAATGTTTATTATGAATACAACATAAAAGGTAAGACATTTAGTATAATCTTTACTGAAGAAATCTGTATATCTTCTACCACAGAGTGAAATATTTTTTTCCTGGAGAAAAAAGGTATATTAGCAAGAGAAAAAAATTATCTGGAACGACCCTTGCCTTGTACAAAGTATGATAAAATTATTACCACTGGATTATTGAATATATGAACTATTAGGATCTTTGATATACACTGCGCCGTATTAGCTATAGAAATTATACCCAGACGTCCATTAGTAATTTTTTCGGTCTACCGAAATCTGGATTTTTCATTAAATATTTTCATTCTGCTTTATTACGAAGGCGTAAAGATGAATCAACAGCTGTGTATATTGATCGGTAGAATTACTACCGGAGAATTATCGGTGAATTTTTTTCTTCAGAAATAACATCATTTTTCCATTGTTATCGGACAATTCTTTTTTTCATTTCTAGACTTGTAATTTGAATCAATATCATATTTACATATTAATACGAAATCATTGCCTAAGGATATCTGTTATACTGAATACAAAGAATCTATAAATTTATATACTGAAGATGAATTTACTTTCTCCAACTCTTAAAAACTTGAAGAATCCTTTGTTGTGTTTGGAGACCAAAACCTGCAATAAATAATTGTTTTTGTGTAATCAGTATACAGTTGAACTTCGGTATCTCGAACACGGATATCTCGAATACCATGGATATGTCGAAGAGATTGGGAAGTCCTAACCACATATTTCTCAAGTATTTTGCCCTCGATATCTCGAACCTTCGAATATCTCGAAGTTTTTTCTCGGTCCCATCGAGATAACGAGGTTTGACTGTAATTGAGCTGCACAATGTGTACATATGCGGTCTTAAAAACTAGGACTGTCTTCAAATTTTCAACTAAGTAAATAGATTTAGTAAGTCCCATGCATAAAATGATGGTTGAGAAAATCATGTACATTCGTCTGTATACATTTTTCTGGGATGCTGTACAAAGCGATATTGTAAATAAATAAATTAGGTGGGTGGATTACTTGATAGATTGTTTCTACAAATCTACATGTAATGGAGGATTATTAAAAAAAAATATCGGCTCTAAAATCAATAAATTCTCTCAATATATTGAAGGACCGAAATACCCACCCACCCCACCAAATTTCGTGTGTGTGTGTGTGTGTGTGTGTGTGTGTATATATATATATATATATATATATATATATATATATATATATATATATATATATATAGTTAAAAATAGTTTACATATATTGAGAATAAATTAAAATTCATAACCGCACATTTTAAACATTAATTTTATTTGAATAATTCATACAAACGCAACGGCTAAATGAAATATGGAGCAAACAAGGAAAAGGGGGAGGGGAGGAAAGGCCGAGGGTGTGACAGGAGGGAGAAAGGTATCCACACATCCACCCCATCTATCACCTGGACTTTTATTGCAAGGACTTCCTCTCTTCTAATTTGTAGATGTGTGCAGAAACGTGCGTGAAAAAACGATGAGAGTGTTTTTACTACATGCACCATACCATACTGTCACGACCACCATGCAACGCGTTTCTTATTTCATCACCACGTATTTAATAAGTAGCTTCCTATTTCCGTGTGTTCTATATCATCTCTAGCTCGCTTCTCACAAACATGTACGCTGTGCTTATAACTGACATAGGAATGCTACCGATATCGCACTGGCCACCCTCTGTCCCATTGCTTCCGGACTTGCAATATTATATACCTTCATTTCTGTCTTAAGCCTCATTTATACAAATTAAAGTAAAATTTTCGCAGTCCAAAGCAGATAAGATAATTTTGTATGTATTGTGTAAGTAAATGTTGTACTTATTGTCATATATTAATTTCTTCCCAGATAGAAATGATTGGAAAAGTGAACCTATACTATTATACTTATTGGACTCGATGCATTTTCAATTTGAGTTTCTCTTGCAAGACGACTATCGATCGAGTTACTCTGCAGTATACCCTTCAATTTTATAATGTTGTCGGTGCACATCTGCTAAACAATCAGAGCTGTGTGATTCTCTGATTTTTCATCGTGAAGCGAAAAGAGCTCTTATGGGAACCCCATTTCTTAAGTTCATTTTACCGTTTCTTTCTGTGAGAAAACTGTAATAGTTCAAAATGCCTTCTTGTGCAGTTAAACTTTAATATTTTTTTACTTATCTACAAAGAAGATACCAGAATGAGAGACTTGTCTCATTACCAATTCATAATTAACATTTTACAGCTTTTTGCATTTGATAGATCGGAGTTTTACATTTTAACGTTAGGATTGTGTTGTCATAACTACCTTTCCTCTAATTTTCTCATTTATTTATAAACTAGTTAACATTGACATCAATTGTAATGAGATGCTGTGTCAGATTTTCATATTCCACCAAAGTTTTCATAATCTAATTTGGACAGAACGCAAATGATAGATTTTATAAGAGTTCACTCCTATGCAAAACAATTTTAAACGTTCTTCAAAGTTTTTAATGTTTTGCTGGGAAAAAATCTAACCACTTTTGAATTTTTTACGTCCTTTGTGCAAAAGATATTTGATTTACTTTTCATATTCAGTCGTTTGAATATATATGATTGTATTTTTTAAACATTTATCAACTAACTTTAGAGAAAATTTCAGTCAAACGTTGCACAAAGCAAACAGAGATAATGATTTTGAATTTTTTAAAGAAAAAATTATTACATATTTCGTAGTGCTAAAAAATTGATTACGTTTTAATAGCTTTGGTTCTTTTTAAATGGCAAATTAAGAAAGAAAACTTGACAGTTTCCATTAGTTCCTTCTTCTAGATAATTGTCAAAGCCCTGATGCTCCTCTCAGATCAAACACTATTAAAAAGCTTTACTTTAAAGAGTTGAAGGTATTAATAAATTATATTGATTTCGGTTTGTTGTGTTTTTTTAAAGCCAATCGATCCAACTAAATTCGCGAGCCTTGTAATTCCAACAAAAGAAAAATTCTTTTATAAAGTGAACAGTTTTCTGGTTCTCATTTTTATTTAACCTCATCAAGTATTTATATGGTACGAAGATAAGAGGAAGCTTATCAATCTCATCCATCATATTCCAAGCACACTAAGCTACCAACCATAACTAACGTCGTCCGCATGGCTAAATTGGAGAAAATTAAGACAAAAAACAAAAGTGTCTCTGGGGTTACATGTACAGTTACGTGCCACACTTGATGAAAATTTTCCCCCAAGTTTTTGTTGTTTGGTTTTATTCTCTGTGCATTTTGGGCTGTAATTCTAATTTTGCTAACTTTTTAAAAGCAATTGGAAGTCCAACTTATTGAACAAATTATATGGGGTATAATTTCTCCTTGCACTTAGTTTCTACACTATAGAGTTGTCATTTTAAACAATGAAGAGCATGCAGACAACAAGAAATGTCAGAGGAGCAAAGAAAAATGGCTATAGATTTATTTCTATGTGGTTGAAAACAAAGGTATTTGCCAGAAATATTTTGTGTGGATAAATCCACAATATAGGGGCTTTTAAAAAAATTAATAATGGGATAAAGTATGGAAAAGAATCGAGGTAGGTGGTGTCTGATTGTTGAGAGGAGTGACAGAATCTTGATTCGAACAGTGAAGAACAGAAGACAGACTTTGAGAGAAATTATAGATAATTTCAATAAAAATCCTTCCCAGAAATTGTCTGCAAGGATAATTCAGAGAAAACTCCATTCTCATGGAATTCACAGAAACAAAGAAGACCTTCACTGTGTCAGAAATCAATAGAAAACGTTGTATTCAGTGTGTAAGTGTAGGAACAATCGAGAAGTTGATGACTATCATGGAAGAAAAGTTTTTTTTTTCTTTTTTTTTGAAACTCAGATAGTAATATCAAATGAAAACGCCTGTAAATGTGGAGATCTCAGGATGGAGCGTATCGTCCAGTGTCGCTCAGCCTACATGGCCGCAGTGTAAGATATGTGGCCCTTTTCACAAAAATTCTTACGACTAAGACAAAAAACTTTCCAATTCTCCAACAAATATCTAAGCTATAGTAGGTCACAGACTTAAATATATTATTATTTTAATACATGAGATTACATTGTAAATAATATTTGGAAAATAATAAATATCTTTATTAAACACAAAATTACAAAGTGGTCAAATTTTTATCTCAGGAAAAATTGCAACGTATGTTTAACATATGTTGAACATACATTCTGAAACATATGTTCGCCATAAAAAACGAGCAACATATGTTTTACATATGTTTATGAACATATGTTGATCATATGTTTAACATATGTTGCTTATATGTTTTGTATGAACATATGGTTAACATATGTTTATGTTCATATGTTTTTCATATGTTAAAACACGTTAATTTTATTTCTTACTTACATTTATTATTTAATTATCTTGTATTTCTTTGGATTGCAAACTTAACTAAATAGTACTCTTGTCCTTTAATCACTTACATGTAATAATAAGAAATCAAAGAACACAATCTCAAGCATTAATCTTGAGTTTATTTTTTCAAATTTTTACATAATTCTGGCTTTACTTCCCTGACAGTGACTGCATTGCTTCTGAAATGATAAAGAAAAAATAATAAAAATTAAGACATCCAAATTTCATGTCAATTACATGATTGTATAATTAATAAATATATACCAGTATTAGTTAGCACATAGAGTAATTACTTTGAGCACTTACAATTTTTTTCTTGGCCTGTTCTTTGTTTTCTTTCATTTTATAACCCCTTGGAACCTCATCAAAGGATTTGAAACTGTCACATGTTAAGGTACTGGGTGGCACTTCAGTGGAGTCTCCAATTTTAAGATTCTGTTGATTAATACAGGTTTTCTAAAATACATGTACAAATTAAAGTCTACATGTAATTTAAGTTCATACACTGAAGATATTTGTCATATGTATATGCAAACAAATGCATACCCCATTCTCCTAAACAGTTATTAGTTATGATATGAGTTAAAACTAATTTCATAAAACATTATATGCCTATGGTGTTGTGTAACACCATATAATGTTATGTCCAAGACAATTTCACTCTTGGAAGATATGCTTAATAATAAAATCATAGAAAATACAATTAGTTTCCCTAAATGTATACAAATGAATTTGGAATGTTGATATAATATAATATATTAATATTAAATGGATAATCAGATACAAATGTATGTTTGGATATAATAAAAATACAGGCAGAGAAATAGACATTTTGTTTCCAGTATATCAAAAATCCATATTCATATCTTCAATATTTTAGCCAAAAAAAGACAGTATAATTTTTGGTACGTTGTAATACAAAACGGTGTAGAATTAAGAAGCAAAAAGAAATTTCTCAAAAACTATTTTGTTATTAAATAGTCATTACTTATATGCACTCTGTAATTACTGTGATTATTATATGTATTTATTTTCACCTGTATTGTGATCGTGCAATCTTCAGTCAAATCAGCTTTGGGTTGAATCGTCAGTCCTAACAGCTTTGGGTTCTTTCAATAAAAACGGCGCTCTGACACTGAACTCCAGTTGCTTAATACATAATAAAAACAAACATTTTCCATTAAAAATTTGATAAAAGAGCCGAGTGCATAACCATCTAACATAGGCTACACACAAACTGCAATGCAAGATTTCTACTTTCACTTTCATCAAGATCGTACATAAATATGCAAACGTAACTGTCGACAAAAGGAAAACGAATCTGAAAAAAAATTAGCAATGCTAAATAGATTTTACATTCGTCGAAAACAAATCCAAAATAATGTAGCATGTAGGCCTAGATAAGATCACTAGGTGTGTCGTTTTTTACGAACTGCATTAATTACAACTACAGTTAGATATTATGCAAGTCACGAGAGTACTAGGACTTCGTATGAATTTATAACCGTAAAGAAATTCTCTTAAAACACCATAAACTAATTCAATTCTAAAAAAAAACATAACTGATAGCACTTACTTGTTTCTATAACACCCAACACTTCTGCTGCAGCAGTGACGTCAAAAATGACGTAGTACACTTTCATCTGATAAAAACCAAAACCGGTCCGGAAATAAAATGTGGAATGATTTTAATTTCATAAATAAATCCAAACAAAACGGGGTAAATACAAATTTATTAATTCTTGATAAACTTGATTTGGGGAATACCATGTTCAAGAAGACAATTTTGAATTTGAAGAAAAGAGGGGGCTGAATTTGGAGAAACGAGTGGGGGAGGTGGTGCAGGGTAACAGAGTAGTTAACCCCTATTTATGTAAGCTTCTACAAGAAATGACCATTCTTTTGAATAAATGTATTCAAATTGATCTTGATACTTGTTATTGAAATTAATTTTTTAACATGCAGTCTATTTGCATTGGTGGATCCAGAAGGGGGGGGGGGGGTCCGGAGGTTGGTACGGGCTTGAAGTGCCTATGGTGCGATTCTATGCATGTGTGTTGGGGGCACCGACCTGGAACCCCCCCCCCCCTTCAAAATTTGCTGGATCCGCCCCTGACATGTTAAAATATATCATTTAACTCGAGTTTTTCATATTACTCTTAATATTAAATTATTGCCGGTTCACTGATTACATGTAACATTAAATTAATTAACATATTTTTTTTATGTCTTTAAATTTAAATAAAATTAATTCAAATAAAAGATAACATTAATTTAATATTAAATGAAATAAAGGTGAAAAGGCGATTGGTTATTATATGATGTTCAGTATGAATTTTATGTGAAACTAAAACATATGTTGAACATATGTTTGAAACAACCATATGTTTAAAATATGTTCAACATATGTTAAACATATGTTTTGAGTCTGCTATATGTTCAACATATATTTCAAACATATATTCAACATATGCTTTAAACATATGTTCAACATACTGTCAAAAATTCATATGGTCAACATATGTACAACGTATGTTCAACATATGTTACTCGAAACATATGTTGAACATATGTTGCAATTGTACCTGTGTGTATATAGTAGCAAGATTTTTTTGTGAAAAGGACCAATGATCTTTTTTTTTTTTGGGGGGGGGGGGGGGAGGAGGTATGCGACATACTCTGGAGTGGGGAAATTAGTTCCAATAACTGGAAATTTGATATCTGAGAAATATATAGAAACTCATGATGAACATTAATGGCCAGTCGTTTCAAAACATATTTGGCAATCTATCATTTGTAGTCCAGGGGCCCGTTTTACAAAAGAACTGACGACTAAGACCAAAATTAAATTCTGCTCATAACTTTCTAACTTGTACTAAATTGAAAATGGTTTAAATCTTTTTTAAAAGGAATGTAGAAAGATATTTTTACGCTAGCACTTTTAAACAGAATCATTCATTTTGCAAAATTTTACAATGAACTAAATTTTTGGTCTTATTCGTAAGTTTTATTGTAAAACGGGCCCCAGGATGACAATGCTCAATGCTTCACAATTGATAACACCCTGGAATAAAGGCTGTGAATAATTGTCTTCACTGGCCATCATAGTCACTAGACATCAACACCATCGAAAATTTCTGGCTAATTGTAGAAAATCAACTGAGAAAAAATAAATCCAGGATGAGTTTGATCACCAAAGTTTTGAAAAATCGGTCTTCTCTTACTGTCCCTTAATACATTAGAAACATATCACACAATTCAAGGAAAATTACTTGAGTCACATCACATCAATAGATACTGAAAATATCAAATGTCTTTTATAGTTTTTGATTTATGTAGGTTTGAAAACACAAGAAAATTTGCCGAGAAACAATGACGTCAGGTAAAAGTTGCATCAATTTTGGCGTATCACTACGTCTACGTATATGGGGTCCGAACACATTAACAAAAGTATATTACTCTATAGCATGCTTTATGGTAGCAAATGGGCAGATAAAAAAGAAGTATCCAAATATCCTTGCATCTAGTTGTATTACGCTGAAGGCGTATGGAGTTCCTCATATTGGAGCTCAAGCTAGGTACTAGTTGTGATATGAAATTTCTTTTTTGATTTGTTGTGTTTTGTTTTGTTTTTAATTTAGGTATTTGTTTCTTTGTTTTTTTTTTTTAAATCTAAGCTGGTTTTATTTCTTATATACATGTATTTCAAAAAAACAAAACAAAACAATGTATACCTGATATCTTTTGATATAAAGCGCCTGCACTTTTTCAACTTTTCGATTTTTAATTATTTAATGTTCGAGGCTATTGCAAGTAAATTACTTTCTTTGGTGAAGGCAGACATGGTGACAACATATGATATTCAATGGAATTATCCCTTTCCGTTGATGAAATAACGATTTTTCAAAAATCCAACTCTTTCTTTGTTTACTGATACAGTAATCTTTGTGAAATTCGTGCATATATTTCGTGAAATTAATATGGTTGTTACGTTTTACTTGATTGGCAATCTCTTTAAACTAAACATTTTTGTTTTGTTTAGTCTTTGACGTGAAATTAAATGTAAAATTTAAAATTATACTGACGTGAAATCAATTTTAATTACGTTTTATAAATGATGGTAATAATTTAAATTGAAATTTTATCATTCCGTCCTGTATGTCAAAATATCTAAGGTTACATTGATCCACAAGTATGCTGACAGACGAGAAATTAATGACATTCACTTAGTGACCTTCAGATGAAGTAGCATACCGAGAAATATGACGTTCACTCAGAGACCTTCAGACGAAGTAGCATACCGAGAAATATGACGTTCACTTAGAGACCTTCAGACGAAGTAACATACCGAGAAATATGACGTTCACTTAGATACCTTCAGACGAAGCACCATACCGAGAAATATGACGTTCACTTAGAGACCTTCAGACGACGTACCATATCGAGAAATATTTAAAGGGTACTGGCCTGGACGTCTTAGCCTTTGTGTTGTCAGATGATTATCTGTTTATGATCAAATATTTTTCAAATAGCTTTGGGTGTTGAAGGATTTGTTTTGACTCAATTTGGCCGTTCGTTTTCTTAGCTGTTTAAAGTTTTTTTTTTTTACATTTTAAAACTCAATACTTCAAATGTTTCTTTTTAGAATTTAATTTAAAGTTACCGATCATGTCACTTTAACGGCATCATAACGACTTCTAAAAGATTTCACAAATAGCTTCCATATGACTTTAGTTTAAGAAAATTTGAGGAAAAAATGGATTTCAGATTGATTCCTTGGCGAAGGCACAAGGCTAGTTGCTTGGATGGTACAGAGCGAGCAAATAGTTCATTAAAATTCAAGTGCCGTTAAGCTTAAACTCAATACATAGATTCTAATAAGAACGATATTTCCCAAATAATATGTGTGTGCGATACAAACAAGTCGTCATTATTATTATTAGGCGCAATAGAGATGTAATTGAGAAATCTAATACTCAAGCTAAAAATAATATGATACAGAACTTGGTATTAATTAAGGAAGGCACTTATAGTATGAATGTTCAACTGCTTCGTGACACATTTTCTTCTAAACTAAAGATGCGCAGTCTTTATGATATAATTTTTGGAGAAAGGTTTATTACTGGGGTTAATGATTGCCTTATCATATAAGAGTTATGCATTTGCTGCAGACTTATTTTTTTTTCCCTGACATCAATCAACAAATATAAGCAGTGTTGGAACATTAGAAGTCAATCTGTTCAGCATTAAACACTTTATGTGAACTTTTTATTTTCATGTTATTTGTATAACATTCTCTGTGGGAAAGACCATCACCTAAGTTTTACATTAACCCTAATTCAACATCAAATAAAATGAACGATTATAAAACATGGACTTCCAGTATAGGCACAGAGTTCATTTGATTACAGTTGGTAGTTAACATTTTACCAAAATGTTTAAAAGTGGCCCCTGGACCCATCCCCGGGCCGGGATTTTTAAAATGCATTCTACGTTTCAAGAACCTTCTTTTGGTTTACACATGGGTACCAAGAAGGAAAGTTGTTTACCTGATTATAATTGAGAATTTTAAAAGTCTTAACAGATTAGTTAGGTTTGCCCTCCCCCCACTCCCACCACCACCACTTGCGAGGTTCAGCTTTTAAGATGGGACTTGATGCTAAAAATTTATTTTTTTCCCTCGATATTAGGCATGAAAACTGTATGTATGATTGCAGTACTAAATGAATGCTGAATGAATTCCCCCCCCCCCCCCCCACTTGCGAGGTTCAGCTTCTAAGATAGGACTTGGTGCTAAAATTTTATTTTTTTCTGGACATTAGGCAGGCAAACTGTATATATGATTGAAGTACTAAATAAATGCTAAATATTATGTAAAGGAAAGGTGCAATTGTATGAATGTCTTTCTGCAATATATTTAATGAAAATCATGCATGTCTTGGCATTCCCAAGCACACACCAAAAAGAGGGAGATAATTACTTTCTCTTTCAATGCACTTTCTTTGAGGGCTCTTTGAAGTATCACAATACAAAATGTTTATCAGATAAGACATTTCTAGTCATCCAAAGCAATGATAATATTTTGACCTTTTTAAACGAGTATTACACTAACAAACACAATCAATAGACAGGGTCGGACATATACCAGCGATATTCAAATTTAATGCTTGATTGGACGTAAATGTATATTCGGAACTAGATGTGTTTTTACTGGAGTAAATAAATAAGAAAATAAAAGGAACTTGGACGAAAAAGGGAATGTTAATTTTCCCGGTGGCTGTAACGCTGAATCACTTAGTACTCTACTGTGTATGTCGAAGATGTAATGTGAATTATGTAATAGAATTTAAGACTTTAATAAGAAAAAGATTAGCACCTGAATGAAAGGTTGGTCATCTAAAGCAATTACTGTGTGTGCATAAGCAATATCGAGGTATGTCTTTTACATGTAAATTATTTTATTAAGCATTTCTGTTGGTATCGTTTTTAAAAGCTGTTTGGGTGTGGCATATTTATCTTGACGACGCACATAAAGAGTTTACATCATCTGCCATTGATTAATGTATTTAAAGTTAAAATCGCAAAAAATACAATGATACGATTTCCCATGCCTTTCAATAAAATTTAAAAAGTAAGAATTTAATGTTCGAATTTTTAATGTTTTAACATCAATTTATAAAAAAAAAAAAAAAAAAGGTTAAATGTAAAATCTCCATATACATGACACGATGGAAACAACTTGAATTTCTATTTCGTTATGTCTAACAAGCAAAGGGTTTCTTGGCAAAAATGTAACATTCATTATGAGGTTCAAAGACTTATTATTACACATTAGAGATTGCAGTTTTAATATTTTCATGAATGTTGATACAAAATTCATTAAAAAAAAAAAAAAAAAATAGAAGAATATAATTTACAAAGCTTAAGGTAAAACATATCTTCTTTTTTTCATTTTAGAAAAAACGCAGTCTGGAGAAATTATTCTAGATTAGTACATAAATTTTACTCAAGGCGTAGTGTTTATTAAAAAAATCGAATCAAACTACTAAAATTAGTACATGTATGTATTTTGCTGTATGTATTTTACTTCTGCTTTTTCACGAAATGTATGGAGTTATCGAAAAGTATCAAGCTCAAAAGTCCATTAAACAATATAAATTTTGGAGCAGAGCAAACAAGGACCTCTAAAACATCAGAGGTGGGTTATTTCCTAGTCAAAAAAATTTAGTCGCCAACGCAAAGTTTTAGTCGCCAGGCAAATTTTTCTTAGGCGCCAACTTTAAAAGCTGATAATAGTCAATATAAGGGGTGTGTGGGTCTTTTACAATCGTAAAGAAAAAGATCTACAAGAAATATAAGTCAGCTAAATGCCAAAAGGTTTTAACTTTAGCATGAATGTAAAACTCCATCTTTTCAAGCCACTGTTCAGAGTCCGCATATAGTTCTCTCCTACTGGCCAGAATAAGAGAGATGATCGTACATTTTGGCCCCGGTTTGCGACGATGGTAAAATCTTGTACTCAAAATATTTTAATTTAATCAATCACTCTTTTTAAGATACTTAGTTCTCATGAAATATTCTTTAAAACTATTAACATTTTAAAGTATCCACATCTAATTTACACCACATATTGCTGCACAGTACTCCTGAACTTTATTTTAGTGGGGAATAAAGAAAGAGGCTTGATAGAACATTTACTGGAACCCGCTATGTATCTTTGTTTGTAAGGATTTTTATGAAGTTTCGGAATCCCATGTAGATATGGTAATTCAAATTCATGTTGGTTGTTGGGAATATTAAAAATATTCAAAATGACATATTATTTTAAAGAATTTCCTCCTCAGAAAGGGAGCTATGGGTATAAGTTGGATTACCACTTGTTGAATTAAATCCCAGTTCCTCTAAAATACAATTTAAATAATGGGCCTTACATACAAAGACAATGTTGTTACCTGCTTTGTCAGCAGGGACCAGTACATACTGATCGTGTTTACTAATCTATTTAATAATTCTTTTTTTCACTTCTGAATTATTGAACACAGAAGGATAGTTGGTTTTCATTCATTTTTTCCTTTTTTTTTTAATTTCCGGACTTTGATGAAAACATTAAACAAAAACATACATGTTAACCTATACTGTGATGAAAAAGAGGGAGATTCAGACCTCAAAAAAGGTAGTATTGCGCGCGTTGTTTTACGCATCGATTTAAGATCGAAGATATATATGTAAATATTGCCTAAATTGACCCCTGCAATAATTAAACTCAAATATTAACTACAATGAAGAAGACTAAAATACCTTTAACATAAATAATATACACAAATATAAATTTTTTCATGCTTATTACTTTGGTTTTGAATGGCTGCTTAATTTAGCCTTTTGAAGAATAATCTTTGTTGATATAACCTAGCTGGAAGCAATAATTCTGAATGATCTTTCAGTTGTCAAATACAGGGAAAGATGACATTATTTAGCCTAATTCAGATCTAAAACTCGTGCTTATCTTTCGTTAAAAAAATTGGATTTCCCGCGATGACCGAAAACGAAAGTAGAGATGCAAAAAAGTATTATAAATGAATGCTGATTCCCTTTTTTACTTTATTGAACGATGTCAAAAGTTTTCATTCACTACTAGAATACTATATCTCCCTTTTTTCGGCGAAATTTATCGTAACCAATGTAATCACGGAGAATTGTGCTCCTGTCGTTGTCACAAACGTGCTTGAAATCTGTGTAAACATCGTATAACAAGCATTCTGAGAGTATTGCATTAGCAATACTAGTCCCCTACCGGCAAGTGTAATCTGGTTCCCGTTAAGAATTGAAATTGCCATAATTCTGTCAAAAATTAATGAAGCGGGACGAAATGCAAACTTGATCTATAACTAATCAAGGTAAAGCCACATACCAAAAATCAGCTCAATATCTACAAGCGTTTAGAAGAAAATTGCGGAAAACCCGTAAAAATTGAAAAGGCCGTAATTCCGTCAAAAATCAATGAAGCGGAACGAAATGCAAACTTGATCTGTAACTCATCAAGATACACTCACATACCAAAAATCAGCTCAATATCTACAAGCGTTTAGGAAAAAAGTGCGGAAAACCAAGTGGGACAGACTGACAGACAGACAGAGGGACAGACAGACAGACAGACGGACGGACAGACTCAGAGGAAACCTATAGTCCCCTCCGGTTTCACCGGTAGGGGACTAAAAAAAGCATTTAAATGATCTGTTCAAATCACGCGATATCTAACGAGGTTATATGACGAGTGGCTTCAAAAATTACTACTCAAGCGAACCAAAAATGGATTTTTGTAGAAAAGCGGTAGATTTACGAATAAAAGCGTTAGGCGGAAGATGGAGTTAAAAAAAAAAGCGGTAGGCTTCCGCCCATCGTCTCAAGCCACGGTCCAGAGTCCGCATATAGCTCTCTCCTACCAGAATGGGAGAGGATCGTACATTTTGGCAGTGGCTTGCAACGATGACTTCCGCCTTAAGCGATAGAGTAAACATGTATGACAAAAACAATTTTCTGTAGTCTTAGATATTCAAAACATCATTCACTCCTACAATAGAAATTGTCATGTATATAGTATACACAATCGAGACTTCTCGGGTCTTCCCGACAAGTGGAAAAATAACCTCGAATGTGTTACGTAAGCGTCCACGACCCCCCCCCCTTTATAAGCTTTGAGATAAATGTAGAGAGACCTCTTATCTATAGAGTTTGGAGCTCAACTGTACTGAATGTAAAATATACTACAGGAGTGACTTTTAATTCTGTCTTTCCAATACTTTAATAAACAGGAAGCGACTCCATCTTGTATAAATTTTTAACATCCGGTGATGTTAATACATTTGAGGTTGTTTTTCCGACCTCTGACGGAAAGGCCCGAGATGATGCGATTGTACATTGTATACATAATGAAACTTCTACTTATGATTTAACGATAAAGTATCTGGTTTACAACACAATTTCAGCCATCTCTCAGACTAAATATAACCTTTAATAAGATGTTTGAAGGCATGTTTCTTGCGGTTTTATCTTGGTATTTTCACTGCCTATCCAATTAATATCAGAAAATGACGACAGCCGCTTTAAGCTTTGTCTTGTTTTATGAAGAAAACAAGATGTGTTTGTGAAACACTATGCACCCGGCAGCAACAAAGTTCGAAAAAGCTATTTTTTTTAGCATATAGGTCACAGTCAAGGTCACAAGGTCATTGACCTTAGTGTCATTTGAAAGAGCTTAATTAGTGGAGTATGCATACCAAATATGAAGTCTCTATCTCTCATGGTTCAAAAGTTATGGCGAAGGTTAAAGTTGACAACAGACAAACAGACAGACAGGACAAAAACAATATGCGCCCCCGATCTATCGATCCTGGCGCATAATAATCATTTCAATCCGAAAACTTCATTTAAAGTTTATGGCATTTTAACCCTAGGCCATTAAGTGAAAAAAGTCAAAACTAAACTATTCTTCACCTGAATTTTCATCTGAAATATTTTGGTATATATGCAATAAGTCTATCTAGGGCAATTCAGTTTCACAAAAACCTCATTGCTTACGAACTTTAGGGAAAACCCTCGTACATATATAAAACTACTGTAAAAATTCAGTGTAACAAAGGAGTTGAGTAATAGGACCTTCGTTTGTAAATTTTTGTAAAACAATTTTGTAATTAAAATAATTTGTAAATAAATTTACGCATGTATAATGATGTGCAATACGCTCTAGAAACTTCAATCAAAACAGAAAACATTAATCTTAGTCCAGAGAGTATTGAACCTCGTGTTAAATAATTAATGAGAATTTTCTACATAGATTGATTAAATGATATTTGTTGTATGCTTCACCTAAGATTTAGTGTCGTAAAAAAAGAACAAATTTCAGGTAGAAAGTAATCTCCAGATCTAACCAATATCAAAATATTGTATATGTGTTAATATTGACTTTCTATCAATATTACCTCTCGTTCTTCACAACCAGGAAAATCAACCACAATCCTGCAATATATTTTAATGACACAGAATAAGTATGATCACATATATTATTCAATATAGTACTTGAATTTCATATGCATATTTCATATTCCAATGCAGCGATAAATCTGGTCAAGGTGACATCGAAGGTCACTTGATCTATTCACTTTTGTATTATGATGCAGTAAAATCCATAGACATAAAGATCCATAAGATTAAAAAGGGAAACTGGATTATTTGCTCTTCCGATGTGTGTTATTTAGTTTCGACAAGAACATATAACATATGTACCCCTGTTAGATTAGAAGCATTCAGACAAATAAAATATACATGTATGTAAATTCTGTTCTCAGCAGTAACGTTTTTCAAAGTGCCCCCACCCTCCCCGACCTTCCCCAGAATGATGACAAGCTAAAGGTAAAAAAAAAAAATCTAAATGAAAATTAACATATAAAAACTACAGCGAAAGTCTATTCTCAGAAAAAGTGGTGGAGTCCCCCCCCCCCCCCCCCCCCGCTGTACTACGGGCCTACAAATTTACACTTATTTATTTCTGCTACTGATCGACTAAGTACTTTGGCAAAAAGTTCGCCTTTGAAAAATATCTTTTAAATGAGCAAATGGAAGGCGTTTTGTTCGTTAAGTTATTTCATTAAAGACCATGCACAGACGACTCTTTACATAAGAACATATAATTGTTTTAAATCAAGATTTTATTTTATTGCAAGACTTATAATTTTGTATTCATTGTCCCTTGTTCTTAAAAAAATCAATTCGAATACATACTACCAAAATGAGTTTCAGTCATTGTTTCTACTAGACCAACAATAATGTTTTGTGCTTTGTGTCGGACCTAAAAATTAATTTTCTATCTCCCTATGTTTCCTTCAAAAGTATAATTGTGCGATGGATGTAACATTTTTTTCTGTTATTTGGTTTTACTGAGAATATTTGACGCTGTTTTTTTTTTTTAAGGCGAGCTGATTTACAAATAACTGCAGTCTGTAATAGCCAACAGAAAAAAGAGGGTATTGCTTAGCATTTTGTGAATTGATTGACATATGCGAGGCTCTCTCTTGCCATAGTACACATTAACGTGTGAGAGATACAGAGTGTAGATTAGTTTCTTATTCACCACTCCGTTGTGTGCAGACATCAAACAAGGGTAGTCAAAGCAGTAATGAGGAACTTTAAATGTGCGCTATCTGACCCTTCCCTTGTAATAATTATTGATTCAGTTTAATGGATGGTTTCGAGAGCTGGTATAGACATATATATGATATAATACTGCTTCATGGGACATATTCATATCGAGGTTTTTTTATGTTTGAATTTGAAAAGAACCCCTGTAAAGAAATTTTGTACTAAAAAAATATTATTATTCCTAGCGGCGGTATCTTCCATGCAGTTTTCTGTTTATTCGATATGTAATGTGCATTGTTGACGAACAGGAGTGTTAAATCCAAGGCGACAGTAAAGACCTGCATCTTGACAAAAGGTATGTGAATAATCGGCAGTTATTCATTCAATATTCAGATAATGCCTTTATGGTTTTTCTTTTGCTTGAGAAACTTGGTAGCGAAATTTCCTACCTTGATTTATTTCAAAATCTTTCTCTTTATGAAAATAACATTCTTCTTCTATATACATGTATATCAATACAGTTTCTGCGGAGATTGTTTAACTAATTTATTTATTTATATTTTCTTTATATATTTAAATCACATATTGTGTAAATTTGTGGCAAAAAAAAATGTTCTCATTGGTTGGTTTCAAATGTAGAGTGTTTCAGAACACACACGAACAGTTTGGTATAAAAAGTAGAAATGCAGAAAGAACCTGTAACAAGAGTTTTCTGAAAAGTGACAATCAAGTTGCAAGACATTCAGGGCGTTGAGTTTTTTAGCATGTGTTGTTTTCCATGTCAAATTTACTAACATGATTGCAAGCTTGCGACAATGAACTGGACGTATGAAAAACTCTCTAAGATTCTATCAAAGAGAACCTTTTCTGAAATACCGAAAAAGTGACTTTTATCTACTTTGGAAATTAAAAATATGCAAGGTACTTTGTATCTTTTGAAATTAGAAAAAAATTCTAAAATACCAAAACTACCATGTGACTTTTTTCTACTTTGAAAAATTAAAATATGCAATATATCTTTTCAAGATCACATTTAAATAGCTCTGCTCTTGTAACATGCAATATACACATGTTAAATATTAAGTTCCTAGGCGTACCTCTTAGATCTAAAAGATTATTATTATTTTTTAATAGATAGAGAGTCTTCGCAGGCGACACAAAAACTGCACAGTCATTTAAAGTTTTCATGTGAAGGTTTTTAAATCAAGATTTCATTTAATGGCAAGATGGAGTTGTCGATTTTTTTAATTGTACTTTAAAACACTATATAATAGATCTTAACATTACATGATAGATCTTAAAATTTTGAAAGAGAACTGAACAGTTTCTTTCAATTGCAATTTTCAGCAACCATTTTCATATTTATTTCCTTGGCTAGACGATTTTTATTTAATTTTGCCAGTACTGTTCACTGAAAATTATTCTTTTGCCAGTTGAAATTTTAACAACAGCCGCCATGTTTAAATATCTTGAGGGTTGTTTTATTTGAAATCAGTTTTTAAGATATGTACATTATGTAATGCTATTTGCAGTTGAATAATTTATGTGTATGTAAAATTAATTTGAAAATTGAGGATACATGCACCAGAAATTTATTTGTAAATTTTGTGTTCATTCATAACTTTCTTAGCAGAATGAGAAAAAAATACTTTCATATTTCTAGATCAAAGTTTCTTGACTATATAGAAAAGTATTGATTGTTTGCAGTGTGCGGTACTGTTTCTGGCTTTGAATATCAAATACTTACAGCGTTATAACCATCTTTAAACATACTTCAATGTCGTGTCTTTCAATCTTCCGCGTTCTTTGCAAAATGAGTCGAAGTACATGATTCCAATTTCTGTAAGATTCGAATCTACACTTGTAATGGTTCTTTTGTTGTTGTCCTGGTTGGTGATCTAGCAGGAAGTGATGTAAGTTACATTACATTCCTAAGCTTTCCGTGACTGCAAGGGCGTTATTGGTTCAAAGATCTTACGATATTGTATGAAAACTATGTACACGAAGTAAATCATTTTAAAATATATACCGCCCAAAGACCGATGTTATGGTATCAAACACCTATGTTAAGGTATTCAGTGTATAAAGACCATATTTTGCATCTAATAAATGAATGGTCCGATATTTTTCATCATGTAAGCGTTTTGAAGGTGTTATCAAATAAAAAATACTCCACCAAAGGAATTTACAAAATTTTGATTATTGTCCAGTTATTTACACCTTGAATTTTACATTGAAGTCTATGGGCATCGTATGTGTTATTAAGATAGTTGAAAAAGTAATTTGAACTTCATCTCAAATGTCTTGGTGAAAGTATGCATAAACTCTCTCTTTATTAAAATATGAAATAAACTTAAACATTTACCACAGATACTTTGACAAAATTTAAATTTTCTTCTTTTTATCAAGGACAGATAACTCTTCAAAAACGTTTAAGGTGCAAAATGGTTGGCTTATATGTTATCAGTAATGTAAATTTGGTTCATTTCATTTCAGCGTTAACTAGCAATACATATTTAACTAGTTTAAAATGATTCAAAATTAATATCCCTTCATTATACATTGAATACCTTAAGAGAAGGTAACTGTATCATTCTGGTTGGATATACAAGTAGTTAGATCTATGCAATGTGTAACATACATGTACAAGAAATTAACAATACATTATGAAATAAACTGAATTTTTTGTTCCTTAAGACATGGAGGGTGTGTTGACGATTGTCGGATTGGGGAGCCTCATGAATGTCTTAATTCGACCCGTACAGAGCGATATTACTGTGTTCAGCAATGCACGGTAGTCCTTTATATCTCTTAATTTTTAATTTTTCATGCATCGTTTATATTTTCTATTCTTCATTGCCATGGTATGTAGTTATTTTTCTAAGTTCTGTTTCCAGGTACTTTGCCATCTATTTTCTTTGCATGGTCACTCTGGGTTATGCCGAAAGTGCAAGGTATTATGTTATATCTGATCTTGTACATTATTTATATTACATCTGATCTTGTACATTATGTGAAGATTTTTTTTTATTTTCATGAGTTATGCATTTGTTATTTTCATATTTTCAAACATGCCTATCACGAGACAAAACAAGCCAACAATTTAAAAATATTGCAGAATCTGATAAATCAAACGAATGAGTATGATATTGTATTTATATAAATTGCTTTTTTTCTTAAGATTTGTACTTCTATATTTATTAAAATAAGGTTTTCCTTTTTTTAATTTATCGTCACATAAGATTTCGAGAACAACGAAATTTAAAGTTTTTTTTTCATATTTGCAGCCGTTTTTTTTTTTTTTTTATTCCTTTCAAGCTATTTTATTTATTTTTTGTTTCATTTATGATCATCGTCGAAAATAGAAAATAATGGGGTTTTCCATAATCTTTTCACACAGCGGAAAGTAAGTAATTTTAAATCATACACATATGCTTTTTATTTAATTGTTTTAAACTATTTCCTCTTTAGGCGTATTTTCACGTAAAGATATACGACCCCATGGCTCGATATATTTTTGCATGCTTTGCTATTCACGATCTCTTTCTTTCTTAGGTCCGCAGATTAGACACTTTCGTGTTTTACAGTTGTACTTTTACTGTACAAAATTTATAAGTAATATTATTTAAAAGAGTTTGTTGATTTAAACAACCCGGCCTGAGGAACTTTCTGTATTCGCTCTGATGAAATAAAAAAAAATCAAAAACACCCTATAGGTTATTTAATCGTAAAAACATCGTATATTTTGTCAATAACTTGCCATAAAACGTTTTTGGGTGTAAACATTGCTATTGAATGCCCTTAGCTATTGGGATTCTAGTTATGAATACTTCCTTCGACGCAATAAACCTCTCAATGTTCATGAATTTACATGCTTTCTTATAAAACGGGCAAGCATCAAAGGAAGAAATATCAATGAGTCCGTTTTCCAACAAAACCTAATAACTATTCTAATTAAGATTTTTTAACTAAAAGAAATAGTATTTTTGAAACCGGCGCTTTCTCTCTCACATTTATTCCCTAAAGTTCTTTGCAGTATAATAAGGGCAAACATATTAACCCGACAATTCCTATGCATTAAATTCTCGGTTTCTTAGTCTTATTGCTAATTAATAGATATTATTATGGCACGTATGTGACCTCAGATCCTCTTAAATATGCTCATGGGGGAAAGGAATGCATTGGCAAAATAACTTATCATAATAGTTAACGAGAAATGAGCAAACATTAGGCACCATTGTTCCATATGTTACGACTTCAACAAATGTATTTATTGAAAGTAACGAATGCTTCATTGCTTTTGCAATTTTACACGCTTATTCAGACAGTGTAAGTTTTATACCCCCTCCCCCTTCTTCACTATGCTTTTAAATAACTTTTGATATCAATGTGCTTTTAGATTAAATAGCTGATTATGTGGTTTAAGAAAAACGTTGACGCAAATACAGTTAACGAGAGAATATTGCGCAATTTCCAGCTCATCTGATCCAAGATGACTTTTTCTTTTCTCAGATTCGTTCGTTGTTTGATTGCATATAAACTATTATTTCATTTTTTTAACTAAACAATACATATGTGTACTTTGGAATATTTTCATAGACTACATCTGAGATAGTAAAAAATCTTGAAAAAAGAGTATAGAGGTATTGAACTTGAAATAATATCTAAGAGAAGACACTTTTTGAAAGGACTCAAATTATGGATGGTAATTGAAATCCACAAGCAATTAAGAACATCGTTAACCAAAGTTCTCAAGATGGCAATGCTAGCTAAAATATTTGTCTTCAATATTTTCCGTAAATATCGTCGTCTATAGTCATGATCAGATATGCATTTCGAATTAGCTACGAGAGAGGTTAATGTTTTAAATAGTCAGTCCATGGAAATGTTAAAATAACTCAAATGAAATTTTTTGAACTCTGTCCAGTCTAAAATCTCTTTTAACAAAAGATCAGAATAAATTTTGATGAGAATACAAGAGATTCCGCTACTTTTAATGAAAACTATTTGTGAGGAATAGAATGATTATAAGCATGGAACCTGTTGGTGATGTGGATAGAGTAGAAGTGAACGTTCTGGTTAAAGGATGATTATCTGTAAGTTCATTTTCCGGCCTACAATAAAAACTCTTAAAAATAAGATTTTATGTAATTTTAATCATTCTATTTTATGATTCTGATGTTTGTTTTCAACATCAATCACCTAAGTCACGTGATTTAGAGGTGACAAATGGTGGTCATATAAAGAAAAATTGAGGGTAGGTCTATCAATATCAGGTTTCTATGCATGTTTCTAAATGTAAATGATCAAAAATTGTTTACTTATTACGACACATATCAAACTAAAGTAATGAATAAAAAATTGTTTCATTTAAGGATTAAGACATTTTTTTATGACGTGGATTTTGATGCCTTTACATTTTGCATATTTTCAATGTAAATCTTTACAAAATGCACATCGTATTATGTTGAAAAAATGCTTAATTTTCATTTAACTAAAAATTATTATTTCATATAAGTTTTATTTGTAATTGTGCATTGTTCTATAGATGTGCTACCTATTTTACGCATGAAATGCTCGTATAAGAAATGTTGTCTCGAAGTATCTATTGATCTATCACACTTGTGTCAAAATTTTGAAAACATTGAAAGACTTTTGTTTGTGATTGAATAAAAAACTAGTTGTTATTAATTAAATAGGCTCTAAATTAACAAAAATAGGGAAAACATTAATGTACAGGATGAAAATATTAATGCAAGTACATTTTGATTAATCATATGAGTAGTGGGTATATAAAACTCAGAACGGTTGTATTTAAAATATATACTGGTACATAAAATGAAATAACGACGTAAGAATTGTTTTCAATTGATTTCATTTCATTTCGCATGTATGACAACAAATTTAATAAAAAATGCTATCTAAAATATAATACACAAAAGTCAAGACCCTGTCATCACCCTCACCCCTTTTAACAGAACTTAATAAAAATGGGAATCTTTTCAACAATTCCTTCCACTATCCATGTCAAAAGTTTTAGTATATCCATGGACTAATATCACACAAATGTACAAAATGGGCCTTACGGCTTTGCCGCTCGCCTTCGAACTTTGAGGCCGTAGGGTTCAATTCATGTTCTTAGTGCCGCGTCAAAAATAAGACATTTAACGAGGCTAGTGACTGTCCCTTTGCTAAGTCTTCGTTTTTTAAGGTGAATGTCATTGTGTCTTTTGGGTATAACCTTTAAAAAAGGAGGTCCCTTCAATAATGAAATCAAAATTGTGACACTTCACCTTAAGCAGATAATCTCTGCATCTGGGTGAAAAAAATTAAAATGGGGTAATGCAGATATCAATTATCAATCACATGTGACCTTAGGAACCCTTCTCTCCCTTGGCAAAGACAGAACTGCTGTTCTTGTAGCTAAAATGCTAACAAAGATGCGTGTTGCTTCCTGACATCCAAATAGATTGATCGAGTCCTTTCAACACCCAGGTAACACAAATTACTTGGATCTTATGTCACTCATACGGAAAAATATAAGGGTCCCTCTGAAAGATTGGGGCGAGAATTCTCATTATATGAAACCATCCCATAAGTAATTCCTTATCTTTAAAAGTTGCCTATAGAATATGTACCTATAGAAAAATTAGTTAATAAAAAAATAGAAAATGTATCTTCCCACAACAAAAAAAATAGCTTTTACCACTACTAAAAGTAGTACTAACAGATATGCTTTACTCCTAAAGAATAAATACAAAAATGTAGCAAAAATAAAGTAAACTATAATAATAATAATAAAAATTGTAATTAATAACTTGTATTCACACCTTTATATGTAAAAAAAGTTATTTTTTCTTTATTTCAATCAGACAGTTCATGAGAATTGTCTTCACGTGTAATTTTACAACATCCAGTCTTTCCAGTCCTTTGATTTTAGATTTTTTGGTAAAAATTGACATTTTTCGAGTAAAAATGCAGGGCTTATATTATTTTTGTTTATTCAACAGAAACATGTGCTCTAACTGAAGTTTATAATATGAAATAATCTACATAAGCCTTCATTTTCATTCATTAGATTTTCCTGCAAATATCGTAAAAATGAAGCGAACAATTTTTCATTACATGTCCTAACCACCTTTAACCAAGGTTCATAATCTGGTAGTCAATTTTTATGTTTATAAGAAGTTTACATGCACATATTTGTGTTGATTAAAGGTGGTTATAACATGTATAGGAGTTGCCTAACACACCCACCCTATTGAGTTTTCCCATTACCCTAATGCTAATACGGACCGATAGTACATTACTTTGTGACCTTATATCAAAACAAATACTATAACATCATTAACCAATTTTCATTTTAATATCATTAAACTGGATTATTAGCCTACTGATTCATGCAGTTTTTCAAGAGAAAAGTACTGCTTGAAAATTTGAAGTCATTGTAGGCCGCAAAACGACCTTATAGAAAATGGTCCTTTGTATATAATCTATGTACTTGTAATTATGCTTTATTGCTTTTATAATCTCTGTATATTTTTTTGTTTTTAACATTTTTCGTGTGAGTGTAAATTTGATTTTAACATTATAATTCTAGTTCATGTTATAGATTCAGCAAAAATAAATATCGCTTGAATCATATCAAAAGTAAAATTAATGTAAATTTTAATGTTATTTTTTTTTGTAGGGAAAAGATATTACAAGAAATCTTTACAGATTATGATGGGAAAATTCCACCAAATTACGACAATGGTAATATACTTTGCAGTATAGAAAAGGAATTTATTGGCAAATTGATGCGATTTGCTCGATGTTAGATTAATATCCGACTTTTTTACACATGTATCGGGTTTCTTTGGCTTTGCTCGGCTCAAATCTCACAACAAATATGCAAGGGAATATACCATAACTGCCCTGTATGCGTCCCTAACATCATTGTGATTAAGTATATGGAGTTGTATTTGACCTTCCAATGTCAAACATACTACAGGGGGTACATGAACTCACATATTCATTTGAGGGTTTAAAGTCGAAGATAGTTTAGGATATCTTCTTACCAATGTTGTGGACATATATGAAGTGAAGCACTTGACATTTAGCATCAAATTCGCAACAGTGGTCGAGACATCCTCAGAAAGGTCAGTTCAATTAGGATCAAAGATTTACGTCACATTGAGTCCTTGAAGTGTTATGAACACGATGTGTAGAGTACATTTAACAATTTAGTCTAAAACGTGCTAAGGAGGTGTAAGGTGACCAGATGAACACATTTATGTATTTGCCGGTGCAAAAGGTCACTAACAAATATGTATGGACTGAATACTCAGTATATTTAGACATAATCTTCAGTTTGTGAGAGTGGAATGTGTCCTTATTTTCAACCTTGTCCTGTCCTGGAAGGGTTATCCCCCTTTGCTTTTAATCAATAAAAATCAATTATAAAAACTCTATCTGGTAAAAAAAAAAAGAAGTTTTCAATCATTTTGTTATTCCTGATGATTAAATACATCTTTCCACCACAGCATTTATTGATATTCTTAGTATTTGATTTCCCCCAAAAAATTTGCTTGTCTCCATAGAACTCAATGCAATCTTCATTAATTAATAACTGGTTAATTACTGTTTAGGTAATTACACTTTTGAAAACTTCTCCTGGTAAATCCTTTTCTACTCTAAAATGCTTTGAATTAATATCAGAGTATTAAATACATGATGAATAGTTAAGGTTAGAAAATTGCATGTGTCCTAATGTGAGTCGGATACCTTAAAAATACTTATATGTGTACGATGACTTTGAAAACATTCTTAAGGGGAAAACTCAACCTGTTTATGTCATACCTGCATGGAAATCAAAGAAAAGTCGGATATTGCTTCCATCGACAAACATTCCAGGCCCCAAGACCATAAACTGAGAACACACTTAAGTCAAAATTTCAAATCGATATAACTTTCAAAATAATTTTGGTTATAAAATAAAATTTCATATGTTTGAATTGGAGTGTTATGCACAAATGCAAATTTTTAAGCTAATACGTTAAATGAAACTTAAGATATTCAAAATCAAATTTTTGACTTAAGTCAGTTTATGGTCTTGGGGCCAGGATAGTGGTTGGAATCTATAAGTTAAATGTTGTTAACACCAATATTTTCTTCGTTATCTGACGA
Source organism: Saccostrea echinata (assembly GCF_033153115.1). Taxonomy (NCBI): domain Eukaryota; kingdom Metazoa; phylum Mollusca; class Bivalvia; order Ostreida; family Ostreidae; genus Saccostrea; species Saccostrea echinata. Next base: position 171,674 of record NW_026889774.1, on the reverse strand, counting down.
CTGTTTCCTTGATTTGGACGCATTTTTTTTGGTGGTGTCCAGACTTTAGTTCTTGTTGTTTAAAACTCAAATGCTGAAATTATCCCAGCAAACGACACTAGTACATAATTATAATGCCTTGGTTATTGTATGTATAACAATATGAAATGAACAATTCGTATTTAATAAATGTTCTTTTTATTAAATTTTCATGTAATGTATCTCTTTTTCTTACTGACTGAATTCATTTAAAATCTTAATACTCCCTTTTTTAATTTATTTTCAGACACTCCCGTCAATTCTTCTGTGCAGTTTTACATCATTAGTGTTGACACGATCAATGAAGCTACAATGGTATGTAGTACTTCTGTAAAATAAATTATTTTCGTTGGGTCAAATATTCATGGTCTAAGAGAAAAAATACTGATCCTTGGGGATTTGATATCCTGATATAAGAAAATCATACTGTAGTCTGAAATTTTGACATTTCATGGAGAACATTAACTTGTGGGTCTCTTCATATCACTGAAACAATGAAAAAATAAACCAACGAAAATGATTGATTTTACAGCATTAAATAAAACGTTCAAAATTATAAGCTCTTGTGTCCTGAATAAATATTTTATCAGAGAAATATATATAACATTAAATTATGATAATTTGAAAGACTGAAATTGTCTGTAGAGATAACATAAATGCTTTGGGAGAAAAAAAATTGAAAAGGGTGAATTTTAAAAGGTGGCGGCATAGCTTACTCCCTACATCAAACACTGTGATCTGTGTATAATATTTTTAGGATTTTTCAATGAGCTTCTTTTTGAGACAAAGATGGATTGATAACCGTATGAATTACACCCCTGCTTTTAACATGACACGTCTTGAGCTAGACAACAGGCGAATGGCGGATGTCTGGGTTCCTGACCTCTACTTCGTAAATGAGAAGAAAGCAGACGTCCACGATGTCACCGTTCCTAATAAATTGATGCACGTCTATCCGAATGGCCTCATTGTATACAGTATGAGGTAAAGAGTAATCATAATCAAAACTGACATTTGTGTTGTGGATAAACATGCGTTTGTAACGACAACCGAAAGTTCAGCTTATGTCGATAATGATCAAGAATGACGATAATTACTATTTTCATTATGGTTTGATGTTATGTACTAGTATTTACAGCTATTAAGTATAGCTGCTTTTTTTTTTAAAAATGGATCTTCAAACATTGGTAGAGCGTCAGAATGTACATGTTTTTTTAATATCTAAGTGGTAAAAACCAATTTCATCACTGAAATGGATCTCGGGGCTGTACTGAAATTTATATGACAATTCTTATCTTAATCTTTTTGAAGTTTTTTTTAAACTTTCCATCCTTCTTAACCTGCTCTCTTGTTGGCCAACTAAATGGCAAATTTGGTTCGTTTTAAGGGGTCATTTGTGATGTTCGTTTTAAGGAGTCATTTGTGATGTTTTGATACCGGTATTAGTTTTTAAACTTTTTTTAAGCTGGAAGGAGACCTCTTAATTCACAAATTAAACTTTTTCGAGAAAGCAGTGGCATTTAGTTGTGTTAAACATGATCTAGGAGCTTTCACAAAATCTTTTAGCCATTGCATTACAGGACTTTTCAGAGTTAAATAGTGATGAAACTAAGAGTAAAACACGCTATTGTTTTCCTTGAAAATACACTTTTTTCACATGTCTCTTGGGACTCTGTAATCTCTCTATAATAAGTGCTCGGATCTTTTTTTCAGAAATTGCACTTTATCTTCGAGATAAAAATGAAATAGTACTTGGTTAATGGCCGCTATAGACTTGTGGACCATTTCAATCATAATTAGGCTTGTATGTAGCTTAATTTATCATTTCAGAGTTACAGCAGTGTTTTCTTGTACTATGGATCTGCAGAAATATCCCCTAGACGATCAAAAATGCGCCATTGTTATGGAAAGCTGTAAGAACGATTTCCGATCAATTTCCTCCTAGAGTTTGCATAGCATTTTCTTACATGGAAAAGTACATTCATTATTCATTAATTCTTTTGATAAAGGATCCTAAGAGAATTTCAGATTTAAAAAAAAAACACATGTAAAACTTAAATATTTACATGAGCAACTTTTGCCGAATTTTCAAATCAAACAAAACTAATAAACCAAACACATTCTATGCTATTGGCAGCGGTTGAAACAACGACAAACACTTTTTAAAAGAATGTTTTTTTTTCAGAAACAGATGTACTCAGATTTGTTATATTGTTTCTCTTTTAGATGGATACAGTACAGAGACGCTATTTATGCGATGGCACGAAACTCCTGTAGAAACATCAGACAATCTTCAACTTCCTCAATTCGAAATGCAGAACATTAAGGAGTCCAGATGTGACGTTACTTACGCTGGTGGTGGGTATTCTCTCTCTCTCTCTCTCTCTCTCTATAATGTATATTGAATTCCTTATTTAATATCGAAATCCGCTATGTTTGTTTAAGAGATATATTATGCTTCCTTGGTTGTGCTTTGGGTTATCTATGCAGAATTATTCATTAACAAATGTATGTTAATACATAATGTTGATATTAATTCTGAAACATTCTTGTGTTCATGACATTTGTAACTTACACGATGATTAATGAGCTTAATGGTAAAATCAATATTTTAAAGCTAGTTCATTCGAGTCTGCACTACGTCTTTATTAAAAAATGGCTTTAATCTTTCTGATCTACAAGGACAAGTCAATATATTCAGTAATGGATGTAAAAAAATTTATTTTATACTTCACTCGGAAGTGATTTTTTTTTTTTTTTGGTTGAACTATTTTAATTAAGAGTTTAGATATATAGATACTTTGTAATATGTAAAAATAAATTTAAATGGTAAAATGGAATTAATTTTTTTGAAAACACCGAACTGCTTTTAGAGAAGCCATCAGGTGACCATTCAACTTATTATCACAGGGGTAACATGGGAAATTCACAAGCATCGGGTTTCATCTGATACATATACTTAAAAATTCAAGGAACTTTTGGAAAATTTGAAATCACAAGATTTTACCAAAATCAACAGCTTAAAAACTTATGACTTTTCTACTTTATACACAACCATTCCCCACGATAAATTAAAGTCCAGGCTTTTTGATATAATTGACAGCTGCTTTTTCAATAAAAATGGAACTCGTAAATATACTTACCTTGTCATTGGTCATTTGCAAAATTATTTTGTTAAAAAACATTCTGATTGTACACACAAGTACTCTGAAGTTGACATTAAAAAGATGCTTGAGTTTCTGATTGACAATATCTATGTGGTTTTTGGAGACCAGGTCTTCCAACAATCTATTGGAATTCCCATGGGTACCAATTGCGCCCCGTTATTAGCAGACCTTTTTTTTTGTATTCATATGAAGCAGAATTTATCCAAAACCTTGTACGTGAAAAAAAAGAAAACACTTGCTGTGGCTTTCAACTCGACATTTAGATATATCGACGATGCATTGTCCATTAACAATGGCTATTTTCATTCTTATGTCGATACGATATATCCTGGTGAGCTTGAGATAAAAGATACCACAGAGTCTGACACATCTGTTTCATATTTGGATATTTTACTTGAAAAAGACGTTAATGGTAATCTAACAACCAAGCTTTATGATAAACGTGATGACTTTAACTTTTCAATCGTCAACTTCCCTTACTTATGCAGCAATATACCTTCATCACCTGCATACGGGGTATATATCTCTCAGTTGATTCGATACGCAAGAGCATGCTCTACGTATGAACAATTTCTAAAACGAGGTAAATTATTGACAAACAAGTTGATGAAACAAGAATATCAGCTGTCTCGTTTAAAGTCATCATTTCGTAAGTTCTATGGTCGATACAATGACCTTGTCAGCAAATCAGGGATGGGGTAATTGAAAAAAGTAATTGTAATTGACTGTAATTAATTACATTTTTTGAAGTAATTGGAAGTAATTTGTAATTGAACATTTTTTCAATTACTTGTAATTGTAATCTAATTAATTACACTGAAAAAATACCATGTAATTTCAATTACTTTTTCAATTACTTTCAATTACTTTATATAATACACATTCATGATATATTCATGATATATCATCACTACCTCCCCATTTTACTGGTTTTTATTTTATGGATAAACATATCCTCAATCCTTCAATTATACAAAATCTTAGGTTAATGCTTACAAAAAAATAATTAAATGATTAGCTTGATAATAATAAACTAGTTTCTTTCTAATCATTATGTAAATTTTGAATTTTTTTATCTATGTTTATAAATATGAATTTTGAACCACCCTTCTTAGGTCTATTCAGCTATGAAACACACATTTATTATATATCAATCTTTGTTGTTTGATCAATAATAAAGAAAAAGAAGGTGTGTGTCATTAATTAAGTTCTCTCTTGTTGGAAAGAGATAATTGCCCTCCAGATCACAGCTTTAAATTGCAATCAAAACAAATGAACTCCTCTAAAGAGATATTCATTCCATGATTTAGAAGACCAAGCCAATGGAGATAATTATTTCAATTTAAAATGCTCCACTAGCTTTAGAAAAAAAACTTTCAATTTGAAAATTATTTTAATATTAAAACAGATTTTTATGAATGAATTTTCTATCTGTACAATTCTGATTTATGAAGTAAAATTGTTCAACAAAAATAGCAATTTAGGATGTTCAGGTTACCTTCAAAGGAAATATTTAATTTGAGGGGTTACAGTTGCGACTCATTTCACTCTATTAAAATACTCACTTTCAATCAAATATCATAAGCCATGCAATTTGTGTACATGTAGGTTTTGTGTGGTGGAAACTGCATCAAACTGATCTCAGATAGTTCTTTAAGAGATTCTTATTGTTTTGTAAATAAATGTTATAAATTAAAACAGAATGATACACAATGCCTATAGCATATTATTTCTTAATTGTACTGTTTGTGCAGGACTGAGCTTATATACAAATAAATGATGTTCTGTATATTCATTGACAAAGATTATAAAAATTTTCAAAAAAATTAAAAATGTAATTTGTAATTTAATTAATTACTTTTGCAAAGTAATTGTAATTTAATTAATTACATGTCTTAGAAAGCCTGTAATTTAATTGTAATTTAATTGAAGAAAAAGTCAAAGTAATTGTAATTTAATTAATTACTTTTTGAAGTAATTGACCCCATCCCTGCAGCAAATACAATTTATCATTGAGTCAAATGCTGACTGACGTTTTTCATACTAATTGTTAGGCCATTATTTACACACTGAATTGTCGACGGATTTTCCGTTATTTCCCGATCATGACAAGGAGCACACGGCGGGTGTGACCGGTCGGCAGGGGATGCTCACTCCTCCATGGCACCTGATCCCACCTCTGATGTTTAGAGGTCCATGTTTGCTCTGCTCCTATTTTGTATTGTTTAATGGACTTTTGAGCTTGAATACTGTTCGTTATCTCCATATATTTCATTAAAGGGTTTTCAAATTATTTTCGACAGAAACAAGATAACGTCTTAAACTTTACTTGACATATTATCCAGAAATAATTTGAAGTAGTTCACAAGTGTGTGACTTTGACCTTTGACTCCTTAACCTCGAAAAATATGGGTCATGTTTTAGTTATAGACAGTATTAAAATGAGTCTGGAAACCAGTTCATACCATATATGAACTTGTAATTTTGACCAATCACGTTTGGGCTCCAAATCAAAAAGGATCCTTATGATTAGTTAAAGAGAGATACCACAATATTTGAATTTCCGACAATGAACTTTTGACGACAATAAAAATAGGAGTCATTTTTAAGTCAGTAAAATTAGAAGGTGATGATCTGAAATTTTATTGCTAAAGCTTAGTAACATTTAGAGATGTCATCCGGAGAGTGAAGAGTATTCATATTACATACGAATTTGTGACCTTGACCTTTCACTTTTTGGCCTCAAAATCAATAGTGAAGATTAATCAAGAGAGAGTTATCACCCATGAACCGCTGGACCAAACAAAATGAAATTTGTATAAAAGTTTCATTACAAAATATACATTAAAGTTTATTCAAATAATGACCGCCAGGGGTAGGGCGGGGTAACAAGAGGGGATCAAATTTATATACAGGAATATATATAAGTAATATCTTTAAAAATCTTCTCAAGATCAGCAAAACCAGGAATAGTCATATTAATAGAGAAGCATCTTCAGGTAGTGTAGGTTCAAGTTTGTTCGAACCCTGACCCCGGGGTAGTCTGGGGCGACAAGAGGGGATCAAAATTATAGGAAGATGTAGAAAAATCTTCTTTTCAAAAATGCTTTTAGCCACAATTAGCCATATTTAAATGAAAGCATCCTCAGGTAGTGTAGATTCAAATTCAAAACATGACCTCTGGTGTAGGCCGGGGCAACAATTGGCGATTAAAGTTTTACATAGGAATATTTTTTAAAATATTTTCTTAAAATCTTCTCCAGTCTACATTTTTTTTTACAGTCACCTACACCTGTTTAAAGATGGAGCTACATCTTCACCGAACTCTGGGATATTACATCATCCAGGTTTATGTGCCAAGTTGCCTCATTGTGATATTATCCTGGGTATCATTTTGGTTAAACGTGGAATCAACACCAGCCCGAATTTCCTTAGGGTTGTTGACAGTTCTAACTATGACGACACAAAGCTCAGGCGCAAAAGCCTCATTGCCTCGAGTCTCATATGTAAAGGCCATTGACATATGGATGTCAACGTGTTTGATATTTGTGTTTGCTGCTTTAATTGAATTTGCGTATGTGAATGTATTAGCAAGGGTTGAACAACGAAGAGGAAAATCTGTGATGTCAAATATGAACGAAGCTAAGGAGGATGAAGTAAGTTTAAAAATACACTACCAGTACTGTGAATCGTGTTCAAATCAGACTGGAACCTAAATAAACCAGACTCTTTAAAAAAGAAAATTAGCATTTACAAACACGTAAACATAATACAGTACACATCTTATTTTAGGAAGAAGAAAAGGAAAAGAAGAAATGTTGGTGTTTTAGAAATCTCGAGGACAGAGAAAGGGCACGATTGGTGGACAAAATATCACGTGTTGTTTTTCCCACTGTCTTCATAGTATTTAATATCATTTATTGGATAACTTACGTGTTTTGGGAACCAGAGACCGTAGATTAAACGAACCAGTGATTTTATAATAATTGCCAATATATATGTACATTTACGAACTTCTGTGTTGACCAATGTGTACTTGTAAAAATGTAATCCCAGGTTGTCTCTTATAACTACAATTTATGGTATTTCCATTATCTCTATGTATTGTTGTATACTTCAAAACTGAAATTTTCCAATGTACAAGCAAGTGATCATATTTTAAAACTGATGACTTTTTGGAGATTGATGGATTTTGATCTTTTTCCAGTTAAAAATACCCTCAGGTCACCAATGCTTTGTGATGTAACTCAGGGTGCAACTTAAGTACAGTTCTGTCTAAAAATCATGCAAAGGGTGATATATGAGGGTTCTCAGAATTTGATGATTTTCCACACACAGTTTTCTCTCGCACTATGAACCGTGTATGCAAAAGGAAAAATGTTTTGATTCACGGTTACCATGGAAACATGGGTAAAGAAATTTCCCTAGCAACCAGCCAATTTTCAGCTTTGATGGACTAAAAAATCTGTTATCTTTCAGGCTCAAATTAAATGTAAATACTAAAAGAATTTCTTTTTCATTGCTGTTATTCTCAAGATAATGATCTTAACAGTTTTCACAATCAAAAATATAGAAATAAGATTTAAAGATATATCTGTGATAGATGTGGGAATATATGCATGTTTTTCCTTTTTTGCTGACTCAGCATTTTCTTTGATTTTGGAATTATTCAATGTCTAATTACTCCGGTGATGGACCTCATACAGACATCCTGTGTATATAAAATGAAAGCAGAGGATTTTGCCTTTTAGAATTGGAATTCAGAAGCGTATAATTTTTAAACATTCCTATCCGTTGCCTAGCAACAAAAATGGATGTTTTGATGAATAAAAAGAGAAAAAATGTAAAATGCTAAAGTCAAAAGTCACATAACTTGTTATCTTTGAATACTTAAAACAAATTTTACAATAAATTGAAATTTTTGAGACTTCTCTGCAAACTAGGGAATGTTTAACAATTTGTTATCTCCATGGTAACAGCAATTTCCCCTTAGCAACACATCATAGAATGATGATTTTAGCATGTTAACGTACCTGTTGTTAAGGATTCTTCAAAGCATGCTGTAAAATTGTGATTAGGCAAATTTTACAATGCAATTAGCATCTTACGAAATTCTATTTTTCACTTGATTTTCCCATGGCAACGATTCTGAGCACATAGCAACCAATGTAACCTATGTAGAGTTAAGAGTCATTCTATGTAGGAATTTCAATTGTTTTGATACTTAGAATCAAGATTACAGGGCATTGTTATGTAAAATCTATGCTGGTACAAAATATACATAAATGTATACATTTGCAATCAAGATTTAAAAATGCAAACTAAGAATGTTACCATGATAACGGGTATAAACATTTTTGTTTATATTATTTCAGCTTTATTTCTTCATTTTCATTCAGAGCTTTCTAAATTAATAAAAAAAAAGAAATATACATGTACAAGCCGGGTTTTCATGTTTGAAAAAAAATATTAATACACTTCTTTAATTATTATTTCTTGAATGAAATAAATTCATTTTTTTTATTAAAGTATTTTATAAATGAATTTTCGCATTTTGGCATAGTTAAAATTGAACCTGATGTGGGATTTCCTTGGGGAAATCCTACTTTAGAGACTTTTTCCGGGAGGAAATCCTACTCTAGAGCAAGTTTTCCAGGGGGAAAGATTTTATTAAGGATTTTTTAAAACATGCTATAGAGCGCTCGCTCTGTGATCGGAAGGTAGTGAGTTCGAATCTTGGCCGCGACTGACCTAAGTCGATAAAAAATAGGTAGCAACTGTTCCTTCACCATGTGCTCGGCACTTTGAAGCGAAAGTTGCGGGTTCTTCGGATTAGACCTTAAAAACTGAGGCCCCGTGTCACGGCTGGCTTTGGCACGATAAAGATCCCTCACTGCTCAATGGCCTTGAGTGCTGAGTAAAGGTCAAAATTTGAAGCCCTTCACTGGTATATGGTGACATCTCTATATGAGTGAAAAATTCTCGAATGGGACGTAAAACAATACACAATCAATCAATCAGTCAAAGCATGCTGTAAAACTGTGATTAGGCAAATTTTAAAATGCAATTAGCATCTTAATTTATCTAATTATCTTAATTAATTTTTTTTTATTTGATTAACCCATGGCAACGATTCTGTGAATATAACAACCAATGTAATCTATGGAAGGTTGAGAGTCATACTCTTAAGCACTTCAACAGTTTTTGTTCACAGAATGAAGACTACGGAACATTGACAATTAAAGTGATTGCTGGTAGAATATATATATAAATGTTATACATTCTGCAATCAAGTCTTAAAACCAAAACTAAGAACGTTACCAAGGAAACTGATGTTGATATTTTTGCATATATAACTACTGCCTGTAATGCGCCATTTGATTTGTTAAATTTTACTCTAAATCATAAAACCTGTGTTGAATTCGTACAATATGACCAATATTAAAAAATCTATCAATCATCTAGACGTTGCTTTTAAAAATTGTACATTTTAACCTTAATTGGGATGATGGGGAATCATTTACGATTTTATTCACCTCTCCCTTAGAAATATATGTTTTGTTAGAATACACTGAGTTTGCGACACGTTTGAATTTGACCGACGGGTTTTGTGGAAAAAAGTTGAAAAAATAAGAAATGAACAACAGGCAGATGGACAGACAGACAGAAGACAGGTGATCAGAAAAGCTCACCTCGGTCCCTTTCTTAATTTTGTAGTAATGTTCCACCTGCTTGTGGTGTCTATTCGCTACTCAAGAGCTTGCTCTGAGTACCATCAATTTTTAAAGCGAGGCATGCTACTCACTGATAAGTTGATGTTACAAGGATCTCAACAACCTCGTTTAAAATTGGTATTTTGTAAATTTTATGGTCGTTATAATGACCTTGGTAGCAAATATCATTGGGTCGTGTTTGGATGACTTGTTTCATACCAATTGTTAGGCCTTTGTTTTATACTGAATTGACTATGGAAAGTTCCATCATCCTGATAATTACATAGGGCTCACGGCAGGTTCGACCGGTCAACAGGGGATGCTTACTCCTCCTAGGCACCTGGTCCAACCTCTGGAATTTCCAGGGGCCCGTGTTTTATGCCCTCTTCACATATTTGTAAATATTGTTTAAATAGATTTTATGAGATCGATCACTGTTTGTTATCTTCACCTTTTACATTGAAACTTCTGTATAGGTGAACTTATTGAAATGGTTCAATCAATGCGAAACTAGAAAATGAAATAATTTGCTGTTTTTAAACTTTTCTATATATACCTGTACGAAATGTTTCGCCCGGAATATAGGGGGAATAGTGGCGTACTTTAAGAAGGATTCCGGGCGTCAGTTTGTCTCACTACATATATGGTGTTATGGAGGTTCCGGGCGTAAACCAAGAGGAAACCAAGCGGAATTGAGCAGGAATTTGAGGTGAAAAATGCAAATGAGTTACGCCCGGAAAAATAAATGACGTCTGGAAAAAAATTACGCCTGGAAACTAAAATGATGCCTGAAGCAGAATTATGCCTGGAAAGTCCTTATTATCATATAATACTATGTGACATAAAAACCTATACAGCCAAGAAAAGCAAAATTATGATTTACAATGTTAAAGTTGAAAATTTAGCCATTTGAACAGTAAGAAAACATAATGACAAGTCATTAACATCTAAAATAGTATAAAAATATATTATGATATATGAGTGCCTCTATGTCATCTCAGAATGTGTTCAAGGAAACTCGAATAATCTAAAGAGTCAATAACAATCATTGTGCATTCAAATTTACCTAAATAGGTATCAAATATTAATTATCACACCTACCAGCAGATACTGTGTCACCCAGAACAAGTGTAAAAGCCTTAACATTGATATAACTGTATTTCTGATTTCACTCACACTAAAGTCCCTCCATCCTGATGAAATTCAAACTTAACCTCCTATCTGAAATGACCCTTAATTGATAATTAAATGGACCAATCAGAGGCTTTTACTCCTCCTGAAAGTTCCAGGCGTAATTTTTGTCTCAATTTTCCTGCTATTTTACACCAGGGAAAATCGGAACTTGCAAATTGACGCCCGGAATGTAGAAATGATGCCTGGAAGACGCCTCTTCTACTCAGGCATAACTTTTCAAAAGTCCGTCTCTGTCTCAAGTACGCCCGTAATAAGCCAATTCCTGCTATATTCCACCCATATTCCAGGCTGAATTCGCCTTTAAATTTCATGCAAGTCGTAAAACATGCTTACATCGAAGTACCAGGGATAGACAATTTTAATACACTATAAAGAAGATGGGTGAAGAAGGTGGGCGAAGTGCCTATAGTGCGACAAACATGAAGCGAAAAATAAAATCTCAATTATATCAAAATTTTCTTTGATATTTCATCTCACTTTAAAGTAAAATCTCTACAATTTACAAAAATCTCACACAGACTGAAATTATTTGCCTACGAAATAGCATACACACACTAAAGAGGACAAAATGGATCATTTTCTCACACTTTAACAAATTTTTTCGATATGAGTGGGTCTTCGCTCCATTTTTTTGAAAGTTAATCCTAAAAGTTTGCATAAAAATATACATTTTTTGGTTTGCAAAAACATGGAGCAAAGACCCACTATACCTTAGAAGTACACTTGTATGACAAAGCATTCGCATCTTTCCGAGAAATACTTGAAGTCCATTAAGTCAAGGGTCATATCACAAACATGATTTAAATGCCACTATTCATCAGGAGCTGTGTAGCGTAGTGGTTAGCGTGTTAGTCTCAAAGCAATATGATACTCCGGATTTTTATTGATTGGGCTTCGAATCACGAATACCATTTTATTTTTTTAATAAAAGAAGAAATTTTTCCGAGATCTTTTTTTCTCAGAAAAGTTTTGTTGATCATAATTTCATAAATTTCAATAATGAGAACTTTTACTTTAAATACTTAATTCACAAATTGAATATGATTTTTCTAATATCTGAAGCTATAGGCATTCTGCACGCCTTGTTCACCCATCTTCTTTATCTTATGGGTTGTATCCACCACACATGTGAGATTAAACTAATTACGTTTAATCTTATACTTGTGCTGGATACTACCCATAAGATAAAGTTATGCTTTATCCTTGCGTATGCTTTATAAATAGCACTTCCGGTTTTGACACAATCCCATGCTTCAAAACGTAAAATTTTCGAAACTTTTATTTTTGAAAGTGTTTGCGTTTTAACATAAATGATAATTATCAAAAAATTTGTTAAAAACAAAAAAGCTCTCGTTTTACCTCAACAAAATTTCATTTTTTTAAAAAACTGGCTACTGTAAATATGAATGTTAACCCCACTCCCCACACCATTCTCACAGGAAACAGTAGGCCTATCAGTGAAGTTGGCGTTGCATGATTCATTTTACAATTCAGGAAAGTCTAGCCACTTTCATCAATACTTTCTTACATTATACTATATAACTTCCCATGATTCTACAAATAGCTGGCCTAGCACTGTCACCATACACAGAATGATTTCAGAGTAGGATTACATTTAGTGATTCCTCGGTCTGTACAATGTGTACAACTTCAAATTGTCATATATGTTTTAAAAGACGCAGCAAATATCATTCCAAGATTTCATATTTTGTATAGATTTACAAAAAACTTTCTTTCAGCATTTCAACATTAACAGTGCAGGGATTATCTTAATTTTTGTGAAAAAAGACAATCTTATAAGATAACTAAAATATCTATAACTGTGTGATCAATAAAACATCTATAATTGTGTGACGTGATATTTGCTTTATCCACGTCGTTTAAATTGTGTATATTCGCTATACATCGGGAATATACACCATTTTAACTCATTTGATAAAGTACAGTACCAAATATTTCCTTAACCCACAGATCACTTAGCTGTAAGTGTCATTTCTTATATAAGCTCCTTGTCTATAAGCATGTTTTTCTGTATTCCTGTGTATAACTTTGATCATTGATGTGGCTCCACACTACCCCTAAGTGTTATGAATTGAACGAACTTGAATCTGCAGCTTCTGTGTTATTAGGAATAATTAATCAATTTTCCTTGAGAAGAGGATTTTTAAAGATATTTCCCATATACTTATGTATTCCTATGTAAAGAAATTCATTATCTAATGTGGCCCAAACTTCCCCCAGAAAAAAAACTCTAGAGTAGGATTTCAGATTCAATTTCCAGTACAAGCATAGAAAAAAGTACGGAAAATTTACTATGCGAAAATGCGAGCATTCATTTTATAAAATACTTTCATAAAAAAAAAAAGAATTTATTTCTTTCATGAAATAATAATTAACGAAGTGCATTAATATATTTTTTTCAAAACTAGCAAACTTGCTTGTATATTTCTTTTTTTTAAAATTTAGAAAGATCAATGAGCTCTGAATTAAAATGAAGAAATAAAACTAAAATGATATAAACAAAAATGTTTATACCCGTTACCATGGTAACATTCTTAGTTTGCATTTTTAAATCTTGATTGCAAATGTATACTTTTATGTATATTTTGTACCAGCATAGATTTTACATAACAATGCCCTGTAATCTTGATTCTAAGTATCAAAACAATTGAAATTCCTGTAGACATAGAATGACTCTTAACTCTACATAGGTTACATTGGTTGCTATGTGCTCAGAATCGTTGCCATGGGAAAATCAAGTGAAAAATAGAATTTCGTAAGATGCTAATTGCATTGTAAAATTTGCCTAATCACAATTTTACAGCATGCTTTGAAGAATCCTTAACAACAGGTACGTTAACATGCTAAAATCATCATTCTATGATGTGTTGCTAAGGGGAAATTGCTGTTACCATGGAGATAACAAATTGTTAAACATTCCCTAGTTTGCAGAGAAGTTTCAAAAATTTCAATTTATTGTAAAATTTGTTTTAAGTATTCAAAGATAACAAGTTATGTGACTTTTGACTTTAGCATTTTACATTTTTTCTCTTTTTATTCATCAAAACATCCATTTTTGTTGCTAGGCAACGGATAGGAATGTTTAAAAATTATACGCTTCTGAATTCCAATTCTAAAAGGCAAAATCCTCTGCTTTCATTTTATATACACAGGATGTCTGTATGAGGTCCATCACCGGAGTAATTAGACATTGAATAATTCCAAAATCAAAGAAAATGCTGAGTCAGCAAAAAAGGAAAAACATGCATATATTCCCACATCTATCACAGATATATCTTTAAATCTTATTTCTATATTTTTGATTGTGAAAACTGTTAAGATCATTATCTTGAGAATAACAGCAATGAAAAAGAAATTCTTTTAGTATTTACATTTAATTTGAGCCTGAAAGATAACAGATTTTTTAGTCCATCAAAGCTGAAAATTGGCTGGTTGCTAGGGAAATTTCTTTACCCATGTTTCCATGGTAACCGTGAATCAAAACATTTTTCCTTTTGCATACACGGTTCATAGTGCGAGAGAAAACTGTGTGTGGAAAATCATCAAATTCTGAAAACCCTCATATATCACCTACATGCCTATTTTGCATGATTTTTACAAAGAACTGTACTTAAGTAACATGATCATTTTTTCCAGAGTTTCAGACTCTCTAAATATCTTTGGTTTTCTATGAATAAAGTCTCAAACTTCTTATAAAAATATAGGGAAGATTACATTTGTGAAAAAATAAATTGTGTAAATCAACATGCCTCTGACCTTCGATATCAGGGGTACAAAAAGTGATTAGCTCAAAATCTTTACCAACGTCTTTTGTCGTTTTTTAGTGTCGACAAAATCTTTAACAAAATGAGGCTTCTTACATAAAAAAAATTGAATGCTTAAAAAAAAGAGGTGTTAAGTATACCAAGAATTGACACAAGTTTATACACAGTAGTATCGTCTTTCCCCTTTCTAGTTACACGTAAAAAAATTTACCAATAGAAAATATATTTATAAAAGTTACGGGAAAACACGTGTGTTTGTTATGTGTGCAGAATAGGTCTATTGGTAAAGGAGATTGATTGGTTGTTCATTTTGTTTACGGGTGAATAGGTTGAATCCGTGCTACGCATGATTCAGTCACGTTTAAGGTAGATTTTCGTGTGTTTTAAGTCATTCGAAGTTCGCTGCTACATTGCAACAGACTTATCCTCCACCCCACCCCTTCCAGTATCGGTATTTCGTACATGTTTTTGTTCATTTTGATGTTGCTTTATTTGAGTCTTTTTCTTTTGTAGAATGATATGGATAAGAGGTCGAACTAAAGACTGCTTTGTATACTGTATACACTTCATTAAAAAGTCTGTTGCACTCGCGCATGCGAACTCATACTATATAAAAGTGTTTTGAGTTTTATTTTATAAATAATTTATGTTCGTTTGAACTGATGAATTTAGAGCATAAAAACAGAATGTTGCATTTTGAAAAAAAAGCTTCTTAGTCAAATTTACATAATTTTTTCGTCAGTATGATTGGCAATATTAGCACATTTGAAGTTGCGTGTGCAAAAAATATAGAAATAATATAGAAATCTTTTCCTTTCACCGAAAATCCTCTTATAAGGATTTTATTTACATAATGCATAAGTGCATTGTAATGAAGGTTGTTTTAAGGACATACGCAACGTAGTTTGAACTTTATTGTCTTTTTCCCTGGAGTTGAAGAGTTCCAATACTTAAAGGAACTGTGTGCTTCATTTTAATGTCTATATATGCTGTTGTACACTTCTTTTAAAACAAATTTGGATAAACAAAACAATTAGAATATATGTAGTAGTAATTTCTGTATATTTTTCTTTGAATTTCACAAGAATTTTCATCAGCTGATATCTTTTCAAAACCCCTGGTAATGCAAGCTGTTTATTTGTTTATGAACATCTGATGGCACTTTAATCTTAAATTAAGAATATCTTGAAAAATTATCAGTAGGTAAGGTACGTTGCGTATGTCCTTAAATTCATTACGATTTACACAAATTTTTTTCTCTATAATGTTACATGGCTTGAGGAGGGCGGTATGCGCGACAGCGGCATCCTTGTAACAATTTTTAAGCACACATTTTGCATGGCTCTCTTTTTTTTAATTGAATGGCTCTACTGCTTAATGGAATGATTGTAATTTTCCCAGAAGCATGGCTAAGGCCTAATATAAGGTGAATATTTACTCAAATTACACTGATGGTCCAACGGTAAATCCATTATAACTCTATCCATTGACAGCTATTGTTAGAGGAGTAGAAAGTAGAGTAGAGCCCTGCAACAAGTAAAGGTTACATGTAGGTTTTATTAACAGTACGCATTTGAATAAAGCACCAAACGAACATTCATATGCAATGAGAAAATATGACATACTGCGCAATGCGTAGAACAACGAGGGAGTCATGATGCAAACATTCAACGCAACAACACGATAGCTGAACAGGACAAAAATTATGAATATATAAAATTTAAGTAAACTGAATGCATACGAGGGAAAGTGAATACCAAACCCTTATTACATACTTGGTCAAATAAAGAATATTTTATAGACCTCCTCTCAGCATGTGGATAATTTAGATGATTTTCATCACGGTACAATAAATAATATTCAACTGGGATTTCAAGCTGACATATCATCTTCCTTGCATTTTAGTAAGCATGTAAGTATTGTTCTTCAAGTATATAAACTTCTTCATTAAATACGCAAACAAACAACGCAATGATCTAATTGTGTACTGGGAAGCAGTATTTTCTGTTGTGTGAAGTTATCGCCCGTATAATTTTAAATTGCATTCATTTTTTGCATAAATAAACATTTCTGCTAAATCGATTTTAAAAGTAAAAAGATCAAGATTAAACATTTTATAATTTTTTTTAAAATAACGATAAAATTTTTCTCTTTGTTAGAGTATAAGTATTTTCCTCATTATTTTTATTGTAAAAAACTATGAAACATCTATGTATAAGGCATATATATAAATTATTTTTCGAGGCCAAAGTGTAACTGAGTCAGACACCAAAAAAAAAATAAAGAGAGTGGGAAGAGAGGCAGGAAGCGAGAGAGAGAGAATGAGTGGAGAGAGAGAACGAGGGGGGAGAGAGCAAGCGTGGGGAACAAAGAGAGAGAGAGAAGCAATTGGAGAGAGAGTGAGTGGGGAGAACGAGTCGGGAGAGAGAGCACGTGGAGAGAGAGAGTGAGTGAGTGTGGGGAGAGAGGCAATAAGTGAGTGGAGTAGGGGAGAGAGAATGAGAGGAGAGTTGGTGCAGAGATGGAGTGGGGAGAGAGTGGTGTTTCAGTTAAAGTTATGTCAGTGATTTTACAAATAAAACAAGATATTTAACTTGAATGTTTTGCAAGTTAACTTGAATGTGTTCATTGTGTTGCAACTTACCGATCAGTTCTCTACATGATTCCAGTATCTATATATAAAGCCGCGCAATTCACAAGTAAATTCTACAAGTTTGTAGAATTTTGATAATGGGAAATCATGGAGAGATAAACCGTGCAACAATTTTCTTTACTTTTTTTCCCTATTTTTTTTCCCCAAATTTGTTTCAATAATGTTATATTTATTTCTTATTTTAATTGTAACTTTTAGATTAAAATTTTCCAGTTTTATATCGTTTTCTTAATATAATTTTATTAAACGATATTAAACGATTAGCGGGCTCCAGTATAAGTTCTTCCAAACCTCTTTCTTTACTACTCACTGAAATATTAACAGAAGTGAAGGAAAAACTTCAGGGGTACCGTGCAACAATATATTCGAGAAGTTGTGTAAATCAAATGTGGATACTTAAAATTTCCAAGGAACCTTGGAAAAATTTAAAATCACAAAATTTTACCAAAATAACATAAAAACGTTAACGACGTTTCAACTCTCTATACAACCATTCCCAACGATATTAAAGTCCAGGCTTTTTTGACATTACTGACAGCTGCTTTCTCAATAAAAATGAATTTTATTTACTTTGTCATTGGTCATTTACAAAATTATTTTGTTAAAATATTCTGATTGTAAACACAAGTACTCTGAAGTTGATATTAAAAAGATACTTGAGTTTCTGATTGACTATATCTATGTGGTTTTTGGAGACCAGGTCTTCCAACAATCTGTCGGAAATCCCATGATTACCAATTGCGCCCCGTTATTAGCAGATTTATTTTGGTATTCATATGAAGCAGAATTTATCTAAAATCTTAAACATGAGAAGAAAACACTTGCTGTGACCTTCAACTCGATATTTAGATCTATCAATGACATATTATCAATTAGCAATAGTTATTTCCATTCAAATGTCGACACGATATATCCCAGTGAGCTTGAAATTAAAGATACCACAAAGTCTGACACATCTGTTTCATACCTGGATATTTTGCTAGAAAAAGACGTTAATGGTAACCTAACAACAAAGTTTAATGATAAACGTGATGACTTTAACTTTTCAATCGTCAACTTCCCTTACTTATGCAGCAATATACCCTTATCAGCTGTATACGGGTTTATATCTCTCAGTTGATTTATTACACAAGAGCATACTCTTCGTATGAACAATTTCTAAAACGAGGTAAGTTATTGACAAACAAGTTGATGAAACAAGAATATCAACAATCTCGTGTAAAGTCACCATTTTGAAAGTTCTACGGTCGATACAATGACCTTGTCAAAAAAAAAAAACAAACAAAAAAAAACAAAAACAAAAACAAAAAAAAAAAAACAAAAAAAAAACCAACCAAAAATCAAAAACAAAACAAAAAAAACAACATTAAGCCAAATGCTGAATGACATTTTTCATACAAATTGTTAGGCCATTATTTTCACACTGAATTGTCGATTGAATTTACTGTTATTTCCTGATGTGTGTGACCGGTCGGCAGGGATGCTCACTTCTTCATGCCAGCTGATTCCACCTCTGATGTTTAAGAGGTTTTTGTTTGCTCTGCTCCTGATTTTTGTTGTTTAAATGGACTTTATCACCATATTTCATGATATGAATTATTTTCCGCTTATGCATGGCATCCGGTGATCTAGATGGGCTTCGGTTTTTAAGGTCCCAGCCGAGAGACCATTGAATTAAATGCCAAAGGAATAGTCACTATCTACATGTATGTTAAAATATCTTGGTTTGGAACGGCGCCAGAAAGATTGGACAATCGAACCCTGAGCTCCCATGGCGTACGAAGCTATCTCCCATAGACACTAGGCTACGGTGATCATTGCTGCAGTTATTAAGAACTAATTTAATTACAATGATATCAGTTTTTTTAAAAATAGCCACCGGGTTGTGACAACGTTTTGTATGGGGGTATTGGTATTTGGAAAAACAAGAAGTTAAGATATAGCTAAAACATTAAAAAATGTGGTACTGATACTCCTCCATACTTTCTCATTATCAAAATTTGACAAACGTGTAGACTTTACATTTGTAGACTTGTGAATTGTCTTTGTTTTTGTTTAAAGAGCTCGGCAATATAGGTAGCAGAAAACATGTAGAGGGATGAAAGGATAACTTACAACACATGCAAGTTTAATGTCTAACTTGTTTACTATATACAAGTAGACGAAATGTACAAGTTTGATATCAAGCGGGGCAAAATTACAGTAAATTCTGAAGTTATATGTTCGGAACTACATGCTAAAATTAGTCGGAATTACCTCCTTACATGTGTAGACTTAGAAGCTTCTACGATTGCAAGTTCGGATTCACAAACTTACAAAACTGGATATTTAAACATGATTACCAGCTTTAGCACCCTTTTCTTCCTTTTTATTTCTTTTGTTCAGAAGAGGATCGAGCGTGGGAGGGAGATCTCCTTACATATTTGTAGTAAATGAAATAGTACCACTCAATGTAACACGGATCCCTTGTAAGATTTTAAGTTTATGCATTTGGAGGTAATCGGCTAGTCCTTCAGAAGTTTCATTACCCCCTTAATATCCTTTATGTTTTTGTTTCATTTTGTTGTTTTGTTTTTATGTGTTTGTGGTTGTGTTTTGGTTTGTCCTTTTTTTTTGCAAACCATTTCATGAATACGCATACCGTGACACGGGGCCTCGGTTTTTAAGGTCTCATCTGAATGACCCGCAACTTTCACTTCAAATTGCCCAGTGCTTGGCAAAGGAACAGTTTCTACCTATTTTTTATCGACTTAGGTCAGTCGCGGCCGTGATTCGAACACACGACCTCTCAACCACAGAACGAGCGCTCTACCGACTGAACTACCTTTACCGTGACGGTAACCTCTTATAGAATAAGAACAGAAAAGCGTTGACATTCGCTTCGTGATAGGGAGGATCGGGTTCGATTCTTGTTTGCTATGCCGCATCAAACGTAAAACGTTGTATATTTATAAAAGTTACGGTAAACAGGTTGTTTTGTTTACGGAATTCGGGGGCGTGGCAGAAGTCTGTTGCACCCGCGCATGCGAGCTTGTGCTATATATTGGTGTTTGAGTTTTTATTTCATAAATGATATATGTTCGTTTGAACTAGTGAATTTAAAACATAAATATATTTATAAAAGTTACGGCAACACGTTGTTTTGTTTACGGAATTCGGGGGCGTGGCAGTATTCGAAGATCAATGTGTTAAAGTTTTCGCGGTTCTATAGGTGAAAATCAAGCTAGGCATGTAGCTTTAAATTTGTCTGTATCGGGTCGTATTAAGTTTTTTTTTTAAAGTCATTCGAAGTTTCGCTGCCTTAAGTGCAAAAGATTCCCCCACCCCACCCTACCCCAAGTATACTTGTTTATGATTTTTCATGAATATGTTCAATAAAATGTCGTTTCTTTTTTGTAGAATGGAATCAATAATGTCCTCGATCATGAAGATTTTTGTTTATGTAAAGTTTAATTTGTTGTATTAAAGCTGTTGCTTCGCCATGTAAGCGCCTTAAATCAATTGCACTAGAAATCAGGTTTCTTTCGGTGAAACCTTATTAACCGAGGTCCCGTGTCACGGTAGGCGTTGGTACGATAAAGAAACGTTACTGCTCAATGGCCCTGGATGCCGTGTTTAGGTTTTAACTTGAAGCTCTTCACCGGTGTATGGTGAAGTCTCTATATGATTTTTTCTATGGGGGTCATTTTTCAACGTGTGTGGAGCCGTAGAATTACCGGTCTGGAAGGGTTTTCTATGGTCCAAAAATGACCCTACTTGCAGTAGAATACTGACCGGGGGTCATTTTTTTCACGTAGAAATTTGACCCCCGGTCAATATTCTACAGGGGTCACTTTTCGTAATAGTGGCGTCTACATGTGAGTGAAAAATTCTCGAGAGGAAAGTTAAACAACAAACAAACAAATCGAAAAGAGGTAGAGATGATGGTAATATTCATTCAATAGTGAATTATTCCATTCACCTACATCTGATTATAAAAGACAGTTTTTAAATGGAAAAGTTCAATGTATTGGTCCTAACAATTAATACTATATTAAATAATAGTTAACTATAGCAAACTATAGTACGAAAGTAAATACTTTGATTCCCTATAGTGAATACTATAGAACATTGATTTCCTGATAGACAATATGGAAGTTTGATTTACCATACATGTAGTCAAAACTTTGATACTTTTATTTGTTTTGGCAAATACCACTGAATTTTGATTAACCGTAGGTGACATTAATAAACTGCTATTTATAATAGTAAGATATAGTTAACTTAAGTGAATTGTAGTTTAGTATATACATGTACATGTAGTGTAAAAATACACACCTATGATTTACTATAGCAATTACTTTGATTTACTATGGTAACTTTTGTCTTACTTTGATTTACTTTAGCAGCAAGCAAATTCAAAGAATTTTGGTCCCCCGCTTTCGATGCCTTAGTGGTTGGGATGCAACTATTTACGGCATATTGTAACTGTCTCATTTGTGTGTCCTTCAAACTTCTAGACGAAGGTAACGAAAAGTCAAATATGATATACATTTTTGGAAGGAGTTGTCATAGTTAATGTACATGTAAAATATGAAAGCCCTATCTTCTTTTCACAAGTTCTTACTAATGTAAAAAAAATATATCACAAATACTGTAGGTCAAGGTCGATAGGTCAAAAACCAGAGTACATTCGGAAAGGTCTTGAAACAGGTAATGCAGTTGTCATATATATATGCCCTATCTTATCTGATTCAAAAGTTATCAATTTTTTTTTGAAAATTAGGTCAAACTTTAAGGCCAAGGTCGCGGGGTTAAAAATCATAGTACATTTGTAAAGGTCATGTCACAGGTAATGATCATGTCAAATATATTTGCCCTATCTTCCTTCCCTCAAGAGTTAGCAGCACTAATATCATTTTTAAAAATTAGGTCAAACTGAATGTCAGGTCATGGGGTCAAATATCATAGCGCATTCCAAAACTTCTTTTCACTGGTAATGCACTTGTCAAACATGTATGCCCTATCTTCTGCATTCAGATGTTATCACCAGTGTTAAAAAATGTTTGAAAATAAAGTCAAACTTGTCACGGGTCAAAAAACGTAGCATATTTGGAATTGTCTTGTTACAGGTAATGAACATGTCAAATATAAATACTCTATTCTCTCTCAATTAAAAGTTAAAACCAATATTAAAATAAAAAGTAGGTCAAACTTAAAGGTCAAGGCCACGGGATCCAAAATCATGGCACGTTTTGAAAGGTTGTACATGTGAAATATGAAAAAAAAGATTACTTCATAAATTAACAAATTTCCATAGTAATTAATGCAAAATTGTTAATTTATGACGTAATCATTTTTTGGCCAAAATTTTGTTGTATTCATCATCAGTGTGAATGTATCAAGAAATTTGATACTCACCATGTTGCGCCGTTCGGCCGTTTGACCACAAAATGCAAGTAATGCAAAAAGTAGGTAAGAATAGGTTTAAATACCTAGGTAGCTATTAATAGCTACGTAGGTAGAAATAGTCTTTGGACCAGGCTAGACCTGGTAATTTAGGTGTGGTGCTTACCACGAAGTTTATTGAGGACAAAATATGATCGTGGTTGGTCTATCTGAATAACTACGACGTTTTACAGTTTTTCGCTAGCAATTTTGCATTAAGTGATGAGAAATCTAGCCGTCTCCTCTTTTATATCTGTTGATATATTCTTCAATTTTATAAAACTGAAGAATAGAAAATTACAGTTTTTAATGAAGTTTCTGAGGTCAAACAGACTCAGGGATATGAAAGTGGATCAAGAGAAGAAAAGAGTAAGAACAAACACTACATGAGAATCAAACATTTCAATTGCATTTCAAGACGTAATATGATTTTTCACATATAGAAACAAATTTTCGAAAAAGATATTAAGATAATATATATTGCTGAGTATATGTTTTATCAAGCATTCATTTGCAACATGTGAAGACAAGACAATTGTTTATTCTCGTGAACTCTGTCTACGGTGAAGAGAAAATATAGCAAAAAGAAAGATTTACAATAATACTTGCGTGAAAAAAAAAAGTAGCAAAAAGAGTCAGGTAATTTTCAGTGCTGTACGTCCTATGAATTTGCAGATTTGAGCGATTGAATTTTGTTATAATTTGTTTTAAATAGTTGTTCATACTTGCAAACATTAATTGGATTTGTGTAATTATACGGAGGCAATGCTTGATACATAAATCAGTGCCATGAAAAAAGTAATTGAATTCACTAATCTCCAATTTCATTACAAAAAGCAGATTGTATTTTCTTTTGAAATATCAAACAATCTTCCTGTTCGCTATCTGAAAATGGATTAGGTATATATATATATATATATATATATATATATATATATCCCTTATTTAAATGGTTTTCGTCTATTTGTCTCTAAGTTGATTGTGTTTATGCTAAATAAATTAGTCATTCCATAAACGAATCAATAGAAGATACACTGTAACTGACCAACGCATGAAAGAAATGTCAAACAGAATAAGATGTTTATCCCGGGGATAAAAGCAGACATGAAAAAGTATACCAACTACCGGTAGCTCTGTGAAACATAAACGGTTTGCCCTGTGGAAGATAGGAAATCCTTGTCTGTGAAAGACGTAAGCAAGTTAATTCTTTCTCAAGTACTGCAAGATTCTAAAACTAAATATACACGGCACACTAACTCTCAAGATGATCCACAACATTAAAATACGATTAAAGAAGTGAATGTTCTGTTGGATGTCAATGTGCAATCTGATTAAAATCGGACCTTTATTACGCTTCGGAATTCTGGTAGTCGCTGTACAAATCGACTATCAAAATTTCGAAGCGTAACAAAGATCTGAATTATTGGTCAATGTGTTGTCAAGTTGTTACCATCACTTCACAATCTTAACAAATCTTTTCGTTAATATGTAAACGTATTAGATTTCATGCATATCTCTTGTCTTGAAATAAGATAATACGCACATACACAGAAAAGTGTTGTATATAGCATTTATTATTGGAATGCATCAAAATGAAACAATGTTACGTGCATCGGTACCTTCAGTGTGTTCAGTTATCCTGGATTCCAGTTTATCGTATCAAATAATATTGTGGCTGAAGTGGAATATCAAATTCCTTGCAGTTATCAAAATAAAAACATACTCAATTTATTGTCATCTGAGTGACTCAAGTGACCTATTGCTATCTGTTTGAGCGTTGTACGATGTGCGTTGTCCGTTAACATTTGAACATTTTCAGCTTCGAACCAATTCCAACCGGTTTTGGCATAAAGCATATATGAGTGAAGGGGAACAAAATTGTAACATCAAAGTGAATGCTATCTTAAAAAATCTTCTTCTTTACTCCTGGACATCAAGCAGTTAAACTGTTGTCATGATTGTAATAAGCATTGAATCCTCTGCCAAAATTGTGAAACTCATGGCCCCTGGGTCAGGGGTTTTGGTGCTAGAGCGGGGCTATATAGATCATATAGTGAAAGCTAGTGCATTATTTCTTTGAAAATCTTCTCTGATCCTGGGTATTAAACAGACTAATTAAGTACATATAGTTATGATGATGAAGGGTGCCTCTTTCGGAATTCTGAATTTCATGGCCCCTGGGTCATGGGTTCTGATGTTGGGGGGGGGCTCTATTGATAATAAAGTGAATATGCATTATGTCTTTGAAAATCTTCTTCTCTGTTCCTGAGTATTAAACAGACTAAGTACATAGTTATGATGATGAAGGGTGCCTCTTCCAAAATTGTGAAACTCATGACCCCTGGGTAAGAGTACTGGTGTTAGGGCGGGGCGCTATTGATTATATAGTGAAAATGCATTAATTCTTTAAAAATCTTCTTCTCTGCTCGTATCAAACAGACTAAATACATCGTTATGACGAACAAGGTTGCCTCTTCCAAAATTGTGAAATTCATGGCCCCTGGGTCAGAGGTGCTGGTGTTAGGGCGGGCCCTATTGATAATATAGTGAAAATGCATCAATTCTTCTGAAAATCTTCTTCTCTTCTTTCAGGTTTTAAACAGACTAAGTACATAGATATGATGAAAGCAGAACCCTTCCATACTGGCGATCAATTTCATTAATAACCTGTTTCTTTCTTGGTATCGTGACTGGATTTCATATATTTATATTTATATTCTATAGTCCTCTGGCTACTCTCGAATCATGATACCAAGTTTAACTATTATTTATGATTATGTTGAACATACGGTTCAATAACTTATCTTCATGAACATTTTCAATGTAAAACATGTACAATGTAAATTCACCAATTTTTAAGTTAAAGTTTCTTACATTAAAATCCAGATACTGTCACAGAATCTCGTTGCATTGCATTACCAATATTTTTAAACTTTTGAAAAACTTAATTATCATTAACCGCAAAGTTACTTTCTCTCATACAGAATACTCTCTTAAACATCATCACCGAAAACTGAAACTGAAACATTTCACTCCAAGTTCTTTTAACATCAAAACGTTACAGTCAGCATTATGCATCCGGGTACGAGTATTAGGCCGTAAAGCTGGTACGCTGAGCTGACTCAGATAAAAATTCGTAATACCGTGATTATGTTCATGTATGTGGGGCCATGTCACGCTTATATTTCACCTGCACTAGAAGCTACATGTACTCTGCAGTAATTAATATGCTTCTAAAGTTCATTAAAATAATCCTTCTCAAAATCATCTTATAAAATATGGATATAACGAACGGAATTCAAGCTCAAAAGCCCATTCAAACAATACAAATCAGGAGCAAAGCAAACACGGAGTCGACATGAATGGAGTTAACTGTAGTTAATTGATAATACGTCGTCGATAAATCTAAATGTCGATTTAAAGACCACAGTAAGTATTTTCTTCTTCTTATGAATAAAGATTTGGAATAAATTCTGCTTCATATGAATTCAAAATAGGCCTATAATGGGGCGCAATTGGTACCCATGGGAATTCCGGCAGTTTGTTGGAAGACCTGGTCTCCAAAAACTACAGAGATATTGTCAATCAGAAACTCAAGCATCTTTTTAATGTTTACTTCAGATAATTGTGTGTACAATCAAAATGTTTTTAACAAAATAATGTTGCAAATGACCAATGATAAGGTGAGTAAATGTACGAGTTCTATTTTTATTGAAAAAAGTAGTTGCCAATGATGTCAAAAAAGCCTAGACTTCAATTTATCGTGGGGAATGGTTGTATAAAGTGTTGAAAAGTCGTAAGTTTTGATGTTACTGATTTTGTTTAAATTTTGTGATTTCAAATTTTCTAAAAGGTCCTTGGAATTTTTAAGTGTCCACATCTGATTTACACAACTTTTTGAATATATTGCTGTACAGTACTCCCGAAGTTCTTCACCGCTGTTAAACTAAAGGGGACTAGACACAGTTGCATTGCTTATATTTTAAATTAAATTATTATATTGAAATTATTATATAAAATATTATTATATATTAAATTTCTTTGGTTAGTCAAAAAATTATTAAGCCAGTTAAATGTATTGAACTTATATGAATATTCTTAGAATTCAATGACAATGACATTCTTCTTTACATCAGGTCAAACATTAGTTTTTGTAAACAGGGCACGAGCTCTGTTATTGTTAATATTTACGTTTTACCGGGTGTGTTAAATTTGTTTAACTCTGCACCCATCACTGAGCAGGAACTGATAATACTGGTGAGTTGGCTTTGCTTTCTCACATTTCTACTCGGAATTTTCTGGATTCATTATAGTTTTAATATTTTTTTTTTATTTTTATAAATACACAACAAAATGTCTACTTTTTGTGTCGCCTGCAGAGCAGAGTGGCACTTACGGATCACTTTACCAGGCGTCTGTCTGTCTGTCCGTTTATCACACCTTGTATCTCAAGAACTGTAAGAGATAGGGATTTGATATTTTGCACATATATTCCTTGGCAGTATGGCTTTTGTGCATTGCCATGATTACCGACTTCTTGACCTTTAACCTACTTTACAAAATAATTAATAGTACCAATATACAGCATATTTTTGACATTTAAACACGCATTCTCTGTAAGCACCAACAAATTTACTATAGGGCTTGGAAACGACATGTCTCGGATTTTGATGAAATTTGCACCACAGATGTGTCTTGGTACAAAACTAGCAAATATAGTGTCGGAAGTTCCACACGTGCACTTGGTTGCCATGGAGACGGATCCATTGAATTTGGCCATTTTTAGCCCTTTTTGACCAAATGAAAACATGAAAATTAAGGAAATGTAAACGGATATTTATCGGTATCTACTACACTCAAACTAAAATCATTGGATCACATGATAACTTGAACTTTTAAGGTACACAGGGCATATAATCATTTATTCTAGAAATATTCCCAATCTAATAAAAAGGTCATGTAAATTGACATGGTTTCTGAAAATTTGAAAAATGGGGAATTTAGCATTTTTTGACATCTTTAAGGCTAAATAAGAAAAATTGTCCGTGGAAAATTTCCAAATCTTATGTGTGTTTTT
This sequence comes from Saccostrea echinata, assembly GCF_033153115.1. Taxonomy (NCBI): domain Eukaryota; kingdom Metazoa; phylum Mollusca; class Bivalvia; order Ostreida; family Ostreidae; genus Saccostrea; species Saccostrea echinata. Next base: position 143,640 of record NW_026889774.1, on the reverse strand, counting down.
ATACTTGAGAATTAGTAGTGTCATCTCATGAAAAAATTTTACTCCTATTTTTAGTAACATGTATCTATAAATCGATATATTTTAGAAAAATGTAAAAAATCAAATTTTGGCGAAGTTTTAGATGTCAATGCTGGATAATTAGGAAGTATATTGTAAATATTAAGATGTTAATGACAGTAGCTAGACACCACTAGCTGGAGTGGACAATGGTTGAGGGGGATTCCCATTTCTATTTATAGTATCAAGCACCTAAATATAGAAATGTCTCTGAATATTAGGAAAAATGACAGTTTTATGCTAATTGGTAGCTTCATAGAAAAAGTCTTAACAAATATTAAGCTTTATACAATATGCCTTCAAATAGAACATGTATTTGTTCAATAATTGATACAATATTGAGGATCAACTCTTGTTTCTTTTTATAGACACAAAGGTCTAAAAATAGATTCCTCGAATTATTGAGAAAATGTAGATTCTTGCACTTTTTCAGGCAATGATGGATGGAAAAAATGCAGACTAACTGTAATAAACGTAGTGAGATTGACAAGTACTAGAAACCATTTACAGAAATATACACTATCTGAAGGGGCTTCCCTTTCCTATTTATAGCACAATCACCCATAAATAGAAACATCTCAGCAAATGAGGAAAAATGACAATTTCCACCAGTTGTAAGCTTCATTGAAAAAAAAAATATTTACAAAATATACTGCTGTCTACAATATGTCATAAAACAAAAACATTTGGGCAATTAATAATTGACACAATATTGAAGATGGACTCTCTTTTCTTTTGATAGCAACCGTTGTCTAAAAACAGATGCAGTTAGTTGTTTAGAAAATAGAGATTCTTGCACTATTTTAGACATTATGGATTGAAAATTTTTTATTCTCTCTATTAGAAACAGTATGTGACTGACAAGTACTAGAAACGAATGACTGAAATGCAAAATGTTTCAAGGGGATTCCCATTTCTATTTTTAGCACAAATTTTAAAAAAAACGTAGATACGTCTTAGAAGGTAAAATGAGGTTAAATAAAATTTTTCCACATACTGAAAGCTTCGTAAAAATATTTACAAACAATTTGCTATCTACATTATTTTAACAACAGGAACTGACAAGTTCTAATAACCATTTACTGTAAAGCCCTGTATTTGAAGGGGGTTCCCATTTCTATTTATAGAATCAAACACCTTAAAATTTACATGTCTCAATATATGAAAATGAATAACAATTCTTTAGTAAATAAACTTCACAGAAAAAAAATACAAAATAAACTGCTCTCTACAATATGTCATTAACAAGAACAGTTAGTCAATTAATATTTGACACTATTTAGGGGGTGAACTCTCATTTATTATAATAGCAAAATTGTCAAAAAATATCAAAATGCTGTGAGTTATCCAGAATATGTAAATTCTTGCATTATCTCATACATAACGGATGAAACTTTGCATCCTAACAGTTACTGTTATAACCATTATGTGAATGACAAGCAATGAAATGCACACTATTTGATTGAGGTTTCTTTTTCTATTTATAGCAACAAACACGTAAAAAAGTTTCCGTCTTAGCATATGAGAAAAAATAAAGTTCCCAACAATATTTACCTTCTTCTAAAAAGAAATTTACAAAATAATGCAATTGTCTACAATATGTCATAAATAAGAACATTTACTTTCATTTGTTTTTATGGCAACAATTTTATTTAAAAAAAAACAAACTAAAAACCCTGAATTATCACGAAGATGCAGATTCTCGCACTATTTCAGACGTAAAGATAATTTTCCACCAATCAGAAACTCATAGAAAACGTATTTACAAATAAACTGCCCTCTACAATCTGTTAATATTAAGAACATGTGGCTAGACAACACTTTGTATATTATTGAAGGTAGATATTCAATTCTTTTTATAGATATAATTGTCTGAAAAGAGATGCTGTGAATCATAGAGAAAATGTAGATTCTTGCACTATTTCAGATATTGTAAAGAGCAAAGAAGAAGGTACAGCTTAAATACAAATATTTTTATTTTTTTATATGAAATTGTGGTCAGAAACTAAATGAATGCTTTCTCAACTGTTTAAATTCACATGCAGAAAGATCATACAGTTTTTAGCTCTACTGGTCAGAGACCAGAAAACCTTATGCGATACATGTAGTAAGGTGTCCGTCGTCTGTCCATTTCTCTGTCCGTCTATCTGTGAACAATGTTTCTAAATGCTACTCCACCCACAGTTTTGGGCTGATTTCAATATAACTTGGCACACAAGTAGACTACTTTAAGATGCATAATTTTATTTATCAGTTTTTGATTTCAATGACGTTGCCATGGTTACTAAAAATAAAAATTTCTTTAAAACACTTTCAAAACGCTACTTCTCCTACTGTTTGGTTTGATTTCAATATAACCTGGCGCACAAAAAATACACTAAGATATATAATTCTATGAATTGGTTTTTGATTTTGATGAACAGTGCTGCCATATTTACTAAAAATAAAAATGTCTTTGAAATACTTTCAAAATGCTACCCTCCTACAGTTTTTGTCTGATTTTCATATGACATGCAAGTAGACTACACATAAATAAAAACTGTCTATCCTTTTTTGATTTTGATGAATGATGTTGATATGCTTACTAAAAATAAAAATTTCTGTAATTTTCTTTAAAGGCTACTCCTCCTGCAGATTTAGTCTGATTGCAATAAATCTTGCCACAAAAAGAGACTAAACCAAGGATCATTATTCCACCTAATGCTGTTCCAATGTTTCAAGTCAAGATGCTTCTTTCCTCTTCCTCTTTTATATGTACAAACCGATAGAGCTACAGTCTCATCAGAGACTTCTAGTTTATAGATGAACTCCTAATTACCAATTGTGACATTATGAACCTGTGCATTTTTCTGTATTTTAATTAAATTTTGCAGAAGACATCAATTATCATTGGAATTTTCTTTAAGACAATATGGATCACATGCTTCTACTTTCTGTGTTGTTGCTGATTACAAAACTAATTATTTTTCCGATTCCTGATTGCCCTAATTCTTGTCTTTAAGCAATATATTAATCTACAAGTTTATTTTGTCTATAGTTTTTAATTCTTTTTAGCCAAAGACTCCAAGATCTTATTCTGTGGCCGTGTCTGTGGTCTGCGTCAACCTTTTGGAATATGGACCATATCTAAAGAACCTTTTGGCCAATTTTTGTCAAATTTGTTACAGAGTGTCCTTGGCGTAAGGGCTCTCATTAATACCAAACATAGGGATGTGCCCCTTAAACAAGGGGAGATTATGAGGGAAACAAGAGGCCCATGGGCCACAACGCTCAGCTTAATTACTTTGTTCCTCCTGTTCCTCACCAGATCCCCCCCCCCTTGTCGTACTTATTGTATCTTTATGATAAACGTGATGACTTCAATTTTTCAATCGTCATCTTCCCTTACTTGTGTAGCAATATACCCTTATCACCTGCATATGGGGTTTATGTCTCCCATTTGCTTCGATATGCAAGAACATGCTCTACGTATGAACAATTTCTAAAACGAGGCAAGCTATTGACAAACAAGTTGATGAAACAAGGATATCAACAGTCTCGTTTAAAGTCATCATTTCGCAAGTTTTATGGTCAATACAATGACCTTGTCAGCAAATACAACCTATCATTAAGTCAAATGCTGACTGATGTTTTTCATACTAATTGTTGACCATTATTTACACACTGAATTGTCTACGGATATTTCTGGGTTTTTTTTTTGATCAGCAGGGGATGCTCACTCCTCCATGGCTCCTGATCCCACCTCTGATGTTTTTGGAGGTCCTTGTTTGCTCTGCTCCCAATCTGTATTGTCTAAATGGACTCTAAGCTTGAATACTGTTCGATATCTCCATATTTCATTTCGTTTTCACCATTCAGTTAGTCTGGAAATTTTCCATCCATGATATCTCAAATAGTGCGAATTTACATAATACAACATCTATTTTTAGACAACTGTTGCTAAAAAAAAATTGTGAGCCTACCTTCATTAATATGTAAAGTGCTGCCTAAACAACTGTTCCTGTTGTTGAAATATTGTAGATAGCAATATGTTTGTAAAGTTTTTAATGAAGATTCCAGTATGTGGAAAATTTTTATTTTACCTCATATACTAAGATGTATCTAAGTTTTTATTTTTGTGCTAAAAATAGAAATGGGAATCCCCTTGAAACATTTTGCATTTCAGTCATTGGTTTCTTGTACTTGTCAGTCAGATAATGTTTATGATAGAGAGTATTCAAATTTTCAATCCATAATGTCTAAAATAGTGCAAGAATCTCTATTTTCTAAAAAATCACTGCACCTATTTTTAGACAGCTATTGCTATAAAAAGAAAAAAGAGTCCATCTTCAATATTGTGTCAATTATTAATTGCCCAAATGTTTTTGTTCATGACATATTGTAGATAGCAGTATATTTTGTAAATACTTTTTCAATGAAGCTTACAACTGGTATAAAATTGTCATTTTTCCTCATTTGCTGAGATGTTTCTATTTATGGGTGTTTGTGCTATAAATAGGAAAGGGAAGCCCCTTCAGATAGTGTATATTTCTGTAAATGGTTTCTAGTACTTGTCAATCACACTACGTTTATAACAGTTAGTCTGCATTTTTTCCATCCATCATTGCCTGAAAAAGTGCAAGAATCTACATTTTCTCAATAATTCGAGGAATCTATTTTTAGACCATTGTTGCTATAAAAAGAAACAAGAGTCGATCCTCAATATTGTATCAATTATTGAACAAATACATGTTCTATTTGAAGGCATATTGTATAAAGCTTAATATTTGTTAAGACTTTTTCTATGAAGCTACCAATTAGCATAAAACTGTCATTTTTCCTAATATTCAGAAACATATCTATATTTAGGTGCTTGATACTTTAAATAGAAATGGGAATCCCCCTCAACCATTGTCCACTCCAGCTAGTGGTGTCTAGCTACTGTCATTAACATCTTAATATTTACAATATACTTCCTAATTATCCAGCATTGACATCTAAAACTTCGCCAAAATTTGATTTTTTACATTTTTCTAAAATATATCGATTTATAGATACATGTTACTAAAAATAGGAGTAAAAGCCCACCAATATTTTTTCATGAGATGACACTACTAATTCTCAAGTATAAAAACACACATAAGATTTGGAAATTTTCCACGGACAATTTTTCTTATTTAGCCTTAAAGATGTCAAAAAATGCTAAATTCCCCATTTTTCAAATTTTCAGAAACCATGTCAATTTACATGACCTTTTTATTAGATTGGGAATATTTCTAGAATAAATGATTATATGCCCTGTGTACCTTAAAAGTTCAAGTTATCATGTGATCCAATGATTTTAGTTTGAGTGTAGTAGATACCGATAAATATCCGTTTACATTTCCTTAATTTTCATGTTTTCATTTGGTCAAAAAGGGCTAAAAATGGCCAAATTCAATGGATCCGTCTCCATGGCAACCAAGTGCACGTGTGGAACTTCCGACACTATATTTGCTAGTTTTGTACCAAGACACATCTGTGGTGCAAATTTCATCAAAATCTGAAACATGTCGTTTCCAAGATTTTTTGGTGCTTACAGAGAATGCGTGTTAAGAGGGAAGTCTATGCTATTTAGCATGTGCACTGATTGTCATAAAACATTATGAAAAATACCAGCGTTACAATCCAATTGGCCTTGACCTTTGACCTACTTTGCAAAAAATACTGCGGACAATTTAATTTAACTTATTTCTTTTGAATTCTGAGAGGCGTGGTATTGATAATTTACATTTATACATTTATGATCTCATTATACTGTGCTTTGAAACTGTATGATATTCAGTTACCACACAAACTATGAAAATACATCGGGATCGGTATCCCACAATGGATCTTGTAGACTGACAATTGGAATTAGGACTTTATACATGTAAAATGATAAATAATTCATTATCAATTTAAGTTAAATTTATTTATTCAATTGAGGGTTGGGAATTATATTTTCTTTGATTGTCAGATTCTATCGCAATTTTATACTATCCGTGGCACAGGCACTTGGGGTCTGGACACCCCCCCCCCTTTTCCATTTTTTTCTTTTTAAATATGGGGTCGAGTCACCTTTTTCCTATATTTGTGTTCTAATAAGCAATACATGTTATCGATAATGTAACCCTTTTGTCTCTATAAGCTGTTTTTAAATATCTCGTTTTCGACTGATACATAAAAAGAGAGAAGGCTTGCAACTCTTTTCTCGTCGTCTGCCTCACCTCGCTTAAACTTCGCCTGATTATTTATCTAAAGCATAAGAAAACATGGAATATGTATATGTCAATAAATTTGTTACACATTCTTCTTTCTTTTCATATTTCCATTTAATTTTTATGTGCCCCCGATTTGTAAATATTTCGATTAAATCACCCGCATCTAGGGTAAATTTTGTTGATGTGCACCAGCTGGGACGGAAGTGCAATAACGGTAACTCTAACTTTACATATGTTCTGCATTTAAAAAAAAATCCAGGCTTTGTAATAACAATATTGTGAAATTTGGTTGTCTAGGTCGTATGTTTTAAAATATTAATCTTCATCCATCAGAATTTGCTAGTTACAGTTATCTTGTTATACACAGAACTTACCGTTACATGTAAGATGAAGAGAAAATTCAGGATTTATTCCCTCTCTGATTTAATGTTCCGAATGAAATTACACTTAATGATGACGCCCGAAAATACCGGGCACTTCCGTCCCAGCTGGTGCACATCAACAAAATTTACCCTAGATGTGGGCGATTTAATCGAAATATTTACAAATCGGGGGCACATAAAAATTAAGTGGAAATATGAAAAGAAAGAAGAATGTGTAACAAATTTATTGACATATACATATTCCATGTTTTCTTATGCTTTAGATAAATAATCAGGCGAAGTTTAAGCGAGGTGAGGCAGACGACGAGAAAAGAGTTGCAAGCCTTCTCTCTTTTTATATATCAGTCGAAAACGAGATATTTAAAAACAGCTTATAGAGACAAAAGGGTTACATTATCGATAACATGTAATGCATATTAGAACACAAATATAGGAAAAAGGTGACTCGACCCCATATTTAAAAAGAAAAAAAATGGAAAAGGGGGGGGGGGGTGTCCAGACCCCAAGTGCCTGTGATCCGTGGATGCTTTTTTCTGCATGAACTATCATGCTAGTAGTAAATAAAAAGCTTACTGCACTAAGAGTAAATTACACCTTTAATGAAGTTATAAAGCAGGCGACACATGCGTTCCTTGGAACACTCTATTCTTAATTATTAAGGATAAAGTTTACTTCTTAAAGTGAAAAAATTTGTGTCAATCAAACGCTTCCCGATATTCGTAGGTTAATAATTTCTAGATAAAAGAAGTTTATGAACACGCTTTTATCATATTAACGTGTGAAATGCTCTAGCAACACATACATCATGATGATAAACAGAAAAGTGGAGAAAATATTAACTTCAAATTTGTGTGGAAGCCCCCTTAAAGGTCATAGGAAACGATTCTTAACATTAGGATTTCACTTTTTAAACCTAAAGCTATATATGAAAGAATGTTAAATTACGAGTAGTAATATTTTTTGGCCTTTGTTCTACTGAAAAATAAAGGTGAAAACTTTTCCACTTGTTACTTTTCTTACCCGCTTATCGTTCTTGATTTTGTGGTTTTATGACGTCACAAGAGCCCACTGATGTAAACAGAGCATTAGACTAATGTATTTCTACCATATTTTTATCTAGTTAATTTAAGCTATTTTTGTAAATATAAATGTGTCTATGTTTCCAGGTGAGTTATCGGATTTCGTAGTTCAGTCAATTCAGTTTGAACGAGTCGTTAATAAGGCACGGCAACTCAAAACGGGGGCTTTTTATCGGAGGATGATCCTGATGGATATCCTATATAAAATTACGCTTAAATTAAGCTACAACTTCTATTACTTACTCTGCATCAAACCTTTAGAAACAAAAAATATTTCCCTGTTTAATACACATATACGACATTCCAAAAGGATTCCATGTCATTAAAAAAAAGTTAAGTCGTTTTTTATTCCAAGAAAAATTGCATAATGCAACATAGAATAATTTATTAAAAGTTACCTTTTCTGATATGAATAAAAATTTTGATTAAGCCTATAATATTCTGTTAAAGAAAGAATATGACACTTATATGGGGAATATCCCTAATGTGATCCCCAAAATAAACACGGGGCCGATGGTATTGAAGTCCATGATAAGCGTGAACCACTGAAAATGTCAGCGTCTTTGAAGTTTCGTTTTCCCCGATCCGAAACACACGTATTGCTGTAAAAACGATATAGCAATAGAATTCCTGAGTTTATGACATGATCGTATTCTTCTATAAAAAAATATATATATAAAGAAGAAATGTTGAGCCCAGAGCAAATGAGATTGTTACGATGCCGATACTTTGTACAGACACGGTTTGACTCTACAATATCGAATTTTGAAATAATCGGTATGTAGTAGTAAACAATACAGTCCGTGATCAGTTTGCAAATCCATCCATCATTTGCGAGACTACAATTTTAATATTAATGTTCTTTTTAACAGATGATAAAACTTTTGAAATTATATCCTTTACAGAAAAAAAAAACATAAATATAATACACACTGGGAAAAAAAAACAGGTTTGTATATGATGATAAATACTGATCTTTGATAAATATTTTAACAAATTGACTGGAAAGATACCTACCTTTTTCGTATCTTATGTATTAAATTTTACTAAATTAAAAAAAATGTCGATTTCTAATTCATTCAATATCTACATTTGGTAGAATCCTTATTCTTCATAGAAATATTTCCATATGTTAGAGCTGCTTTTTCAAAACGTCGTTTAATTTGTACTAACTCCCATATATACAAGTTTACGCGTATAGTTCTTGCCAGAGTTGTTTTTAACCCATCTGCAGTGTGTTTAAAAACGACACGATTATTTCAAGAACTTTCAATTACAAAAAGAAAGAAATATGAAATAACAAGAGGGATGAGAGGGGTGGGGGCGCCAGAGATCGGGTATTGGTCGTGATGTCTTACATGAGTAAGTGAATATCAAGACAGTGTCAAATGATAAGAATTGATTTAATTATATAAAACAGTCACACATGAAATTTTTTTTCTTGTTTTTTTTAAAGTCATGTGATACTTAACGCAGCAGGTACGTATCGTTTGTCAAGAAAAGTGTCATACTATCATACTGACAGTGTTGGACTTTGTGTGAAAGTAAAACTATGTTGTAAATAAATGATTTCATAAAAACAACTGCCCTGGTTATGAAAAATGAATTCATTCTAACTCTCCCTTCTTTCTCTGTGCCGAATTGCTTTATTTTTCTCTCAATAGATTGAAGTGTCAAACGATGAAAATGATCACATTTTGATTGATAAAACATGCAAACATCTTGCAAATTTATATGCAATGGAATTTTTAAAAAGAAATACTTGCTTGTTTGAAGATCGTATATTTATACTAGGTTTTAGCCATGATTATGATATTCTTTAAAATTAAGCTGCAAAATGACATGATAGTTTGGAAACATTGCATAGCTTTGAACAGCGATTGGGCCTTACTGACGTCATATGCTAAGGGAGATAAGCAATATAGTCAAAGTGAATTTTCACGACTGAGTAATTTTGATCGACTGTGCTGTAGCTATCTTGCGTAAAAAATCCAAAAAACAATTTCAGTCTTATTTTACCAACTCATATGAACTTATTCCCGTATGTAACTCAATATGTTCAGGTAATTGTCTCCTATGACCTTTAATATTATACTGAGGAGTAAAGAAAGAAGCTTGGTAGAACATTTACTGGAACCCGCTATGTATCTTAGAATAAAGTTTAGGAATCCAGTATAGGTATGGTAATTCAAATTCATTCTGAGTTACCATATGTCAAGTGTGTTATACTTTCATGTTAAATACTAAAATCTGATTGGTTTAGACGCATTTAACAATTTGTAATTGTCGTCGACAACAATATGTGCCAATGCATGACTGTACATTTTGTCGTCCATTGTCATGATTATGCAGGAGGAAAAAGATTCGTCTCGACACATATTGTCGCAGTGAGGGTAGGTACATATTGTCGCCAAGGACAATACGTTCAGAACTACAATATGTACCGTCACAAGATGGTTCGGATATTTGCAAGTACATCCCCCACAATTAAAAAAAAAGTTTTTCCCTTAAATTTTTATCGTCTATAATCTTGACTGCATAATTTTACACATATAAATAATAAATCACATTTCCCTACCGTATTTTTATTCATATTGTACACATATAAACTCTGAATTCAAAATTATTTCTAAATTTCTTGTTATCAGTTATCTTGTCTCAGAGCGGGCAATTTTAAGACAATGACCAGTATAATAGAATTATTTGATAATATATCGTTTTACTGGCGATGAATGCCATAATTTTATAAAATGTAGTCATTATCAGCTATAAGAAAAAAAATGATATTTTTAATCATATCCATCAAAAATATTTGAAGAAGGTTTTAATGCCCTCTTGCTTGTTGCTGGCATATCTGAAGGTATTTTGATGAAACGATTAGAAGAGTTTCTTAAGGGGCAATAAATAATCAGAATTTAACACATATACGGTTAAGAGTGTGGATTAGTAAATTTATTTGTTGCAACGAGAGAGTTACGCTTCATAAAGTACCCTAACAAAAATATTCTTAAAATACTAATTATGATAGTTTTCAAAGTTTTCACTAAGTAAGTTCAACTATTATGTAGTAAATAAAAGTATCGAAGTTTCTTTTTTTATTAAACTTTAGTAAAATAAATTACTGTAGGAAAAACTTTAGTAAATCAAAGTTTTTTTTTCACAATAATTTGATAATCATATTAAGTATTTTAATTTAAAATCCAGAATGTAACACATGTATTTCATTTTTTTCAATTTTCAAAATGCGATCTTATGATATGTCACAAGTATTATCAAATACTAGCATTATTTTAAAATTATCATCATTGATGTGAAATTAGAGAGATATCAATATTGCATTAGATCCAAACAAATATTCTAGAACGAAGTTTCAATATAACAAATTTTTGTTAGGGTAAGAAAGATAACTCACAGACAAGAATGCACCTTATGAAAAGGGAAGATAACGAACAGTGATAATTCTCAAAAGTCCATTTAAACAATATAAATCATGAGCAGGGCCAACATGGACCACTGGAAACAGTGGTGGGATCAAGTGCCATGGAGGAGTAGGCATCCCCTGCCGACGGTTCACACCCGCCGTGTGTTCCTTGTCATGACAGATTGTATTATTTGATAAACAAGGTCATTGTATCGACCATAGAATTTGCGGTATCATGATGGTTTCATTGTATCATCAACTTATTTTTCAGTAGCTTGTCTCATTTTAGAAAGTGTTCGTACATAGAACATGCCCTTTCGTATCGAATCAACATAACTCCATGTGCAGGTGATTGCTACATAAATAAGGGAAGTTGACGATAGAAAAGTTAAAGTCATTACGTTTATCATAAAGTTATGTTGTCAGTTTGACTTTCTCTACAATGAAGTCCAAATTTAAAACAGATGTGTTAGACTCTGTGGTGTCTTTTATTTCGAGTTCAGTGGGGTATATCGAATCAACGTAGGAGTGAAACTGAATATTGTTATTTGATAAACGTCGTCGATAAATCTAAATATCAAATTGAAGGCCACAGCAAGAGACTTCTTCTTTTCATGAAGACAGTTTTTAAATAAATTTTGCTTCATATGAATACAAAAACGGACCTGCTAAAAATTTAAACAAATTGTTGGAAGGTCTGGTCTCCTAAAACCACAAAGACATTGTCAATGAAAAACTCGAACATCTTTCAAACTCGGAGTACTTGGTTTGAACATATTTTATTGTAGTTTTTAATTACAAAGGGATTGGGCACAAGTTCTAAAAACTTATTAAGCCCTCTCCCTACATGTAAATGACAAAAATTAAATTAAATTAAATTAGGTCACAGTTAAATATGTACATTCAAAATATTCAATATTAGTGAAATTTACAAATCAATGCATTTTAAAAAATCATACATATAATTTTGTGTATACATGTATATATAAATAAATATATTTATAATAAAACTAATACTAACATGTAAATCTGCCAGAATGTTTAATAAAAGTTTGAACAATACAGAAAAGACGTTCATTCTCCACAGCACTCAATGAATCTATCCCCCATAATAAAACATGTGTATCTAAAATGTGAATTTTATCAAATAATAAAAAATTATCAAGAAATTCCTTTCTGGCTTCTTTATACTTTGGACATATAAAAAAATAATGATACGAATCTTCTTTTTTGCCACATGAGCATAAAGGACTTGAGATTAAATTACATCTTTAGAGGTCAATATTTAATGCACAATTATGTCGAAGTCTGGTCTGGAGAACATTCAGTCGCCTGTTACCATATTCAAAGTATGACGGTGGGGCAGATTTTTTAATACTTATTTTAGATTTAAAATTTGACAACAGTTGTAAGTTTCTATTTTCAAGTGGTAATGAGTTCCATTCATTAATTACAGTAGGAATAAACGATGACTTATAAGTCTGTAATCTACATTTTGGAATATCATAATTTTCACAATTTCTAGTAGAATAGCTAGATGTATTGCATCGCATATTGGGAAGTATGTCCGTTAGATAATCTGGTATTAAATTATTATGCATTTTAAAAAATGTCTTTAATCTTGCTGTCTGTCTTCTACAACTAAGTGGTTCCCATCCCGTTTCGATGTAAAGTGAATCTTTAGAGGCTATAGTTGTTAAACCTGTGACAATTCGTGCAGCATAAAGTTGCAATTTTTCTAGTTTATCGTTATCATTGTTTTGACAACAGCCCCATACCACAGAAGCATATTCACGTTGTGGTCTTATAAATGACGTATACATAAGGGAGAGAGATTTTCGATTCATTTTAAATTGTAATTTTTTTAATAGAGCCAATTTTCTGTAGGCACTAGCCAGTAAATTTTCAATATGTGATGACCAACTAGCATCATGAGAAAATAATACTCCAAGGTGTTTGTGCTCAGTGACAAAGTCCAATTGACATTGTTGAAAGAGAAGCTTAGGATATTCGATGTTTTTCTTTGTGCTGAAAATTATTGCTTTAGTTTTAGAGGGGTTGAATTTCATTAACCATTTTTTTGACCAAAGTTCCAGTGCATTAAGATCTTGATTAAGATTTCTTTGAATAATTTTCATATTTTGAGATGAATGCTGCAAAGAATTGTCATCTGCAAATAGTCTACATAAAGTGATCATATTTGTCAGCTACATCATTCACATAGATTAAAAACAAAAGTGGCCCTAATACTGAGCCCTGAGGAACACCAGCATACAAAGGTTTAGGTGATGATAACAAATTACGATACAAAATTCTTTGATACCTACATTCTAAATAGCTTTCTATCCATTTATACAAATTTCCATTTATCCCATATGTTTTAAGTTTGAACAAGATACCTTCATGCCAGACACGATCAAATGCTTTTGTTAGGTCACAAAATATCAAACAACAAAATTTACCATCATCAATAGATTTAACAATATTATCATATGTTTCAATTAACTGATATACAGTAGAGTGACCAGGTAAAAAACCAGCCTGATATTTATAAAAAAGATTATTATCATGAAAATAATTGTAAATATACTTAAAAACAACTCGTTCCATGATTTTCCCTACACAGCTCAGCAACGAAACTGGTCTATAGTTTGACATTAAAGAAGGATCTTCTTTTTTAAAAAGAGGAAGTACATTAGCTAGTTTCCATTCTGAGGGGAAAATATATTCATTTAACAACAAACAAAGCGGTTTGGCAATAGAAAACTTTGCAGATTTTAACATCTTGTGACTAATGTTGTCAGGACCAATGGCCTTGTTTGTAGGAAGTATTGATATAATATCAATTATTTCTTGTTTACTAATGCATACATTACTAATTTCATTATTACAAACATAATATGTATCAGGTAATTCTGACCCACTGTCATCAACACATGATACAGAAGTAAAATAGTTATTAAGTACATCTATTTTCTCTTCATTGGAAAAGGCAATATTTGTGTCACCAGTATCTGTTGTATATTGTAATGGTGGAATATCAGAGGAAACTTTAGTTTTAAAAACATCCTTCAATAATTTCCAGTAAAGTTTCGAGTTGTTTTTACTAGCGTCTGTAAGATGTAATTCTAGATTATTATGGTAGTTTTCAATTGCATGTTTTCTCATATTGTTGAATTTATTTCTTATATGTTTAAAATTTGCCCAATCAGAGTCTTTTTTACTTTTAAAAGCTTTTTGTCTAAGTCTTTTTTTAATACGAAGAGTTTTACGTAATGCAGAATCAAACCAGGGTTTATCTTTTGGCCTTATAATAACAGACTTTTCAGGTACACATTGTCTAACTATGTTCATAAATGTCAAAGAAAAATTTTCCGTAGCCTGGTTAACATTTTGTGCATTACAAATGAGGTTTTCCCAATCAGTATTTTCAATAAGGGAGTTAAGTTGATCCATATCAGCATTTTTATATACCCACACTTTTCGTTCATAAGATTTGTTTTGGTTGATACTTGATTTCAGAAAAATATATGTCCCTTTGTGATCACTTATATCACTGTCTATGTCTAACGCGCCTGAGTGAAGAACTAAAACATCCGAATTGACTAGAATTTGGTCAATGAGTGTGTTCGAGGTGTTCGTGACACGAGTGGCTTCATGGATAGTGTTTGTAAGACTGTATCGTAAGAGGATTTCATTAACAATGTGTGTTCTAGGAATATTAAAGAAGTCTACATTAAGGTCTCCAACTACAACAATTTTAGTGGAAATGTCAGAAGCCTTTTCTAAAGACCACATAAGGTTATTCCAAAAGGATTTATCACTGTTTGGTGGGCGATATACACAACACAGTAGAAAGTTACAGGTAGGTTCGCACACTTCTAACCAGATACATTCTATTGTAGTGGGTTCAAGGTCATCGCGTCTGGTAACTCGAAGAGATTCAGAAATATAAACAAGAATTCCTCCGCCATAAGAATTCCTGTCTCTTCGAAAAATTGTATTAAAGCCCTCAATTGAGATATCGCTATTATTTATACTACCGTCTAAATGTGTTTCTGTGAAGCATAAAATATCGAAGTCAGTGACAAACGTTGTCAAACTTTCAATTTTGTTTCTAATGCTCCTAATGTTAAGGTGAAAAATATCTAAACTATGAATAGGAACACCATTTGGACCGGGATTAGTTTCGATGTCGCCAGATAATAAAAGTAGTAAATGAATAACTTGTGAGCAAAAATGTACATGACCAAAGTTTTTCATACCCTTTTTAGTTATACATTTAAACATTTGCAAATAATTTTTGTACGCATGGAATAAAAGCGAAAGTAAGATCCGAAGATCAAAAATACAGAATAGCATTGATTTGATAATACAACTATTTTTGAGATAATAGATTCCTATTGCGGCTCGATATTGCAATAGTGTATTACCTGTCATTAGCTTTTGTAAGTTTCACACAATCAAAAGACTTAAATTGAAGGAGCCGCTTGTAATGACAACTGTCAGTATGCTTATAATACATGTGAAATAAACTTTGACCAATATAAGTAGGAAAAAATGAGTAATAAAACAAAAACAAAGAACAAAAACCCTTCATATATGTCAAAATAATAAATTTGAACATTAGTGAAGGAAACAAAATAAAAATTGTGAACAAGTATAAGAAAAATGACACCTCTGTGTCGCTAGGCAAAACAGGGCGCATAGTGACAGAAGCGTTGTTATAAAACAATGTAAATAAATGTACTATGTACACGATTTTCCAAAAAACAGTAATCATACTGTTATTGTAAAGGGAGAGTTTAAAGGTAAATCAGAAATATCTTAAATATAACTTATAGTAATATAAATTAATAGTTTGCTAAGAGTATACTTTAGTTTGCTTAATTCATTTATAATTTTAAGTCTGCTGATGGATTGAGAAGACACCATTTTAAAGTTAGTGCATGGGTACTGGACTTACATATCCTCAGATATAACTTCTGATGAATATACTTCTGCTGTGGACTGCGGTGGGGCGGAGTACTTGTGTGTATAGAATCAGAATGAACAATCTGATTTGCAGATAACCAATGACAAAGTATGTATTAAGTTTACGATTTTTTTTAAAGAAGCAGTTGTCTATGATGTCAAAAATTTGGACTATAATTTATCGTGGGGAATGGTTTATCAAGTCGAATTATTATTGTTTATTCTGTTATTGATTTTGGTAAAATTTCGTGATTTCAAAGATTCTAAAAGTTTCTTGAAAAATTTAATTTAGTCAAATTTGTTGTACAGTACGCATAAAGTTTCTCCTTCACTGCTGTTAAATTTTCATGAGAAGTAAAGAATGAGGCTTGGTAGAACATTTACTGGAGCCCATGCATCTTTGTTCGTAAGGATTTTGTGAAGTTTTGAAATTTAGTATAGGTAGAGTAATTTAAATTCAGTTTGGTTGTTGGGAATATTAAAAATATTTAAAACTGACATATGATTTTCAAGAATTTTCTCCTTAGAAAGGCAACTCTAATTTGGATTAGCATTTGTAGAATTAAATCCAAGTACCCGGCTCTAAAATGGAATTGCAATACTGAGCCTTACAAACAAAGACCTGCTTTGTCAGCTGCGACCAGTACATATTGATCATGTTTTTACTTGATGTCAATTCTTTTTTCACTTCTGAATCATTGAAAACAGAGGGATGTATAGTTTTTATATTGCTCCTCAACTGTTTAATACAAGATTTCAACATCTATCTTATACTAACTTTCAATCCATTCTGACAATTAAGTGTCAGGGTTTTCTTTTTCATATTTGAACCATCGTCTGCTGTAATCTTCATACACAACTCGTAATGTAATTTCCTCTTCAATTACATTTTATCATATAAGTATAATTGATTTTATTTATGTGCCCTCTGATGTCCTTTTTATTGTATTTTTCCCGATATCGTTTCAGTAGACTATCACACATGATATATAAAAGCTGATTTTAAAAAGAAAGATACGCACATACTTTTTGTACATGTATTGAGACATTGATTGTTGATCGAGGATAAATCAACCCAACCAGTCTTTTAAAGCAAGAAAATTGTTGTCCATGTAACTTTACTGGTTGAACATGCATTAATTGCAATTAATCTGACTGATTGATTGATTTTTACGCTTACAGAATATGTATCCTTGAGTCTGTTACTTGAGTCTGTTACATGATGTTGACTTCGCGGCTGGAATTTTAACGATGAACCGAGTTCAAATTTTGCAAATTTTAATTAATTGTGCTCAACATATGCTTCTGAGCTTAGCAAACAGCAACTTGTACTATACTACATACATAATGGTATACATGTAGAAGATATATTTTCATTGATCAGTATGGAGTGCCCATGAACGAAGCATATGGGTGAGACCATTCAACAGGTAAACAGTGCTCCCATTGGACCAAAGTTGACCCATTTTTGTGCGACGCAATTCACGACCTTTTTTATGCCCCCGTATCGAAGATTCGGGTGTATATAGTGTTTGCTCTGTCCGTCCGTCTGTTTGTCCGCAAAAACTTTAACATTGCTCATAACTTTTGATTGGTTGGAGCTATGGCTTTCATATTTCACATGTGTATTCCTTGTGACAAGACCTTTCTTTGGGTTCCATCATCTTTGACCTTGACCTTGGAGTTTGACCCAGTTTTACAAATTTTTTCCAAACTTAAACATTGGCCATAACTTTTGAACGGTTGGTGCTAGGGTTTTCATACTCCACATGTGTAATCCTTGTGATAAGACCTTCCTTTTGATACCAACAACTTTGAGCCCTTGACCTTAGAGTTTGACCTACTTTTGAAAATTTTTAACGTTGGCTGTAACTTTTGAACGGTTGATGCTAGGGCTTTCATACTTTACATGTGTAATCCGTGTGAGAAGACCTTCCGTCGGATACCAACAACTTTGACCCTTTGACCTTGACCTACGAGTTTGACTAACTTTTGAAAAACTTTAACATTGGCCATATCTTTTGAACGGTTTGGTACTAGGGCCTTCATTCTTCACATATGTAATCCTTGTGACAAGTCCTTCCTTTGGATACCAAAAACTTTGACCCTTTGACCTTGGAGTTTGACCTACTTTTGGAAAACTTTAACCTTTAGATACCAACAATTAATATATATTACAGCCCATTGACCTTGGAATTTGACCTACTGGAAAACTTTAATCTTGGCCATTTCTTTTGAATAGTTGGTTCTAGGGCTTTCATACTTCACATATGCAATCCTTGTGACAAGACCTTACTTAGGATACCTACAGCTTTGACCCTATGACCGGGACTTTGGAGTTTGAACTACTTTTGAAAAACTTTAATCTTGGTCATATCTTTTAAACGGTTGGTGCTAGGGCTTTCATATTTCACATGTGTATTTTTTGTGAGAAGGCCTTTCCTTGGGCACCATTCATTTTGACCTTGACCTTGATGTTTGACTTACTTTTGAAAACTTTAACCTTTTCCATACCTTTTCAATGGTTGCTGCTAGAGCTTTCATATTTCACAGGTATATTCCTCGGTACAAGACCTTACTTTGGGTACCAACATATTTGATTTGCATTTGAGAAAGTTTAACCTTCGCTATAAGTTGCCATACGGGGTAATCAGTGTTTCACAAACACATCTTGTTTACAATTATTTTTATGTCATAATCATTTATACAATTGTACAGTAATTTATATACCATGTCACATCTTCATTACTGTTCTTCTCATAAGCTTGTAGTCATCTTGAAACACTTTTTAATACTACATGTAGTATCCAACCAGCATTTTTATGCCCCTGTAATCGAAGATTCGGGGGCATATAGTTTTTGCCCTGTCCGTCCGTCTGTCTGTCTGTTTGTCCGCAAAAACTTTAACCTTGGCATAACTTTTGTTTGGTTGGAGTTATGGCTTTCATACGTCACATGTGAATTTCTTGTGACAAGACCTTCCTTTGGGTACCATCACATTTGACCTTTTGACCTTGACCTTGGAGTTTGACCCACTTTGCAAACTTTTATGAGACTTTAACCTTGGCCATAACTTTTAAACAGTTGGTGCTTAGGCTTTCAAGCTTCACATGAATATTCCATGTAACAAGGCCTTCCTTTGGATACCAACAACTTTGACCCTTTGA
Source organism: Saccostrea echinata (assembly GCF_033153115.1). Taxonomy (NCBI): domain Eukaryota; kingdom Metazoa; phylum Mollusca; class Bivalvia; order Ostreida; family Ostreidae; genus Saccostrea; species Saccostrea echinata. The sequence continues at coordinate 124,338 of NW_026889774.1, read as the reverse complement.
CCTTGGAGTTTGACGTACTGTTGAAAAAACTTTAACCTTGGCCATAACTTTTGAAGAATTTGTGCCAGGACTTTCATATTTCACATGTATATTCCTTGTGACAAGACCTTCCTGTGGATACCAACAACTTTTACCTGTTGACCTTAGAGTTTTGGCCATAACCTTTACACAGTTGGTGCTAGGGCTTACATACTTCACATATGCATTCTTTGTGACAATACCTTCAATTACATACCAACAACCCTGACCCTTCGACCTTGGAGTTTGACCTACTTTTGAAAAACTGTAACCTTGGCCATAACTTTTGAACAGTTGATGTTAGCTATAGGGCTTTCATACTTTACATGTATCTTCCTTGTGACAAGGCCTTCCTTTGGATACCAAAAATTTTGGTGTTGACCTTGACCTTGGAGTATGACCTTCTTTTAAAAATTTTAACCTTGGCCATAACATTTAAACGTGTGTTTCTAGGGCTTTCACATTTCACGATCATGTGTATCACTTGTGACAAGACCTTCCCTTGGGCACCATTTGACCTTGACCTTGCCGTTTTAATTACTTTTAAAAAACTTTAACCTTTGCCATAACTCTTCAAGGTTGGTGCTAGAGCTTTCATATTTCACAGGTATATTCCTCGAGACAAGTCCTTTCTTTGGGTACCAATATTTTTGATCTTTTGACCTGGATTTTGACTTGCATTTGACAAACTTTAACCTCCGCCATGAGCTGCCATACGGGGGCATCAGTGTTTCATAAACACATCTTGTTTGTGAAAGAAATTTATTCACTAAATTCATTGTTGAGACCGGTATCCACAGGGGAACTATTCACAGAAAAAAAGGAACCTTACAGATCCTGTAAACCTCATTACCATTTGCCTTTTTTAATACGAAAGTCACCCCTAAAAATAACAACTAAAGCCATTTTAGTAAAATTAATAATTAAGTTTTAACCTCATAAAATTTTAATTTTTCATTCTACATGTAAGTTTCACAATAATGTCCTGGAAAGCGATAAAAAAAAATATAAGAATGATTGCAGAAAAGTAGAATTTTGAGAACATGATAGAAAGTTTATAATTTCTTAATATTTAGAAATTTTATATTTGCAACATTTACAATCAAAATAAGTCTTAAAAAATTTATATATCAATCCAAGCATTCATATGGGGGGGGGGGGTATCCTTGGTCCTTAAAGCAAGTTACATGTATTAGAGTGCTTGTCCTGAACTCTTTGCCTTCCAAGTCATTTTATTCTCCAAGCTTTAAATTTCCTCTATCAGTAATTCGGTAAAGATAAATTATTTGATGTATGCCTAGACGAGTTATACAACATTCTGAAACATAACCTTTTTAAAATGTTCAGAAAAGTAAATGCAAACAGTAGATTGCATATATTTGGAAAAGGTTTAAGTTATCGTCAGTCACGGAAACAAGCAAAATAAAAAAGGTTCCTACACTCATGACCAACACGCGTGGAAAAACTTACAAGACATTGGATCAAAGGTTGTGTGTAAATCTACCTGTTGGCTATCTCATTGTTATCCGTTAAATTAAGATTTTGTAAAAAGGACCAATGACCTATTTTCACCTTTTGATATTCCATCGTGCTTGTAGAGTAAATTTAAATAAACGCTAGTCCATCGCATGATGATCCCACTCGTGCATGGCCTCGAGTCTTTTACATTTTCACCGTACTTGTGTCCAGAGTATTTAATAAACGCAAGTCAATCAGATCCTTCGAATTCATTTTATAAAGTTGTATTTATGCATTATGACAAAAATTGTGACAGTTTGGTTAATTACAAAAAGGATAAGCCAACACACAAAATATCAGAAGTCATGACTTTTTGGTCAAAAGCTTTAGTAAATTTCTTTAGGACGACGCAGTACTTGGAGCGATGACTACGGCATTTTGTGGTATTTTGAAATTCCTTCCTTTATATAACATTCAAAGCAAAAAATATTTAATACGTTAACATGTTCACGCATGAGAAAATGGAAATGTGTATTAAAAAAATCGTCCAAAGTTAGCAAAATGCGCTTGATATACAAAAGGAGTATTTTATTTCAAAGAATAAAGGTATATTACCTGCAAAAATTGTATCATTATAAGCTATTCTGAAACATAAAAGTATCGCAAAACCCTCGGAAAACTCGTTTTACAAACCGTATGTATGATAGAAAATTGTATCTTCGTTGGGCATTATAATGTTAGGCAGTATATTTCATCAAGTCCTATTACAGTCAGAAGTAAAATATGTATTTTAGAAAATAATAATAGTAATAATAAGCAATTACCAGAATAGTGTTAATGAAATGAGTAATATCTTAGTCACAAAAAGCACAGTGAATTACATTACATAAAACTGTAATCTTTGATGTTTTCCTTGTTTGAATTCTTTGTCAAAATTTATTTCCCAAATAAAAAAAAAAATAAATTAATAGACATGTATTTTCCGGTCTTCTACAAATGCGAAAAATTTAAAACCGATACATGAATTTGATTTGAACCACACGTAGGATCTCCGATGGACGTTATTTTACTCCACAAGCAGGGTGAAATATCAATAGATTACAATTGGGAGCCACTTTTGGTGTTAAACATTGTGGGGGTAAATTATCTGTTCCACTTTCTACATGAAGATAATGCTTTACATAAAGATGTTCAAAGCATACTGGGTTTTTGCGAGTAAGCAAATCCCATTTACAATCGGTCAGTAATATCGTTATCTAGGACGATTTACTATATACTGATATATGAGACACAGTCCGTTACACTGGAGTAAAGTTGACCCCGTTTTGTCCAACAGCCTGTTATTTACAGGTTACTGCAATTTGATAATGTTTACTATCACAATTCAGGCCAAGTGATGTTCACGCACTTGTGAAGGCCTCGTCCACGTGAACAAGGTCACAATAATGATATATTTACATGTTCAAAGTAATTTTTTGAGCGAAATTTGTAAATATGTAAACTGCATACAATATTCATACTTCGTGCAATTGAACCAAGTTCCTTATGAAGCTGCTTCAAAAAGGTCATATACATTATGTTGAAGTGTTTTAAAGATAAAACACAGAATATCCTTACTAAAGGAAAATATGCGACGAATTGCCACCAGAATTCATTTATTGCCATTCAAATCTTTTTACATAACACAGCCATCAATTGATTACAACAATGTGTTGTCATTCATCTACTGTAGATATTAGCTAAACCTTAACCTGCCTGATAGTTTGAGAAATGAAAGTTAGCAAGAAGATTTACAGATTACAGAAAAAAAGTATGTGCGGCAGTCCAGTCTAGTAACTTCTACAAGTCAAATACACAGCATAATGGGACTAAAATGAAATTATAACAAATATATAACAACAATGACATGAAAAAAATAATAATAATAAAATTTGCACATATCACTCAGTTTTACTTCACACCTTCTTCTCTCATATAACTGGATTTCTGATCTCTCTCTTTCATCTATGCTCTTCATACAGATCTCATTGGAATGGAATTTGTAAATTCTGAGTTTTAAAGCAAAGTTTTCATTTTTGCTAAACCTATTCCACAGTTTAGATCAATTCCTCCTTTTATATAATATTAATAATATCATTCTCTCACCTGCTTATTACAAATCTTGGCAAGTATAAATCACTCTTCTTCAGTATATAAAAGGGTATTTCAAAAACAACTTATTTACAATATACAAACTTTATATTCACAATAGCTGACCAGTACATTTTGCAAATATTTGTTCTTTTGTATACACATACTAGGAGGGAAATGAAATCCTTGACTTCAATAATAAATTAACAATTTTACCCATGAGGTTTATCAACAAATGAAAAAAGGGGAAAAAAATTAAAAATGACCTTTAATATCATCTTGCGATCTTAACACATGGTCCAATTATATTTTAACAAAACTATCCCTATAGTCAGTGGAATTATGCTGCCTGAGACTTTCCCTATCCCTTGCTTGGGTGGAAATTCATTAAATTCCATACAAACACATTACAAAATTATTATATACAATCAAGATCTTTGTCTACATTAAAATAAAAATAATCAACATCCATATACAGTCTACATAATGCTTGTTAAATGTGGGTAATTGACAATTTTTTTTGTTTTTTGTTTTTTTTGAACAGTTTACTTTATGAACTTTTTTTGGTTCTTTTGAACTGAAAAATAATTCTGACACGATAAAACAAAGCTAAGTATGGCGATTGGTGGCATAGTTTATATTTTTTTTTTCTCATAGGAGTCGAGTCATATTCTTTCCTTTTCCTCCAGCCAGTATGGATATTATTTAATTACTTAAAAAGAAATAATAAAAGTCACCTTTACATAGTAAAGTCTGACAATAACATACATAGGCCACATTATGTAAAATTACTCACCGGAGATGTAATAGCACCCTACCATGCCTATCTTGCCTTTTCATTTAGTCAAGCATCAAAATTAAATTATTTGCTATGTATTCTATATGTGATTATACAATGTACACATGAACATATACATCATTTGAATTTTGAAAAATAATGTTCATATCATAAAGCAATGGGAAGAATTGAAAAGACAGAAGTATAGTGGCCATTGAATACAATAAATAATAAAAACTCTAAAAACATAACAAAATTATAACAACTTTTGTAGACCAAAAAAAAAAAACAAAAAATGAAAATCCATACAGGCTAGAGGAAATAATTCTGTACCATCACTGAAGTTTCTTTATCTGAGCAACTTGGAAGGTTTGGCTGAACAAAAGCCTATCTGTAAATTTTTGGGAAAAAAGGTTTTTGTCTTGCATTGTCTGGGTCTTAAAAATAACCATAACCAGATTAAAAAAAATCAAAATTTTTTGGCCCAAATTTTGTCACTGATTTTTAGGAAAGTATCTAACTATTGTAATAGTTCTGAACAATAAGAAACTGCCCCGATTGTCAAAATGAGTCTACCTAATTGAACTATTTCTTAATAAAGCCCCCCCCCCCCATCCCCTGTAATTTTGGGACTTGCTGAGATATTTTTTTAATTCAATCATATTACTTGTAAGAGAAAGATAAGCTTTGTCAACCAATAGAACTTAAACGTTCTAATTGGCACTGACAGCAGCTACAAGGAAACTATTTCTTCCGTCAGTGTCTTGGTGCTGAACCATCTCCGAGCTACATGACTTCCTCACAGAAGCGGTGGTATCCATGGCATCTTCACTGTACAGACGTTTGATGCCGTCATAAAGATCTTCCTCTTCGTCATCCACGGCCTTTCTCTTGATCGACTTGGAACGCTTGATCACTCTAAACTGATATCCAGAGGGTAGAAGTCCATGCTTGGACAGGTACAAACCAGTCACTTCACGACAGTGAAAGAAGGTTTGATTGTTGACCTGCAAAACCAACAAAAATCGAACACTTAAATAAATGATGGGAAACAAATAAACAATGAACATCATGAACATAAAATTTATCTAAATCTTACTGAAGTTAAATTTTAGATATCAACTACTGCATTAGATCTGAGAACATACTAATAATTTATCAGATTTTGGGAATTGCAAGTGCACAGTTATCTGCACAATGAATTGATACTAATCTCCCTACCTCTGCCACTTGCTGGACTGTGTTGACGATGGAGAACCAGTTTGGGGTAATTTGTTCCAGCTCCAAGCTTACAATGGACAACACGAGGCTGATGGGGCTGAAGACCGCCAATTGGTGGTTTCCCAGACAATGGAAGATCTTCCGCATCATCATACTCAGGTGCTGTGAGGGAGTCAGGTTGCTCAGTCCATCTAGCAGTTTGGGGTAATAACACATAAGCAAGCCATGGATCTGGAAATGAGTCAAAAATAAGCCTACTTTTAACCACCAATAAACCTACATAGTGCTATGACCATATGAAAATACTAAAAAATTTAGTCATATTTCTGAATAATGTTTGAAACCTTCTCCCTTCCTGTTTTACTTTTATTTAATTTGCATAACCAAGATACATTATTCATAATATTTAATCAATGCACCAATGTCATAGACTTACAATGTGAAGAAGATCCACTGCAGTGACCTGTTTAACATTCCAGGAAAGTTTATCCAGGATAATGGCCTCCATCCTGAGAATTTCCGCCACAGAGCAGACACATCTAATGGTCTTCACAAGATCCTTGGTGCTTGGTATTACCTAAAAAAAAAATCCAACACATTCATTTCATGAATGCCAATCTTCCTTAAGGTCAAGATCTAGTAAATGAAGAGTGCCTACAGATTTTTCAAATTTGAAAAACAAATTCCTTTAATAATCTTTTACAATTATAGCTAAATAAATTGAGGTGTATCGGGGCATAATTTTTAGATAAACTCAACAAAAAACATATTTAAACTGCCCTTTTTAATGAAAAATGAAGAAAATCAGGTATAAAAATGGGAGTTTTCTCCATCTCAGACAAACAAAATGTATCAGTATTGCCTACAGTCTCTCAGTAAACAGTTTTTCATACCTTCTTGACCACTTCTTTAAAATGATATTAAATTGAATATAGGTATCGGGGTTCCTTTTGAAATGATTTCAAATTGAATTCCATGAAAATGTGTCATTTTCTACTTAATTCTGTTATAGCCGTAAAATATGGGAAAAAATAAGATTAAATCAATTATAAGGTCATAATGGATCTAGCACCAAAAGACAGACTGAACTCATTTACTAGATCTTGACCTTAAAATTGTTAGTGACACAAACAAAATTCCTTACACCCATACAATTATTTTTGTGAAGTGTACAAATCTGAACATACCTCATCTTCTTCCAAGGTTTTTGCTGCGATGTATAAGCAGCAGATGGCTACACAGGGTAGATACTTGGGGCGGACCTGTCCAAAAAAAAAAAAAAAATATTGTTGATTCAATTATCTTATCAAAATAAGAACATAAACATGAAAGAATTTTATTCAAAATTACCATGCATGCACAATGTGAGATCAACGACCAACCTAGGGGGGTGACTGAGGCAAGTAAGGGTAAAACTTGTACATTGTTCACTGACAATATACAATTTTGTCTTCTTGCTAGATATTTTATTTGATAGATACTTTGTAATTTGAACATGTCAATATTTATGAAAGATCTTCCACCTTTTTGACTCTTTGAATATTCTTTGGATGTTGAAGTGACACAGAGAAATCAATGTATCAAGAGGATATAAAGTGACATGTATTTAAAATTTCAAGTTTAACAATGTTTAAACATATTTAACGATCAATGTGTGCCATGTGCACACAAAAAATTCTCCCAAATTTTGAAACTTCTACCTAAATTTTTCCAAGGAAGAATGTCTCCCTAAATGTTGGGTCTAGAATGGTCCCGGGAGATCATAAATCATTAAACAGAAAGATATGTATATATAAATATCAATATAAATCCACATAGCAAACACTCAAATTTTAATCTGAATTGCTAATACTAATAAAATATATGACAAAAATGTGTAGATTCCCAAGAATGAAAGATTGAGGAAATAATCAACAGACTTACCTTAACGAGATTCAGAAAGCGGTCAAGGAGACATATGGCCAGTCCGAGAGTTTCTGGTGTAAATCTGAACTCTGCATTCAATGACAAAATCCAACCAACAACCTTATCTCTCTGTTGACCCAAGACCTCCTTTAAAAAAAAAAAATATGGAATACAGAAATTTACTTAGAACATGTGAGCCTTCACTATTTAATAATGTGTTAATACAGCTGTGACTTCCAAACACTTTACATTTACAATTAGATGAATAAATTTACTATCTAAAAAAAATCATAATATAATTACGGAAATAACTGAACCAGTCAAAAAAAAAGGTGAACTTGCATTAAATCAAAGGTACATGTATTATGCCTGAAAAAATCATGTTTTGATATGACAAGTACATGTAATGAATTTAAACAGTTTCTATTTTAATTCATTGCTGGAGATATTTATTTATATTCCACACATGACATATTTAATGTAATTTTTTTTTAATGCTGCCACATAACACCATAAAACACATCACATTGTCATCACCATGGCACCAGTGACATTTATGCATGTTTTTACATAAACTAGTTAAACCAGTAGTAGAAAACAATGAATATATTAAACCTATTGATATGGATAGACTTTTAAAGTTTGCTTTGAATTCCCTGATACTAATGACAAAGGTTGTTAAACAAACAGAAATAACCGATTTGGGCACCTGCCAGCAATCACTGTCAGCTCTTGGTAGGTCCCGTGATCATTGACCTTGTAAAGTTGGAGTTTAAAAGGATCTAAAAATAGCTCCTGTCCTACTGGTGAAACCAGGTTATATTTACAAATCTATACAATTCCTTATTCTTAGTTGATTTGCACAAGTTTTCATGTCCTTTCTTTTGAATATATCAGACTCCCCATATTTAAAAACAAAAATAAAATAATTTAAATATCAATATGTGGAATTTAAACTTGCATGTGTAGGATAAATTAGTAAAATATGGACTTTTAAAATTCAAATCAAGGAACAGTAAATTATTCTTTACAATAAGTAACTTTTTAAAAAAAAAATTAGATAGAAATGAATGCATTTCAGGCTTTGGAGACTGAAGACATGGAGCATGTCAATATATGTCAAACATGGAACATTAAATGCCAAATAGGATTTTGATTACATTAACCTGGATTATGTCATTGACTCAATGACAGCATATAGATGATGCAATTGTTTAGAAATTTCATAGCTTTATGCAACATCCTCTCATTTGTAATGACATCACAGTTTCATCCAACAATGATTATTAATCATTTCCTGGTTATCATGAAAACTGTTAACTCAATAAACAGCTGATCAACCAATCTGGCGAATCAACGTTTTATTTAAAAATACTTTAACTTCAATTTCAGAAGATTTCCCAGAAATATTACTCCTTAAAAAGTCCTTTAATGAAACAATTATTATGTTTAGTTTTTTTTTTTTATTATCTTATTTAACACTTAGACAGTTTCTAAAAGCAGGAAATTGTTTGAAATTCCAATACATATTTTTTTGTGAAAAATATGAGAAAAATATTTAGGCTTATGTTGAAACACCATCCCTATTTGGGTAAAGTAACAACATTTTTTGGGGAAGTCTATGAAACTTACTATATCACTGCATTCGTAAATATTAAATGAAAACTTCGTTGATCACAATGACAGAATTTCATTCCCATGTAACTTACATCACATGTTCCTGTAGGCTTGTACGCATTTGATGACCACTGACTGCATCTTGCAAGGTGCTCCCCAAGCATCTTCATCAGATGCCTAGCATCTAATCTTTTGTGCGACTCCATCTTGACAACCCCAAACTGCTGCACCAAAACACTGCAACGATATTTAACCCATAATTAAAAGCCTCTTAATTTAACAAGTAAAGACTCTTTTAAAGATGCTGTAGGAGGCTCAGCAGCCTGCATTCTATATGACTATGAGGGATTGTTGTTACTATAGTATCTTCTAGAAATATTTATTTCATAACGTTTTTACATAATATTTCTCTTTAAATCCCATTTCGCATAAAGTTTTAATAAAATTGAAACCATCCTTAATAAATTCATCCCAGAAAACCCAATTGATTTGGTAAAATATTTCCCAGTCTTAAAATAGTCACTGTCAAAATGGCTTCCATGATTCAGCTGATGCAAACCAACATCAGCAAAATTGTCAGTAAAATTTACACTCACCTGACGAGAAAAATGGAACGAGAGTTGAACTAGGATGTTCCCCTGTTCCATTCACACTATCCTGCTTACATTGATGATTTTAAAACTCCATCTTCTATCGAATAAACGAAAATAATAAGGGCTATGTATTAAAGTTGCGTTCCAAGGAAATTCCTTGTTGGTAAGGGTCAAATATAGTTCCGAATATATTCATCCGCTTAAAAAATCTGGTATTTTCATAAGTTAACATTATACTAAGTATGCAATATATACATATTAATTAACTAAAGATTTTAAAAAATTGTAGTTAGGATGAATATTGCTTTTCCACCTCATTTTTAGAAAACTTCTATGGAATCATTAGCGCGGAGGGAGAACTACACCCTTGGAAGCGAACAAAAGTTGTTTTCACCGTCGAGGTCAGAGCTGTCAAAAAAGGAAAATATGAGGTAAACCTGTTGTAATCTTTACTATGAAGCACATTCAATTAATCTAACGCTTTGAAGAACAAAATACTATGCAATTAGATGTAGATATGGGTGAAACTGGAGATTTATCGTTTGAAAAATTTATGCTGATGTTTACAAAACAAAACTATTTATAGTTCACATTTGAATAGGTAGATTTATCCAATCAAAATGAGTGTTACAAATGTAAGATTTAAGGAGAGAGGGTTTAAGATGTGCGCCAAATTTCAAACGACTTTTGTTGACAGCTGCCGTCTGCAAGTGGCGTAATGACAACAGGAGCAGATGTACGAATATCATCTTGAAGACGTAGGCAGAAACAAGGCTTTACACCTTTGAGATTAAAAATGGTTCAAGAAACAGAAAATAATAGTCGCCAGGCTATTAATTTGCTGTTTTGCGAGAAAATGGGAAAGAGTCGGAAAAGTCAGCTGGAAGCTTTGAACCATGTCCCGTGCAAAGATTCAAAAGAAAAGGTGATTGTACATAAATTGGTTTTAATTTTTTAATAAGAATTTAGTGAAAAAGAAAATGCATACTTAGTTTTTCACAACAATGTATTTTTATTTTAAGGCCTTGATTTAATTCTTTGTATAAATTTATTTACAGACACAGTTCGACCTATCGAATGAACATTTGGTTGAAAAATTAAGAGAAATCTTGAAGCAGTTGATAGCACCAAAAGTGGTAAGTTATAACTAAAATGTCAAATCATAGCAGGTCTGTGGTAAAATTAATGAAATGCTTTTGTTTGAGCTAAATAAAGTTGATATATATATACAGTCAGGCCAAGCAGAAACATACAGAATGTCTGTTGCAGGAGACAATTAATGTTGCTTTAAAAACAAAATGAAGATCAGTAAGAAAGGTTTTTATATTGAACTTAAAGCATAATAAATCCTTATTTATTTATTTATTTTTTTTTTTGATTTTTTGATTTGATTTGGCCAAAAATAAAAAAAATATAGATCTAGAGAGTCAATAAAATGGGCATCTTCGCTAGCCAAGGGTGACGATCCACTTCTCGAGAGAGGAGCGGATCATCACCCTTGGCTAGTGAAGATGTAAAATGGACTAATTGATTGAGCATATTGAGATAGGAAAAAAACATGTTTTTTCTTTTGGCCTCATGAGTGTAACTTGTGCCTGTTGTTATTTGTAAATCAACTTTAAATCTTTATACGCCTTTAATATTTTAAGGAAAAGTTTTGAAATCATCTTTGGCTGCTTTCCATCTTTATGATTTGAAATTACCAGTTCATTTGTAATGTTTGCTCTCTGAAGAGTTCAATTGTATGCTCTATGTTGGATTTGATTCGAATACTTTTCAAAGTTTTAGAACACAACTCGCAAAACTGTATTTAAAGTTAATTATTGTAATGTCCTTCATTTAACTTTCATTGGAGGGGCGAGAAAAAGAGGGGGTTTACTGAAAGGTTTATGGAAAGCCTTTATAGTACACTCCCTTTTCCTGCGCCCTCCAGAAAAGGTAAATGAAAGATCTTTATTAAATCATTGTTACATGTATCAAGACTTATAATATCTATTTGCTTTTCAAAAAAAGTGTGCTACATGATTAAGTTTTTGATAAATCTACAGGACAATTCTATAAGTGCTCAGAGGGATAAAGCCATCTCTACTATTCGCTGCCTAACACATTTTTATAACTGTAATCCTTCAACTTACGCCACTGCAGTTAGCTGTATGGACAGATTTCTAGCAAAAGTCAAGGTAATTTAAATAAAAATTATGCCTTAAAAAATCAGTAGAAAAATGCAATAATAAAATGTAGTATTTGCTTATTGTTTATATATTTTTTTTTAATCTTTAACTGTACTTGACATTAATTGATATATATATTGATTAAATTTTAAAAAAAATTGCAGGTCCAATCAAAGTACTATTCTTGCCTTGCAACAGCCTGTTTTTATCTATCCAGCAAATTTCATGAGGAAAATGAGGTAAAGTTTTGTACATTCTCCACAAAATTATCAGGATAACAAATTAATAAGTATTTAATTGTTGATTTCTTTTAAAGGTTGTGAATTTTAAAACACCAAACTGTCTCCTTTTATTAACTTATTAATGTTAATAATAATTTTTTTTTAAAATCTCTGTTTTTCATTTATCAGGATGTTCCATCAGCAACAGAGTTATCTAGCTTGATGCAGCATGCCTGGAAATCCTCCGATTTGAAGAGAATGGAGACGGTTGTCATGCAGAAGCTTGATTGGAAACTGTGGGTTGAGACTTGCCCCTCTCTACTTAAGACTTTATGTGATATTATTTGTACAACAACTAAGGTGCTAGACCACCAATTTCTTTCTCGACTTGTCCAGAAGTTTGAGATTTGCATCAACTACAGCTCATGTGCAATATACTCTGTAAGTTTTCTTCCTTGGATCAATATTGACATTTAAAGTTTAAGAGTACTGTATAAATTTTGTAATCATTGAACAATTGCATTTTTTCTGATTACATTTTTAGTATTTTTGTGTTGTAGACTGCCTGTTTGGCCCTCAGTTTACTTCAACATGGTCTGCAGGAGAAAGGATTACTGAATAATGCAATGAATCAGAGTTTATTTAATCTTCATAACATATGCCAGGTAAGAATGTTTGAGATTTGAAAAGAATAAATAAAGGGACATATAATTAATAGAAATAATTTCAAAATTTCTGTAAATCTTGTAAGTTTTTTTTCTCTTGATTTGTCACTCTTTACAAGGGAAAAAAATCACATATGCATTTAATTGATTCATATATCACAAAAACAATATTGAAAATTTTTACTACATTTATACAAAGTAAGAAATGTATGTAGCAGCATATATTTATTTGAGGGTATCTCCATTTAGATTTCTGATGCTGAATTTTATGAATGCCATCATGCAGTGTCACAGGTGCTTGATAACTATAGAAATAGTCCCAAGAGTCACCCATCCTGTCTCCCAATGCCTAAACCTTTCCTTCGACCCAATCTTGTGTCCCGTCCTAGTCTTTATGGAGACTCTGAATTACCTGCCATTGAAGAAGACCCCTCTGTGGATCTTTTAGTCAGCAAGACTGAAAGGTGAGATTTAATAGTGTAACACATTTTGTGTGTCTTCCTTCCCTCCAAAAGGAGGAGATATATTTATTTTCTGTATTGGTAAAATGCAAAATTTTCTTATTTTTATCGATATTTTCTTTCTAAGTTCTGTTATACATGTATGTATAAAGTGCTGAACTGATTTTCAGTGAATATGAAGAGATAAGCGTCAGCAGTCAAAAGTTTGTGTTTGGAGGCCACAGTTGGAGTACCTGTATTTTACCTCAGAAATGTGCCACATGCAGCCTGGAATAAATGTGCAATATTCAAAATATTAACAGCTTTATTAGCTCAGATTGAGCCTAGGAGTTAGGAGATGTTTTATTATATTAGTAAAATTTAAATTATCTATTTTTACATATACCAATTTTTTTTTCTGCATGAATGGAAAAAAGAACAAATGTTTGCAGAAACAAAAAGTACTTTAGATTCATTATTTTGTTATTTGTTTTAATCTGTGTGACTGTTATTTAAATGTAAATTAATTTTAAGTTTTGTATGATTGGATAAAGGGTCAAACACTAGAGAACTGGCATGGTTAGATCAAAAGTATATTGTTTGTTGTTTTTTTTATTTAATTTGTATTTTTAAAATTCCTGTGTGTGTCTGTGTACAGTTGGAAGTTAAAAAGTGTATAATTCAAATCAAATATACAATCTTGAAATCCACTGGTGACCTGCCAAAGTAACATTTATTTTATCTATGTTTTAATTTGTATTTGTGTTTTAGTGGGTATATTAAAGTATTAAATGTATAAGTATGTATATGAAAAGAAATTTATAGTATACATGTTTATTTCCTAGAATTGGTGCAAATAAATTATTTTTTTAAAGCTTGACTTTACTGTGTTATGAAAAATAGTTTGTTCATGGATAATTTCTTAATAACAGCTATGGATAAAGATAAAAATAACATTTAAACCTGCTTTGGAATGTTTATGTAACATCTTGGCCATAAATTAAGGCCTTTTTTAGCTCACCTGAGCCGAAGGCTCGAGTGAGCATTTCTGATCGAAATTTGTCTGTTGTCTGTCGTTGGTGTTGTCGTCGTAAACTTTTCACATTTTCATCTTCTCCAGAACTACTGGGCTAATTGCAACCAAACTTGGCACAAAGTATCCTTGGGTGAAGGGAATTCAAGTTTGTTCAAATGAAGGGCCACACCCTCCTCCAAGGGGAGATAATTACGAAATAGCAAAAAATTAATGGCATTATTGAAAAATCTTCTCCTCAAAAACCAATGGGCCAGGAAAGATGAAACTCATGTGGAATTATTGTCAGGTAGTGTAGATTCAAGTTTGTTCAAATCATGACCCCTGGGGTTAGGGTGGGGCAACAACGGATGTTCAAAGTTTTACACGGGAATATATAGGAAAAATCTTGTTCTCAAGAACAGCAAAGCTATGATTGGTCATATTAATATGGACGCATCCTCAGGTGGTGTGGGTTCAAATTTGTTCAAATCATGACCCCGGGGCTAGGGTGGGGCCACAATGGACGATCAAAGTTTTACATAGGTGTATATAGGAAAAATCTTCAAAAATCTTCTTCTCACGAACAGCAAAGCTATGATTGGTAATATTTATGTGGGAGCATCCTCAGGTGGTGTAGATTCAAGCTTGTTTAAATCATGACCCCCAGGGGTAGGGTGGGGCCACAATGGACGATCAAAGTTTAACATAGGTGTATATAGGAAAAATCTTCTCAAGAACAGCAAAGCTATGATTGGTTATATTTATGTGGAAGCATCCTTGGGTGGTGTAGATTCAAGCTTGTTTAAATCATGACCCCCAGGGGTAGGGTGGGGCCACAATGGACGATCAAAGTTTAACACAGGTGTATATAGGAAAAATCTTCAAAAATCTTTTCAAGAACAGCAAAGCTATGATTGGTTATATTTGTGTGGAAGCATCCTCAGGTGGTGTAGATTCAAGTTTGTTCAAATCATGACCCCCGGGGCTAGGGTGGGGCCACAATGAACGATCAAAGTTTTACATAGGAATATATAGGAAAAATCTTCCTCTCACGAACAGTAAAGCCACTGTTTGTCATATTTATATGGAAGCATCCTCAGATAGTGTAGATTCAAGTTTGTTCAAATCATGACCCCCAGGGGTAGGGTGGGGCCACAATGAAAGTTCAAACTTGTAGAGAAAAATGCCACAGTTAGTCAAAAAATTATGTAAGCATCATTAGTAAGTGTAGATTTAATTTTGTTCAAATCATAGCACCACTCCCTTTTCGGGGTAGGTTGGGACCACTTATGCATTTAAGCTTTTCAATACTAAACTGATTTTTTTCTTGTTTCCTAGCCACAGTGTTCATGTGAGCGATGTGGCCCCTGGGTCTCTTGTTTAATATGGAAGTACATATATTTTCTTTTTCAAAACTTCGATAAAATTGAATTTCAAAGATTTCAGTCAAACATTTGAACGGTCTGGGTTTGTTTCGAGGCAAAAGACGAAATCAAATAGACGCCTTTATAAACTCTTTTAAAGGGTCATTGGTAAGGTCAAAGTCAAAAATGACTCAAATAGCTCTCACATATAACAGTGTATGAATTTTGATAAAAGTATCATGTACAGTTTCCTTAAAACTGAGCTAAAAGCAAATTGTGATGGACAGACAGATGGAAGGACAGAAAGACACACATGACAAATATTATATGTGCAATATGATAATCAAGCTTATATATATATATATAATATATATTATTGTATAAGCATATATATATATAAAATTTAATTTTGTTTGTATTCTAGCCTCTGATTGGTTAATATCCAAAAAGGAACACAAATTATTTCTGTATAACCTGGTTTGGTATGGGGACACACCCCCCTGACAACCAGCTGAATCGTCTGTATCCATTCAATGCTCTCATTTCCAGTCCTCGGGATTCATGGAAAATTCCAGATTTAATAAATGTACCTTTAGCTTCAAACAGTAACTCGGATCTTACCACATGCAAACAAAAAAACATGGTTGCTAGGACTATGTATCAGTTTTTACCTCCCCTTGCTTCCCATCACTTCCGTTACTAGGGTTGTATTATTGAGCGGCAAATTTGAACTAATAAAAAGCAACGAAATTTTACACCCACAGTTGTTTAATGATTTTAAAATTAAATTATAAGGAATGACTCTAATTCTTGGCCAAATTATTCGAGTATAACCTGGTTTGGGTCAGTTTACGCTGTTTTATAATCCGCTTCGCGGATTATAAAGCGTAAACTGACCCAAACCAGGTTATACTCGAATAATTTGGCCAAGAATTAGAGTCATTCCTAAAATAAATAAATAAATAAATAAATAAATATATATATATATATATATATATATATATATATATATATATATATATATATATAAGGATATTATGCATATATAAATGATTTTATTACATCGTTTAATATGAAATGAACAGAGATTTCAACCATATGTATACATTTCAAAAAACAGAGAAGGTAGAGAGATGGCATTTTGACAGTTTCACATACATTTACTGTTCTTGGTATATTATGCAATGCCACATTAAAAATGGATAAAGATATACTGTATACATTAAAATAATGTACAAAGTTTTAATTTCACAAGCACGACTTTTATATTCCTCGACTATGGCAAAAGTTCCAGAGCATTTTGATCGCCCTTTCTGTAATATTTGTCACAGTTTATTTAAATATCGTCAACCTTTCTAAAGTGAGTCTGCAGGATTTCTCCGAAGCTGTTGCCTGAATTGTATTTGTCGTCTGCGTCTCAAAGGAGGCAGACGAAACTGGGGAAGCATGCATTGACAGCGTCCGTTTACGGGTGAAATTTTCGGGGAGGTACCGAGTGGGCATGGATAGGCTGGTTGACAAGAGGCGTTAGGGAGCCTTAAGACCAGAGGTGGTAGAGTTGGAGCGGGAGCTGGGGTAGTGGTGGTGGTGACTTGTGCAGCCAGTTGCAATAGATTTCTAATCTCTTCGTCTGTCATTCCGGACACTCCATGTCGTAGCTCACACCTGTAAAGATAGATATAAATTTTTTAGAGAAAGATGGTATGCTACTGCTTCAAAATTTGAATTACTAAACGCTGAACCGAAAAAGCAACACTTTTGCACAAATGCTTTATGGTCAAGTCAGTGCACTCCCATTCACAGGCACCTGAAGCGTGGATCCCCCCCCCCCCCCGACTAAATAATAAAATACACGTATAATTTAGGAGTCCTTATTTTCTCGAAAATATGTGATTTCTCCGTCAATTTTATCTGTATGTCATTCTGTGTAATTGGTTTATACTTTTGTTAAGGTTTAAAAATTGGACATATACTGTATAATAAAAATGCCCAAGGTAAGAAACAAAAATTATAAACAAACGGGGGATTCCCCGCTTCGAGGCTTATTTCCAAGGTACTAACAGTGTTGCCTTTCATAATATGGGTATTTTTATTATACCATATATGACCAATTTTTAAACCTTAACAAAAGTATAAATCAATTACACAGAATGACATACAAATAGAATTGAAGAAGAAAACACATATTTTCGAGAAAATAAAGACTCCTTAGGCCAAAGTAAAAAATACCTTTGTTTCCCCTAACGCGACCGACCCACTTAAATCGTGCCGACTGAAAAGTTTATTTAATACGATTATTCAGATATTTTTTTTTATTGTTTATCAACTTTATAAAATACAATTTCATCAAAATCTGTTTTTATCAGAACGGCAGCTTTTGTTTTACACTCATTAGGCACTCGCAACATGTGACCTCAGAGGGTTAGTTCGTGTTATAAAAACAGCGGCGATGTATCAATCTTATTATATATCATTAACTTATTAGAATTCTACACTCTTGAAACATTTCGTGAATTAAATATACCATGACTAATGAGTGTTAAAATGGTATTTACAAATGTTTCTTCTCAAATTAACGTACGTAGCAAGCATGGCAAAGCCTGCCTCATGAGCAGATGAGGGGCCCACCTTGTATATATATGCATCTCAAAAAATGTCACTGCATTTTTTTCGTTTCGAGCTAATAAACAGTTCCTGTATGGTCCTATTTTTACTATATAGGACCATAGGAGTTGTAAATATGTCTTTGTATAATTATTTCATCTTGATAAATATAATTCAGATGTCGTTTCTTCATTCCTTTTATTTATGGGGTAAACTTTCGAAATCTTTAAAATTGGCTTATGGAGTTGCTTCCTGAGACGTCCAGTGTACTTTTGTTTAGTTAGGCCCTTGAAAATAGGTTGTTTCTTTGCTTTAAAATACCTTTAAAATTGTTGGGCCAACAACATTTGAACACCTGCCTGGTTGAGGACTCCTATTTTAGACTTTTACTCGGCACTTATGGCCATAGATCATTAAGAATCAGTCAGGGATCTTTTTCGTGTCAACATCTACATGTATATTGCGACACTGGACCTACGTTTTTTACGGTCTCACTCGACTGACCAGTTTCCACGTCCCACGAAGGGATCTGTGAGTCACTTAGAATAAGCTCCTGAATTACGTCGTGACTCCAAAACACTAGAATCACTGCACCACGCAAGGCCCTTAACATTTTGTCTGTGTAAGTACTCGAAGATGATAGTAGGTTTGAAAAATATACTCGGATGTCCGATGGTTGAGTATTTGTGAATCTTGTCCTTTTTAAAATATTCGATTTCAATAAATTTACACTTGGCCTGAGATATTACACAAGTTCAAATGAATAAATATTTGTGAATTAATTTACCATACATGTTGCTTCATTTGTATGATATTCGATTAAAAATTCAGTTTCTTTTGTTCTTTCCTATTTATGAAGATATTATTCAATTTTTCAGAATGTATTTTCAAAACTGCTGTGAGAAAAAAAATAATTTACCTACCTACCTACCCAACTTGAAATTTCAGGGTCGGGTTAGGGGAAACAAAGATATTTTTAATGATGGCCTTATATCTTATTAGTTAGTTGGGGGCGGGTGATCCACGCTTCAGGTGCCTGTGCTCCCATTGAGTACACTGAAGGAATACAACGCATACGAAAAAATGACATAGAAATGAATACTTCTGTAACTTCAATGAAAGGGTCCACCCTTGCGTCTGCGGGTCGCACTCAAAAGAAAATCTTAAAACATTTACGCTGCAATTTTCTGATACATTTAAATGGCTTGTCTGTGACCGGTCAGTGTTGCTTTGTGGTAAGGCGCTCGCTTCGTGATCAGGAGGCCTTAGGTTCAATTCACGTTCCCAATGACGCGAGAGACCTATGATTATTCATATACATGTATGAAGTAACCGTTCCTTTGTCGTGCAATGAAATAAATGAAATTCCCACTTTTTCTGATTATAGTAATTTGCTATTATAGTAAATTTGCAATTAGATGCTGCCCCCCCCCCCCCAACTTTTTGTGAGTACTGACGAATTCAAATAGATCTACTTGGACAGTTAATTAACAAGTTTTGCTTGTCAATTATTTTGGGAAGTTCCCCCCCCCCCCTTTGGACAATTAGATGATTGGTTTCTTTGTGCTTGTCAGATACATTTTTGGGAGGTTAATTTTGCCCCCCCCCCCACTTTTGAAACCGTTGCTACGGGTCTGAGTCAGCCTGTAAAATACCAAATGAAGTTTGTCTGGTTCACGAGTGGATTCACTACCCCTGACGTTCTG
Organism: Saccostrea echinata; assembly: GCF_033153115.1. Taxonomy (NCBI): domain Eukaryota; kingdom Metazoa; phylum Mollusca; class Bivalvia; order Ostreida; family Ostreidae; genus Saccostrea; species Saccostrea echinata. Next base: position 104,432 of record NW_026889774.1, on the reverse strand, counting down.
AAGATGCGCGAGTACCTGATATCACGATATGACTCGTAAACATCAAATTGCGAGAATATGAATTCGCGAGTGGGATGGGTTTTTTTTTTCAAAAGATTTTACAAGTATTTCAGGAATATATAATTAAGAACGAGTAATTTTGTTTCGTGAGGTGCTTCCAGCTTAAGTCATCGCACATATTAGTTAACTTGAATAAGGTACAAAGAACGAGGGCGCTTTTGATTGGCATTCGGCAGGAATCTGGGCGCACTTGAAAAGTGAAAAAATTATTGATCAGTCACACGAAATTTTAGCATTCTTTTGATCATTTGGGTCCCTGTGAAATCGGAAAGGGAAATATTTTCCAGAAATTGTATTTTGATTTGCTAAAAAATAATCTGAAAATAGGCTAGATGATCATTTGGTACAAAATGTCACATTTTTAAACACGTTTTTCTAAAAATTTGCTATCTCTGGGTCCTCTCTCCATGATTTTCAAATGTTATTTGTATGCATTCTAATTCAAAGAAACAAAAAATCATTTGTAAAAAATGGAGAAAAGACCCAGAGACCATAAAAAATGAACTTTTCCCCCCCAAAGAATTCCAATGTGTAAATGCGATGCTTCATTGTCGTTTTAAAAGCCAATTTGAATGTGTAGCGATGATAGCTCAGTAATATGCGTTACCCGTCCAGTGCAATGGAGACGAAAATTTTTGGTTCGATCCTCATATGGAGCGTTAATATTTTTTTAATGCAAGCAAACAATTCTTTTGTCAGTTTAATTTTTTTGTACCGATTTATTTTAAAATGGATAAATTCTGGTTCTATTGCACCGAGAGCGAAAGCAATTCTTCCAACCTACTAATGCTTTAATATACACATGTACTTGTAATTGCATTTAACTAATACCCTTATTATCTTGTAGGTGTTTATTATTTATATGAAACATTACTATGTTAAAGTTTGATTATTAAGATAAGCGGACCTAAATATTACAATTTGACAGGTTATTTCAAACTAAATCTAACATTTTCCTATGTGCGTAGCTATGTAAAGCCTGTCCAGCTGTGGTCAGCCGACCAAATCGTGGACATTTAAAGTATAAATCATTAAATGTTTCGTACACATGATTCCTGCAGATCACACACCAAACACAACCATCTTCTTTATTGTAGTCTATGTAGATCACTCACATCCTTTGAGATTATACGTGTCTTTCAGAAAAAATAACATTTTGCTAAAGAAAAGGAAGATCGTAATACATTTCTAGAGGGATAAGAGACATAGATTCACATCTACTCTGTGCAACTGTCGAGGGGAAATGGACTCTTTGCATTCAAATAACTTTCATACATATGTAAATTTCATTGATTGCATTAGCACAATTCTCTAAGCCCCATCGCATAGTGCATCGACTCGTTTAACTGGGGTGAGTTCTGTTATTCGTTGATATTTCATAAAATGGCGTGATGAAAAATGTATCGATACATGTACTGACCATTAGGTGAACTCTGATAAACATCCACAGAAACTGATTCAAAACAATAGATCACAAAATCTAAGAGCGCTCAGAAATTACCTTACAAAACCTAGACAATATAATTCTTTCTCAATAATTCAACGTCGTCTGGAATCACCGATAAATTTAGCTCTTAGTAATTCCCATATAATGGAATCTAATAATGGTATTCATAAGATACAAAGTAGAAACTGATTTTATTAATGTGCCATTTAGCCTAAGTGAACCACTCTTTAATTATAATCACAGGATATGGGTTTAATGGAAATGGCAAGGAAAGAACTACAATTATAAATCCATTTATAGTACGATTACTGTATTGTAAGAAAACTTAAATCATAAACACGCATGCAGTTACCTTTGGTAGAATTTTTTTTTAATTAAAAAATACTAAAAAAAAGGGGGGGGGGGTAATTAAGACAATCGAAACTGACACGAAACTTAAAGGTGATAAAGGATAACTAGTTCAAAACAGAACCCGATATTAATTAAAATACCTGCACGTGTCATCACTAAAACGAGAGAAGCCCGGGCAATTATCGTTTTTCTGGGCGCATTTGCAGCTGCATGTGTCCTCGTCCCAGACATGAAGGTCCGTGGGGCAAGTCCTTCTATTGCGACAGATACAGCTGCAGTCCCTCGAGACGTACACCTGCGTCACAGGATTACAGTGTTCCGGCTTTACTTTGCACTGTGGTTCACAAGAATCGTGTTGGATGATAGATTTAGCTTCGAATTCTTCAAAATCGGTTTCTGGTGATCCTGGGTAGGGAATTCTCGATCTCACAACCTACATTCAGTAATGCATTAGGCCATTTACTATTTTATTAATATTTTTTTTATTCATTACGGCACGCAGTACAAATGCATTGCTGATAGTAATCACTCAATAAAAAGTAAATTATTTAACTGAAGAAAATAACACTCTTAGAAACTCATGTCAGCATTTTTAATGGAAAGAAAACTTGCAGTGATCACGTCTATAGGTCTTTCCATCGATATTTCTGTGGCTTTCCGTATACACATATACAGGTAAACTTCGTTATCTCGACATCGACGGGACCATCGGAAAATGTCGAGATATCCGAGGTGTCGAGATATCAGAGTTGAGACTTGACGTCCAAGATTTCATTGCATAGCAAAACAGACAAGCTTATAATATGTACATGACTTTAATATAGACTGTAGCTCAACATATTTCAGAATTCCCTCTATTTTTATTAAAAATCTAAGAAGTTATTTTAAAAATCTTGTTTATAAAACGTGTTCCTTATCGAAATCTTTCTAAATTCACAAAGTTTCAGCACAAAGTTACAGCATTGAGCTGCATTCGAGTGTAACTTGCCTTTTCGTCAGAACAGGATACGAAATGCTCTCTATAAACTTCGAACCGTATAAAGTCGACATCCGATATACGGTAAAAAAAAATAAATAAATGCGGATTATTTTTTTCTTATTTCATTCAGAAAGAATGTACAATAAAATTATTTTTTTTAAAGAGATTTGTGTATCTAAACTAACGTAGTGATGTTACGGATGCACGAATTACGACTGATTCTGTCAATCGTGTCGTTAATTGGATTGTTTCCTGTTGAATACATTTTAACTACAAAATATCATTAAAACTTTTTTTTTAATTCCTTAGTATGAATTTTCAGTGTGTTTTTGTTATTCATTGTAATTTAGTTATCTTTTTCAAATTTAAAAGTTATGTTACGTTTCGATATAAATAACATTCTGTACATTTACGCAGAATCGTGTAGATTTAGCAATGATATTAGCCAAGCTCAATTAACTTCTCAAAGACGCCGAAGGGGCTTGGGATTCACCTACAAACACAGTCTATAAAATTAATTAAGCAGCGTGCAGTCAAAACATGGGTGTGAAACTTTGACGACGTCGAGATACCCAGAGTTGTCCGTGCGTGACGAGCGACCCTGTCTGACAAACAGTTAGGTTCAGTAGAGCAGAAAATTGCCGATGTCGACATATGCCAGGTAAATTTTGCTCTTGGGACTGTGAATATACGTCGAGATAACCCGGGTTGTCGACATTACCGAGGTCGACATATCAGAGTTTTTGCAAATCATTTATATAGTAAATACTGCCGGGACCGCGGAAGGATGTCGACATATCCCAGGTTGTCGACATATCCGATGTCGAGATACCGAAGTTTACCTGTAATTACCTTCATTCTGAAGAAATAAAAACAATTATTTACCACAACTTGTTTTATGCTGGTTTGTCTGGGCTCGCAGGACAGGACCTCTGACGGGGCACATCCCCCACAGCGAAGCACCCTTGTGCAGGGAGGGAAGTATGTAATAGCAGGGTCAGTATCACGTGGTATAACCACTGTCTGGTATCTAGGTGAGCAGTAATCATACTGGGCAAGATTATCGAACCCAACTGTAAGAAAAAAAATAAAACAATGCTGTAACGTAGTCGAATAATTACATTTGGCGGTTAGATATTACAGTCCGATATAATAAAGTGCAATATCACATTGTCTCAATGCTAATAACTTTCAAATTTGGACAGATATTGAACAAGAGGAATAAAATCAAGATTATTTCGCAAAGTGAAAAATTAATCCCATATGTACTATGCTAATTTTAAAACAGGATATTACTTGTATCATATAGAAGCGGAACGTGAAAAATTAAACTTACAATTAAATAGATTTATATAATATCACTGTAAATCACATTTTATTCGCGAGAACTTTATTTTGGCGTAATTTGTTTTGACGAAAGTTTTATTCTCATGTATATCTTGATTATATACAGCAGTAACCAGAAGTCGCGAAAAATTTTGATCTCGCTTATAAATACTAAATAAATATCTCGCAAAAACATGGTGTCGCAAAAATTGGGTGATAATCAGTATTCATTTCAGCTATAATCTTTTATAAATATTAAAAAAAATTTTCTGACAAGATCGTCAGAGCGGGAAACCATCAAAATTGTTTCCTTTTTAAACAAAATTTTGCCCCGAGGAGGGTTACCCCTTACAGATCTAATCCTCCCCAGGCACCTCCTTTTCGGAAACTTTGCCGCAGTCCTTCCCATGACTGTGATCAGAAATAATATCAATCACCGCATTATACCTGCAACATATTCTTAATTTTACCTTTTCTATTCCCAAAATATTATTAACTACTAGTAGATAGCCTGTATTATAATCTTCTACACTGGCTTACGCAGATCGTCGCAAACTACGGCCAAAGTATACGATCCTCTCCCATTGTAGAGGGCTATATGCGGACGCCGGACCGTGGCTTGAGACGATGGCTTACGCAAGGAAAATTACGAAACCATTCCAACTGATCAAACCACTTAAAAAATCTTCTATAATGTAAATGATTCCAATATTACTGAGTAATTTTCATTCAAGCCTGCATTCTGAAAAGAAATTTCATTCAAGCCTGCATTCTGAAAAGAAATGCTTCAAGAAGGACAGTTTTCCATGTTAAATTATCGAACTTTCTCAGGAAAATCAACTAAATAAATGATATTTTTATGCCTCGAATTTTTCTAAGATATCAGTTCTATTTCATCCTTAAAAAAGGTTGGAGGAGGGGGGATACACTCGAGACTTTAGAGCATGGGACTATTTTTTAAATACTTTTTTCGAGTTTAACCGTTTACGATTTTCAGAAGAAATGAATGCTATGCATGGATATTCTTATAAAAAGCAAATTGAACACCTACCTGTAACGCCTCCTACAACTTGTCTATTTGCATCTGAGTTGAAAAGCTCTGTAAATAAAATGAATATCTGTCTAAACCACTTATTCATTTATTAATAAAAATATTTAATATTTCTCATATTCAAATAGCTTGTAAATTACCTGTAAAATTGATCGCATGACCATCTTTCCTAATGAAAGGGGCAAAGTCTTCAGTTTTTTTTATGTTCTTATAAAGGTTCAAGTTTGGCTGCAATGAAATTCAGATTGTTATCAGAACAAAACATTAGAAAAAAATCAGAAAATAACTTCTACGGATTACGTCGTTTGTCCCCGTAATCTGAGATTCTGGGGCATATAATTTTTGGTCTGTCCGTTGGTCTGTCTGTACGCAAAACTTTAATTTTGGCCATAATTTTTCAGCGGTTGGTGCTAGAGCTTTCATATGTCACATACTGTGAAATCACTAATTTTCGTTGGGGTTTAATTTTCGTAGTTTTCAAGGTATGGAGAGACCCACGAATTCATGACCACCACGAAATGTAAAATTTCGTATGCATTACTACACAACACTTCTAAAAAAAACGAAATCAAATCGCCAGAAATCAATATTTTTCCTCAAACCTCGAAAATTTGACCTCATGAAAAAGTGATTTCACAGTATGCATGTCTGATGTCATAACCATTCTTGGGTACCAACATGTTTTAACCTCATGATCTCGGAGTTTTGTCTATTTTTGACAAACTGGACATTTGCTACAAACAAAAACTTGAATGCATGGACAGATATACATGTATATCTCTGGAATTTTTTGGGCTTGAAACGATTCAGATTGCAAATTTCTATTTTAAAAAAAAAAATAAATAAAAAAACATTTGTACTAAGGAATCGTAAATTTTCTATGATGTTCAACATTTTCCTTTTTTGCCGTTCCCCTTACAAATCTATACATATTTCCACTTACTTCATAAAGCATTCTTGGGAAATCTTAAAAAAAATTATATGGCTAAACTAGTCTATTCATTTTACTTATACAAAAAAATAGTTTTAGTTTATTTTTTCATGATTTGAAGAAAAAAAAAGTTTGTTTGTAACAAGTGGCCTTAACGTTAGCCATACCTTCTGAAGTGGTGCTAAGGCTTTTTATTTTCACAGTGTATTCTTGTGACAAGACCTTTCTCTATCTAATGACCTTGGAGTTTGACCTATTTGTGAGAAAATTAAACCTTGAATATATATAATTTCTGTACGATTGATTTTAAGGCTTTTATATTCCACATGAGTATTTCTTGTAAGAAGAGATAGAGATTCGGTGATATTTAGTTTTTGGTCCGTCCACTGTCTGTCTATCTGTTTGTCCGCATACACTTTAACCTTGTCCATAACTTTTGGTGCTTGGGCTTTCATATCTCACCTGTGTATTCCTTGCGACAAGACCTTTCTTTAAGTACCAACAATTTTTGACCTCTCGACCTTGACATTCGAGTTTCATCTATTTTTAAAGCACCTTGAGAAATATCAACCTCAGCCATAACTTTTGACCGGTTGGTGCTAGGGTTTTCATATTTATATGTGTATTACTTGTGACAAAACCTTTCTTTTGGGTAGCAATATTTTTGATTTCTAACTTTGGAGTGAAACCTACTTTAAAAAAATTGAAACGTGTAACTGTAACTGAACGATAAGTGGGAGGGTTTTAAGCATTTAAAGACGACGCACTTCAAACGACAGATAGACGCAAGACCATATAAACGGGGGTGGGAGAGAGTTGGGTGCGTTCACTCCCTTTAAAAGAAAACACTCGAAAATATCATTTTTGAAAAAAAATAAATTTATTGTATATCTATTTAGATTTTGTTTATTTGATATGTGAAGAATTAAATGACCTCAAGAATTCGAACATTAGAACATAAGAACCCACTGAAATGGTACCCATTTCTTGCTCAGAGGATCGAGGGAAAATCCCTCCCAGACCCAGTAACCTGGTAACGGACACTGGACGCTGATCGGATAAGTTCATTGATCCCTTGGCTCAGATTAGTCCGAAATATCTGACGTTTTCCAAGCATTTTTTCAATTTTTTTTTTTAATTATTTACGTGCTCAGTATCTGCACTAGGCTCAGGTGAGCTAAATGGGATATTTATTACGTACAAAAAAATATTCACAGTTCCCAATTTTATTCCGTAGTATTGCCAAATCAAAATGTTACTTTTTTTCCCACGATTTTTTTTTCATTGCTCTAGTATATTTGAAATTGAGACCATCGAATAATTTCGTGTATATTGTCATTTGATGTGACTTTGGGTGGCATGACAATTCGGTCTCTCTCACTTTTTGCATGCATACGTGTAAAGTTCGCCAAAGTATTTCTTTTTAGGGTCTTGAGCATATAGAGCATATAGATTTAAAATCCTTCCCTAATCGGACATTTTTTTTAATACAACAAAGCATTTTACTCCCATTGATGAAGTTTTTGACAATTTTGAAAAGATATGTCGGGCAGTTTATATATCGTTGTGTTTGTCCTTTTGGGGACCAGTTATTAAGCTGGGGACAAAACATTACTTTATAATGTGGCGTCTTGTCAAAAACTCAGCAACTACTCCAAAATGAATAAAACCAGGCAATATTTATGGCGGAAATTATGTCGATATCAGTTTTATAAAATGGTGTTTTATCAGTTTTCTGACTATGAAATCAAATTCTTTGGTAACTAAGAGCGTTAACGGTACATAAAATACGTAATTATTCTCTACTTTCTAGTTCAAAAAAATATTCTAAATTTCAACATACTGATTCCCATGTTAGAAAAAAAAGTAAAAACACCTGCAGATCAGTGGTCTGACAAATTGGAATGGACGATCTGAGAGCCATAGTTGCCATGTTTTCAGCCTTGCTTTAGATTGGTTTAATATGGACTAGCTTTGGTTACCAGGTGAAAACAATAAATTGCTTCAACTTCAACTTTAATAGTTTTAGTTTTTTTTTCTCTCTCTCTCTCTCTCTCTCTCTCTCTCTCTCTCTCTCTCTCTCTGTGTTTTTAAGAATTCAGACTACACATAACTATAACTTCCGACTGAGGCTACGAATACAGAGTACTCTACACGTAAATGATACATTAATCGTGAAATTTTAGCTTTGTGGTGCAGTAAAAACACTGCAATTACATGTAGCCTTTACTTTTGATATATTGGACACTAGAAAACTAACCGTTCAAACAGGCACATCTGCGCTTGAGTTTTAGCAATTTTATAATTTTGGTTAACAAGTCACTTATAATGTCGCCTTCCCTCCCCATCACTTGATCCCACAATCATTTTTTATGACACCAGACTGGTGCTTATTTCGTTCACTATTTAAACTGTCAGAATAGAGAGAGGAATCACACATTGATTATTAAGTATACATTGTACATAAAATTGTTTTTTGATAAGGACATAAATGTAAAAAAAAATAATACAAGTATACATTGTACATGTATTATTATTATTTTTCTTTTTACATTTATGTCCTTATCAAAAAACATTTTTTTTTGGGGGGGGGGGGGGGTATGACCTTGTTAGTTTATTTAGTATTTTGTATGCATGTTTTTTGGGTCAGCGATTTCTTTATTCTTTACCCATCGAAAAATTATAGATGTCACATAAAGCTGTTGCAGGGATGGGCGGGCTACCTTTTTCCCTCCATCCTTTCTATCTCAACTTTTGTAAAGAATTTTTTCTTATACAATTAATTCTTCATCTCTCCACATTCTGCATGAGTTTACATCAATCTTTTGGCAGCAGAAACGAAGATTTGATTTTACTTGGTAAAATGTTCATTTAATTTCACTGAATAAAATCTGTCATATACGACAGAAAACCGCTCGATCCTATCTCCTACATGATTTTTTTTCTGAGACTGAATGCGTCCTATCGCTCTACAATATTTTTAGCATGCATGTTTTAAAATGATGTTTAGAATATACACAGTTTTGAAGGACTTGTACTTTTGACGCAACACATTTTGCTCTCTATTTTTCAGGTCAACAAATAGCATGATATCTTGGTTCGTGTTGGGTATAAAAGTAAATATTCGATAAAAAAGATAAATTTGACGTATTGCTATGTGTTTTTGGTATTTTCCATCGTTTTTTGACGTGCATCTTTCGATCATACATGAACAGCGTGATTTTTTTTTATTATCAGTTCTCAATGATGTTATTTTCTTCTTTTTTGTATATTGGAAGCTCTGTAAATTTGAAAATACACAAATACACAATAACACTAAATCATCGATAATACATTGAACATATACTGGACAAATTTTAAAACAGATCAATTAAAGAGAATTATGTTGATTGAATAATACAAAGGCCATTGCTTAATTGTTTATGCATTAATCATATATAAGCAGTTTTGCTATATATACCCTGTATTTATATACAAAAATATTAATTAATGTATAAGTTTCTATTGTACTATAACAGGACTCAGAACACGGCCTTAATAGTTTCCTCTCCTCGCAAAGCGTCCAAATGATCTTTTATCTTCATTAGATAAATATCCGTAATGGAACAGCGATTTATCAAGAATATTATCAACTTGTGAAAGGAAGAATTAATGGTGGTAATAATGCCAATCGATTTCTGTCCTTCGCCAGAAATTTATTGATGGTCGAGACATTGAATAAGTTTTGGTCAACATGCAGGTTTTCGATGAGACCAAAACGGTCAACTTCGTTTGTAATCAACAATTATAGACCAACACGTAACCTAAAATTGGCATCATTCAAAAAGCTTTAAATATAAGAATGAAGTTCTCATTATTTCGATGTTGAACTTTTTTATTGTTGTATTTAAGCAGCATACCGTGTTATGCCGTCAAACACACACAATGTATGCATCTGCTAAAGGATAAAAAACTTTTTTTGAAAATTATATAGTATTTTTATTAGATTTTAATATATCTTGTCTTATTCTATAAACCCACACGCTTTCAAATTCGTTCAAACTTCTTTATTTTCAAATTTTTGGGTTAAGGAAGGAATTTCATAAATTCTGTGTTTTTGTTTTGTTTGTTTGTTTTTTTTTTTAATTTTTTTATTTCAGCGATATGGATTTAAATAAATGATTATCATAAAATAGTGGCGCCGTTGAGCTTTTAAAATAAGAGGTTCATTTTCAAAAGTGAAAAAAGAGTTTTTAAGCATAATTTTTTAAAATTATCATTAATATTTTATTGTATTTTTAATACCTTCAATAAGTTTATTACGCAGATGAAATATATCATCTAATGCTTTATTTGATTATAAAATATTAATTGCAATGTTTAAAAGAAGGATGATACTTGAAATAATTTGGTCATTAATTAATGTGTAAATATATAATTTGTTTCATTTAAATTTGAAAACACTCAATTCCCAATCTCTAACCTCATCATCAAACTTTTCCTATGCAGACGATATATTTACATTTTTTAAAATTAATTCACACGTATTTTTACATGTCTTTTATATCATGTTTATAGTAATGATGATTACAATTTCGGACTATTGAGAAATTGATACATAACCTGTACATCTACAATAGCAGACCATTTACCAGAATGGTGCAATTAAGAATAAGAATAATATTGAACAAGTCAGTTATGTTTGTTTGTTCACATTTTCTCTTCTTTTTATATCTGTGGATTCTGGATGTTGAACCCAAGGCTAATTTTTTCCCATTTCCTACATCTCAGAGTTATTGATAAAATCGTGAAAGACCAAGAACATTTCTTTTCTTTCTTTTTCTTTTTTTTTTTTGGAATGAAATGTTAAGTTTCGTTTCAGTTGAAAAATTGTCTTTTTCTATTGAATAAAACTTTACTCTATTGAATAAAACTTTAATATTTAAAAAAAATCCTAAGATTTCAATCGTATAAAAAAATATTCAGTTATACATACTTGTGCTAAACAGCTGAGCACTAAAGACAGAAGAAAGCAAGTTCGTCCGTGTATATCCATGATTTTAGATTTTCTGAAAGTGATGTGAGTGCAAGTCAATTTATAGATTCAACAACACCATCTAGCGGTGACTGCTTCTACAAGTGCATTGTCGATAACATATATATAGGTATCGTCTATTGCGTTGATACAGGCCTAGGAGTATGACGAAATACGAAATTTCTTTAAAAATGACTTATCTATCAGTAAACATTGGACAGATTTTGTTTGTGTATACTTTGCGTATACTTTTTGTATACTGTTATCAGCTCTTTTGTAAGCATGCTTTGAGCTGAGTAACCAAGAGCGTCACACATGCATTGTTGGAATGTAAAGTGCAATGAACTAAACATAAAAATGCGTAAGTACATTCTTTTAAGTACAATTTATATATACAAGTGCATAAGCTTTATTTCAGGTGAATTTATTATTTTTTAACTAAATAATTCTTGAAATCGGCAACATGTAATGAAATATTTTCTTTTCAGTTAAGAAAATCTGATAAAAACAACTGCTGTAATTATATTGTGAGAAAAAAAAAATTTGGATATAAGGCATCACCTCATTTTAACTATCCGCCACACAATACACGGACATAACTTTGAATTTAAATAAGGTTAAGACTTCGGAAAACTGAATAATAAAAAATTAAGATGCAAACATTCATATGTTTGTTTAATATACATTTAGATAATGTATATATTTTATTGTTCATGCAAATTAATATATGTACAATTTTATTGCAAACAAGAAATTTAAAACAGGCAAATTCAATGAATTGTGGTCCCCCGCTTTTGGGTCTTGGTGGTTTGGATGCAATGATTTTATGGCATATTATAATCTCCTGTTTATGTGTCCTTCAAACTTATAAAACAGGCCATGAATTAAAAAATGAGAGGCGTTGTCATAGTAAATGTACATGTAAAATATGAAAGCCCTATCTTCTCTCATTCAAAAGTTCTTGGCAATGTAACAAAAATAAAAAAAAAAAAAGAAAAAGAAAAAAAAAGACTGTAGGTTAAATGTCATTTGAAGTCACGAGGTCGATAACCGAGTACATTCAGAAAGGTTCTGAAACAGGTAATGCAAGTGACATACCTTCTCTCATTAAAAAAATCAGCAGTGTTGAAATTTTAGAAACCTAGGTCACTCTTAAAGGTCAGGGTAATGGGGATAAAATTCACATTACATTTGGAAAGGTCTTGTTACAGGTAATGCACTTGTTAAATAAGTATGCCCTATATTCTCTCTTTCAAAAGTTAGCAGCAATGATAAAAGTTTTGAAAATTGGGTCAAACTTGAAGGTCAAGATCACAGAGTCAATATCATGGCATATTCGGAGATTTCTTGACATGAGTGATGCACTTGTCAAATTATCTTGTCTCATTCAAAAGTTTTTATTTTACCTATGTTAAAAAACTGTTGAAAAGTAGGTCAAACTTCAAAGTCAAGTTACGGGGTCAAAATTCATGTTACATTTGGAAAGGTCTTGTCACAGGTACAGTTACTGTAATGTACATGTGAAATATGGAATCCCTATCTCTTCTCAATCAAAAGTTATGACAAACGTAAAAGTTATATTTAAATTTTTTGAAAAGTATCTCAAACTTCAAGGTCCAGGTCACAGGTTCAAAAATCATAGTATATTTGAAAAGGTTTTGTCACTGGTAATGTACATGTAAAATGTAAAAGACCCGTCTTTTTTCCATTCAAAAGTTATGACCAATATTAAATTTCTTTAAAGTAGGTCAAACTTCAAGGTCAAGGGCCAAAAATCATGGTACATTTGGAAAGGTCTATTCGCAAGTGATGTACATATGAAATATATAAGCTTTCTAGATTGAGAATAGAAAACAAAAATTCCAGCGTTCGAATTCTTTCATGTACGATCTCAAACTTGATTGACTAATTTTAAGTACAACTACTTGAATTCCTGCTAATCATAAAAACGTTTTAAGACATAAGTTTCGTATTGAAATTCAAAGAAGTAGTTTGACTTTGAAGCTCAGAAAGAAAAAAAATACAATTTCAGAATTTGCGGCTTAGTAGTTAGTTTGCCAAGATTTGGCAAACCGTTATGAAATAGGAGACCAAAAACTTCTGTATTTTGCGATGGAAGTAGTGTATACCTGTAGTGATGAGTCGCACAGCAATGTCAAAGACTGGATTTCAGAGGAGAAGTGTTGCACCTCATTATCAAGCCAAAACGTGCTGGCAGTCAGCAGACAGAAAACAGCTTCACATAAAAAGAAAAGGTTGGCTTAATTTAATCCAAAGTTCATCTCGTAGTCTTTTCAAAGTAAAGAGATAAAAGACAAAATTTAAGGAACATAAAACACTTCAATCTCTTCAGTTTTAAAATTCTGCATGTCATCAATAAGTTGATCTGTGAAATAAGAACCTAATTTAAATTAAATCTTTCACAAAAATTTGATCGATCATTATGTACATGTAGATGCCAATTCAATTTTACTCTACTTCTGTCATCTTTTAATCTACAATAATGGTGAAGATAACAGTGATACATAATAAGAGTGAAACATAATAATATTAATAAACATAATAATAATAATCAATCTCAAACAATCTACCAACAATACAGATCTGTGAACAGGGCACAAAACATGGACCCCTTGAAATTCCAGAGATGGGATCAGTAGCCCTTTTCACAAAAAAATCTTACCATTAATTTTCATTGTAGAGAAATCTTACTATTTTATTCCATTTCACAAAAATTGTTATGAGATACTTATGTGACTTTGTCATAACTTTACAAGAACTCTAACCATCTGGTAGTATCTTATAGTCAATTTTAATTTTAAAGTATAACAGATAAAACCCAAATAGATATTTAACAGAACTTTTTATGCATCATATAATCATGATAATAGCATTTCATATTATTTTACAATTATTGTCAAAAACTTAATTACCCAGTTAAAATGAAATATACTCAAAATATTTACAATGGCAATTTCTCTCTTAAGATCTTCGTATGACCTACTTTTATGTCAGACTTGTCATTATGACATCAGATTTCAAACTTCCAATTACACTGGATTTTTTTAAGCATAATGTTTGTTTCACTAACAAGTGTTGAAAACTTTACTTCATTTTTAATCTTATCCTTTTTTTTAAGGATTATAAAGCATATTGAGATTGTTGCTAGGAAAGAAGTCTGTCATAAGTAAAAATCTTAAGTTCAACCTGCTACAAAATTAATGTTTTTGTGAAAAGCACTTGAGATTTTTCGTAAGAGATTCTTAAGTTAAAATCTTATGTGAAAATGGCCACAGTTGCCTTGGAGGAGTAAGCATCCCCTGTTGACCAGTCACACCGGCTGTGTAGATATCATTATATAACTAATGCACAACATGATCATGATGCTTAACTTCATATTATTCCAGGGGACATGAAACTAGCATGACTTATGAGATTGGTGTGTTTGATCTGGATAAACCATGGGAATGGTTCACTGTTACAACTTGTCCGGCTATGGTTACCAATCTACAGTGGGACAAAACTGGAACCAGGTTATTAATCACAGATTCCTCTGGTTTATGTCAAGTGTGGCAAATGCAGGTATATTGTACAATAGGATATGGTAAATAATGTGTCACAATATTTTAAATCTATCAAAAAAAAGATTAATTGATTGATTGTATGTTTTATGTCTCATTCAAGAATTTTTCACTCATATAGAGACGTCACCATAATACTGGTGAAGGGCTTCAAATTTAAACCTTTACTTGGCATTCAGGGCCATTGAGCAGTGAGGGTTTTTTATTGTGCTAATGCCTACCCTGACACGGGGCCTCATTTTTTTTAAGGTCTCATCCAAAGGACCTGCAACTTTCCCTTCAAAGTGCTAAGCGCTTAGCGAAGGAACAGTTGCTACCTATTTTTTATGGACTTAGGTTAGTGGCTGCTGTGTTTGGAACACATGACCTTCCGATCTTGGATCAAGCGCTCTACAAAAAAGAAAATGAAAGATTTATATATGTGTATTTTAAAAATACACATGTACTGTATATAGCTCTGATTTTGCTTCAGTTTCATTCTTGATCTGGTTTAAGTAGGCCAAACGGGCAAAGTATAGAAATTAACACTGCTGTAGTTCAATAGAAGAAATAAAGCAAATGTTGATATTTATATGGATGACCTCAGATTCAAAAACAAAAAATTACATTTACTTGAGCAGGACTTTTTGGCAGATGTATTACTTAACGTTTAAATTATGTTTACTTGAAGGACTTTCTTGTGAATAAATGGGAGTGTATGGGATCATCCTCACTTCCAGGAGAAGATATTTTGGCTGTTGCTTGGTTCCACACTGGTGTTCAGGTGGGTATTTCAGTGTTTTAAAACAGATTATTTTATAACAATTAATACATGTAGAAGTGCATGGATATACAGATTTGAAGGAAATGCTTTAGCCTTACATTGTGATTCTTACTGATATCTTAATATAATTGGTACTTGTTATTTTTGTATCCTAACAAAAGTGGTAAACATGACAGTCACTGTGGTGATATTCAGAATCCTGGATTTCAAAAATGCTATAAATATAAGTCTTTAATTTTTTCCAGGTTTTATTCAGCCCAGAAAAGAAAGATGCTGCCACTTATGATGACAAGTTCATCAGAGAGCGGTATCAGCCATCCGTGTCACAGTTTGGAGGAAAACCTGTAGATGGATGGATAGTGGTTACAGCCAGTGGACTGGTATGTCTTTAATATAGACATATGGGCAAGATTTGACACTAACCTAAGTTCAATAGTCACAGACTAAAACTTTTTTAATTCAGACCAGTAAAATCTATGGTTAATTAGTGCATATGGACCAATAAATAATGTAAATAAATTATCGATGTCAGATTGTAGACAACGTTTACTGGGAAATCCTAAATGTTTGTTTTTGCTTTTTAGCTTTACAATGCATAAATTAATAACATTTGGCTCTGACACCATACTTCTAAAAAAGATTATTTTTAAGATTAACTTGATATCAAAATATCTTTGTAATTCCCTTGTTTATGATTTTAACAAGTGTACTGTAAACCAACTAATATTCACGACATTTTTTATTCACGATTCTTAAGTTAAGAATACATCTGCGACTACATAATTTTTGCTACTGAGGCAGCTTTCTACATAAATACAAAGGTGAATAATTGGTTCGCGATGATAAATAGTCGCGAGTAAAAGAAGATCGCAAAAATCACAAATATTTCTCGCTCGCGAATAAAAGTTGGTTTACAGTATTTTTTGAAACAAAGCAAATCTGCATTTCATAATTTAATGTTCATCAACCCTCTGTTCATATAAAATTTTGCTTCATTTGCACATATGATTTTCAAAAAGAAATCTCATTTGTAATTAAATACACACAACTTCAGCATATATTGTGGTGCAAAAATTGGCAGTTCAATCTGACAATTTTACAAAGGAACAATAGTCGAACAAGTAATCTCTCTTGTCAGAGGGTCAATGAACCAAAAAACATATTGGAAAAAATACCATCATCATATTTTTCGTAGATTATCATAACCAATTTTCTTTTTCATGAAATTTATTGAGAATTGGGATGAGTATTTTATTAATGGTTTTTACAATCAGGCATGGGGTAATCGTAATCAAGTAATCATAATCGATTGTAATGATTACTTATTTTCAAGTAATCAACAGTAATCTGTAATCTGAGATATTTTCGATTACTTGTAATTTAATCGATTGCAGGTAAAATTTTCAGAGTAATTATAATTACTTTTTCGATTACTTTCAATTACTTTATACATATATGATTGTTATTTTGGAGAATTGTTTCCAGTTATAGTCGCATGTAAATATCAAGTACAAACCACCAGTTCATAACTTTTATTATGTGGTAAATAAACTACTTGGAAAAATAAAATGGAAATTATACTTCATTCATTTCTGGTAATGTTCAAGCAACTTCAAAGTTAATTTTTACTTACTTCAAAATTTGCAAATCATTTTCATGTTTTCATTCATAACTGTGTCAGTCACTGAGAAGTTATGTCTATATAAAGAGGGGTATAAGTGTATGTTTATCTTGGCTAATTGATTGGGACATCCCTGACTGCAGATAATGAGGTGTGAACTGTGAACTAGATAGTGTTCAACTCTTATAATTGATAGCTCCAATGAAGATAAACAATATTATTAGAACAATTAATAACTCTCAGAACACTTGTTTCAGCACAGAAAGTAATTGCTGCAATTAGTTTTACTTGGTAAGTAGAGGAATGTATTATGTGTACTGACAATATGCAGCAGCCCAAATACTTTTAAAGAACAACAAAAAATTAAAATAATTTCTGCAACAAAAGTCTATGAATATGGATGTTCAGATCCAAAGTCGAAAGGAATAATGAATTCCTTGTAGCATTTCATTGTAGGAACCATGTCTCCACTCTTCATGGTAGAGAATCCCTCATTAAAGCATAACTGTATTTTAATTGTCATCATTTTAGGTCAAAAGTATGAAATTAAACCAGTAAAAACCTTATGCACTGAATCTGTACACAATGAGTACATTCAAGCTTCAGTGGATATCATTCCATTTAAATATTTTTCTGCTTTGATATTTGAGGAAAAAAATGCTTGGAAGTAATTATATTTCCCTAATTACAATCGATTACAGGACAAAAATGATTGTAATCGATTTAATAATAATCGATTACACAAAATTTCTCTAAGTAATCGATTATTAATCAATTACATTTTCAAGTAATTGTGTCCATCCCTGTTTACAATGAGAATTCAGTGCATTAAATCAACTGCACTGTGTCCATTTCAATTAACATGTAAAGCTAATAATCACAAATCTTTGATACAGAATTTTTTCTTCCTCACAAATGAATATGAAAGGTAGTTCAAAAATGGATGACTATTTTGTTTTCCAGTGTTCTTATCTACAAAGCTTTACAATTGCACAATTTGATTGTGTTCATAAATTGCATTTTATTTTGTCTCGCAAGAATCTTTACATAATCACACTCATCAGTTTCAAATATAACAAAATATGTATATTTCAGGTGGATTGCTGTGTGATAAACAGACAAGAACCTTTCATCACATCCTCTCACAAATCCCTGTCTCTCACCCCACAACGACTCAGTCTAGCCGCCATAGCTTACTCCAACATGGGGGGTATCGTCATTGCCACCAGTGATGGTCAGCTCTCCTCACTGGTCCAGTGCTTCCATGTGACCATACAACTGACCACAGAAGGCATCCAAATCACGAGCAAACCTACCTCCAGTTTGCATATGAAGAGTCGCATGGAATATTCTACCAATGACAGTCAGCAGATGACTGTAATCAATTTAACCTTTATGAACCCTGAGTCATGTGACACACTTATTGTTAGTTGTGGTTGCCATGGTTATAGTTCTATGGAGATTTGGCAACTTGTAGAACAACATACAACTCTTCACCAGCTTTGCCAGTCTGGCCAAGGGATTGATAATGGATTCAAAATTCACAAATGGATGCATCATTCGACTATTCAGCACACATCATACCTGTCCTGCATAGCAACATCAAATCTCCCTGTCAAACATGTAATGGAGACAGGCTTTTCACCATACATAGCAGCAGCTTATAAAGATGGGTCCATCAAACTTATTCATCGACATAATCACCAAGTTCTGCACACATCAACTGATGTATTACGTATGCATGCAGTCAGCAGTTCTCCAGCAAAGAAGTCCAAAAAATCGGTCAATATTACCAACCTTGTACAGACATTTTGTGGGTGTGGCCTTGTTGCAGTGCATGATGGGAAAGTGTCAGTTCTTAAAGTTTACAATGTTAAAGATGGTGCTATTTCTTTGTCTGCTCTCTTAGTCTGCCTATTATTTGAGTACGCTTTAGTCACTGGTAATGACTGGTGGGGAATTCTGCTGGCAGTCAAGCCAGGTAAGTTAAAATTTATCATTGTAGTACTGCACTCATACTTAAAAAAACTTTATGACTAAACTGTAAATATAGATATTATAATGATGACTTGAATCTACATTTCATTATAAGTTTTTAATTTCTTAATACAAAATAATTAAGTATACCAGCAGATATTTACCTGTTTCATTTTAAAATCATGCTGTACACAAAAAGTTTCTGTAGTATTTTCTTGTATTTTTAGCTCACCTGAGCCGAAGGCTCAAGTGAGCTTTTCTGATCAAAATTTGTCCGTTGTCTGTCGTCGTCATCGGAGTCGTCTGCGTTGTTGTTGTCGTAAACTTTTCA